>NC_136070.1:910801556-911443556 GCF_964261635.1 Lissotriton helveticus
GATAGATAGATAGATAGATAGATAGATAGATAGATAGATAGATAGATAGAGTGAGGGCGATAGATAGATAGATAGAGGGTGACAGATAGATGGAGTGAGAGAGATAGATCGATAGATAGATAGATAGATAGATAGATAGATAGATAGATAGATAGATAGATAGATAGAAAGAGTGAGGGTGATAGATAGAGTGAGGGCGATAGATAGATAGAGTGAGGGTGATAGATAGAGTGAGGGCGATAGACAGATAAAGTGAGGGCAATAGATAGAGTGAGGGCGATAGATAGATAGAGTGAGGGTGATAGATAGAGTGAGGGTGATAGATAGATAGATAGATAGATAGATAGATAGATAGATAGATAGATAGATAGATAGATAGATAGATAGATATGTGGAAAAGTGAATTTTGCCCTGTTATGTGTGCCTACGTGTTCCCCATCCTATGTTATATGTGCATGATCGATATGCATATATCCCCCATGATCGATTAAAGACGCAATTATGGTTGTGTCCAACTCTAGTATGCCAGTTTCCAGTTCTCGTGAAAGCAACGAGTATTAAGCCTATGTTGCCACGTTTCACAGTGTGCACGTTAATTCGCCGCATTGTCCCCGTTCCTAGGCCTCAAAGGGCCCGGACACCAGATTCAAGCTCCAGTCTCCTGAACCCGCTCCGAGGAGCGAAATAGCCCCCACCTGCATCCCTGACCCTTCACTTACTTCCTGCCGTGTAGCGCGGTGCCCGGCCTGGCTCTGCCTGCCTGCCTGCCGGCAAGAGTATGTTATGCTTCTAGTTATCAGTCCAGCTTTCCTTCTTCGCATTCCTAAGCTACTGAACCGCATAAACAGTTTCAGCTGTAGTCTAGTCTTTCTGTCTCCATGCAAGAGTTACCGTATTAATATTCATAGAAGATTCATAGTACACGCAATACATGTAGAGTATATACATGTACCAGCCTTAGTGTCAAGTAGCCTTTGCCCTGATAACTTTTAGATTCTATCAACATGTACTCCAAACACCAGATACCAGATATGCTATAGGTACATGTCGTCCTGACACCGCAGACTTTAGTCTCCTCTTCTAGTGCAGAAGTCATAGCCCCAGTTCTCCCTGGTAACACGTCATTGCCCGTTTGCGCGCACCAGTAGGTTAAAGGTCCCAGCTGCCCAGGTAGCCCCCTCCATGTTTCCGCCCATTCATGACACTTTTGTGACGTTCTCATCACATGTCTACGTGCACGCCCTGTGCACGCCTTCTTTTTCCGCCCATGTGTTCTTATCTTACGCTTGTCACTAGTTACGCCTACTGTATGTAATGTAATTGAAACGTCTTACTATATATATGTTGAATTATAATGAAGCGCGCTGCAGCTGCCTCTCCATTTTATTTCAGGCTGTCCTGATCCAGTCCCTTCCCTTTTGCCTGAATAAAGCCTGTTCAACTCGGATACATCGGATCCTGCCTCTTATTTATTGAGCTATCTGTTATTGTTAATATATTCAAAAATAGTACCGGTATTTAATTATTTATTTACCACATAATGGCGCCCGAATAGGGACGAGCCCCTTCCTCACGCGCTGGCGATGCAACGCAAGTCCCCTGACCCTCTGCAGCCGTGACGGAACAATACCGTGCACGTGCAGATATTTATGCTTCAAGTCTCCCTCAGGCCCACGGAGGAGACGGAGACTGCGGTCCGACATCCAGACGAAGCGGTGTGGAATGCGGTTCGTCCCGACCAGAGCCCAAGCCGAGAGAACAAGGTCCGAGGTATCCGGAGGCCCACCTGTTTCCGAAGTCCGAAGTTCGTAGTCCGACGTCGTAGCAGTCCAGTCCAGTCCGAGGCCTTCCAGTTTCTGCTTCCCGGTGAGTACCGTTGCGGGGGAAGTATCTAGACAGGATCATTAGTTTGTTCCTGGTCCGTTGGGTTTGGGTACGCAGATCCAGTCCGAAGTATTCACCTAGGTGAATACGGTATGACGTGTCTCTTTATGGGACCGGTATGTTCTGTACTGTTTTAGCAGTGCATCCAGTAATTCTAGTAAGTCCGTTCTCGAGAAATTCATGTGTTCTGTTCTCAGTGTATCAGGTAGTATTCTGTTCGAACTGTTATAAATGTATTTTTATGTCGTGGTATGAGTGATTTGTATGCCATTGCATTACTGTGATTATTGTGTATTGTGTTCGCAAGTAAGTTTCCGAAATGCCTCTGTTCTCGAAATTACGTCAGTTAAAGACCAGAAAAGGGTTACTCGAAGAAGCAGTTCCTGTCCCCCCTAGGGATAGTCCTGGACATTTTATGTATCACAAGCATGGCTTAGATGCCATATTATATCTAGACTTATGGGCGGACTACACCAAAGATCTTGAAGAGAAATATAGATGGCCTGTGTCAGGTACATGGGATGCCGAGTGCATCATGCGAGTAGAAGAAGCATTATGGAAAAAGAAAGCCAGACAGTCCCAGAAAGATGCCATCGAGTTATGGCGCAAAGAATCTCATAAAAGAACCGAAAAAGAATTCAGAAAAACAGAATTAAGTAGGGAATCCTCAGAGAAAGCCCAAGAAAGGGAATTAATCGAAGAAGGTGAACGAGTTAGAGCAGAACAGTCAGACAGACAGAGAAATGCCCTTATTAAAGGCATGTATCCTCTTCTTGCCGAGGGCTTGCCAAAAGCAACCCCGGAAGCACCCTGTAATTTACCGGCACCATTGGTCCCGATTAAGCTACGTCATAAACCGACCGCAGCTGAAATTTTTCTCTCGTCCTATTTGGACGACACAGTCCCAGCATATGCAAATCATGTTCCGCCTATTCCGCCTGCTCACCCACAACCTCCCGTTAATAATGTAATTCCCGTTCCTCCAGGCGCTGGTCCCGTGGGTCAAGTTAATGTTACAGTGCCCCCGGACCAGCCCACAGTAAATGTACCCGCTTTGCCAGTCACTTTACCAGCACGTACAGTATACACCGACGATTCTAGTTTAGGAGCAGCGGGGGGAAGTGCTCCCAGCACCCCGCCCCAAGCAAGACGACTGACGCTGCATGACGTAGCGTTACAGCGTACGCCAAAAGTGGCTACATACGCAGATCTCAAGCGACTTCTTACTGACTGTATATATGATCCAGTCCCAGGCGAAGATCACATGATCTTATATTCAGTACGTTTAAGACGGGTTTCCAGCTTTTTGATCACTCTGCCCGATATGAAGGAACATCTAAACAGAATATATCGTTTTATCCGTACATGAGAGAATCCAGGAAGTATTCATGAAGCTATGTCACATAGGAAAGCCGAGGTTCAACTTATGATTTTAAAGTTCTTGATTAATTGTTTAATAAGAGAGCAAGATTATCCAGATAAAGATCAAGACGAGATGAAAGCCCTGACCAGATGGAGTGACAATATAGCCGACGGAAAACACAAGACACAAGGTAGTGTAGAGAGTATGTACAAGAAAATTCGTAAGGAAATAATACGTATACACCAGAAGGAGGAAGAAAAACGAGCAACCGAGAAAGAGAATGACTCTTCTAGTGAAGAGGTAGACAGCGAGAATCCCTCCAGAATAGCGTATGTAGGTAGAACTAGACTTTCCGACCGACATGTACGCCTAGATTACAAGAAAGCTTTTCCTCCTCCAGCACCAGAACAGTGTTCTCTTGAGCAAGTATTCCAGGCCACCGATCGAATTCTGAAATCACGAATAGGTCATAGCGAGCTTAGTACAATGCATGAACAAGAACTAGCCCGATCAGCAGTCCGATGGACTAGTGATTCTACCACGTTTCCAGATGAAATAGTGGCCCAGACATTTCTGAAACTGCCCCCAGCCGAGCAACGTCTGGTGGGTATGTATATGATCCAGCACCTCATTACACTGTATGAGGAACAGCATTCTGATCCAGGTCCTCTACATGATGTATTAAACGAGTTACTCCAAAACAGATGGAAAGGTCTAGGTACCGATTTAATTAGTATCATATTAGAACAGCGCCACAAGTACAGAACGTTTCTGAATCCACATTATGTTTCCGTCTCACCCCCAGAAAGAAAATCATTCTACATAGACAGACAGAATCCGTTACGAGAAGTGCATCCAGTTAAGGGAGAAGATGGTAGTCTAGAATGAGTATTCGTTTACACCCCTATCACGAAAATAGAACTCTTGGAAATGAAAAAGCTAATTCCCAGTCATGATAAAGATCCAGCAGGGTTCCACCGTGAATTAAAGGACATGCTCCGTATGGGAGAATACACGTATCCTGACATCATTAAAATGTTAAAGGTCCTGTTGCCTGCGGGCATATATGAAAAATTAAAAGAAAAAGAATGGGAGGTGGGAGAGAAAAAGATAGATTGGACAGCATTAGAAACTGAAGATAACACACGAGTTCCAGGTACCGGTCTTGGGGATAAAGCTAAAGCTTTGCCCGAATTGTTAATCCAAGTTTTGCCAAGATTAGTAGCCACGAAAAAGGAAGATTGGGATGCCATCTCAGCCTGTAAACAGAAACAAGACGAAGACACTAGTGATTTTTATTCTAGATTTGAGAAATGTTTCATTATTAATAGTGGTCTGAAAACAAGTAGTGAATCGTATCCCCATCTTTTTGTTACCAAACTAGTCGAGAATTCAAGTCCACAAGTTAAAAATCGAGTACTGAAAGTCGAAAGTACCTGGCAAGCTAATACTCCGTCACAGATGCTCCAGATGCTCCAGTATCACCAGAACAGAATCAGGGAAGAGCAGGAACACGAAAGAAGACGTATGAAAGACACGAAAATGAAAGTACTAGTTGCACAGTCTGTTCCGCAAGACAGTCAGAAGAGGGGTCCGAATCAAGCCAGTCATCCTGCAGTTCCCGTTAAAGGGACATGCAATTACTGTAAACAGCCAGGTCATTATATAAACGAATGTGCAGTTCTGAAACATAACATAGCTACTGGTAAAACAAAAGAAAGATCACGTCCGCCTAGACAAGAACAAGTTTCACAGAATTCCCAGCCACCACAGAATGCACAACAGACAGTTACAGTACCGCAGCCTATCGCTGCAACACAACACGTTACACAGCAGATGTACCAGTACGCACAGTCAGAGTATCCAGATTATCAGCCATATTCATGAAACAGCCTAGAGAGGGAGGTAGGCTTGCCTCTCATCGAGATTCCTGTAGATCAAGAGGGTCCATATGTGCACAGTCAAGTATTAGGGAAAGACAGAAAGTTTCTGATTGATACAGGGGCAAGTAGGACTACCATCAGTCATGACGAGGTTCCAGGGGCTCCACTCTCAGGCTCTAGAAATGTTTCCCTTGGATTTTCAGGAAAGCCTATTGTTAATGAAATATCGAAACCAGTTACTCTAGAAGTTGGTCCATTGTCCCGAACTACAGACTTGTTACTCACGAAATCATGTCCAGAAAATTTATTAGGCATTAAGACTCTGAAAGAATTAGGAGCAGTCATATGCTGCTCCCCAGAGGGGGTACGTTTGTTCTGCGTGATTTTAAAGGTCATTATGTATTACGTGATTTTGATCCAAGATTATTGAATGTACCACAGCATTTATGGGCGCAAGGTCCAACTGATGTAGGTTGTATGCATATCACACCCCATCGTGTCACTCTGAAGAAAGGTGTTGTTTTACCACGAATCCGACAGTACAAATTGCCACCTGAGGCTGTAGCAGCCTTATCCAAAATTATTGACGAGCTTATTGTTCAAGGAGTGGTTGTAGAAACTGACTCCAATGTATGTAATTATCCTATCATTCCGATTCTGAAGCGTACTGATCCAAATGCACCTCCAGTTTATCGATTAGTGATTGACCTTCGAGAACTTAATAAATGTATTATACCCCAGTACCCAGTGGTTCCAGATATTTCTTCCCTATTGACAGCCATTGATTCCAAAGCCACATTCTTTACAGTTATCGATCTCAAGAACGCATTCTTTAGTGTCCCCATTCATCCAGACAGCCAGTTCCTTTTCGGATTCTGTTTAAATGGAAGAAGCTATAAATTCACACGAGCACCTCAAGGTTTTACAGAAAGTCCTAGCATTTACAGTCAAGCACTTAAGAGACAACTAGACAATATTCACATGCCAACTGACACTGCCCTGCTCCAATATGTCGATGATCTATTGATCACAGCCCGTTCTGAACGTGACTGCGAACGTGCGTCACTTACAGTCCTGTATTTTCTGGCCGAGATGGGGCACAAGGTGTCCCCTTCCAAATTGCAATTCTGTGTCCAGCAAGTGGTCTACTTGGGACACTTACTGTCCAAGAGGGGTAGGCAGTTGACACCTGACCGTATCCAGTTAATAGCACATCTTCCACAGCCCAAGATACAGAAGGAGGTACGAGCTTTTATCGGCCTCACTTCTTACTGCAGACAATGGATTCCTCAGTACGCATATCTAGCCAAGCCACTGATACAGTTAACGACACAGGAGGCAGCCGTATCGACTGTCCTCCCTTGGACCCAGGAACATACACTTGTTTTCAATGAGTTAAAGAAAGCTTTATGCCAAGCACCTGTTCTAGCAACACCGAACTACAGTAAGCCTTTTACACTTTTTGTCCCAGAACGTGATGGTACTGCATTATCTGTTCTTACACAAGATCGAGCAGGACAATACAAGCCCTGTGCTTATTTTTCTAGCACATTAGATCCGGTGGCCCAGGCTCTGCCTGCGTGCCTTAAGTCAGTTGCAGCCACAGCTCTAGCTATCAGACAAAGTGATTCCATAGTGTTAGGACACTCCCTGACAGTACAAGTTCCACACTCCGTGGAAGTTCTTTTAAATCGAACACAGACTCAGCACTTGACAATTGCACGTTTAACAGGTTATGAACTGACACTATTTCAGCCACACATAGAAATCAGACGCTGCAACATTTTAAATCCAGCTACACTGTTACCGTCAGTTACTTCAAATCCTGCCACACATGACTGTGTGGAAGTTGTTAACACCATGACAAAGCCAAGACAAGACTTGACAGACATTGCATTACCTGATCCCGACCTGACACTTTATGTGGATGGTTCATGTATGAGAACAAGTACAGGAGAACTAGTAGCCGCGTATGCAGTAACTACTGAAACCGAAGTTATAGAAACACATCGTATTGACACCCTGTCTGCTCAAGCAGCAGAGCTTGTCGCTCTGACCCAAGCCTGCATACGTGCCAAGAACCTGAAAGTTAACATATACACAGATTCACGTTATGCATTCGGAGTCGTACACGACTTTGGAGTGCTCTGGCAAGAAAGAGGTTTTATGACTTCTCATGGAACCAAGATTCAGCATGGCCCCCTCATTCAAGCTCTGTTAGATGCAATACATTTACCGACAGCTATCGCCATCATGAAGTGCAAGGCACATACGAAAGCCACTGATATCATTTCCCAGGGTAACGATCTAGCAGATCGAACAGCCAAGCTCACAGCTCAGACTCCAGACATTCCAGTTAACACGACACACACTCCAGATCAGACTACTTGTATGACAGTTAAGGACCCTACACAAGATGTAATAGATATACAGTTACATGCTACTCCCGATGAAATCAAGAAATGGTCCGAACAAGGAGGGGTCCAGACAGATCAAGGATGGTTGACGAAGGGAAAAGTCACGTGGTTTCTCCCCGACTCTATGGTTCAAGTCATTATTAACACCGCACATAGTCCAGCACACTTAGGAGAAAAAGCCATGCTAGACAGCATCCAGAACATTTGGTTTAACAAGCATTTACGAGCAGCAGCCAAACAGAAAATACGTACCTGCATGATCTGTTGTCAGTTCAATCCAGGTAAAGGTGTCCCGGTGGAACAAGGTGGATTCCATCCTCCCGACCACCCTTTTGAAGTCCTCCAGATGGATTATATTCAGATGGAGCGATGTCGAGGTTTCAAGTATGTCCTCGTAGTTGTATGCGCTTTGTCCAGGTGGACAGAAGCCTATCCAGTTCCAGATTACACAGCTGCGACCACTGCCAGGCAGTTGGTTCGTGAGTATTTTCCCCGCTATGGATTACCTAGGGTCGTGTATTCAGATAACGGCCAGCCATTCTCATCCGAGCTCATGAAACAAGTATCCCTTCTGTTAGGGTACCAGTGGAAGTTCCATTGTGTACGCCATCCTGAAGCAGCCGGTCTCGTAGAGAGACATAACCAGACCCTGAAAATCCGAATCGCTAAAGTGTGTGCAGAGAAAGGTGTAGATTGGATGGTAGCACTGCCAGTCGCCCTTTTTTATATGAGAATGGTTGCTCATTCCCGTTCAGGTCTAAGTCCGTATGAGATAGTGTTTGGTCGTCCCCCAAATATGTGGGGTACACCTAGACCCCGTACAATTACAGATGTTGACAGTAATATGCTGACAGATTACCTTGCCTCCTTGATGTCTGCACTACAATCTTGTCGTTCACAGGTTGCCGCTGCATTTCCAGACAATACCGAAGTGAAACCGCATGAAGTCGTTCCGGGGGATTTTGTGTTGATTCGCAATTTCGATCGTTCAAGTCCGCTGGAGCCCCGCTGGAAGGAGCCCCGCCTTGTTCTTCTCACCACCCGGACAGCAGTGAAAGTGGAAAACCGAAAAGGCTGGCTGCACTCCAGCCATGTCAAGAAGTTTCATGGACTTAAATCAAAGACTTTTCTTAAGGACTGCCCCGTTCTCAAGGACTGCCCAGACACTGAATCTAAACTTCCCCTGTTAGAGAAAACTCCGCAGCAGGAGTATAAATCCAAGTTGAGGTCTAGTAAGTCAGCCAGTTTAATTGTCTAAGTCCCTCTCGGGTGAAACGGTTAGACAGGTTCCTGACATGTATGAGATAGACCCACACAGTGAGAGAGTTAGTCAAAACTCTAAGAGATGTATCATTACTCTGTTCTTTCTATTATTCCTGAGTCTTATGGTTACATGCATAAGTTATGCTTTACATTTATGTTTTCCTATTTCACATGTACATATGTTTTCTAATGTTACAGTAGAGCACACTTTTAGTGACCTGCCTCCTCACGAGTTATCCTATCGTCTTGCTATGCGTAATAATACTTTTATCCGAATGCTGCACTATTCACACCAGACCAGCAATGCCACTAATTGTTGGGTGTGTGGTCGACTCCCCCCTTTCCAGACACCGAAGGGAGTACTGCCACTCTTTCCCTACCCGTTTTCACATAATGGTTTGTGTGGAGCATGGTCCACGTTAACGTCATCCTCAACTGATATGTCCCTTCTGAATAGAACATGTTTCCCAGACAAGGAAGGACTTTCCCATAGAACAGGATTAGATCTAGAAAATGAAGTGTATGATTTAGGTAATTATTCCTCGAATTTCATGGTTCTGAATGTTCAGTCCGATACTACTCCAGATTTGCCTGCTATTTCAGTTCTACCAGTCAAAGGCGAATTATGTGTCAGAAAGAATGGTTCCGCACATGTAGGACATAGTGATTGTACTACTGTGGTCGAGTATAGTGACAGTGGGAAATCTATTCTTAAAGCCTCACGTCATTCTTATTTTGTTTGTGGTCAAACTGCATATGTTCGTCTGCCCCTCGATTGGGATGGAACATGTTACATTGCCTTCCTACTGCCACCAGTTTTTCTAGCCCCATCTGATTATCACAGAAACACACATCTAGTACACGTTAGACATAGAAGGGAGACTGAATCCCCAATTGTCGATCAAACTGAAACTGCTCTAGAACAATATCAAGACTTCAATAAAGGTTTCTTTTTCTTTATAGGTCCTGTCCAGAATAGTAAGTTAATACGTAGGCTAACCAGAACCCTTGAAGCAGTAGTGAATGAGACTACTTCTGCTCTAGGTAACTTAACTGAAGAGCAATCTGCTATGCGATTTGTCGTGCTCCAAAATCGTCTCGCCCTTGATGTCATACTGGCCGATAGAGGAGGAGCTTGTAGAGTCATCGGATCTAGTTGCTGCATTTTCATTCCTAATAACGCGCCGTCTGTTTATTCAGCTATAACCAGACTTCATAAAATTGCCCATCAGATACACCAGAATCCAGGCACCTGGACATGGTCCGGTTGGCTCTGGAGTATCATATCTGCCTGGGGATGGAAAGTATTGTCATTCCTAGGTATAGCAGTAATGATCATATTCAGTTGCTGCCTTTGTTTACAATGTGGCCCTGCGATTTGCGGCATGTGTGCTACCTCTTGTAGCCCTAGTCCTAAGTCCCGTTCCAAGACAATTCGAGACGAGCAGATGATGCTATATGAACAGATAGATGGTATCATGAATATTGATGTTTCCTGATGGAAACGTAGGGCACAAGGAGGGAATGTGGAAAAGTGAATTTTGCCCTGTTATGTGTGCCTACGTGTTCCCCATCCTATGTTATATGTGCATGATCGATATGCATATATCCCCCTATGATCGATTAAAGACGCAATTATGGTTGTGTCCAACTCTAGTATGCCAGTTTCCAGTTCTCGTGAAAGCAACGAGTATTAAGCCTATGTTGCCACGTTTCACAGTGTGCACGTTAATTCGCCGCATTGTCCCCGTTCCTAGGCCTCAAAGGGCCCGGACACCAGATTCAAGCTCCAGTCTCCTGAACCCGCTCCGAGGAGCGAAATAGCCCCCACCTGCATCCCTGACCCTTCACTTACTTCCTGCCGCGCAGCGCGGTGCCCGGCCTGGCTCTGCCTGCCTGTCTGCCAAGAGTATGTTATGCTTCTAGTTATCAGTCCAGCTTTCCTTCTTCGCATTCCTAAGCTACTGAACCGCATAAACAGTTTCAGCTGTAGTCTAGTCTTTCTGTCTCCATGCAAGAGTTACCGTATTAATATTCATAGAAGATTCATAGTACACGCAATACATGTAGAGTATATACATGTACCAGCCTTAGTGTCAAGTAGCCTTTGCCCTGATAACTTTTAGATTCTATCAACATGTACTCCAAACACCAGATACCAGATATGCTATAGGTACATGTCGTCCTGACACCGCAGACTTTAGTCTCCTCTTCTAGTGCAGAAGTCATAGCCCCAGTTCTCCCTGGTAACACGTCATTGCCCGTTTGCGCGCACCAGTAGGTTAAAGGTCCCAGCTGCCCAGGTAGCCCCCTCCATGTTTCCGCCCATTCATGACACTTTTGTGACGTTCTCATCACATGTCTACGTGCACGCCCTGTGCACGCCTTCTTTTTCCGCCCATGTGTTCTTATCTTACGCTTGTCACTAGTTACGCCTACTGTATGTAATGTAATTGAAACGTCTTACTATATATATGTTGAATTATAATGAAGCGCGCTGCAGCTGCCTCTCCATTTTATTTCAGGCTGTCCCGATCCAGTCCCTTCCCTTTTGCCTGAATAAAGCCTGTTCAACTCGGATACATCGGATCCTGCCTCTTATTTATTGAGCTATCTGTTATTGTTAATATATTCAAAAATAGTACCGGTATTTAATTATTTATTTACCACAGATAGATAGATGGATAGATAGATAGATATATAGATAGTTAGAGTGAGGGCAATAGATAGAGTGAGGTCGATAGATAGATAGATTGATAGAGTGAGGGGCGATAGACAGATAGAGTGAGGGCGATTGATAGAGTGAGGGCGATAGATAGATAGAGTAGATAGATAGAGTGAGGGCGATAGATAGATAAATAGATAGATAGATAGATAGATAGATAGATAGATAGATAGATAGATAGATAGATAGATAGATAGATAGATAGATAGATAGAGTAATTATGTGGCGTGTAATTAGGTGGCACTGAGTGGTATTTGGAGTGTATGTTGCATGGAGTGCAGTGTAATTATGTGGCGTGTAAGTATGTGGCACTGAGTAGTATTTGGAATGTATGTTGCATTGAGCGCAGTATAATTATGTAGCATATAAATATGTGGTACTGAGTGGTATTATGAGGAGTGTACGTTGTATTCAGTAGACTGTAATTGTGTGGTGTGTAATTCTGTGGCACTGAGTGGTATTGCTTGGAGTGTATGTTGCATAGTAATTATGAAGCAAATAATATGTGGCACTGAGTGGGATTGTGTGGAGTGTGTGTTGCATTCATTAGAGTGTAATAATGTGGTGTGTAATTATGTGGCACTGAGTGGTATTTGGAGTGTATGTTGCGTTTAGCGCAGTGTAAATATGTAGCATATAATTATGTGGCACTGAGTGGTATTGTGTGGATTGTATGTTGTATTCAGTAGAGTGTAATTGTGTGGTGTGTAATTATGTGGCACTGAGTGGTATTGTTTGGAGTGTGTGTTGAATTGAGTGCAGTGTAATTATGTAGCATATAATTATGTGGCACTGAGTGGTATTGTGTGGAGTATGTGTTGCATTCTGTAGAGTGTAATTATGTGGTGTGTAATTATGTGGCACTGAGTGGTATTTGGAGTGTATGCTACATTGAATGCAGTACAATTATGTGGCGTGTAACTATGTGGCACTGAGCCGTATTTGGAGTGTATGTTGCATTGAGTGCTGTGTAATTATGTGGCGTTTATTTATGTGGCACTGAGTGGTATTTGGAGTGTACCTTGCATTGAGTGCTGTGTAATTATGTGGTGTGTAATTATGGGGCAATGAGTGGGATTTGGAGTGTGCGTTCCATTGAGTGCTGTCTAATTATGTGGCGTGTAATTATGTGGCACTGAGTGGTATTTGGAGTGTATGTTGCATGGAGTGCAGTGTAATTATGTGGCACATAATTATGTGGCACTGTGGTATTGTTTGGAGTATATGTTGCATTGAGTGCAGTGTAATTATGTAGCATATAATTATGTAGCACTGAGTGGTATTGTGAGGACTGTATGTTATATTCAGTAGAGTGTAATTGTGTGGCGTGTAACTATGTGGCACTGATTGGTATTGTTTGGAGTGTCTGTTGCATTGTAATTTTGTAGCATATAACTATGTGGCACTGAGTGGTATTGTGTGGAGTGTGTGTTGCATTCAGTAGAGTGTAATTATGTGGTGTGTAATTATGTGGCACTGAGTGGTATTTGGAGTGTATGTTGCGTTGAACGCAGTGTAATTATATAGCATATAATTATGTGGCACTGAGTGGTATTGTGTGGAGTGTACGTTGTATTCAGTAGAGTGTAATTGTGTGGCGTGTAATTATGTGGCACTGAGTGGTATTGTTTGGAGTGTATGTTGCATTGAGTGCAATGTAATTATGTAGCATAGAATTATGTGGCACTGAGTGGTATTGTGTGGAGTGAGTGTTGCATTCAGTAGAGTGTAATTATGTGGCGTGTAATTATGTGGCACTGAGTGGTGTTTGGAGTGTATATTGTATTGAGTGCAGTGTAAATATGTGGCATGTAATTATGTGGCGCTGAGTGGTATTTGGAGTGTATGTTGCATTGAGTGCAGTGTAATCATGTGGCGTGTAATTATGTGGCACTGAGTGGTATTTGGAGTGTATGTGACTTTGAGCGCGGTGTAATTATGTGGCGTGTATTTATGTGGCACTGAGTGGTTTTGCAGTGTATGTTGCATTGAGCACAGTGTAATTATGTGGCGTGTAATTATGTGGCACTGAGTGGTATTTGGAGTGTATGTTGCATTGAGTGCAGTGTAATTATGTGGCGTGTAATTATGTGGCACTGAGTGGTATTTATAGTTTATGTTTCATTGATTGCAGTGTAATTATGTGGCACTGAGTGGTATTTGGAGTGTATGTTGCGTTGAGTGCAGTGTACTTATGTGGTGTGTAATTATGTGGCACTGAGCGCTTTACTGAGTGGTATTTGGAGGGTGCAGAGTGTGTGAGGGTGCAGTATGTGGGGCCTAAAGTAGTGTGAGGGTGCAGTGTGTGTGGTCTAAAGTAGTGTGAGTGCGCAGTGTTCGTGGAGTAAAGTAGTGTGAGGGTGCAGTGTGTGTGGCCTAAAGTAGTGTGTGGGCTCAGTGTTTCTGGCCTAAAGTAGTGTGAGTGCGCAGTGTGTGAGTGTGCACTGTGTGAGTGCGCAGTGTGTGAGTGCGCAGTGTGTGTGGCCTAAAGTAGTGTGAGGGCACAGTGTGTGAGTGTGCAGTGTGTGAGTGCGCAGTGTGTGAGTGCACAGTGTTTGAGTGCGCAGTGTGTCTAAGTGTCGGTATAATGTACATGGTGCTCATGTAAATCACTCCAGTGCCTTCAGGTACATGAGTGAGGGCGCTGGACATGGCTGAAGCAAGGAGCTGAGTAAAACAGAGCACGGAAAAATATGTGGTGGGTTAAAAAAAACCATGGCTGCAAGCAGGTCAGGGACTAGTGGGTTAACACAGCAAATGCATGCCTAAGGTAGAGCTGCTGACCCTGGAACTGGGTTCAACTCTCGGCGTTGCCTCGGGTCAAAAGCAGCTGGAGTGTTGTCTGTAAACAACAAGCTCTAGCATTGCGCGTCGGGGGAGCGGATTCCTTTGAAGTGTAAACCAGCATGAGTGCGGAGAGAGGCTCACAGGCTGCCAAATGGTGTGCGATTTGCACGTGCCCGCGTCCGCACACATGCACTGTAGGCAATCCGCCTGGAAAACCCTATGGGAGCATTTTTTAAAGCCCCTGCTTAATATCTCGCCAAAGCATTGCTAACGCAATGGCTTAGGCGAGACCTAAAAACGGACTACTGATGTTAGTGCTGACGCATTGGGCTTAACACATTTATGGACTGTCAGAGTAAGTAGCAGATTGGTAGTCACCCTATCCTTGTTTTGTCTTTTACTTTTGTAAATTTTATAGAAAATCTGTATTTGCGTATTATTCTTTCCCTGTTTCTCAGAGAGAATGCAAACAATGTAAAGCTGCAACAAAGTTCGTCATGAGGTAGGGAGCAGGATGTGAGCCCGCGAATGGTGCACAGGCTTGCCGCGAACGAAAGTGAAAGAGCAGTCTGCTCATTTTCAAGCACTGCAGTCGTGCTTGTGGCGCGCCCCTGCTCGCTCCCGCAAGGTGGATGCTGCCACAAGCATGAGTGTGTGCTTGAAAATGAGCAGAGCGATGGCTAAAGGCTCCCCTAAGCAGCGCATGCGCGCTGCGTAGGCAAGGCCTAAAAAGCAGTCGGAAAGCCTATAGGTCTCGCCAATGCAAGAGCTATTGGCTTCGCCAATATGTTTTAGCAATGTTGTACACCAGAGTGGCTGCTGTTTAGAATGGCTAAAAGTTAGTGGCGTAAAGGAGAGTGGAGTGTCGTAATGTGGAGGAGAGGGTAGTGTTAGGGAGCGAAGTACAGTACAGTTGAGAGGCGTGGAGAGGAGAGGAGTGAAGTGGAGTTTCATGGAGTAGCATATAGTGTTTTGGAGTGTTGTGGAGGGAGTACAGTGTCAGGGTGGAATGGCATGGAGTTGGATGGTGGAGAGTGGAATACAGTGTCAGAGTTGAATAGAGTGTTGTATAGTGGAGTGCCACAGAGTGTCACGGAGTGGTGTAGAGCAGAGTGGAGTGGCATGCAAGTGTTGCATAGAGTGGAGTAGAGTATTGCAGAGTAGAGTTGCATTGCATACACTGGAATAGATTGTCATAGAGTTGAGTAGTTTAGAGTGGAGTGGATCAGAGTGGAGTAGTGTGTCATAAAATAGAGTGGAGTAAAGTGACATGGAGTGGCATATAGGGAATCAGATAGAGCATAATAGAGTGGAGTAGTGTTGTAGAATGGAATTGGGTGGAGTAGAGTGCAGTGGCATAAAGTGGAGTAGAGTGTCAGTGGAGCAGAGTTTAATGGTAGAACATCATAGAGTGGAGTATCGTGGAGCGGAGTCCAATAGAGTGGAGTGGAGTGCAGTGGCCTAGAGTGAAGGGGCGTAAAGTTTAGTGGTGCAGAATAGATTGGTCTAGAGTGCGGTGGCGGAGAGTGCATTGGTTTTGAGTAAAGTGGCATAGAGTGCAGTGATGTAGAGTAGCGTAGAGTGCATGAGCATAGAGTAGAACAGTACAGAGTAAATTGCAGTGTGATAAAGTGCAATGGTGTGGAGTGGCTTAGAGTGGAGTAGAGTGGCGTTGAGTGAAGTGGCATAGAGTTGAATGGTGCAGGGTAGAGTGGAGTAGTGCAGAGAAGAGTGCATAGGTGTATAGGGGCGTGAGTGCCGTGAGGTAGAGTGCAGTGGCATAGAGTGTAGCAGTGTAGAGTGTAGCATTACAGAGTGCAGCAGTATAGATTTGAGTGGTGCAGAGGAGAGTGCAGTGGCATAGTGTGCAGTCATGCAGAGTAGAGTGTCAGAGTGAAGGGTAATAGAGGGCAAGGTTGTAGAGTGGTGCATAGTAGAGTGGTGCAAAGTAGTACAGAGCAGTGACGTAGAATGCATTGGTGTAGAGTAACATAGCATGAAGTGGTGTAGAGTGCAGTGCCATAGAGTATAGTGGAGTAAATTGCAGTGGTGCAAAGTATTTGGCAAAGAAGCAGTGACATAGGGGGCTTTGGTTTTCTATAAAGTGCTGTAGAGTGCATTGGTGTACAGTGGGATAGCGTGGACTGTAGAGCAGGCACGTCCCATGTAGGTAAAAGAGGTGGGGCGGCAGGGGGACTCTAACATACGACGATGAGGGAAATTTAAATTTAAAAAAAGGAAACCATGGTTTTCCTTTTCTTCATTTAAGTTTCCCTCGTCATCTTATGTCGAATCCCCCCACCACACTCCTGCCTTGCCCCTCTTATGTGCACGGGCTACACCTGCTGTAGAGGCATAGAGTGGCGCAGCTTAGAGTTCAGAGAGTTAGAGTAGAGTAGAGTGGCGTAGAATGCAGTGGCATAGAGTGCTGTGGCATGGAGTAGATTGTTTCAGAGTAGAGTGGAGTGTTACAGGTTAGGGTATAGTGGTGTAGGGTAGAGCACAGTGGCATAGGTTACAGTGGTGCTGATTACAGAGGTACAGCATTGATTGCAGTGATTTAGCGTGTAATGGTGCAGAGTGGAGTAGAGGGGCGTAGAGTGCGGTGGCATACAGTTCAGTTGCATGAAGTAGACTGTTTCAGAGTAGAGTGAAGTTGTGTAGTGTGAAGTGGTGCAGGGTAGAACGGAGTGGTGTTGGGTATAGTGGAGTGGTATAGAGTAATGGCGTAAAGTGCATTGGTGTTGAGTGCAGTGTTGCAGATTGGAGTGGTGGAGAGTGGAGTGGCCTCGACTGGAATGGTGTAGAGTGCATTGGCGAAGAGTGCAGTTATGCATAGTAGAGTGGGATAAAGTGCAGTAGTATAGAGTAGAGTGATGCAGAGCAGAGAGGTATAGAGTGAAGTGGTGTAGAGTGCAGTGTCAGAGAGCAGTGGTGCACAGTAGATTAGAGTGGAGGAGAGGGCATTGGCATAAAGTGCTGTAGAGTGGCACAGAGTACAGTGGTGTGGAGTATGGTGGCGCATAGTAGTGCCATAGAGTAGAGTGGCAGAGGACAGTGGCAGAGAGTTCAGTGGCAGAGAGTGCAGGGCTGTAGTGTAGAGTATCATAGAGTGAAATGGTGTAGAGTGGCATAGAGTGCATTGGTGTAGAGTTACAGTGGCATACAGTGGTGCAAAATGAAGTGCTGTAGAGTGCAATGGTGTAGTGTAGAGTGGCATAGAGTGCAGTGGCATAAAGTAGAGTGTAGTGGCATACATTGTAGTGGTGCGGAGTAGATTGGCACAGAGTACAGTGGTGTAGAGTACAGTGGTATAGAGTGCAGTTGCGTGGTGTGGTGTAGAGTGGAGTGGCACAGAGTGAAATAGAGTGCATAGTCTGCAATGGCATAGAGTAGATTGTTTCAGAGTCGAGTTCAGTGGCGTAGAGTGCAGTGGCATAGGGTGGTGTAGAGTAGAGTGGCATAGAGCGCAGTGACAGAGCTCAATCATCTATAGTGATGTTGTGTGAGGTTGTGTAGAGTGCAGTGGCATGCAGTAGAATGTCATAGAGCATAGTGGTGTAAAGTGCAGTGGTGCAAAGTAGTTGGCAAAGGTACAGGGGCGTAGGGTGCATTGGTTTTGAGTAAAGTGGTATAGAGTGAATTGATTTTGAGTAAAGTGGTATAGAGTGAATTGGTTTTGAGTGAAGTGATTTAGAGTAGAGTGGCATAGATTAGAGTGCAGTGGAGTAGAGTCGCACAGCAAAGAGTGCAGTGGTGTAGAATGGAGTGACTCAGAGTGGCGTAGAGTGGCGTAGAGTGCAGTGGCATAGAGTGCAGTGGCGTAGAGTAGATTGTTTCAGAGTAGAGTGAAGTGTGGTGGAGTGGTGCAGGATAGAGTGCAGTGGCATAGAGTGCAGTGGCATAGAGCACAGTGGCATTGAGTAGAGTGGTGGTGACGAGCACATCTGGAGCTTTGTGTGTAATTAACACAATCAGTTGCTATAAAGTCCATAGTTTTCCAGGACAGTCTTGCTTTAGAGATACTACTTGTAGAAAAAGGAAGAGTTTTCCGGATGCTTAAGTTAAGTCACTGCTTCTTATGCATACCTGACGAAAGTAAGGAAATAGAAAGTTATGCAAAGAACATTTCAGGGTTAGAACCCAAATGACATGAATTGTAAACACCAAGGGCCAGATGGAGGACCCTTTAAATTTGCACGTCGCAAATTGCGTCGTTTTGCGACTCGCAATTTGCGACTTGCTTATTTGAATTTACAACAGTGTCTCAGACTGTTTGCGATTCCTAATGGGGTCGCAAATTGCCTCCCTCATTAATATTTATGAGGCAGGTGCAATTTGTGACACCATTGGGAATGGCTGGCACACCCAGGGATGGTGGCCTGCTGGAGTCAGCTGACCACCAAGTCTGTGACTACATTTTCAATAAAGCAGTTTTCTTTTTTTCAATGCAGCTTGTTTCCTTAAATTGAAACAGGATGCATTTAAAAAAGAAAATGAAATGTTACTTTTTCATTTCCAGTCACAAAGCCTTCCCATTTATGAGTGGCTTGCCAACCATTTGAAATCGGTGGTAAACAGGGAGTGTTTTACGTCCGCAAATGCGGCCTCAAAATAATCTTACATTGAAGTGCAAGTAGCTATTAGTAAGGGATGCCCTTGGCACACCCCTTCCTAATAGCGAGTCGCACACTCTATTTTGCGAGTTGGTAATAGGTTACAGACTCGCAAAATAGGGTTTGTAAATAGGGCAGACCTGATTTGCAGTCACAAACGAGCCGATTCCCCGTTTGTGTGTGCAAAAAATGGTCGTACATCCGACCCCCTGTCTGTTTGAACATTTTGGAAAAGGATCAACAACAATTGGGAACTAGTTGTCAACAGCAGGGAAAGGTATATTGAAAGTTGTATTAATGCCAATAGTAATAGTGGGCTTTGTCTAATATTTCTTTCCATCAGCTATTGCTGAGTTGGAAATATTTCTTACACAAAAGACACAAAATATCCAGAATAAATTATATAAAAGGTATATGGTAATGCATGGCATTATAAATGATGACTACATGAAATCTCTAAAATGTAGGGGATGAGAAGAAAACAACAGGACTCAACTGACTAAATTGCATTGTGAAACAAATTCGCATGTGAAACCTTATTGAGTGATAATTCAAAAATCATCAGATGGGAGGGACTGTCAAAGTCGAAATTTTTCATGAATATTGACCTCAGTTAATGTTGATGAAAATGTACCTGACATTAGAAAACGTATTTAACTTTGTCATAACCATAGAGAAAATGATAGAAAAGTTTTTTCTAAATATGATAAATAAATCATGCAGCTTTAGACCATGGAAGATGTTTCTTGAACATGTAAAACAAATGTGCAGCTTAAATATAGTTAGCTCAGGTAACTACAACTGTCAAATTTCAATGGTTTTGTAAGAGTGAAATGTGAGCCTAACTATAATGTCCCCGTAACATTTGTAACATTTAGTTTATTCAGTGAACTTCTAAGGCTTTTTTAATTCTATTTCCTATCATAAAGTCCCTGTAAGTTTTGTTTTTTTCAGTGAATTTCTATCGTTTCTTAATGCTATTTCCTAACTATAACGTCTTTGTAACCTCGGTGTGTGAGTAGTTGTGTGGGTATGTCAGTGGGTTTGTGAGTGTGTTTTTGGGCATGTGTGAGTGCATGTTTGAGTGTGTGGTGGGTGTGTGAGTGCATGTGTGACTGACTGTGTGGGTCTGTGAGTGGGTGTGGGTGTAATTGTGTGGGTGTGTAAGTAGGTGTGTGAGTGACAGTGTGGTTGTTTGAATGGTTGTACGGGTCTGTGAGTGGGTGTGTGAGTGGCTGTAAGGGTGAGTGGCTGTATGGGTGTGTAAGTGGCTGTGTGAGTGGCTGTGTGAAAGTTGTGTTGGTCTGAGTGGGTGTGTGAGTGGTTTTGAGAGTCTGTGAGTGGGCGCATTAGTGGCTGTTTTGGTGTGTGAGTGGGAATTTTAGTGGGTCTATAAGTGGGTGTGTGAATGAGTAGGTGTGTGGGTCTGTGAGTAAGTGTATGTTTTTTTCTTGAGATCTGGATCTGCAGATCTGTCCGAATCCACCCGAATCCATGAAGATCAGTGGATCCTTACAAGGAAAAAAACAAGGGGTTTGGGCAATTCCTCACAGACCCCTCCATTACATTAGTTCCATGGGGTCAGGGTACATCTACACTGAACCCTTTATAATTTTTAAATTACATTTTTCCCGCAGAGAACAGAGTCCCAATGAACAAAATGGAGTCCCCAACTTTTCTCTTAGGTTGCGGCCAGCCAAGCACAGCACTGCTGTTGGCGCATGGATCTGCGAATCCGCAGAGGATCTGAGCAGGATCTATGGAGGATCTGTGCACCTAGAAATGCAAGTTTGGTTTTCGGTTAATATCTCTAAAGCTATAGAACGGATTTACACTAAATCACAAAAGCATGCTTCTGGACCATGAGCTAGCCTTCTACCAAATTTGGTGTAATTCTGTCCCCCAATTTGGGCTTTAATTGTGGTCAAAATCCCTAAGGGAATTAACATGGAGAAAAGGCATTTTGGAATACCCCCTTTTTCTCAGGTACCACTTCATGGATCACACCGAAACTTTCCAAACAGCAGCTGAAGAGAGCGTTGTATTTGTTTGAAAAGTTCTGAAGATTCATCAAATGGTGTCAAAGATATAGGCAAGTCAAAAAATGCTTTTCATTTGGTAACTAGCCGCTATATGTATCAACAAACCATTTTGCATTTCCTAAATAGCGAATTTTAAGGAATCGCTATTTAGGAAATGCAAAACGGTATGTATGTACAAAATCGCTTTCCAATAGCGATTCCTTAGCATTCCTAATTTGAGATTAGCAAATTGTCATTCGCAAATTACCCCTTCATTTCCATGGGCCAGGAGGCCCATAGGAATGAAAGTGCAATTTGCAATTAGCAATTTGCTGATCGCAAATTAGGGATTTTTCCAAGGGTGCAGGGGTGTCTCAAGAACACCCTGCTGCACCCCTGAAAATGACTTTTGGGGGCATATGGCGCACATACATGCCCTAAGGGCATGTATGGGCGTCATATGGCACCTTTGGTTTTTTTCAAAGAAGCTTTTTGATAAGAATTCGCAAATTACCACCAACTAGAAGTTGGTGGTAATTTGCTAATCCTTAATGGCATTTTTTCCATAATATTTGTTTGATACATTGCATTTAAGGAATCGCAAATTTTGCAATTCCTTAAGTGCAATCGCAAAATAAGGATTAGCAAATTTTGCTAATCCTTATTTTGCATCAAACTTGTTTGATACATTCCATTTGTCTATTTAGCATTCGCAAAGGCCGAAATTCTCAGAATTTCGGCCTTTGCGAATGCTAAATAGCTTGATACATATAGCGGATGGTCCTAACTATAAGTACCTACTGATGACTGCCATATTCAATAAATAATTGCTTTTTCCTAAATATTCTGCTCATAGCCATGAATGTGTAGCCCGATTTTGATGTGCTTACAGGAACAAACGTCTTTCCATTCCTTTCAGGACCACTATAGGAGGAAATGTAACCTTGTGACTTCAGCTGCTGCCATTGGACTCTGGAGACCCAGGTGCAAACCCTGGCCTCGACTCTAGACTGAGCATTGTTGTGGGCAACTCACTAATTTTCCCTGTGATTAAATGTGTGTAAAATGCATTTGTGTCATCCCCAATTGATGTACAGAATCTGCGGTTGTCTCTCAGGCTGTCATGCAATGTACTGCGCTCCACTGCTTCACTGCAAGATCAGTGCTATATAAATACCAATACATACATATATATACCGGGAAGCTGCATGGGATGGTATTTTCAAGGTAGTTTAAAGACCTGTTGAAACAATATTGCTTGGAGATTGGTGTGGTATGTCCAGGAGTCCAGATATAAACTGAATATGGCCTGGTGCCTGAAGACCACCAGGACTCCAACACGCACAACTAAATTAAGTACTCCTTTTGTCCAAATATAATGCACTTTATCTCTTATATATCATCGAAAAAATTCATAACATTTCAATCATCATGTGCTTTTCATCAATAAATCATAAGAAAATCATCAAGGTTTGCATTTTCATCAAGAAGACAAATCATATCAGTTAATCACAAAATTATTAAAAACAAATCAATAACACCCAATGCATTTCGGGGCAAAGCCCCTTCGTCAGGGGTCTGTTGAAAAGAAAAGAAAAAGAAAAGGAAAACCTTATTACTTTTGAGGTCAAGGAGGGTAGGTGTATGTATACTGAGAACTCTTATTTGCGTGTAGCTTACCTAGTTATTGCAATTTGTTTGCTGCCACTACATTATATAGTGCATATGTCTGGTGTTGTCTTCTGTTTTCTACGTCTGTAAAAAATGATTTAAATTACTCACTGTGAATTCTCCGTTAGTTGTTGGATAAATCACGATAACCTAAATTAATATGGAAGGCTCACCTGTATTTGTAGCCTTAATCCGTTCGTTCTAAAAAAATGCGCAAATAGGCGGATTTTAATAACTCGCATTAAATGTTTATAAAAAAACAGTGTTCGTATCCATGTAGAAAAAAAGGGGGGGAAAGTTGTTTACCTGTGGAGTGTATCGTTATTACAAGACCTTAGTCTTTCGCGTTTTTTACGAGGTCACCTGCAAGACATTAAAATCAAAATGTGGACTTAGCTTGTTTGCCCGGGAAATACTCGATGAATTACCGGCTCAGTAAAGCGCATTCGCTTACCTGCGGGTTCAGTAGATAAATCAGTCCCGCTTGGCGTTTCAGGATTACGATAGTTCTGCATATAAAAAGGCGGTATTAGACACACTCTCTGCACGAGTAGTAAGCCTCCTCATTGAATATTAAAAAACGAAGTTTCTATCTCTTACCGGTTGCAAATTCAATCATTCGAGCAGAGAAGAGAAGCTCACGCATCCGCGTTTCATTCGAGCTTTGTTGTTCGATAAGTCCCTTATCACTGTTCTCTTGTTAGTTAAACATAGAAGCCGGACTAAAGGAAAAATGTCGGCCATTTCTAAGTGGTGTTTTATCTGCATTAAAGAATTTCATTATTAAATCGCTATCCCTGTCTAGGATGGAACGGTTTAAATGTCCATTGTCAAAGAAAAAGATTTGAGAAAATGATGAGTATTAGAGGAGAAATGATATAAGAATAAAATGAATAAGTGAGTTGCATTTCACAATCAATACGAGACATTATCTACCTATTTTACAAACTAAACATTGTTACTCGGAGAGTTTTTCTATGAGTACCAAATCAATACGAGACATTATCTGTCTATTTTACAAACTGAACATTGTTACATGACATTTTTTTTTATGAATATCACTGTGGTAGCCACCTAAAAATATACCTAACATATTAATGTTTATGTCTGACACAGTGTGAGTGTTTCCTAGGGGTTGCTATATTTCAAGGTTCAGCCTGTGTTATTTGATCATGCTACAAGAAGCATGCCATGTCCATTTTATCGTTTAACCCTGTGGGGGTCAATGATTGTAGTTTTCGAATCCAGAAAGCCTCTCTTTGTAGTAGGATTTTGGAGTTGTCCAAACCCAGTCGTTGTGGAAGTAGTTCAATGACTTGAAATCTCAGTTGTGCGATGGTATGGCCAGCTTCCCACCAATGTTTTGTGAGTGGTGATGTCAGGCTCTTATTTCTAATGCGGCTCTTGTGCTCAGAAAGTCGAAGTTTCAACTTGCGTTCGGTCTTGCCAACATATATAAGGCCACACGGGCATTTGATAGAATATATCACATATTCCGAATTACAAGTTGTGTTATGTCTCAATTGGATTTTTTTCGCCTATCCGTGGGTGTAGTAGAATGTTTCCTGGTATTACGTTGTTGCAATTTTTGCAATTGTAGCAGCGTGAGGTGCCTTTGTATTCTTCAGGTTGTTGAATAGTGTCAATATGCCGTCTAGGTTTGTTCAATAGTTCTTTTAAGTTCTGAGCTCTCTTGTATGCGAACATGGGTTTGTCACTGAATAGAGTGCCAAAGTCTTTCTCTACTTGTATAATCTCCCATCTTTTTAGAATGATGCGTTTTATGTCTCTAGAGGCAGTGGAGTATTTTGACACGAATACCATCCTTTTGTTTTCAGTCTTTGTTCTTTTTTTCAAGAGATCTGCCCTTGGTATTGTTTTTATCTTGTCCACATGAGCTTCCAGTAGTTTTCTTGGGTATCCTCTAAGTTCAACCCAGACATCCAAGAACGGTAGTGCATCTTTGCTGATATTGTGTGTGAATTGAATTCTGGAGTTAGCAAGATTTAAACTCTTAATGTTTCGAATTAAGTCTGGGTTGAACTTAGAGGGAACTCTATTAACACAACTCTTTACAAAAAGCCTACTGACAGGAATACCGCACTTCTGTATGGAAGCTTTCACCCTTCGAATCTCATTAATAACCTACCGGTTTCACAATTCATGAGGATCAAAAGAATATCTTCTGATAAGGCAAGCTGTGACAAACATATGGAAGCACAAAAACAACGTTACTTGGACAGAGGATACCCAAGAAAACAACTGGAAGCTCGTGTGGACAAGATAAAAACAATACCAAGGGCAGATCTCTTGAAAAAAAGAACAAAGACTGAAAACAAAAGGATGGTATTCGTGTCAAAATACTCCACTGCCTCTAGAGACATAAAACGCATCATTCTAAAAAGATGGAAGATTATACAAGTAGAGAAAGACTTTGGCACTCTATTCAGTGACAACCCCATGTTCGCATACAAGAGAGCTCAGAACTTAAAAGAACTATTGAACAAACCTAGACGGCATATTGACACTATTCAACAACCTGAAGAATACAAAGGCACCTCACGCTGCTACAATTGCAAAAATTGCAACAACGTAATACCAGGAAACATTCTACTACACCCACGGACAGGCGAAAAAATCCAATTGAGACATAACACAACTTGTAATTCGGAATATGTGATATATTCTATCAAATGCCCGTGTGGCCTTATATATGTTGGCAAGACCGAACGCAAGTTGAAACTTCGACTTTCTGAGCACAAGAGCCGCATTAGAAATAAGAACCTGACATCATCACTCGCAAAACATTGGTGGGAAGCTGGCCATACCATCGCACAACTGAGATTTCAAGTCATTGAACTACATCCACAACGACTGGGTTTGGACAACTCCAAAATCCTACTACAAAGAGAGGCTTTCTGGATTCGAAAACTACAATCATTGACCCCCACAGGGTTAAACGATAAAATGGACATGGCATGCTTCTTGTAGCATGATCAAATAACACAGGCTGAACCTTGAAATATAGCAACCCCTAGGAAACACTCACACTGTGTCAGACATAAACATTAATATGTTAGGTATATTTTTAGGTGGCTACCACAGTGATATTCATAAACAAATTTTTCATGTAACAATGTTCAGTTTGTAAAATAGACAGATAATGTCTCGTATTGATTTGGTACTCATAGAAAAACTCTCAGAGTAACAATGTTTAGTTTGTAAAATAGGTAGATAATGTCTCGTATTGATTGTGAAATGCAACTCACTTATTAATTTTATTCTTATATCATTTCTCCTCTAATACTCATCATTTTCTCAAATCTTTTTTTTTTGACAATGGACATTTAAACCGTTCCATCCTAGACAGGGATAGCGATTTAATAATGAAATTCTTTAATGCAGATAAAACACCACTTAGAAATGGCCGACATTTTTCCTTTAGTCCGGCTTCTATGTTTAACTAACAAGAGAACAGTGATAAGGGACTTATCGAACAACAAAGCTCGAATGAAACGCGGATGCGTGAGCTTCTCTTCTCTGCTCGAATGATTGAATTTGCAACCGGTAAGAGATAGAAACTTCGTTTTTTAATATTCAATGAGGAGGCTTACTACTCGTGCAGAGAGTGTGTCTAATACCACCTTTTTATATGCAGAACTATCGTAATCCTGAAACGCCAAGCGGGACTGATTTATCTACTGAACCCGCAGGTAAGCGAATGCACATTACTGAGCCGGTAATTCATTGAGTATTTCCCGGGCAAACAAGCTAAGTCCACATTTTGATTTTAATGTCTTGCAGGTGACCTCGTAAAAAACGCGAAAGACTAAGGTCTTGTAATAACGATACACTCCACAGGTAAACAACTTTCCCCCCCTTTTTTTCTACATGGATACGAACACTGTTTTTTTATAAACATTTAATGCGAGTTATTAAAATCCGCCTATTTGCGCATTTTTTTAGAAAGAACGGATTAAGGCTACAAATACAGGTGAGCCTTCCACATTAATTTAGGTTATCGTGATTTATCCAACAACTAACGGAGAATTCACAGTGAGTAATTTAAATCATTTTTTACAGACGTAGAAAACAGAAGACAACACCAGACATATGCACTATATAATGTAGTGGCAGCAAACAAATTGCAATAACTAGGTAAGCTACACGCAAATAAGAGTTCTCAGTATACATACACCTACCCTCCTTGACCTCAAAAGTAATAAGGTTTTCCTTTTCTTTTTCTTTTCTTTTCAACAGACCCCTGACGAAGGGGCTTTGCCCCGAAATGCATTGGGTGTTATTGATTTGTTTTTAATAATTTTGTGATTAACTGATATGATTTGTCTTCTTGATGAAAATGCAAACCTTGATGATTTTCTTATGATTTATTGATGAAAAGCACATGATGATTGAAATGTTATGAATGTTTTCGATGATATATAAGAGATAAAGTGCATTATATTTGGACAAAAGGAGTACTTAATTTAGTTGTGCGTGTTGGAGTCCTGGTGGTCTTCAGGCACCAGGCCATATTCAGTTTATAGTCACAGTGTGCAGGCACTAATCCAACACAGCACACACATCGGTCTAATAATTGATTTAAGTGTAATTATATTGAGTGCAGCACCCGCTCATACATATTGCAGGAGTCCAGATATACCACATGCCTGTGTTGTAGCGTCACTGGATGCTTTTTTGATCATTAACGTTTCTATCTTATCCCTCACCTCAATTCTCATTCACTTGGTCCTCCAATGGATCTTGCTTCGTGCCGAGAGGGGTTGGACATAGGTGATCCAACTCCAGTTATCCAAAGAGGACCAGGAATCAGGTAACTGACCTTCAAACTCGTAATTAGATTTCTGTATATAAATCTCAGAACTAAGCTACAGCAATAAAGTATTATCATGGCTAGATCAAATTTCCTGAAGAAATTCAATGGAACCAAAATCATACAAACCAATAATTTAGTTAGAGCTATGCAAAATAATAACATTAGTAACTGCTGGCAGAGCCTCTTCTATTAGAATTCCCTCCAACCATCGATAACCCAGCACAATCAATTAGCGGAGACAAATCAAGGAGAGACAGAATCAGGTTTTAGTTAAAGTTAGATTTTTATCAGAATTTTGCGAGGAGTGAATACATCAATATCAGGTATTTAGGACATATTATTACAAGATAGTCAATTCAAAATCTGAGTTGTCATTAATTACCGAAGCACAGGAAAAGTTCAAGAAGCGACATGAACCACGACAGGTCAGATGTACACTCCCATGTGCGGGAAAGAAGTCAGCGAAAAGCGCACCTAGCAGATGCGTCAGTCAAAAGAAAAGCCCGTGGAGTCAGCAAGGAAGTTCCAAAGTAAGGAGAAGTGATGTCTCCAAGAGCGAGCAAGAAGAACGAACAAACTTCACTTTCCATCATATCAACGTATTATATAATCCTCAAGTTTCAGGATGACACCTCCTGTGCCACCTCCTCTGGTCAGACCACTCAGTCCATTGGTCAGTTTGTATAGGGTGATTGTCATGCAGCATAAAGAAGACTCATATTATAGCAAAAAGGTGGTGATCATCAAGTAAGTCGAATCACCCAGTGTGTGTAAATTTCAAACGATAGACCTTTTACAAATTCATCAGTGAGTTCAAGAGGACAGTTTCTTATGGTTCATGTTACCAAAGTAGCGAAATTGTTTCAACTAGCCCTCGTATGTGAATGGGAACTCTCCCTATGAGACATAGTTTCTCTTCACATTGCAAGTTTACGAATCCTTTCCATGAGAACAGAATCAAGCAAAGTAAGGAAATACAGGACTATATTTAATTTGGTTCATGAAATACAGAATATAAAACAATGGAAAGAAACATCTCATTCATAACTTTTGGAACAATATATATTTCTTTCAATTTATTTGCACTCATAAAGCATTTTAGTTTTGTTGCAAATAGCACATGTAACTGTGTCATATTACTGCATTTTCAATGTACCAACATGTAAAATTATTTCAAAACAAATCATTAATATTGTTTCTACTGATTCATATTAGTACATGTATGAAGATTATTCTCTAAGAATTTCAGAACAATTGGTTTTAGTATAAACGCGCAGCACCCTTTCCTCCTTTCTCACTTGGTGCACAGTTTCACATATGCAAAATTGGAGTTTAAAATGAAACTTTTCAATATCATACATAAATATCTCTAACAATCATGTTAGACTTCATTAAAGCCTTTACATACATCATTATTTTGATAAGAATGGTTAGAAATCAAATAACACATAAAAACATCACAGTTACCTTTTTTATTAATACACATTGAACTAGCAATTGAAACAGGGTAAATTATGACCTATATTACTTGATGTATATATTTCCATCTATTCTACAATGTATCCCCATGCTTTTGCAATGCAATAACCAGGTCTTCTCATGATTTTGCACGTTTGTCATTTATCTCTCAAATGTGTCATAAACGGTTTTATGTGTCACTTGAAAGGCTCAGCAGATTATCTGCTCCATCAATCCCCGATTTGGTAGCGAATTAAGCCACCACAAAATTATCTGATGCCACACATTACAACTCTAGGGTTTTCTAAAGCCTTCATTTTGTCATAGTACCCACTTTGTCTGTCTTCTAATTCAATTTACGCTCTTTGGGGCCGATTCACAGAACTAACTTAAGACAAAATCCTAAACTTACTACTTTTGGTATTCACAGAAGTTAGGATTTTGTTTTAAGTTTGTCTAAAGACAGACTTAAGACAGACTTAAGACAAAATTCTAACTTAAGTCTGTCTTAAATCTGTCTTAAGGCACACTTAAGACAAAATCCTAACTTCTGTGAATACCAAAAGTAGTAAGTTTAGGATTTTATCTTAAGTTAGTTCTGTGAATCGGGCCCTTTTCCTTTTTATTCCTCTAGTTGTTTTTCTTAGTTTTCAAATGTCCATGATAATCCAGGTCAATATACAGATAACAATTTACAAGATGGGCTTCAAGACTTTTCCCAACAATCCATTTACTAGGTTTGCAAACCATTTACCTATTGAAGAAAATCCCTTTCCCAAATGATTTCTAAGCACCATCAGCTTTTAAATCTTTCAAGTCTCTTTCAAGATGTGTAATGTTCTTAATATTTCCCTTAAAGTCTTTACTTTTGTATGGAATGTAAGTGCAACAATGTGGCATCTTTATCATTCAGCAGACTCCACCTTCTTTTGCAAAAAGGATGTCTAAAACAAGTCGGTTTTGAAGAACCAAAGAACTCACGGCAATCATTTCACTAGCTATTGCTAAGAATCCTCCGGCAGTGTCAGTAGAGAGTTTGTCTACCACAGGAAAGACTTTTCGTATCTTGTTATAATTTAGTACCATATTACTTAATGTATACATTTCCATCTACCCTGCATGCTTTTACAATGCAATAACTAAGTCTTCCCGTTATTTTTCTCATGTTCTTTAATGTAAAATGTTCACAGTTTCTGCATGTTTGTCATTTTTATCTCAAATGTGTCATAATGGCTTTATGTGTCAGTTAAAAGGCTCAGCAATGTATCTGATTCATCACCTGCCTTTTTGTCACTTTCTTGGTGTTCTCAGCTGCCATGGATTAGCAGAGTGACATTTGCTGGTCTTCGATGTCAACAAGGGCATCTCGAGGTATTGTGGTATTGTAGACAAAATAGAGTAAGTATATGCAAAATAAATTCACCCTTTATATGGCAGCGGTTTAGGGAATGCCCTGTTCAATGGGCTCATTAGTGACCACTCCTAACCCACTAACATGGGCTCCAATAGGAAAACATATGCCTGGTGACCTGTATGTGTCACATCTGGGACTACCCCATCTGCAGAGCAAATGCAGGCAGTGGGATGTGTGCTCTAGATTTACAGGTTTCTGTGCAGAAAGGATACATTTTGTGTCTGGGTATATTGACGCTTTGGTGCATGGCTGCGTCGTTGAATCAACTAATGCTTGCTGGTTGCAGGTCAGAGCATGGGCTTGCTCTTGGCATAGGTATGTTGATTCTTATCCAGTACCCCAGATATTCTAATGTTCTAAATGAATCTGGGGTTTCTGATTCTCTTGACACACGCAGAACTGTAGCACAAAAGTCAACTTTGCCTGTTTCTCATTTCTGAGATGGAAGGATTCTAAGTGGGCTGTGATTTCAAGGGGATCATGGTCATATAGACAATAACCTCTGTGAATCAGCTACCCATCTTAAGGCCACCATTATAGAAGAACCCAGGGAGACTTCTAAACCTTGGGCAAAAACATTATGCCATTATAAAATAAACAAAATGGAAGCCTCCAAAACACAAATTTGAAAACTAAAACTGATATATTTTTTAAACATGTATTAACACAGTAAGGCATTCATTCCGAAGCTGGTGGAACTCAGGGAGTATTGCAGTACCTAGAGGAAAAATACTGACTGCCTCGGTTGAAGTATTTTCCTAGTGAGGGAAATACCTCTGCTACACGTTTATCAACGGAAAGAGGAATTAGATGCTGAAGGAGACATTCCTGCACCTGTTTTCACATTTCTTGGTGTTTTCAAGTTCTCTCCTTTTAGCATGCTTAACATGCTGAAATTTGGCAGTCAAAAATTACCAGGTGTGAGGTTTACTCCAAAACTCAGAATTTTGATCCATGTGCATATTCGTTTGTGCTGAGATCGGAATTTTCCCCTGCATTCAAACTTGAGATCTAAGGCTTTTTTACATCAATTTTTTAAACAAAGGGCAGCAGTAGACTTAGGTACAGAGTTTATGTTTAGGGTTAGATTTAGGGTCAGGTTTAGTTCTAGGATGATAGAAGGGTCTGGTTTGTGGCAAGTCGATTGATTATTTAGTGTTAGAGTTGGGCCAAGGGTTTACAGAAAACTAAGGTTAAGGTTTAGGATTAGCATTAAATATATTGCTTGAGTTAGGTTTAGGACTAGCATTACATTTAGTCCTGGGGTTAGATTTAGGGTTAGTGTTGGTTTAGGTTTCTTCTGAGTATTTGCCATAAGATTAGGGCATAGGTTAGTTTCAGAGCTAGCATCCGGCTTTGGTCTTACCTTGGGTTAGGCATAAGGTTAACGTCAGGTTTTGATGTATACGTCTAACTACTGATCCTGACCTGTTGACTCTCCCTGGATCCTAGTCTGGATCCAGAAAACTAAGCAATAGCTCCCATGCACTGGCAGGTGGCAGATGGTGCTGTTTGCCTCCATCGTGACTCTCTCTTGCCTCCAGTTGTGATGATACAGAGCTACTTATAGGTTCCATGTGGCATGCTGAAATCAGTTCCTATTTTTTCACTCCGTTCGATGCAAACCTGGAACTCTGCTCCCAATGATTTCAGGTTTTCACCAAGTTCTTTCAAAACCTACCTTGACACTGAGCAACAATGTCCCCCTTAAATTATTGGTTTTAAACCATGCAGCACTTACAGGAAGGAGGATGTTGGCCACAGACCCGCACAATGTTTGTATCTGGTGCCTCTGCACCAACCATGTCTCCAACTACTGGGACAAATGCTCTTTGTTGCATTTGAATGCCACCAGGTAGAGGGAAGCTTAGCTCTATGATATTGAAAACAAAAAAATAGGTTATTCTTGTTCCAGTTTGCAAGGTTATTCACAGTTCCATTTGGCATACTGAGTTAAGTCCAGGATGAAGTCGAAAGGTAAGTTTAAACATCAGAAGTCAAAGTAAAGTTTGAGGCCCACAGAAGGTTCCGTTCTCAGAAGTCACACAGTCAGCAATCCAAAGGCCTGACTCCGGCTTCCACATTGGATTCCGGACTGATCCGAGCTTTGTAGCAGATACACCCGAGTTTTGTGGGCTGTTGTTGACCCCACAGCAAAGTGAGGTCTTTTAGTAGGGATTTCAGTAAATCATTAATATAGCTAGATCTGTTGCCATGTGCGTCAAGGTTAATTTTTATCTTGTAACAGCTTAGACTCCAGTGGTGTAAGTTGCAGAATCCATCCATTCTGATCTAGAGATGACTTTGCCAAGAGCTCACCATATGTCACACTATGAGATGACTAAGATGCAGCCTCTGATTGAAAATGACTCCCCTCATGCCCCTCTGCCCAACACCTGTATAGCAAGAGGTTGGAGGAATATTTGGTTTTTACTTCAATGCTATCAAAAGGCTTGACCATGTTCCCCATAACAAGGATGGTGTTGAGTAGGCAGGCAATTTCCCTCCCCCTTCATTATACTGATGCTGGACTAAATCTTAACCTTTAAAATGCCAGTGGCTTGGCTTCTTCTCTGAAGACTGCATTGAATTTACTCTTGGGGACCCCTACTGAGAATTGTGCATCCTTTGCATTATTGTTACTAGGAGATCTTAGACTAACAATTGTCTATAGTAGAGACTAAGGGGCATATTATCAAAAAACTGCAGCTGAAGCGGTGATAATGGGCTTGATAATATGCTCTTGTGAATTGCCATAGAAGCCCATGTTCTGGTGTGAACATGGGCATATTATCAAGCCCATTATTACTGCTTTAGCGGCAGTGTTCTGCTGCTAAAGCGGTGATAATTTTAACTCCGTTCTTGATAATATGCCCTTAAGTCACACTTACAACTTTAGCCTTCAACGTGTGAATCGCTGCTGCTGTTTAACAAAACTCAAACCTAATCCCTCATGGTGGTGTAGTCCAAACCTTGTTTTACCCCTCCGGAGTTGCCTGGTTGGTTGACACTAAAGGCTGGTTCTTGAGAACCTATCCTTTCTCAATCATCATCTGACTCCGGAAAGTATTTCTATAAAGGCTACAATGAGAAAGTACAATAATAATGCTTTCCCTACTGCTTCACAGGATAGGTAATTCAAAAAGATTGATGCCTTTGGCGAAGTGGTTTCTCATCCATCAGTCTAGCTCTATGCTCCTCTGGGACAGGGCTAGCAAGATCTCAGAAGCCTTCTGTGAGGATTTCAGGAAATTCCTTGCCCATACAGTACATAATTGCCAGGATCCGGCTAAATACATCCTGAAGGCAGGCTAGGATACCCAGACTGCTTGCTCTAAACCATGGGCACCAATTTTATTAATCGGCCCCACACTTGAATATGTCCTACCAGCTTTTCAAGACAAAGTCAGACTGGCCTACAGGGCAATCAGGCAGTGCCCCGCGGGCTGGTCTGAAAGGTAGAGTGTGGGTTGTTTTGTTTGGCTGTTTGCAGGCCTGTCATTTGGTCAGTTGTGACAGTTATTACTGTTGATTTCCCTGACATAACCACCACAAACATTGCCAGCAACAAGCACAAATCCATGCTGTCTCCCATATGTTGCAAAACACCTATAGAATGTGTCTTTACAAGTTCAAACTGCCCCGATTTGCAAAAATAGGCCACTAATTCACTAATGGAGTCCATTTTTATCTGGGAGCACAGATCTATTTTCTGTCCCAGTCCGACCCTGATTTTGACCTAAATAACTGTATAAATGTAGTTCCTATATGAAGGATAATAGTCTCATCAAATCACAATAAGAATTACATGAAGTCTAAAGGACTACCTCCTCAATGTATTTGATATATGTATATATATTTAAAAATCAAAAAAGATATGTTCACCAAAATAGTCATAAGCATTTTAAAAATACTTTCAGTCGAAAGCAGGTCGCCAGTTTAGGCTGGAGCAAGTATCAATACGCAGAGTCACTGTTCACATTCAAACATGCTCCTACCTGAACTAGTGATCAGCTTCTGACAATTTTTTTTTAATTGCCTATGGTTTTCTAGCAAATAATTTGTATGTGTACACTTACAGAGCCAGTGTTCTAAGCGCTCACACGGGTAGATTGCTCAAACGGCCCATCAAAAGCGGTACAAAAGGGGGTGGTGATGGACAGAGCATCTGAACCAATCAAACACTCACACCCAGTCAAAAGATCTGGGTTTAATCCATCACCGTTCTTTAGCCCACTCTGCCACCCCAGTTCAGACATGGCTATATGCAAATCAGTCTGACCCTGTGCCTCATGGGAACAGTCCAGCCCGAACTGCCAAGCCATGCCTTCCCTGGACCGGAAACAAGCTTCAGAGGACCGGTTTCTGGCATTACTGCTGTCTTCAGCCCGGCTTGCTTGAATCCAGTGGCAAAGTGAGCAAGGGACTCACGTCTGAGCATACCCTGCCACACTTATGGCGGCCAAAAGCGGTACAAAAGGGGGTGGTGATGGACGGAGCATCTGAACCAATCAAACACTCACACCCAGTCAAAAGATCTGGGTTTAATCCATCACCGTTCTTTAGCCCACTCTGCCACCCCAGTTCAGACATGGCTATATGCAAATCAGTCTGACCCTGTGCCTCATGGGAACTGTCCAGCCCGAACTGCCAAGCCATGCCTTCCCTGGACCGGAAACAAGCTTCCGAGGACTGGTTTCTGGCATTACAGCCGTCTTCAGCCCGGCTTGCTTGAATCCACTGGCAAAGTGAGCAAGGGGCTCACGTCTGAGCATACCCTGCCACACTTATGGCGGCCAAAAGCGGTACAAAAGGGGGTGGTGATGGACGGAGCATCTGAACCAATCAAACACTCACACCCAGTCAAAAGATCTGGGTTTAATCCATCACCGTTCTTTAGCCCACTCTGCCACCCCAGTTCAGACATGGCTATATGCAAATCAGTCTGACCCTGTACCTCATGGGAACAGTCCAGCCCGAACTGCCAAGCCATGCCTTCCCTGGACCGAAGCTTGTTTCCGAGGACCGGTTTCTGGCATTACAGCCGTCTTCAGCCCGGCTGCTTTTTAGGCAGACACTTTCAGAATCCAAGCACTTAGATGTCCTGTATTTGGATGGGGGCAAGTGTGCACTTTCCAACGGAGCTGAAACACTTTTAAAGGCAGAGTACCACTTCCATGTATGCGGAATGTGCTCTGCGCAATGAGAACCTGGGGCCTAATTTATGAAAAGTGACGCATTGCTGCGTGAAAACAGCGATGCATCACTTTTCACTGCGCTCTCCCTGCGACACTAACGATGCATCATATTCACAATATGACGCATCATGTCGCAAGGAGTTACAGATACGTCAGTATTTTTGACATATCTGTAGGCGCAAAAGTGATGCATTGCTGGAGTGTGTCACAAAAGTGACGCAACTCCAGCAATGTGTACTTTCACTTGGGCAAGTCCCATGTTGTTAGTGCCTGCGTCAGTCTTACGCCTGCCATGAGGCAGGCGTAAAATTTTGACGCATTAGCGTCCAAGAAATGGCGCAGTGAAATCTTATAGATTTCACTGCGTCACTTCTATGACGCTTTCTTGCCTCAAAACACCCCCCTTGCATACATTATACCTGGGGCAGGTATAATGTGGCGCAGGGGTTTACAAAGTAACGCATCTACCTAGATGCGTCACTTTGTAAATATGGTGCAACAAGGCACATTTTTTACTCTGCTGGTGCGTCACAAAAAGTGATGCACCAGCGGCGTAAAAGTGACGCAAGGGCTCATAAATGAGCCCCCTGGACTTTTAGATATATGCTGCCACTATATTTGCCATCTTTTGAACCGTGACCCTGCATGGACTCCATTTCTGTCCATACCAGGTTCGATTGCTGCCATGTTTATCTGAGGCCAATGCCAATAGTCACTGCTTCTTTCCCACTGCTTCTACTGAGAGCTCAGATTTGTCATGATACTGTATTGATATGTGAATATGACCTGTGCCTTACACCGGTGTGTCATCTCTCTCATACTTCAACATGTAGTTGTAGAGGTAAGTAGATGTGCTAAGATCATATGGCAGGTATTTATGTATTTTTGTGTATTTTTTTGTATTATTATTATTAAGAGAAAAATCACTTTGGTTACCTGACATCTAGTTGTGATTCACTGGGGTTTGCAGAACTCAAAAGGTTAAGAACCACTGTTCTGCAACCTCTAAATGTTGCTGTACTGATTAGATACTCTAAGCAGAAAATGGAAGGTTATTTTGTCCACGAGGCAAGTACTATCTTTAGATTGAATATGCCTGGATTTCAGACTGGTTGGTCTAAAATATTGTGCATGTGCCCAAATCGTGCATTATTGGTACAACCTGAAGCATGTTTTTATTGGAATTTTTGATGCATTTCTTGGTGCTGATTCAAAAAGGCATTATGACTATCTATGTGAAGGAGTACTACAGGCCTTCTCTCTTAGGTACTCTTATATGCTTTGTGAATCAGCTCTGACACTTTCAACTCTCTATTAGTAATAAGTGCAGAGAGGGCATAGTCCTTTCTATGGGCCGATTCACAGAACTAACTTAAGGAAAAATCCTAAACTTACTACTTATGATATTCACAGAAGGCATTTAGTAGTAGGATTTTGTCTTAAGTTTGACTTAAGACAAACTTAAGACAAAATCCTAACTTAATTGTGTCTTAACTTAACTTAAGTGTGTCTTAAGTCTGTCTTAAGTTTGTCTTAAGTCTGTCTTAAGTCTGTCTTAAGTCTGTCTTAAGTCAAACTTAAGACAAATCCTAACTTTACTACTACTAAATGCCTTCTGTGAATACCAAAAGTAGAAAGTTTTGGATTTTGTCTTAAGTTAGTTCTGTGAATCAGGCCCAATATGTGCCAGTTCAGTAACGTTGTTCAATACACCAAGAACATGTTTGCCTCTAAAGAGTGTTGCCTTCCAGATAAATCAAGACCAGTTTTTTCAGTAACCTCAATATTATTTGCCAAGAGACCGCTTCTTATAGATGGTCTTTACCAGTGATATTTTGCCAGATCAGGAAACAACGCTCTTGCTTGTGAATTGGGCTGACCAGATTGCAATCGCCAAAACGATGGGAAACAGTTCCAGGAACACAATATTCGTAACCAACCCTGACCTGATGCACTCCTGAGGCATTCCATCCTACCTTATTGAGTGCCGAAATAGCTCCAAAACCAAGGATATTAGCAGCATCAGTGAACAGCCCAATTTCGCTGTTAGACACAGTAGGTGTCGGCTATGCCACAGAAGTACTGAAGACAAAAGCCCCACCACATTTACGGATCTTCCTTAACATCTATAAAGGCCTCGATTGAGGATGCTTTTCCTGAAGCTTGCCGTTGCCTGCGCTGCTCACCTGCAGAAGTGATGCTCCATTGATATAATAGTAAGGGCAAAGTTCAACTGCCCCACCATAACCTGGAGTTAATGCAACATAACTTTCTTTTCTCCTAGGTATTTGTCGTTGGACTGTACAATGTCTTAATCTTTTCTTTTGGTAATCTATATGCAGCACCTCAGCGGGGGAAAGGTAGTTTTTAGGGCTGGGAGGGGGCTGGTGTAGTTTTTATGGCTGGGGGAGGGGAGGGGGGGTCGATCCGGGTATGTTTTAGGTCTTGAGGCGGCAGGGTAGTATTTAGGGCTCGGACGGGATCGATCAGGGTAGTTTTTAGGGCTGAGGGGGGATCGAGGTAGTTTTTAGGGCTCAGTGGGGAGGGCTTGGGAGTGAACTTTGCCACACATGTCCCTTTACTAGTCATACCTTTACCACAAAATTAAGTGGTAAAGGCATGTGCGTAAAGGCATGCGTGGAAAAAATATGAGTTGTTCAGGAGCATTGGTGGTCAGGTCAGCGCTATAGAGGAACGAGTGGTTTAGCCATGTGTGCCTCTCTATCATACAACCGTAAAGCTCCTGTGCACTCATCAGCTGCAGGCATGTCCCCTGAATAAGGAGCCGTCCAATGCCCTCAGCATGAGTGGCCTCTTGACAGCCCTGTTATTTCTCTACCCTTAATTTACCGTTTACAGGGGTCCTGGTAATTCCCGGGGCAGGAAAACGATGGGGATTACACGTCTAGGGGAATAATATTGTAGAATCTGTGCTTCTATGCTAATTCCCACCTGTTTTCCACCAAACTTTCAGAGGCCAAAATCTCCATGAGGAAAAACGATAACGTATAATTATGATGGACACGGAAACTCCCAGAAAGTTTACCGCCCCTTGTAATGAGGGCCTCATTAGTTACAAGCTTTGCTAGACTTGGTTACTTGAAAGTACTGAACTTTTCAAAATGACACAAGAAACTGCACATCCCATCATGTACACCTGACACAGTACCATTAAAGCTAAACTAAAAACCCAGTAATTCGGAATCATCAGGATTCACTGGGAGTAGCCTGAAGGATGATTCGGTTTAAATTGTTTTTACTGAATTTTTCAAGCAAAGATTGAACATCATACAACACATCACCTTCCCACACTGGGCTCGAGTCAGGGATACCACGCGGGTGGACGGCGTCCCCCCACTTATTTTACCGGGGGGACGCCGTCCCCCAGCCAAACAGATGGACTTCACTCTTTGGCCTCTCTGGGACGAGGAGCTCAGCACCTTTCGCGATGCCACTTCCTGTCGTGACAGGAAGTGGCATCACGGTGACAGCGTCCCCCCACTTCTTTTTTTACGACTTGTGCCCTGTTCCCACAACATGCAATGTTATATAGCAAGTTCTGACGGTGCCCATATCTATCATCCCAGTCCGTCGCTCAACAGCAGCCCTGTGAGTCATACCATAGGCAACCAGAGCCCCAGATGTCAGCCCGCCAGAGCTTGTTGCATCTGTACCCCATCCCAGTCTCACCTCACCAGCCCCATGTATTACACTATAACAAATGAGAGTCTGGAGCTCAGGCCACAAGTTGAGTGGTATATGTCACAAAAGCGGCCCCTATACCTTTGGGTCGACTGCTCATAGGTATCAACTACCAACTGTCCTCCAACTGCTGCTGGCAAATGTCAGCATCCGCCAGCCAGGCTTTAAGTTCCAGGCAGCCACAGCATCCCCAGCGCATACCACCCCCCGCTTAGCCAGCAGGAGTAGTATAGCCGTCAACCTGAGCGTGCTGGCAGGGATATCATTGACATAGCGTAGGCGAGCGACCAAGGGTGTCCTTGGTCCTGAGGGGCATTTCATCAAGGCGCTGCAATAAAATTATCACCGCTTTTAGTGTCCGTTTTCGGACGAAAAGCGGCGATAATTTTATCGCAATATCAGCAAGGTCACGCTATCGCATGAATCCATGCCTCAGCAACTGTTTCATGAACGCCCAGCTTTGCATCTCTAATGAGATGCAAAGTGGGCGTTCCTCCCCAAAATAACGTGAGAAATGTCGGTAACCGACATTTCTCCAATTATCTAGCTTCACGCTAACCTGCAGAGTGATAAGAAATGTAGCACGAAAAGTAGCGCTAACCGTGCTTATCGCTACTTTTCTTACACCTGCTTTTAATCTGACTTAGTCATTATTTCCAAAGGAAGGTGGATATTATGGATAAGTCTGCCCTGCCCTATCACCAAGCTATCGCCAATGGCTGTGGGAATATCACTAGCAATATTCGCACATTCATCAGCTATCGCTTGGATTTTTATCGCTTTGGAGATAAGCGTCACTGAGTACTCTTTATGAAATTGAGTAGTCAGGACATCCAATCCAGGTCCTTTTTTGCCAGCCATACCATTGATGGCCAGGGTGACATCCTCCTCTGTAAATGGGACGTCCAAGTAATGCTCATGTCCATTCTCCAGCAATGGCAATTGTATAGAATTAAAGTAAGCACTGTCAATTGAGATATCAGCAGTGTAAGTGTAAATAGGGGCGTAAGACCAGAGTACCTAAGCAGTGTCCGCATAGGCATGGCAAGGTTCCCTGTTCGGTTTTAGTAATGTTCTGTAGGGATTGGTCCAGTTCTTTATTAGCTGGGCTGCTAAAGTCTATCCTGCTCTATCGCCCTTGCCAGATCGGCATGCTGCAGCTTCCTTATGCAGCAGTGTGGCTTCACTGTCAGTAGTGTCTTCATAATCAGACATCTTGTCCAGTATCGGAATGAGGCATTGAGTATTCAACCCCTTGAATCAAAGCTCCAGATCACAAATCTCATGCTTTAACATCTGAAGCTATCTGTGCAGGTACCAAAGGACTCCAGAGTATTTTGAGATGCGGATACCTCGAATGTGAACCTTGAATGCCTCCCAAAAGAGGCCAGATTAGTTCGCAGATCCAACATTATAAGTAAATTATTCAACTATGGCCCTGCATTTCTCATTCCTGAAGGGGAGGGGGGGGGGGGGGGTCAGGCAGAGCACCCGCAGGCAGCCTGCAAGTGAAAGCCTGGCTGGGCGTACCTGGCAGGGTCAGCTAGAAGGTCACCGGTGCATAATCTACTGCTTTAATGTAACCAGAGAGATTCGGAGCAATGAGACATTAGTCAATATGTGACCATGCTCCATTGAAGGTGGTCACACATGTGCCATCAATGGCAAGGGGACGCGGGCTCACCAGATGCATACTAGCGCTTGATCAGTGAAGAGGGTTTGCAAGCATGCTGCGGTGCAGGGGAGCGGTCTCGCAACAGAGGACGACTTGTCCACAAAAGGGTCCAGTTATACATTAAAGTCTCCTGCCCAGATCACAGTGGCAGAGCCCATGGCAATGATCTGGGCCCACAATACAACAAAAAAGTCAGGGAAATCCACGTTCGGGCCTTGAGCACACTCCAAGGTAACCTTAATGTTCTTCAGTCCTCCATGAACAACGACATTTCATCCGTCAGTGTTGAATGCCACTTGCAGCATTTGCCATTGAGTCCCTTTGTGTATGAGGATTGCTGTTCCTCTCACATAAGCTGATTGGGTGGACAAATAAGACTCAGCTATCCAACCCACTCTCAATCAGGACAATGTATCCCTCGCGAGGTGAAGTTCCTGCATCATTACAATATCCGCAGCATGTGTGCGGAGGCACGCATATGTTTGCCATGCCTTACGGAAGCCAATCATGCCACATATATTTTAAGAAATAAGAGTAATATCCCTCACAACGGGTGTGCTAGTGGCAGTATCTGAGTGACGAGTCCAGTTGGACCTCCTGAAAAGCGGGTGGGCCCTGAACAGCGAGGGCAAGCGAGCGCTGGGGCTGGGACAGCACAACTCGGGGAACAGTAGTGCATGGGAATTATTAAACAAAACCCCAACAGACCCTACCTCCCCGACCCACTTCAACCACCCCAACCAACTGAAGAATACCTTTCCCCCAAAAAGCATTAAAAGTCAAATTTAACTAACAGTGAGTCATCCCTGAGGGCGCCACGGTGAGGTGGGCAATCTCCCCAACCTCTCCGGAGGTAGGTTGCCCGGTGTACCAGTAGTCTCAGCCAATGGAGTAAAAATGTCAATGTCAACCATTGTCACCCAGGCAGCTGGCGGAACCATTAGCATCCATAGAGCCAGCAGCCGCCGCCGAATCACGGGTGTGTTTATGGCAAAACTTCACTGCAAGTTTGGGATTTGTGACGTCATGCATTTTCCCCTTGGAGAGAATGCGGAGGTGAACTGAATAGAGAAGAGCATAGGAGAGGTTCATCTTCGCTGATAACTGTGTGACAGGCAGAAACTCTTGATAAGCCGTTTGAACCATCAGGGTGCAATCTGAGTAGAATGAGAGTTTACTGCCTTGGTAAGTTGTTTCTCCTTTCTCTCAGGCCAGCCAAAGGATTGTGCCTCTGTTTTGTAATTCTTTATTAGGAAATCAGAACAAACCAGTATTGGGGGGAGGAACAGGGAACAGAAAATAAAATGTGAGAAACAATAATACAACACAAAAGCATACAGTGCCAAATGGGGCAGAATTTCGGCTAAAGGACAACTGTAATACCTACAAAACAAGAACCCTCAGTGTGTGAGGGGGGCAGGCTCAAGGAGGGTTCACACTTGCGTACAGGATAACCAATGAAACAGGGTGGGGGAACCAAAGAAAAAGGAAACATGACAAATGAGGATGGAGGAAAAAGAAAAAAGCAAGCGGGAGGCCCTACTCGCATCCACACAGAGAGGGAGGAAAGGGAGAGGGTGTTATGTGCCCGAGTTATTCCTGTGTAGCAACGCTGCACATTTTCTTACATTGTCCTCTTTTGCACAATAAAACTTTTGCTGTGACCTTTTGCACATATTTGCATGTGTGGCAATGTTGGGTTAGTTTCTCTGAAACTGCTGTGCTTATGCATTTGGCTTTGCACAACATCATCATTATGCTTCAAACACTGAGTACAAGGCTTTTACGCATGATGTAGAAATGTTGTTCTATCTTCATCCAAGGGGTGATGCGGCTATCCATGAAAATGCTAATCATTGTATTCATTACAAGGATGCTTTTTATTATAAATAAAGAAGCATTTAGCTCCAGGTTCCTAGATCTGGGATTGATAGTGGCCAAGAGGTTGATTAGTCAGAAGTGGAAGGCATCTGACTCTCCCCACATATCCGCTTGGTGTAACTCTATACTTGTTTGTTCCAAAGCGGAGAGTTTCGCAATTAAACGTGAGGAAACTCTGGGGCTATATAGGATCCCTATTGCCACGTACTGGGATGCCATATACGCTGAGCTGCAACATGCTGCAGACACGCCTCCTGTAGACCTATCCGAGGCCCCAGCTACAGACCACTAGGGCACGTATCGCTTGTCGCAGCATATGCATATGTGAATATTTTATCGACACCCAACTGTACATGAGCACCGATGCAACCAAGGACTCTGCAGGGTGGCATGTGCACACGCATGCATAGGCCAGCAACCACCAAGATCCACGCTCCAATGGACACTTAAGACTGAGATACATAAATGGACTACTATGCCCACACGACCCCCTTCATCCTTTCCCTCTCCCCGCCCCTTACCTCTGCTTTTCGCATGCGCTGGAAATGCACATATTGTTATTTGTCCTGTTAGGTTGCTTAAGCTGATCTGTTACATGTATTGTCATTATTTAAGAACCTGCATGCGTGGGTGTGAAGTGTAAAACTCTGAAATGCCCAACAATACGTAAATATGTAATCGTCGAGATGTATCTATGTAAAAACTTAATAAAAACAGATTCACACAAAAAATAAAGAAACATTTAGCAGAGGAGACACTTCTGCTGACATCGAAAAGTCCTGCATGCTGAGACTTCGCCAAACAGCTGATTGACATCTCTGGGAGGAGTGTCCAATTGGTGACCAAGACGGGGTCCTACATTCTTTCCCACCAGGTAATAGAATTGGATCATCCCGTGAGGGTATGCTTGGCTGGACACCGACATACACTCTAGACATACACAGAGTAGGGATTGCATAGTAGGAGTACGCCTGATTACAACTTAGTATTATACTCCTGCATATGTACACTGACTTTGCACCATGGTGGAGCTGTATCTGCTATTTACTCTTTTGGTGCTTGTAATCACTTTCATTTGCTTCTGTCTACTGATTATTGCAGCACAAGTGTTCTATACAAGAATAACGTTGGTTCAATAAATATATTGAAAATGTCCCATTGTGTAGTCTCTGTATATTTCTCTGAGAGCAAAAGTGCACGAGTGACTGAGCAAAAATGTTCTAAATCTGTTACCACAGTTTCGACATCGAGAGGGGCACGAGGCAGGGATGCCCGCTCTCACCCCTATTATTTGCCCTATATATGGAGCCATTCGCTCAGAGGATCCACCAGAACCGTGCAACAACAGGGATAGTGTTTGGTGGCTTCACACACACCATCAGTCTCTATGGGGACGATGTCCTGCTCTCACTAGAGAACCCACGGACGGCCCTACCGGCCTGCATAGCGGAGTTGGATACCATTGCCGGTGTGGCCGGGTTCAAAATGAACGCAGACAAGTCAATGGCTCTCGATTTATCCCTAGCCCCCTCCATAAAAGCCTACCTACAGAACCTCTTTCCCCTCCAATGGTCATCCGGCACAGTGCCGTATCTGGGGATCCAGCTGGCCCCCACACTTTCAGCTATGACGATGGCCAACTATACTACACTCCACGGAAAGATACGTGAAGAGCTAGGGCGATGGAGACACCTCCCCCTTTCTTGGTTAGGCAGGATCGCAGTGGTCAAAATGACCGTCTTGCCCCAAATCCTTTACCTTTTCCGGGCGTTACCGCTGCAGCCACCTGCTGGACGGATCCAGCAAACACAAGCGGACCTAGCCCACTTTATCTGGCACGGCCGGAAGCCGAGAATGAAGAAGACACTGGCCATGTTGGCCCCAGAGGCTGGGGGCTTAGGGATACCGGATTTGCGCAAATACTTTCAGGCGGCGCAATTGCGCTACTTAGTGGAATGGAGTAAGTGGGAGTCGGAGAAGCACTGGCTCTTTCAGAACCAGGCAGTTGCAGGGCGCCCAATCCAGGAAATCCCCTTTCTTCGTAAGGCCCACCGGCCCGCTAACCTTTACGCCTCGTTTGTCACACGGGTCCCTCTGAAAGTCTGGGATGCCACTAACACCATTCACGAACTTATCACCTTCCCCTCGCCACTTACGCATTGGTCGACAATCCAGACTTCTCTCCAGGCCTAGCGAAGGGAGCCTTCACTCACTGGTGTCCCGCGGCGTGCTGTTTCCCTTACCATATCTACGGTCCAGACGGAGTGCTCCCCTTCCCACTCTTTCAACAGGAATATAAATTACCTGAGACGGAATGGATGCGCTACATGCAGGTCCGACACAGGGCACTTCAGCCACAAATGAAGGAGACGGCAGATAGGAAACTCCAGCCATATGAAAGATGGCTTCTATCCCGCACCTCTGACACTAAATTGATATCTGACCTATATAAATGTTTACAACCACCAACAACACATCTCTACAATCCAGGCAGGGAACGCAGGGAACGTGAACTAAGCAGGACCTTGAGCCATAAAGAATGGGACCAGATCTCTTATAGAGCGCGCCACTCTGCATATCAAACCGGGCTTACGGAGACACTAACTAAGATATCCACATATTGGTATTACATCCCAGAACGAATACATGAGATGGACCGCAGTAAAGACAAAAATTGCTGGCGGGGTTGTGGACACACAGGCACCCTGTTACACCTCTTATGGGACTGTCCTCTTCTCCATTCATACTGGACGCAGGTCATAGATGACATTGATACTCATTTCCAAACAGAACTACCCCGATTCCCTGCCTACACCTTGCTAGGGCTCCCTAATCCATTGACATACCCCTTGCGCTCGCGCAGGGGGTGCCAGATGGCCATTGCTCTAGGTTCCGCAGTACAGAACATCCTCACACACTGGTGCACTGCTACGGTCCCCTCCACTACAGGCTGGTTACATAGGATGTGGTGTGTATTGGGGATGGAGAAGCTGTCACTCACCTTGGCTGGAGACATAGATCAATATGATGACCTCTGGCAACCATTTCGCTCACTGTTGGTCACTGAATTTAGGGAGCTCACCTGCCCAAGATACCTCCAAAGTTGCGACTCACAGGGCCCAAAGAGACGGACGCCTAAGGAGGGTGCGAATGGAGAGTCCCTTACGAGCTAGAGGGGAGGGCGAGGTGGGGTGGCTTTGAGCACTGGACGGGGGAGTGCGGGGGGGGGTAGGAACGGGGAGTTGGGGGGGCGGGTGGTGGCGTTTCCTTTTGAGGTTTTTTTTGCAGCACTTCCGGTCTATTTATGCCTTTATTGGTCGGGTTGGTTTCTGCGTACTATGCTCGCCCTTCTTGGGGCTGTACGTGCCTTTCAAATGTACATGCCAATGTCGGACCACATAGCATATGCAATGTTTTTTTTTTTTGTATCTACTGCTTTCAATAAAAGATTTAAACCTAAATCTGTTACCATGATCTCTGAGGGGCAGAGGGTTGTCATGTTCGGTGGTTGCCAAAAACCATTCATTCCTTGTTTGGGTTAGGAGGGCTTATGGTGGCACTGTGAGCTTGCTGGTTTTTAGGCCAACATATACTATGGGGGTGCATGGAATCAGTCTAGGCACCTCACCAAAAATGTATGTTGTCCACAAACGTGCAGATCCTTAGGATTAGTGGAAACTACACAAGAAGGGTTGAGGGTAGGGAAGAGCGGGAAAGAGTGGGAGAGAAAGGAAAGAGGAAATGAGGAAGAAGAGCGGTGGAGAGCAAAAAAAAGAGATGTGGAGAGGATGAAAACAATAGAAAAAAGACCAGAATGTGTCCCAAAGGTAGCAGCCACACGATGACGTTTAGTATCCCCACAACCAGTTAGGGGTGGGGTACTCAAAAGTAAAGGCTAGTGGACAGTGTCCTGGAGTAAAGGTGCCCAGATTGAAGGAAGGCCTCTGTCATATCCTTGATGTTGTATATGACCCGCTCATAGGAGGCTGTCTAGTACATCATTGAGAGCCATTCATCATAGGAAGAAGGGGTGGCGGAATACCAATGGCGGAGAATGCAAACATTAGCCGAATCCAAAGCAAGTGCGTATGCAAGAAACGGCCCTGTAAGCATGAGAGGTTGAAGAGTCCACAATGTCATGTGGAAGAATCAGGGAGTGAGATAGGGGGGGTCACGACCAGCAGGCTCTCACTCAGAGTAGCTCCAACTGGGTCCCAAAAGGGACATATCAAGTGGCAGTCATAGAGGATGTGCATCAGGTCATAGCAGTCATGGGGGGGCAGCACCAGAAATTTGCATAATGTAACAGGCCCATCGCTCATAGCTTCATGGGGTCCAGTACCAATCATGCAGTGATTTAAAGAGGCAGACCTTCAATCGCGCCTCTCGGGCTCCACGGTCAAGCGCTTCCAGGAAGTCAGCCCAAACTTCTGGCTCATATTTCATCTGAAGTCTGTATTGCCAGGTGGTGAGGAGGCTGTTGAGAAGGGGTAGGGAGAAAAGATGATGGTTTACAAGGCTATAGAAGTCGGACATCACCCCGCCGAAGTGGCCCCACGTCCTAAGATAAGAAACCACAGGGGAGGGTCTCAATCTCTGTTGTGTAGTAGACAAGAAATAATAAGGTCCCAAGGCATGATAAGCGTGCTCTACAGAGAAAAGGGCGGGTGAGGACTCTAAGTAATGTTTGACAGGAGGCATGGCAATGGACTCAGGGAAAACCAATCTTCAAGTGTTGTTTCTTCTTGACTGCACCTCCAGATCTTCATTCTTGGCTACTTCTAGAGCAAGAACTTTTTCCATTTGGAGGAGCCTTTTGGTATTTACCAATGTTGCATCCTGTGAGTCTGACACCTGCAGCTTCAGCTGAGACAATCTGTCTGCATGTTTATCAAGTTGGTTGCACATGTGATCCCGTCTGTTGGTAAGCATGTCAATCTTGGTATCACTCGTTTTTAATCTGTTTCAGAAGTCAGTAAGTAGATGCTTGATGGCAACACTGGCATTGTTGTCATCACAGCCCCCAATTGCCATGCGCCCCTCTTCTGCATGGTTGTCAGACTGTGAGTAAGGGAATTTTTTATTGAACATCTACTTAGTTTGGTGCTGATCTGTCATCCCCATGTCATCCCCCTGGCCTGGAAGTGGACGTTCAGGAGTGCAACTGCTAGTGTCACAGGAGCTCTATAGCAGGCAACCTCTGCAGGGGAATAGACCTTGTTACAAAGCATCTGAATACATCGCATGCCATCGCATGCCATTACAACATGGGCTTTACAACAACTGCGTTGTTACATCGCATACCATTACAATGCAAGTCGTTACAACGACTTGCTGTAGGGGGCGCGCTGGGTTTTGGAATAGTATAATTTACTATTCCAACTCCAGTCTTTGCAAAAGTAGGGACGGTGTCCAACACTTTCTGCCCCCTACAGCAAGTCATTGTAACGACTTGCTTTGTAATGGTTTGCGATGTACCAATGCAGTTGTTGTAATGACTGCGTTGTAATGGCATGCGATGTATCACATTCATTGTAAATGATGTTTCCCCTGCCGGGCAATGACAGGCCTCACCCCGTTTGACAGGAGGGTACAAGCAGGCCAAGCTGCGAAGGTCCACACGGGGGCCCCCCTCAGGGAAAAGTTTAGCCTGTCCAAATCTGCAGTGCCGCAGGCAGTTCAATCTCCAGCTATTCCCCCCAATCACAGCAAGCCAAGTGAGTGTTGAGGCCATGTGAAAGTACAGCAGGCCCCCACCACCAGACACCCCCTGAGACATGTGCCTTGTGTATGAGTTCTCTGCTTTCCAGGTCCACTGCCCACCATCACCCCAGAGCAGAGCAGGCCAAGTACTACGCACCAATCCAGAACAGGCCTCAATTGCCACAACCACCAGCAAAGTTTTTTATGGTCATGACTGACTCTCAATGGCAGCCTTCCCCCACCACAAAGTGCCAGCTCTTCCGCTGCCTCAACATTACCCGATCATGTCATATTTTGAAGGATAATGGCTGGGCTAGGCCAGTGTACTTGCGCTAGATGTTGGCCATTTTGCCACTAGGCTCACCAGTGGCCCATCTGAAGGAAGATTTAAGATCTCTCTTTGCCATCAGAGCTCCTGGACTCAACTTTCAAAATGTTGCTATTGCCTGCTCTAGGGATGCATAATATTATTTACTGAACAGGCCATTGAAGCATCATTGACATGCGCCCCTTTTTGGATAGAAAGTTGTGTATCAAGTGAAACTGACCAATCTCTAGAGCTGAACTGACAATCCCCTCCATCAAGGGACTAACGGTGGGAACAGTTACATGCCTAAGTACTAACTTCTTCTGAGTTTCTGTTCTTACCACATCAGGAGTGGTGGACACCCATAACGGGTTTCTATAAACACTGTTGCCCACTCTCCTTATGAAAACATGAGTACATTTCCATAGCTGTCTTAAAATCCAGATACTAGTTAATACATGGCAACATAAAGTCAGTTGTTGTCAGGGATGGGGCCCCTTTATTTTCAATGACCCCCTTTCTTAGGTTTTATGTCTTTATCTGTAGCTTTCTTTGAATGTTTAGAGTTGGTGTGAGGCAAGGCCACAGAATGACTGGGTTTAAAGGGCGTTATACCCATAAATCCAAGATGGCCGCTGCATCGCCACAGTATGTGAGAGTTTATGTTCTGCTTGGACAACTTCCAGGTACTAAGAAACACCTGTAGACCTGGTTCTTGGCACTTAAGCCCACTAAGGGTGTTGATCCTTATGGCTGAATATCAATGGTTCTTAATATTGAGATCATAATATTGTGGGTATCAATATATCAAAGTTCTATTTATCGATTACCTTAATATTGTGGTTTTTAATTTCATTTTTTTGTTTTTTTGGATGTAAATAATGTTTCATTTATTTAACTTTTTTATTTTTCTAAATGTTCTTTATTTTATTTTTGTATTTTGTTGTGGTAATATTTGTATTTAGTTTCTTTGATACAAAAAATCTGTTTTATACATTTAATTATAAATTATAATCTAAAACCATGTATTTCTGAAGTTTAATTTTATTTTGTTTTTGGGATGTTGGGTTTTATAGATGTTTTGGGTAGAGAAAGTTTAAAATATTTTTTAAGGTAATTACATTTTGAATATTATTTTAACATTTTTTAACTATTCATTGAAAATATTTTCTATGCTCTTTATCTTTCTGGTTCTTAAGTTTTATTTGGGTTTTGAATTGGCAGTACATTAAAATCTATACATTTGAAATTTTTTATTTCAAATATTTGTGTTTTTTAAGGTATATTTATTGTTTTTACTTTAATAAGTATATTGATATTTATATTATTATTTCTTTAAATTAAATTGTTTTTTCTCTTCAATATTCTCAATTTGGATTGTGAATAATACATTTTATATCCCCAGAGACACATATTTTCTACAAAGTTGTTTGTGTTGGAATTGGAATACTTCTTTAATATGCCCCGCCCCGCAGTCACCACGTCCAGCACCTTCAGAATCCAACACTTTCTTTGATTTTATTTGGTTTGGTGTGGGAATAGTAAATCTGAGCCCTCACCCCCAGAACTCACCACTTTCCCCATTGTTGTTTAGTTCGGAGTGGGACTTGTAAATCAGCCAGCCTGAATCACTTTCCTCAATGTTGCTTATTTTGCAATGGGAATTTTAAACGTGTCCTTTCCCTACCTGAATCCAAGACTTTCCCCAGCCTAGTTTTGAGTAAGAATAGTAATGTCTAAAACCGTTTCCAATATTGCTTAGTTTTTAGTGGGGATAATAAATCTGACCTCACTAGTCCATCACTTTCCCCAGTGGTGCTTAGTTCGCCATCAAAATATTAATTCTATAAGGCTAGTTTTTAGACTAATCAAGGCCTCTGGCGCATCTTGATTTGGGCCATAGTATACAGTACATGTTACCTTTATGTTTAAATTTGAGAGTTTTGTGGATCATATTAATAGAATTACCACTTATGTAGAGATGCAGATACATATAGTCATATTAAAGCTGCAGTATTGGAATATGAGGGAGAGATGAAGGGGAAATAAACTATATAAAAAATGTAATAAAAAAAAATATATATATATACAAATAAGGACAAAAAAACTTTATGTAAAAAAAAAAAGAATTCCATTATTTTGTGGATAGATGGGTGAAGATACACATGATTTGTATAGTATACATGGATGGGACCAGAATCCCAGTTGGGGGGAAGGGCCTCAAATGGCGATGTCTTCGCCAAAGGTAATAAGGGAAGGTTCCTCACGGGGGGAGGAGGGAAGGGGCACTAAAAAAAAATGTCCTCATATATCTAGAAACTCTGAGAGCACTAAGAGTCAATATGTAATTAAGTACCACTTCCCTTTATGTGACAATCAAGGAATATAGAGAATAAATTAAAAATAATTAACTGGAATGTTAATGGGCTGAGGGAAAGTAGGAAACTCAGTAGAATTTGTGAATTCTTAAATAAGTCTGGCGCCCATATTCTTCTTTTAGAAGAAACCCACCTTAATCCGCAGGAGTGTAGATTGGCTTTTAAAAATCAAAAATGGATACAGGACACTCTATGTTCTCAGCAGAGCGATAATACTAGAGGAGTGATGATAATTATCAGAATTAACAGTGGGATAAAGGTTGAGAAGTATGAAACAGATCATACAAGTAGATGGCTGACAGCGTCGTTGGTAGTAAAAAACACTTTCCCCATTGTTGTTTAGTTTGGAGTGGGACTTGTAAATCAGCCCGCCTGAATCACTTTCCTCAATGTTGCTTATTTTGCAATGGGAATTTTAAACGTGTCCTTTCCCTACCTGAATCCAAGACTTTCCCCACCTGAATCCAAGACTTTCCCCAGCCTAGTTTTGAGTAAGAATAGTAATGTCTAAAACCGTTTCCAATATTGCTTAGTTTTTAGTGGGGATAATAAATCTGACCTCACTAGTCCATCACTTTCCCCAGTGGTGCTTAGTTCGCCATCAAAATATTAAATCTGCGCCCACCGCAAATATAACAATCGGAAATTAGAGTCAACGGGGCGTTTCTTTTTTGCTAGATAATATATGTTATTGTAACACAACTCAATGGTTCTTATTTTACTGACCTCTGGAGAGTGACGGGTGAGCAAGCCCACTAAGATATAAACCTGTGGCCATAGGCCAAACACAGATTAATTCAGTAGAGACATTATCTCATAGAGCCACACTTACCAGCACACTTTCAAATCTTAGGGGTGGTTGTGCCACAGCTGTCATTCTTCAAGTGCTTTTACTGAAAGCACTTCAGACCTGTGAATATCCAAACACCTATTCAATTCAATAGTGGCCTATAGGGAGCGCAAATCAGAGCCAACCAATAAGAATGTAATATTTATCAAGCTTTTATGCAAAAATGCATAGCTAAGCTCTCAGCAACAAATCCTAGATAGTTAATCAAGATAGAATGTGTTGATTAACCAATGTCTGCTAGTTGCAATTCACACAATGTAAAAGTATTCGTTTTGCACTACTTAGTTACAGTTTTGGGATGCTTCCGATCATGAGCTAACATGGAGTAGTAAGCAGACTATTTTCCATGAATGAGTATTATATCCTGCAGCTTTGCCAACAGGGGTGACCCCAACCCCTTTGAAGAAATTATGTAGACAGACACCTGTCCAAATCTGAGGCCTACAACACACAAGTGTTCTACTACTAGATAGGCACAATGGGAATGTCAACCTTTACAAAACCAAAAATAGATAAACAGCCCTTGGAGATGCTGTAGCACATGCCTCTGATGAGTGCTACAGTATGTAAATACTTGGCCACCAGCTTAAGCGCCACCAGGAAGGGGAAAAATATTGCACCTATAATCATCACAAATGGCCTCGTTTCCAGAGAAAGGAGCAGCAACATGTCACCTTACATTGGGATATAAACAAATTTACCCTACTCCTGAGGTGCAGGACGGGGAGATGTGATTTTGCCATGTTTGGTTACATTTCTATTTACTTTCCATCACCAGGAAAACAGTTTACACACACGTCATCATGCATGAATCTTCAAAATCCTAAGACTCCTCCCATGCCCACAGTGACGATAAATTCTGTGAATATGTATACCTATTTGCTGTTACCAGGTTATGCAGATCATGCGGAGCAAGAGCAATTTTATTTGTATTTTTAAGTCAAACCCGACTCACAGACTTTCCACCACTAGTCCATCCGGCCAGCTGTCTGTGTCTTTTGATCTATTTGTAGCCAACCTGTCCTCTGATTTGTTACAACTGTAGCTTCCCTTGGTTACTGGTGTTCAGAACAGTCTGGCATACTGTATGGTGTATGGGATGATGTTGATCACGGAAAAACATTCCTGGCACAGAAATGTTTTCATATCAAATCAATAAATACATTATTCCTGGGAGTTTCAGGTGAACCATTGGAAAGCCTGGTAGGTGTAGTGTTATGTTTTCTTTTGGGTCATGTTGACATCCACTGGCATGAGCCATCCTCCTTGAGTTCGGTGGATCGATGGGGCTGCCTTGGTGTGCAAGATCCGCATTGTTCTGGCCCTTTCTGTGTTGTAGCCATGTGCAAAGTCAACCGCCTTGACTATTTTCCAGGATTTTTATTTGCATATACACGAAGCACAACAGAACATTTTCAAGTAGAAAAAATTGCATAAACTACAAACATATTCTTGACAAAACTTGTTGTAAGGTTCATTTTTCAGATGACTACGACTTATGAAGAGGGTGATTCAGGGAGAAGTCAATGAGATATATACCCCTATCACTGGCATGCATTGGTTAATGCTCTTTCCATCATGGAAATTGGTGAATATAAATCTCTCCAGTTTTTAGCACAAACGAGTGAATCTTCAACAAAAATGAATCTAAGCAGATTTAACGCAGCAGGTACAACATTGCAGATTATAGTGAAACAAAGCCAGCCAGGGTTGTGTTGGCCGACTGTAACTTTTACAAGAGGCACACTGACATGACCCACAGTTTTCCCTCATCTTACCCTGCATTTCCATTATTTTAATAAGGGACACTGTGTGGCTCCTCCATTTCCCCCTCCACCTGTTACCCCCTGTCTCTTCCCCCAGGCTCTATACCCTACTCTCCTCACTCCCATTCACTCGCCGCGTCTGACCACTTATCTTACCCACCCCTCATCATCTCTGCCCCCTCCCTGCTCCGTCGTGTGGCTGGCACGCGACTGCGGCTTGGGTGGCAGAAGGCAGTTTACGCCAGATGGAGTTGCGGTTGGGCTTGAAGCGTGGATCCACTCAACACGTCTGGGGCGCCGGTGCTTCACCTCGACCAGAAACCACTCTCATAGTAAGAAATCTTGACCAAAAACTACTAGAAAATAGGGAATGTGTTGGAATGTAAGAAAACGTTTCCAACCCTGGACATCATACGATGACCAATATAATATGACCTCAGCCCAAACATTTGTCTGTTCATATCTTAGGTTTTTATTAGTTTATTTGATGCTCTCCCACCTCCGGCTGTGCCCTATCAGTGTTCATTTTCTGCCAATTAGGGCCACTCGCAGTAAATTGCAGCAGAGTCCTTCCTACCGTGGTACAACAGTGATTTAAATACTCCTTGTATTACGTCAGAGCCACAAGGCTAGATCCGAGTCCCATTTTATAATCAAATTTGGATCGATTCTAGAAGTCAGCAGCGTTATGACTGCAAGAACCCTGGGCGCCATTGTCCTCGCGCAGTGGGCTGCCCTTGAAAGGCTGCTCGAAGTAGGCCACAGAAAGTCGAAGCCAAACTTTGCATACGGGGTGGGAGGGGGGATTGCAGAGGGGCAGCCAGCAGCTTGCCTCATTAGCAATGAACAACGTGGACGGCGCGCGGGATTACTGTCCATATTGTTCTGCCGGGGACACAGATTAGTGTGTAATTAATTAAGAGCCTGTCATGTGAGGGGAGCAAGGACTTTCTGTAAGACTCGGAGGCAGGGGCGGCATATGCCTCCTCCGTTATGCAACACATGGCGATGTGGGACACGTTGCTTTCCCCCCTCTCCCGAGAAGTAGAAGAAACCTCCCTTTTGTTCTTTGTTTCTACCTTGCCACCTTCTGTTGGTCTGAGCCTCGTGCAGCCTGGCCAGCGGTAGGACACATGACGCAGGGTCACGTGACCCTGGAGCCAGGCCGCGGATTTGGCGGGATTAGCGGTGCTGGAGAGAATGGTCCCATTGTGTTTTTTTCCTGTTACGCAGAGACTAGGCCTCAACCGTCCAGAGAACACTGGGTGCCCGAGGGGTGGCAGTGGTTTACCACTCACGGTCTCTTTCTCCCCTGTCACTACTTCCGTAAAGGCTGGTGCCAGTCTGTGGAATTTACCAGAATATTTTTGCGTATGGAAAAAAGTCAAAACCCCTTCGAAACAATCTATCCTTTTGAGTGTGAGGGTTCCTTGGGTTAATCATCAGCCAATAAACAAGTAGAGTAACATCCTTGAGTCTTAAGACAAAAAGTTTGCCTAAAATTTAGCAACAGTGGGCAGAGATGGCTCATGCTGTTTCTACAAATAAACAACTAGAGAGTAAGGAAATGGAACAGGTACTTGTTCCTTTCCCAGAGTAACACGCAAAAACAGAGTGGACAAGTCCTTAACGGGTTATGGTCATAGTTGTTGAGAGAGCGCAAACAGACCTAAATGTATGAGTGCATCACACTTACCTGTAGTAAGCACAAATCATGAGGAGAAATGCCATGAGTGCTAGTAGTATCTGCAATTATATTCTGAATGTATAGCTAATGTAGAGATTTAAGTAGAAGTGGAACTAATACAGAAATGTGTGACACTATATGATTTTATTAGATGTGATTATTCCTGAATCCATGTCGTGTAGTTGTTAAAATGTAAGATGGCATGTGGTTAAACGCAGAATGTGGTAGGCCTCAGGGCCAGAGCTAGAAGGTGTTTCTTTTCACGACATAGATTGCACTAATGTTTTGGTCATTGCATTAATGGGCCATGATGTACAGATGTGTTTACTGAATAATAGAATAAGAGTATTAACATGCTTTAATTAATGAAGAAGTTGAATGCTATAATTATTATGAGAAATGCTGTAGGCCTGAAATGTTTTAACATTGATTTACACGTACTGGTCTGGGCCGAGAAATGTTGCGAAACTTTTTGGAAGTCTATGAGAGTTGGGATCTTGGCTGCAGATGTCTGTCTGCAAGAGAAAAGGGGGGATCCAATTATAAATAATATGAATAGAGGTCTGTTCAGAAGACGGCCCAGACATGGAGGAGGGTTCCGGAATGTTTTAAGGGGTATCAGCGGGCCGGAGAAGAGTCTGAGAAGCAAGGTCAACTCCAACGTATGAGGCCCAATACAAAGCAGCATGGAAAAAGCCAGAAGCTACACCACGTGAGGGGCGTCTCACGAGGGGCGTCTCAAATGTTGTTGACTGTTTTGTATTAGGGACAGCACCCCTGGGTGGAGTTAGAGCAGATGCCTGAGGACCCTTTAGAGAGCGGATGGGTAGGCAGAGAGGGGTCATGACTGGAGAACTATAGGTTTTCACCAAGAGACTAAGAGTGAGTGACTTCCCTTGGGGGTCATTCACTGCTGACACCTTTTGTTAGGTTGAGACTTGGTTAAGTAGGGATACCATCTAGAGCAGGGTAGGGACAGCCTAACCTGTGTGTTTTTCCTCCAACTTAAATGAAGGAGAGATCTCAATATGCGTCAATGCTGATAGCTTTATTATTCTTAGAACTTGTGCTGGTAATTTCCGTTGCTCGTCTGAGGGCTTTCAGAGAGCACATGTATGTAGTTGGACCTGTGTATCTCGTGAATCTCATTCTGAGATGCCTGTATTTGCAGCTTATCCTAACCTTACAATAAACTTTTGAAAGCTAGAAGTTGTTTGTGATCTTTTGGAGCGGGGTCCTTATTGGGTGAACTAACTTGGTAAGAGATGCACTTTCTTCCCTCAATGACAGGCAACAAAGGTTCAGTCGACCAGATCGAGGTTTAGATCAATAGTGATAAGGTATCGATCAAAATCTCGCCCTTCCAGTTGGTAGCTATAGAGGATGGTTGCCTTCTTGAGGACGGTGACCTAGGCCAGGTTAGCTTACCCCAAGGCCCCTAGAGATCGATGATCGGAAGAATCGCCCGCCGAAGAAGATCCGGATGACGTGAGACAGGAAAAGCAGCAGTATCGGTCGAGAGTGAGTATAAAGGGTCATGCGTGTTAGATTGCGGTGTTTTTGTATTGTATCTATGTTGTAATGTCTGGCGGAGTTGAATGTCTGTAGAGTGACTGTGGAACAGGTTGTGAGCGCGCGCAACCGGTGGAAATCTTAAGTTCAAGGAGAGCTTAAGTGGTTCGGGTGTATCGGACACCCAGAGTAATTGTCAACTAGTGTGAAGGGGGTCATGAGGTACCATTGATCACCCGAAAGACCGAGATAGGGGGAACGTAAGAGTGAATGCGTGAGTAACGGACGCTGGTCGGAGGTTACTGTGTGTGTAAGCAACCTATCAGAGAGACGATAGACATTTCGTCAGTTGTGTTGACAATTACATATAGACTGTGGACGTACAGTCGAGGGAAGTGACCGCTTGGTCGGAAGTAGTCATTTTTCGGTGTATGAATGGGACGCATGCATGACCGGGAGACGAGTTGAGAAAGGAGGGGTGCTGCTGCGAAGCGGAGAAAAGTGACGTCAGGAAGTGTCGCGCTGTGATTGGCCGACCGGAGAAAGACCGCGCTGTGATAGGCCAGCTAGCAAAGACGTCAGAAAGTGGCGAGCTGGGATTGGCCGACCGGAGAAAGACCGCGCTGCGATAGGCCAAGTTAGCAAAGCCGCGCCAGGATTGGTGGATTGTCATCAGGAAGTAAACAGAGTAGCGAGGCTGGATATTGTGCGTATAATTATGAAGTGTTTTAAATGGCTGAGAGCGGCGTTTAAAAAAGAGAAGCGGGGATCGGATGAAGGGGAAGAAGCCCCGCCGGAGGGTACGCCGGCTCGTTACATGGCAGTGAATGTTGGGCTGCATACGATCCTTTGGATAACAGAGTGGAGTAAGATTACGGAAGGAAATGAGGAATTGACGTTCCCGAAGTACGGGACGTTCAGATTAGAGGTGTTACATCGATTAAAATCAGTCATGACCTCAATGAGACCCTTGCCTAGACCGACCCAGTTTGAAGCCCTTGATGCATGGATTAGGGCAGCGCATGTAAAGAATATGAACAGACGACAAGAAAGGGTGAAACGATCGGTAAGGGCAGTACAGGATGCCAGATGGGATGCGGATGCTAAAAGATGGAGAGTGCATAACATGGAAGTCAATAAACTGTACCCAGTGTTAGAGGTGCCCGGAAATAAAAGCCCCCTAGAAGAAGATGATGAGAGCGAAACAGAGGACAGCCTGATAAACAGATTATTGACAGACAGGCCACCCCCGTATAATAGAGCAGGGGGAGAGGTCGAGCATAGTGAAAGAGAAAAGGGGGGCAATGCAGGAGAGCATGGACCGCTTCCCAGTTCAGAGTGGGATCCTGAGGCAAAGAAAGAGCTGTCCCAGCCTAGTCAGGTGCAACAGGTAGTCGGGAGGTTTGTGGTACAAAGAGCGCCGGAAACGGGGTGCGCCACATCCTACGCATTACCAGATGCACTACAGGTACCTGTTACCATAGGTCCTATAATATCGATATATGACCCAGAGAGAGCAAGAGGGGAAGAACGGGTACGGAAGGACAGAGAAAGAGCAGAGACGGCAAGGAGGAACGATACGATCAATTTCCCAAGTCAGATGCCGATACCAAGAGAGTGGAGCACCCCGGTGCACACAGCAGGGGATCCAGGAGGGGATCCTGGGGGCCCTAGATGGCCAGTGGATATGAGGGGATCTGGACGAAAATCCTTTCAAGAGCTAAATGAGTACATGAAGAAGTGGGATGAGGCAGTGGAGGCTCACAAGAGCATCATAGCTGCAGAAGCTGAAAGGGAAAGTCAGGACAGCAGAGCTCGGACTCACTGTGGGGCTGGGGAGAGCAGCCCGGAGTGGGACTGGAGAGAGAGAGATAGTAGGGGAGTCACCCATTGGGCCCGGAGTGGAGATAGAACGGACCTGGAAAACGGGGGCCCCGGGAGTGGAGGGGTGGCGCGCCCAATACTCAGTGAAGGGGAGAGGAGAACGCAAGAGTACAGAAACAGCTTTAAGTGTACCCACTGTGTGCCCGGCACCAGAGAATTGAATGGGAGTTGTGAGAGGTCGCACCATAGTCCCTGTGATGACGGACACGAGCGCAGCCCAGGGAATATGGGGAACCAGGAAGGATCGTATCGGATACTGAGCGATACTAGGCAAAGGGAGAGTAGCGACCAGAGGGAAAATAACAGAGAGGCGTACGGTGAAAGGAGAGAAGAAGGAGAGAGTGGGCAGAGCAAGAGTGGGGGTAACAGGCCCGTGTTCCATCACCTTCCAAGATCGGATGGCCGAGCATGGGACCTGGAGAGATGGGAGCAAGGGAGAGCACTCATTAACTCTCCCGAGCCCAAACGTAGAGCTCGGAGTTGGGATGGTAGGGAGACCAGTGAGCCCCCTTCGAAAGACATATTGCGAGCTGAGATAAAAGCCAAGAGACTCGATGTCGCCAGCTTAAGGTCAGACCTGGATGACATGGTAGATGGTACCCTGCCTTTAGAGAGAATGGAAATGTATGAGCAGGATGAAATACTGTATATGGCAAAGGACATCACTCGAAAGGCGAGAGCAATCCATGAGAAGTTAGTCGAATTAGCAGGCAAATATATGGTGGACCTGTCAAGAACCAAAGCATTACAGGGTAACCACAGGCTACATTACACAGATCGAGACCTAGATGAGAGGAGAACGATCGGGCTGAAAACGCACATAAGGGAACTGATCACTGGAATAAGGACATGGAGGGCACTAGATAAGTGGGAAGAGAGGTGGTCCAAGAAAGGGACCGTCAGGAGAAGCACGCTTGGTACGACACCAGGAAGGCTGCAGGGAATAGAAGCATACCCTTTGCGTGAAGTCGCAAATGGGAATTATGTGCATGTCCCTTGGAGTAGGGGAGATTTAGCTGCTTTTACCACCTCCTTCCCCAAATTGCGGGAAAACCCAGTGGAGTGGTACAAGCAAGTTGAGAGATTTGTAAAAATCTCAAAGGTCCTATGGATAGATCTGAACACGCTGTTTGACATTGTAGTACCAGGAGATCTGTGGACAGCATGCAAGGTTAGCGCTGAGTGGCCCACAACGGAGCCGGAGAGAGATGCTAAGACTAATGGGCCGTCCGAGATTGTGATGGCAAAATTCGAGAGAGTGATGACTTGGCTGAAAGAGAAAGTGCCAATGCAAGACATAGATTGGGTCAGAATAGACCGAACTAGACAGGAACCCAAAGAGACAGTCCACGAATATTATGAGAGATTGCTGAAAGCGTTTAAACAGTATAGCGGTCTGGATGTAATGGATCCAAAAGACATAGGGCAATTTGTGTCCAAGTTCGTCCTGGGACTGAGACCGGATATTAGTTTAATGATTCAGCAACACTTGATTTGTTGGCAAAATAAACCCCTAGACGAAATACTGAGATATGCCAGGTACTGCTGTGATGAGATAGACTCCAAGGCTAAGAAACTAAAAGAAAAATTGATGGTGGTACAGATGCAGGCAGCAGGGAAGGGGGGACAGCAGCAACAGCAGCAAGGAACAGGTACAGGAGGAAAGAAGCAGTACAGTCAGAACAAGGGCAATGAGGAGAGTTCCACCTTTAGACCCAGAATAGACATAGCTGCCTTGAAGAAAACGACTAGGTGCCACCAGTGTAACGAGGTGGGACATTGGAAACGCGAGTGTCCCTACAATGTAGAGATAGGAGAACAAGAGATAGAGGAGGAAGAGGTCCAGAGCGCGCCTACAAGAGGGGTGACGCCATACCAGGGAAAGGTGCTCAAAGGGGGGGGGGCTCCTCCCCGAGCCCAGTTCCCGCAACCTCCCCGAGTAGGGACTATGGGTAAGACCTATAGACAGATGCCCCTGTTTGTAGAAGGAGAAGAGTGCTATTATGTGGACCCATTAACCGGACAGAGAGTGGAAAGAGAAGACTGCACCCTCGGGGCAGCCTTGGAGGTGGACCAGAGGGGACCCTATGTCGAAGCAGAAGTAGCAGGGTGCCCCACGACATTTCTGGTGGACACAGGAGCCACTAGATCCACGATCAGATCAGCTGCAGTTCCAGACCTGCCCATGTCTGGAGAGACCATACAAGTGGTGGGGGTCGCAAACAGGAGAATAACCAGCCAATTGACAGAACCGGTACAGGTGAAAATAGGGAAGTACAGCGATGAGCACCAGTTTGTGGTTTGCGATTCAAGTCCTGTGTGTCTGCTAGGCAGAGACCTGTTGTGTAAATTGAATTGTACAATATACTGTACACCTCAGGGAGTGGAGGTATTGACCAATGATGATGACGCAGACTTCAAAGTTGCAAACTCAAGAATATGCGTGGAGCTGTACCCTACTTTGACAGTAGATGAGCTCCCCTGGGACTTGAGAGAGACAGTGGCACCAGAAGTATGGGACTTCACTGGGGAAGAGATTGGATTGGTCAAAGGGGTGGACCCAGTGAAAATTGTAGTGAAACCGCATGCTGAGTTCCCAAGAACACCCCAATATAAATTGACTCCAGAAACGATTGCAGGCATAAAACCCGTGATCGAGTCCATGATTAAACAGGGAATACTGAAAGAAATCGTGGGTAGTCCATGCAACTCCCCGATTATGGGTCTGCAGAAACCAAATGGGAAATTCCGGATAGTGCAGGACCTCCGAAAGATTAATAACATAGTCGTTTCGTGTTGTCCAGTGGTACCGAATCCATCAGTGATACTGTTTCAGATTCCATTCCAAGCTGAGTGGTTCACTGTGATTGATCTTTGTCAGGCTTTCTTTTCGATCCCTCTGGACGAAGAAAGCCATTTTCTTTTCGCATTTAAGCTGGAAGGTCGCGTCCTAACATGGTGTCGTATTCCTCAGGGGTATACAGAGAGCCCATCGATCTTCAACCAGCTTTTGAAGAAAAATCTTGAAAGTCTAGTGCTGCCCCAGAAGTCAGTTCTGGTCCAGTACATAGACGACCTCCTCGTGGCGTCAGAAACAGAAGAAGCTTGCAAGGAGGACTCCATTGCTTTGTTAAATCACCTAGCTGCCAATGGGCACAAGGTGTCCCCGGGAAAGTTGCAGTACTGCCTGACAGAAGTGCAGTACTTGGGACACAGAATAGAGAAAGGCAAACGAAAGGTGTCACCAGATAGGATAGAGGCGATCATGAAAATGAATGCGCCTAGGACACAGAGAGAGGTCAGGATGTTCCTAGGGATGGTGGGTTATTGCCGACAGTGGATCGCGAACTTTTCACTGAAAGCAAAGCCCTTGCAAAAACTGACGCATAAGGAGGTGAGCGATCCGGTACCATGGGACAAAGACTGTTTGATGGCATTCCTACAGCTGCGAGAGGACCTGTGTCGTGCTCCGGCATTGGGAATGCCTGATTACAATAAACCATTTTTGCTTTACTGTTGTGAGAGAGAAGGTTGCGCGTTGTCTGTGTTAGTCCAAATCCATGGGAATGCCCGTAGACCAGTTGCTTATTTCTCGGCTACTTTAGACCCAGTAGCCGCAGCGTTGCCCGGATGTCTCAAATCCGTTGCTGCAACGGGTGTCAGCATTGAGAGATGTGAAAATATCGTCATGGGGCACCCGTTAGAGGTGTACGTGCCCCATTCTGTTGAACTGTTGATGACCAGGACCAAAGCACAGCATCTGACCAACAGCAGGCTCACGCGCTATGAGCAAGTTATTCTTGCTGCAGAGAATGTGACCCTTAGGAGATGCTCTGTTTTGAATCCTGCCACCTTGATGCCACTCCCAAATGATATCGAGGATGATGATGAATGTACAGACCATGACTGCCTCGATGTGACTGAACTATGCACCAAACCCAGACCCGACATCGTAGATGAGCCACTGACCGACCCAGATGAAATTTTCTTTGTCGATGGCTCATGTGTAAGAGACGAAGTTGGGCAGTTGAGAGCAGCTTACGCTGTTTGTACAATTACTGGAGTTGTAGAAGCTGGGTGCCTGGAAGGAGTACACTCCGCTCAGGTAGCCGAGATTATTGCCTTGACACGTGCTTGCTTGGCAAGCAATCAAATTCGAGTCACCATATACACCGACAGCCAATATGGTTATGGGGTGGTTCATGATTACGGGCAGTTATGGTCTCAAAGAGGGTTCATGACCTCTTCAGGCTCTCCCATTCGCAATGGAGAGTTTGTGCGCCTGTTGTTAGAGGCGTTGCAATGTCCAGCAGGTATCGCAGTTGTAAAGTGCACCGCACATACCAGAAATGTGGACTTCGTCTCGAAAGGCAATAGATATGCCGACGAAGTCGCGCGGTATTGCGCGGAACAAGGGTACTCTTTCACAGAGGTGGAAGTGGGTGGAATAAATGTAAGGACTGAATTAGCCATGATATTGGAAACTGTTGATACTTGGGACGAACTGGCAAACATGCAAGAAAATGCTCCTGATTTTGAAAAAGAAACATGGGAAAAGGCAGGATGTGTAGTGGGTGAGTCCCATTTTTGGGTCTCAGCAGATGGCAGAGCAGTGTTGCCCAATGAGATGGTGAGCCCAATGGCCAGACACATACATGGTCCCGTACACCTAGGGAGAGACGCTATGCTGAGAGTGTTTAGACAGACTTGGTACAATCCTAAGTTTAGAATAGCAGCAGAAGCAGTGTGCCAGCGTTGTGTGACCTGTCAGCAGCTGAACGTAGGGAAAAGAACACCAGTTGCACTAAGCCACATAGGAAGGTCTGGAGGTCCATTCAATCGAATGCAGATAGATTTCATTGAAATGCCGAGGTGCAACCGCCTCCGCTATGTCCTGGTGGTTGTTTGTGTATTCTCCAGATGGGTTGAGGCATACCCTACACGTAGGTGCGACACCCTCACAGTGGCCAAGTTACTGCTTAGGGAACTCATTCCGCGCTTCGGGTGCCGGCCTCTTTGGAATCAGATAGGGGAACGCATTTCAACAGCGAGCTTGTGAAGATGATTTGTGCGGCTCTGAACATAGATCAGAAATTGCATTGCAGTTACCGACCAGAAGCCTCAGGAATTGTGGAGCAGATCAATGGCACGATCAAAGCCAGAATTGCAAAAGTGTGTTCCTCAACGACCCTGAGTTGGCCTGACGCCCTGCCATTGGTCCTCATGAGCCTTCGTAGTACCCCAGACAGAAGAACGGGGTTGTCACCACATGAGGTGTTAATGGGGAGAGCAATGAGGCTGCCATCTGTCCCAACTACTGCACTGTTAAATATCACAGATGATATGATCCTGGACTATTGTAAGGGGCTGTCTGACGCCATTCATTCTGTGTCCCTTCAGGTGCAGGCTGCCGAGGTTCCATCGTGCCAGGGCCCGTGCCATGACCTGTATCCTGGGGACTGGGTCCTGGTGAAAAAACATGTGAGAAGAAGCTGCCTGGATGTTCGTTGGCGTGGGCCCTTCCAGATCATCCTGATCGCGAACACGGCTGTGAAGGTGGGAGGCCTGCCCAATTGGATCCACGCGTCACATACGCGAAGGGTTCCAGCACCTCAGGAAGAAACAGCTCCTCTCTCGGATAGACGTCCAGCAGAGGACCGAGAAGCCATAGAGGGGGCTAGCCAAGCTGTAGAGGTGCCAGCGGAAGCAGGGAACGAGTCTGACCAAGCTGAGGACGGTCAGTACAACAGCGAAACAGACGACGCTACAGAAAGAGAAAGTAGCTGGGAGTACGAGTCAGACACTGACAGGTCTGACAGAGAGCGAGAACAGACAAGAAGGAGAAGGAGTAGAAGGGCACGTGGAGAAGCTAATTGGCCGCAAAGAAGGAGCTCTAGCCTGAGGTCAACTCCAGAGATAACCCTTCCTCCGATATCAGAAGACTCAGACCCGGAAGAAGGTGCTCAGGGCGCTGAAGCACCGGACCGAAGAAGGTCAAGAAGAGTGCGTGTGCCTAGCAGAAGATACTCCACCCCTGAGTGGACATATCTGGCGACAAATGTCTTTGAAACAGGAGACAGGGAGGATTCGAGCGGTGGTGGTGTCCAGTTCTGAGCCCATCGTCACCGTGGAAATACGACTGTTGGTACCCGGAGTCGAACAAGAAGGGTCACTAACATTCATGCTCCCCAGACCTCCCCGCCTCAGCAAGTTAAAACACATGTTTCTCTCAGAATTGCAATTCCCCGACTTTGGTACAACGATAACAGCCCATGAAGAGCACAATCTTCGTTTGGAAATACTGAACTTTGCTATCGAAGCTGCAGGCACAAACCTGATAGTAGATGCTTAAAGGACTTTGTAAATAAAGCGAGCAGAAAAAGAAGATTACCTAGCGCCCAGGAAGCAGAGAATATTAGGGACCTTCCCTTGAGTTGATGGAGAAGGGCTAGGGTTGTCTTTATTGAACTGTTAAAGGACCTTTGCGAAGAAGGTTGTCAGCTTCCAGTTGTGTGGATTTTAAAGACAAAAAGAGTAAAAAGAGACTGTAAAGGAACGAGAAGAAAAGAACTTTGTGCCAAGATAAGAGAGAGCCATATTGTCTGACGAAATGGAAGCCGGCACCCAGAACCGCAGAGCTAAATGTATAATAGGTACACTAATAGTAGGAGTGATAATATTAATAGCTTTAGTGGTAACAATTTCTTATGTAAAGGGACATGAGGAAGAGGCGAAGGTAACTGATGTGAAATCTGTAGAAACGCTTACACCCACTGTTGCTGGTGAGAAAAGGGAAAACACTCAAGAGAAAGCGTTATTAGCTGCAGAAGCCCGCAGGTTACACGTAGATGAGTCCCAAGGAGACTTTAGGTCAAATGCTTATGCTAAACTCTTATATGAATACGTGGATGCCATGGAGGTTAAGGACTGTTACGTCTGCATGCAGTTGCCGGCGTCTGTAGATGAAGGCATTAGATATCATCACCTCCCGCTGACATATGGCATTACATGTAGCTTATTGCTTAGTATATTTTATGGGAGAGATAGTTTTGAATACTATTTCTCCAACTATGATTCAGTGTTGCCAGAAGTCCCAAATTATAAGCAGATGAACAAATGGGACTACTGGAAGAGTGAAGACAGATTGGCCAAGTTCTTCATTCCTTGGATTACCTTAGATACTTCACATGCCCGTAGAAATAACCTGACATGCAAAGTGTCAGAAGTCGAGAAGAAGTTCATAGGGCAGGTGGATGATCGTTACAGGAGACAAAAGATTTTGAAAAAATCAGGACAATGGAAAACAGATTGGACCGAGGAAGAGAAGGCACACAAGAGAAAGGGTAGTAGTGGTCCAATAGCTTTAGATAAGACGCAGAGAGGAAAGCTATGTCTTCACCGAGCCAAAACGTATTACGAAAATGTATACGTGGGAGAAGTCAGCTGTGAACATGCTTTCAATATAGAGTACTATACTAAGGATTTCCTGAAGGGAATGCAAGTGATTCCAAATGTGTATTTTGTATGTGGAAGAAATGCCTACGTGAGACTACCTGACAACTGGTATGGATCATGTTACCTAGCAATTGTCTTCCCCAAAATATATCATGCACAAGACTTAGAGATCATCGAGGGCAAGACATCATCGAGGGGAAGGAGAGATATAGGAGATGCAGAAATGGTTGGAGATGTCTTTGGAGCTGTGTTCCCTCTTTTGGGACTAATCCTTAATGATGTTAAAATTAGACGACTGGCAACAGTCGTCGACAGGTTGTCTGCCAGCACTGCTCAGTCCTTAATGCTGGTAGAAGGAGAGATGCAATCGATAAGGGCTATGGTTCTTCAGAACCGTCTTGCGTTAGACGTCCTACTAGCAAAAGAGGGCGGAGTCTGTAAGGCTTTGAAGGTCCAGGAATGTTGTACTTACATTCCAGACAATTCGAAGCCCCTTGAGAAAGTTATTAGGAACATAACTGATATTCACAAGGAGATCGAAGACTTGAGTAGAGAAAATGTCTGGGAAAAGGTGGGCCACGGAATGAGTGAAGTTGGAGGGTGGATCTCCACCCTAGGCAAAAGCTTTGTGTGGTATATACTAAAACCTATCATCATAATATTGATCTGTGGGATCATATTGTGGGGATTGGTGAGGGTATTCAAATGGTACAGAGCAAAAAGGTCAGAAAGGGCCCAAAGAGAGCAGCTGCAGAGATTGGCTGCCATACAAGATAATCAGTACAGGAGTCTGAGGGCTCTGGAAACGCAGAGACAAGTTATGCTAGCAATAACTGCAGTTTAAATGTTAGTGATGACCCCGAGAGGTCATCAAAGGGGGGAACTGAGAGAGCGCAAACAGACCTAAATGTATGAGTGCATCACACTTACCTGTAGTAAGCACAAATCATGAGGAGAAATGCCATGAGTGCTAGTAGTATCTGCAATTATATTCTGAATGTATAGCTAATGTAGAGATTTAAGTAGAAGTGGAACTAATACAGAAATGTGTGACACTATATGATTTTATTAGATGTGATTATTCCTGAATCCATGTCGTGTAGTTGTTAAAATGTAAGATGGCATGTGGTTAAACGCAGAATGTGGTAGGCCTCAGGGCCAGAGCTAGAAGGTGTTTCTTTTCACGACATAGATTGCACTAATGTTTTGGTCATTGCATTAATGGGCCATGATGTACAGATGTGTTTACTGAATAATAGAATAAGAGTATTAACATGCTTTAATTAATGAAGAAGTTGAATGCTATAATTATTATGAGAAATGCTGTAGGCCTGAAATGTTTTAACATTGATTTACACGTACTGGTCTGGGCCGAGAAATGTTGCGAAACTTTTTGGAAGTCTATGAGAGTTGGGATCTTGGCTGCAGATGTCTGTCTGCAAGAGAAAAGGGGGGATCCAATTATAAATAATATGAATAGAGGTCTGTTCAGAAGACGGCCCAGACATGGAGGAGGGTTCCGGAATGTTTTAAGGGGTATCAGCGGGCCGGAGAAGAGTCTGAGAAGCAAGGTCAACTCCAACGTATGAGGCCCAATACAAAGCAGCATGGAAAAAGCCAGAAGCTACACCACGTGAGGGGCGTCTCACGAGGGGCGTCTCAAATGTTGTTGACTGTTTTGTATTAGGGACAGCACCCCTGGGTGGAGTTAGAGCAGATGCCTGAGGACCCTTTAGAGAGCGGATGGGTAGGCAGAGAGGGGTCATGACTGGAGAACTATAGGTTTTCACCAAGAGACTAAGAGTGAGTGACTTCCCTTGGGGGTCATTCACTGCTGACACCTTTTGTTAGGTTGAGACTTGGTTAAGTAGGGATACCATCTAGAGCAGGGTAGGGACAGCCTAACCTGTGTGTTTTTCCTCCAACTTAAATGAAGGAGAGATCTCAATATGCGTCAATGCTGATAGCTTTATTATTCTTAGAACTTGTGCTGGTAATTTCCGTTGCTCGTCTGAGGGCTTTCAGAGAGCACATGTATGTAGTTGGACCTGTGTATCTCGTGAATCTCATTCTGAGATGCCTGTATTTGCAGCTTATCCTAACCTTACAATAAACTTTTGAAAGCTAGAAGTTGTTTGTGATCTTTTGGAGCGGGGTCCTTATTGGGTGAACTAACTTGGTAAGAGATGCACTTTCTTCCCTCAATGACAGGCAACAAAGGTTCAGTCGACCAGATCGAGGTTTAGATCAATAGTGATAAGGTATCGATCAAAATCTCGCCCTTCCATTGTTGACCTTCACCCTGCTGGAGGAACGCAGACAACCAGTGGTTGTCTTCTGAAACCCCTCACCCACCTACCTAGTGGGTGGCATGCTTCATCATCGGGATTCACCTGGATTGCCGAGTGCAATCCCGCTGTGCTTCCACGCCCGATTTACAGCGGAGCAGGTTATTTGGTGAAAAGTGAAGTGCTATGTGAAGTGAGAGTAAATGATAAAAATGTCTCTAGGAAATGCCCTCATAAAAGTTTAATAGAAGGGTCCTAGGACGTGAGTAAAAACATAGTCGGGATATACATGAGGTGAAAATCTGCCTCAATAAGAGTGTAGGTCTACTAGTTTCAGCCTTCTACGATATTTATGAGGCTTTCTTCAGGACCATAAGAGTGAGGGTGGCCAGTAAAGTATTGAGGGCCACTCCGGTGTATATATCAGCGCACACCCTGTTAGTGTGGTGGGATCTTGTTACTTACAGATCCTGCGCTTTGAGTATGTTAAACTCTGCATGTGTTTGGATTCATTGATCCTGTCATATAGTGGAACTTCCTGTTATGGGGACCTTTAGTCTCAGGATAGTTACAGTTGCAATCTAAGGTGTGAACAGGATCCTGCCGTAGGTTGCAGCGGTAACTATCTTGAGACGAAAGGTCCCCGCTAACAGGAAGTTCCACTGTGTGTCAGGATCTGTAAGTAACAAGAAGGCTGAAACTAGTAGACCTACACTCTTTAGGGATATTGAGGAACATTTTCACCTCATGCATATCCCAACTAGGGGGTCGATTATGATGGCGGACGGATTGCCTCCGCAGGGCTGGCGGGGGCAATCCGTCTGCCATTCTCCCTGAAATGACCCCCACCTCATTAGGATGGCCGGGGGGTCCGCGGCAGACGGCAAGACCGTCCACCGCTTTTCCGCCGTCGCCTTCGCGACCGGCGGAAAAAGTGCTCACATATGGTGGCGGTGTCTGTGAGGCACCGCCAACCATATTAAGATGCTGGCGGTCCAATGCCTTTCCACGGTGGCATTGCCGCTGTGGAAAGGCATACGGTCTTTGCTTTGGGGGCCCGTTGTGGGCCCCCAGGGTGAAGGGGGGGTGGGGGTGCACATGGGGGGTACCTATGGTACCCCCCTGCAGTTGCATGCACAATGTGGCAGGCACCGCGCGGTGCCTGCTGCTTTGTGCATGCAAATGCACAGCATGCATTTGTAACTTTGCCGCGGGTGCTGCTTAAAGCAGCACCCGCCGCAATGTTAAATATACGGGATATGACCGCCAGGGTGGCGGTCACATCCTAATTCCAACGGAGGGAACGCCGCTGCCCCTGCGGACGGTCCCTCCACCTCGGGGGTGGCGGACGGACGCAGGTCCGTCCGCCACCATAATCGACCCCTTTGTCTTAACTCATGTCCTAGGACCCTTCTATTAAAACTTTTATATGGGCATTTCCTAGAGACATTTTTATAATTTACTTTGACTTCACATAGCACTTCACTTTTCACCAAATATCCTGCTCCGCTGTAAATCAGGCATTGAAGCACAGCTGGATTGCACTCTGCAATCCAGCTGGACCAGATGATGAAGCATGCCACCTACTAGGTAGGTGGGTGAGAGGTTTCCTAAGGCAACCACTAGTTGTGTGCTTTCCTCCACCAGGGTGAAGATCAACAACTCATGCTGTATCTAACCATAGAAACTGGTATACCAATGACTTTGAGTCCAGGACGGAAAGGCTGACACCACTGGTAAACTGTCCGGAAGTAAGATTAGGTAAGAAGGTAAGAAGGAAGAATGCCTTTGCATAAAGGGAATCATTCAAAAGTTATGGGGCTGAACTCAGTGCCTGATTAAACCCCGTGGAGGCCCCTAGGCAATTAAAACTTTGGGCACCTACGAAAATTATCTCCTAATGTTTTTAATTTAACCAAATCAATATTATTTTAATCTGGACCCGCGGGCACCTAAAAGGAGTGGGACCCATAAGCCATTGCCTACTTTGCCTATTTGGTAATCCGGCACTGGCTGAACTAAAAAGCTGCACACAATGACAGAGGGTTCGGATTCCCTCCAATGTTCGGTGTGCAGTCTAGTGGTCCGTGGAAAGTAATGTTTACCAAACCAACTTCCTTTTCTGTCTCCAGATCAGGTATTGACGGTATTCAATACTACTGCAATCTTTCTGGAAATACCTACCACTCTGTTGGTTCACCACAGAAATCTGGTATGAAACACCACACAGCCACCTGATTTAGATATGTGTAGTAATAGATAATCCTGCATTTACTGAAGACATTCTAAATCCCGAGTAGGATCCACCCATAGACCCCCACAGCGTCTGTTTGTTGCTGAAGGGCTAAGGGGAGGTCAAGAAATAGAAACAAGAGATTGTGAACATTTAAGGAGCACACTTGTATTTTCCTGCAGCCGCCTTTGTGACCACTGGCTCCAGGGGTAGCAAGGACTGTCTCAGGGGTACTAAAGCATAAGTGGTTGCTACCTCTAATTGGACGTTGATGCTTAGAGCAAGTCACATCCCATAGGAAAGATGTCATCAATTGACTAGGTCCAATGCATTAAGCATCTTCACAGCCTGGAAAGGTCCCCCCTTAGGAATTACTTCACACTTCTGGATCTAATAGGATGAAAACGGACTTTGGATGGAGAAGTAACTGCCCCTTTGTCTCAGAATGAGTAACCTGTGGCAGTAATACTCCACTGGGATGAGCCAAGACGTGATTGTAAAAGTTTGAAGTCAATTGGTGACAGAGGATAGTTGAAGAAAGCCAATGTTTGAAAGAAGCGGACCCAAAGCACACACTATTTATATTGTAAGCATGTATGCTTGCCAGTAGCACTGTCAAAATCCAGACCTAAAGAACCACAAGCTCACTGCTTAATTTAGAAAACAGGACAAGATCCAGTAAGATTGCCCAAATGTGATAAAGGGAGAAACAAATGTTATCTTTTACCACCTGCAAAATGCTGTTGGTATGTTAGTCAACAGTTTTAGTGGGATATTTTTGCATACCTGTAAATACGTTTTTTGGGCATTAAATAGGCCCATGCCAGACTTCCACACAAAAAATCCATTTCAACTACACTCTAAATTAGGGTCACAAAAGAAAGGCCAGCCAATGGAAGCTCATGTGCCACTTATGTAGCAGTGCTCTGCCACTATTGGAGAAGGAATGTTTCAACTGGAAGCAAATTACTACAGTCTACACAAGGGTTGGTGGAGCAGGGTATTTAAGCAATACAAGCCAGCAAAACTCCCTATACACAAGTTGATATCATTTGAAAGGGGCAGTGTCAACAGGAAACATTATTGCGGCTACCTGAGGCCTGGTTGTGTGTGGAAGTCTGGGAGATGTGATTGATCCCACCATGGACACATGACCACTTCGGGAGACAAAAGTTTGCATAAAGGACAGAGAACTATAGATTTGGCAGGGCGGCTTCAGGCGAGGTTGCAGGAGACCGTACCTCAGCTGTGACAGTCGTATGGATGCCGGCCCTTTGGATACTAAATGACTCCCTAAGTTTCAGGAAAAAAAATCTTATAACTGTAGTAGCGGACATCTCTAGAGAGATATGTTCAGGACTGTCGGGGTCAGCACACTCTTCCTTTCACGCAACCCTATAAGGTGACACAATCAGAAGGAGAGGGCAAAATCTGAATTGGCCAAAGGACCACAGAAAAAAACACTTTTTTTTTTCGGGGAGAGAGAGAGAGAGAGAGTGGGAGGGAGGGAGAGAATGAATATGGATGGCTATGCTACTAACAGCCTGATTCATCAAGCTGATTTGCGCTCACAAAGGGTCAGATTCTGAGAATCTGGCCCTTTGCGAGTGCGATTTTTGCATTTGGTATTCATCATCCCAAATGCAAAAATCACTATTAGCGAAATCGCATATTTGCGAGGAATTGGATTTGAGGAATCTCTAATAGAGATTCCTTAAATGCAATTCATCAACCAAATAGAAATAGCGAAATCGCAATATTTGGTCTCAATTTACCACCAGGTCTGACTTGGTGGTAAATTGCGTAAATAGTGTAAAAAGCACTTTAGTGCATTTTTTTCTTTTGCATGTTACACACACACATGTCCTTTGGACATGTGTGTGCGCAACACCTGTTCAAATGTGCATTTTAGGGGTGCTACAGGGTGTCCTTTGGACACCCCTGGCACCCTTAAAATCGCTATCTGATTTGCGAGTAGCAAATTGCTACTCGCAAATAAGGGATACTCCCCATTCATTCCTATGGGCCTTTAGGCCCATAGGAATGAATGGGGAGTTATTTCCTTTTTTTGCGAGTAGCAAATTGATACTCGCAAATAGAGAACATGTAGGAATCGCTATTTATTTAGCAATTCCTACATGAATACCGTTTTGCGTGTCCTCAATAGCGAGTCGCTATGATTCGCTATTAGGGCCACGCAAAACGGCCCGTTGATGAATCAGGCTGTAAGGTCCTTAAAGCTTGCACCTTATGTATAGACAACGTGGGTTCCAAGACTAGGAGTACAAGAAAAGGCAACTTGTCACTTGAGTCTTGTGACTGCCACCTTCAGTTGTAGACCAGAACGCAGGGTGACCTTCTCACTCCATGCCAGTAAGGACACTTTCTCTAGTACCGAACTTTCTACCAACAAATCACTGATTTCAGGTGTGTTAGTTCAAACAGTTCAATGGAAACGAGACAAGACTACAATATCCAGAATGTCTTAGAATATCACACAAAAGTCCAGGATTGGAAACAACGCCTCTATTGGCACAGAGGGGAGGCGCTTGCCCAGGATCAGCCAACTATTAATGAATTGACTCTTAGAGCGGGCCTCTCCAGCGCAAGCGTGAAGTCCAGTCAAGGGACCGGATGGCTTTTTCTTCTTAACAAATCATTGTTTTCATGTGCCTCAGTGGAATTGTATCAACTGAAGTGTTCCAGGCCACAACTCCCCAAATATGGTATGTTAATAATGGTGTGCGCACTCTACCTGTACCAGGGTCGAAGCAACCAACAGTGCAGCAGCTACAGTGGCACCAGGGGCCAATGGGTCTGAGTACTTACTGCACCACAATTATAGTCCTGTTTTTTAATGTTAAACCAAGGAATGGGGCCATTTTCCTTGCTTGCTTTCGGGCCAATGGCATCCTTGCTACCCCACTGACCCGAGCACAACGTGCTCACAAACAGGACTTGAGCTTCCGGCGTGTTAACCAATCACATTTCATAAACTCCACTCCCACATCCAAGGACGGACAAAGTAACACAGGGAAAGCGAAAAGCTATCGGGCATTAGCCTGGCTAAATGGTACGATGATCCATCCTTTCTCTTTTCAAGTGAGCGGGGCTTTGGGCGGCGTTTAACAAGGCCTGTGGGATTTGCCCGTCCCTCGTGGCTCCAGCCGCTGATACTTCGGCCCTCACCGGGGAGGCCTAAACCCTCCGCCTTCACCCCTTCATGGTCCGCTTCGCTTCGAGTCCGCGGAGATTCCCACGTTATCCCGGCGACTCCCCGTATTGTCCAGTGGGTTTTAAAGAGCTTATGCCCTGGCTTCACGGGATTTAGGGGCGTAAAAGGATTCCGCAAAGACGGGACGCAGAGACTCTTGGGCCAGATTTACTAACAGAGTTTGTCACACATTCCTCCGCTGACAAATGCGTTTATTTTGACTTTCCCAGACACAGACAGGAGGATGCGGGGTGGAAATGTCTCGCCCCACCTCCGGCACATGTCGGACATGGACTTTGAACATAAAAAACATATGAGCTGATTGCCAGCCATTTCTCACACACATTCAGTGCGTTGTAAATGATGTCACTGCATATTGAAGAAGGATTAGAAAAAGATTGTCCGACTATATGGAGCATCACGTTATGCTGTTATTATACGTCATGAACATTTTATAGCATAGCGCCTTGTCCCATTAGTATGGAATTGTAGAGCCTTCTTACCTTGGACTTTCACTCTTTGGTACATAAAAGTATAATGTAAATGAAACTATCATTACAGTTAGACGAAGGTAGCAAAGCCATTAGGTTTTTTGATGAGACCACGCAAAAAGAGCATCCCTTCATCTTCCCAGAGCCACCTTCTCAAGGTTTTCACACTATGATGAAATGTCCATCATTAAATCTTTTATAAGAGTTGCCCACCTTTCAAGATCCCACGTGATGGCAGAAAGTTTTTCAGAGTGTGGGTCGTCAGAAATTCAACACTTGGATCCTTTCAAAGACCATGGGTCTCATTTATGAAAAGTGACGCATCGCGGCGTGAAAACAGCGATGCGTCACTTTTCACTGAGCGCTCCTTGTGACACCAATGATGCGTCATATTTACAGTATGACGCATCATGGCGCAAGGAGTTACAGATACGTCAGTATTTCTGACGTATCTGTATGGCGTAAAAGTGACGCATTGCTGGAGTGTGTCACAAAAGTGACACAACTCCAACAATGTGTCCTTTCACATGGGGCAAGCCCCATGTTAAAAGGGTCTGCGTCAGTCTGAAGCGTAAGAAATTGACGCATTTGTGTCCTAAAAGTGACGCAGTGAAATCTTATAGATTTCACTGCGTCACTTCCATGACCCTTTCTTGCGTCAAAACGCCCCCCTTGCATACATTATACCTGGCGCAGGTATAATGTGACGCAGGGGTTTACAAAGTGACGCATCTACCTAGATGCGTCACTTTGTAAATGTGACGCAACAAGGCGCATTTTTTACGCCACTGGTGCGTCACAAAAAGTGACGCACCGGCGGCGTAAAAGTGACGCACAGCCTCATAAATGAGGCCCCATGTTCTTGATTTCTGTATTCCAAAATAAATCACTTAAGTCAAAATCCACGGGGGAGCTCCCTGCCCTTTACTATCCAGAGCATGGGAAGCTATGGTTGTGCAAAGTTATTTTTTCACAGGTAAAGAGTGCCACTTTGCAGGTTTACACCACACAGTGAGGTAAATTCCTGAACTTAGCATTTTCACTCACTTTCACTCTGATAGAACCCAGGCAATCTGGAAAACCTATGCTGAAAAATGTTCCTAAAAGTTTGAATTTGACTTGTTTTTTATATGTACAATGGCCTTGCAGAGGAGAAAAAATGTAGAGGCATCACCATGAATCCCACAAGAATCCTGGGAAATAATGTCTCCTGTTTGATAGTGATACCACCAGGTGTGGCATTACCTCCAAATTCCGAGTTCCTCATCTTGGATGGGGCATAGTACGGTAAAACTGCATTTTTTTCCTGCGTTTCAAGGTCAGCTTTTTTATACATTAATTACGTAGAAACTTTAATTCAAACAATATTTGTAAGTTGAGTTCCGACATTCCTACCTTTGTGTACGCAAGCCACAGTTTCTGAGAGAAAAGCATCATTGGATAAGTTGCTAGTAGCAAGGTAAATTGATAAAATGGTTTGAGGGCTTCTCAAACTAAATATTTCTTCAGAATAGATATTTTCTAAAACTGCAATTCATTACAGCAATAGAACAAGACCTTAAAAGGAGGCAAGAGAGGTCAGAGTAGTCGAGAGCTGTCCTCCCAATCACACAAAGTGCTGTATGAGAGATTAGCAAGCACATTTTATTCAGCACAGCAGTGAAGTGAGAACACAACAAGGTACCGCGTGACCCAGGCTTGTGCAGAGGCTCCCCCGTCTAGGGGGAGCCGTGCCTATATGCGGCGACTCCTGTGGTGTCTTGGGCCCTGGGCCAACAGGCTGCAGTACAGACAACACAGACACTAGTATATGGTACTTGGAACTGGTCACACGCACGTGCATTCGGGCTCGTTCATTGGCAGGGTCACCAGACTGGTGACGCATTTGGTGAATGGGTGTTGGGTAGGTGTAAAGGCCAGCCCTCAAAGGAGTGACTGGTAAGCTTGGGCGTACTTGAACACTAGAAAATGTCCAACAGGGCACTCTTTTCCCCCCAAACGTTATTGAAAAATAAAACCAAGTCTAACCTGTGGGAATGTATGAAAACACCTAAAACAACAGTTAGTCTCACCGCCTTGTGAGGCAGTCCACCGAACGGAAGTGGACTGGACAGGTGCAGCTAGGAGCATTTGGACATCTCTGCATGTGTCCATAATTTAACCAGCCATCACTGGGCACAAACACTGTATAGATAAAGACCATATCCTTTGACAGCACATCCGTTGGATGACAGTCCACCTATGTGATGTTGGTCAGCCCAGAGTGCTCTCGCTGTGGTGCAATTGGTATTAAAAGTTCAAACTTGGTGCATCAGAAGCATCAGTGGATTTCTCTGCGGAGCTTTCTCCTGTAGGTGTCCTGACTCTGTGAAAGCGAATCTTGTCAGTACTAAGATGGTGTTGACGAAGCTTGGGATGCCTTTCTCCGAAGCCCAATGCATTCCAGTATCATGTAGGTGGAGCAGCTTTCAGACCATCTCTCATATCAGGATACCTTCATGCAGGAATATCCCTAAGACCCTTTTCGCTGGGTTGCCATGGGACTGTGTGGGTCTGCGTTTGGGCTGCCTGGGGGACACTGTAGAATGACTGACAGAATCACAGCTAAGTCATTTGCACAACCACAAGGGTGGATGACTCATGGTCTTTGTGCCTACCAACTGGATCCAGGTGCGGAGGGCTATCAGATAGTCTCTGGACACTTGGCCTCTCAAGTTGTCAGGGGTGTCTTATTGGTTTCTGGATGTTTGTGGGCATAAAGCTCCACCCTGGTGATTAGATACTCCTTTGTTGGATCGGGTGATGCACATGGCAATTATGGTGTGTTGTCCATTAGACGACTTAAACCACAGGTGGCAATGACTTGCATGGAGTAATGGTGACTGGAGGGACTTCGCAGCCTCATGACTCATTGCATAGTTGATGCAGCTCTTTTCCTTCAGCATGTGACGTTGCTAGCAGGGATGCCGTTTGCTTCAAGCAGCTGATGCTTGGGAACTGGCGCTCACACTGGGAAGCTTGGGGTAGAGACGCGTTTCACGCCTGCTGGCGGCTTATTTTTGGTTCTCCCGCTGAGCTATTGCCAGGGATGTAGCTCTGCCTCTGTGAATATCTTGTGGATAAGTGCACTCATGTATAGTATGAGTCCTCGTTCTCGTCCCCTTGATCTTGTGGTACTCTTGCATATCTGTGGTCATCTGGTATTTCAGTGTGACAAGTCTGTTTAGACGCTCTTCTCCCACGTGACAGGTCTGGTCACACACTTCTTTTTCCTTCCTCGGTTCTTGTTTGTAATGTGGCATCCTGCCACGCATCGTACACGTTCTCTTCACCTTGTGTGAGGTGGCGTCAGGCCATATGTCATCAGTTCTTCTCACTGGGACCTCCTGCCAGCCCACTGTGTTCAAAGGCCTGCACGTCTTCTCCCGTCTTGGACCACTCACAGGTCCTGTCTGTAGGACTGGGTGTCTTCTCTCTGATGCTTCAGCAAGGTTGGGAATGGCAGTGGAGGTAGGTTTGCCTTCATGGATCCGTTATGTAACCTCTTCCAAACCTTTCTTCTCCTGGACAAGGTATTCTGGCTGCAACTCAGGATCACCGTGGGAGACAAGGATCTCCTTTCATTTGAGGTGGTGGCAGAGTGCCACCAGGGAACATGCAACTCTCCTTGTGTCTGTAATGGGCCAGTACGCTACGCGACTCAGACTTAAGGCAGTGTGGGGGAGGACTCTCCCTGAACAGTCTCTGGCCCGCTGTGGGGAAGTGCTAGTGCAGTTAGGGTGTACATGCTATCCTTCTATGCTGGGGATAGCCAGCTAGTGCAGCCTCTTTCCTGCAGTCTTAACTCCCTCTGAGGGCTCTCTCTTTCCAGAGCTCCTGCTTGTGCTACCAGATTCCCAGGTGTGGCCCTCTGTGCACCTCAGATCTCGTGCTTTCAGTCTGTCTTCTTTTGCAGTGTGGGGTCTTGTGAGCTGGTGCCCCTTCAGGCAGTGGTGGGTCTAGTAGACAGTCTCTTCCTGGGTGCCGTCTGCTGGTGCCTTACGTGTTTACTCTTTCTGCTTGCTGTGGTGGCCATTCACCACCAGGAGATGTGTGTCGCTATCCTCTCTAGTGCAGTGGCAGTGAACGGCTGCTAGAGGGGTGCGTGCAGCGCACAGTGCTCCTCATGCCTCTAGTGGGCTTGCCAGATGACTAGCAGGGCTTGCTGCCTTGTTCCTTTGCTGTTTAGGGCTTGGCTGCCTTTTGTTCCATTACCTTGGGTGGACTTTCCTTGACTGGGCAGATATGGTTGCCCGACGGTTATTTAGTGTCATGAAACCTTCGGTGACCCGACGGTTATTTAGCGCCATGAAACTTTCGGCGACCGTGCGCTTTATAAGCTTCTGTTAACATTGTGATTAAAACACCAAGCAGGTGATGCAATGCTAATGACCAGATGAATCGAAACACAGGAACCCTTTCTAAGCACAGATAGGAGACCCTCCTACCATAAACTGACTATGGAAACACACCAGGGGGCAGGTTTATGAAGGCCTTGCGCCGCCGGTGCGTCATTTTTAACATGGGACAAAGTGACGCACCGGCGGCGCAAGGCCTTCATAAATCTGCCCCCAGGCTTATTGAATCCCAATAACGCATTCAATATTTGCAGCTCACTATTCTTGTTTTACACAAATAAGCTAATGACAAAAGCTCATAATTACAAGAGCTTATAATTATATGCCTCCAGGCAGGAACATTTTTCTACTTGAACTTTAGTTTTGAGAACCCACTGTCAAATGCTCTAATGCAGCTGTGTTCATGTATGGAAAAGATGTAAGAGGCACTGCCACAGAATGTTTTATAGGACAGAGGCTGTGAATAAGCAAGTTGAGGAACCCAGGCTATATTCTGGTTATTGGCAGTTCCAAGGCATATGAACGGGTTGATGCTACCAGCACCAAGCTTGAGTCATTGATTGCTGTCTTGACCTTCAGGCAGGCAACCTTTTGGACCTGGTTAGTAGGTCCAAATGGTGTCACAAGCCAGAAGGTGGATGGTACCCCTATACGTTATAGAAGCAGAACAAGGTAAGAGGTAGCTCATGCAAAGGTGGATAAGACAGTAGAGCCAGGCAGGATGTGCCTTCCTATATTAGGGTAGGTAATGGAGGTGTTGGCTTCACATTAAAAGATTCTTTTAAATTCTCATTGGAAACCGGTGGGGAGAGTAGAAGAGTGAGGACTGAAAAAGACTGGTTGATATTCCTGTCAAACGTTTAGATTCTTCCATTCTTCTACCTTCTAGTGGATAGTTTCAGAATAGTTTTTTGCAAAAACTGGGCCCCAGTCAAAGTGCAGTCAACCTTACTTAGCTTTATAACCTTTGGGAGTTCCCGCACCACACTTTTGAGGGGTGGGTCGGATTGATCTGCACTTTGCAAGCTCTCTGTGACTTGAGCTGGTCTTAGCAAAAACAAAGTTATGCAACGTAAAGGGAGAGAAAATAACTAAACACATGAAACAGGATGGACAAAGGACCAATGGGACATCAGTAACGGGCTCTAGCCATCAGCATTCAGGTTCTGCAACCACCCCAAACCCTCTGACACCATTCGGTATACTTAGAGGACTCTTTGAAGGTGCACCTCAGTTGTAAGTATTGGGAAGGAGGGCTAAAAACACAGAGATTACATAGTGGCTGAATTTTTCAGTTTGCTTATGTGTGACCCTTTCATTGTTTGTGTACTTATGTGTGACATTCGACAACCAAATGTGCGACACTTAAAGTGACGCTCTTTTTCGAGTTTAGCAAGAAATTAAGTCCAAGCAAGGAGATAAACTGACAGGATTTACACCTTTTGAGCTCTAAAAAGGATCTGAAACTGCTGCGGAACACTTAAAAAATTCGAGAGGTAGGCCTGGCGCAGGGTTCCTCAGGCTATGTCCCCCGTTCTGCTTTGTTTCAGAGAGGGCTCATCAAATCTGGGTGGTGGCCAGTTCTTTCCAAATGGCTCCTCACAGTTGCCAATGGTTTGGCCCCATATAGATGGGATCCAATATTCGATTCTAATTGAACATGTGCATCTATTGGTGTATTGGCTCACTGACCACTGAAACCACTGTAGCACTCGAAAGTTTTGAGACGTAGCCTCCGCGCAGTGCTCCCCAAGCATATGCTGTCCCGTTCAACTCCATTTAAGTGAGGATCAGCGATTATCCCATTAAAACTGTGTGGCCAGTTATGGCAAAATGGCTCCTCTTAGTCGCCAATTGTTTGGCTCCGTATAGCTTGGGTCCAATATTCCGTTCCTATGGTGAATGTATGTATGTATGTATGTATACTTGTTAAGCGCAACTGCCACCCAAAGGGTATCCTTGCACTGTGACCATAACAATCCATCAGGTGTAATACACTACATTGCTCTTGGAAAGAGGTGGGTTTTAAGATCCTTCTTGAAGGAAGTCAGATCTTGCCTACTCCTCAGCGACAGAGGTAAGGAGTTCCACAATTTGGCGGCCGTAAAGCTGAAGGCACGGCCGCCCATCCTCACTCTGTTAATCTTAGGCACCATCACCAAGAACGCCGAAGAAGACCTCAGGGGTCTAGCGGCTTAGTACCAAGAGAAAAGATTTTGAAGCAGCGTAGGTCCCAGTCCATGCAAAGCCCTGAAGACAAGGCATGAGGCCTTAAAAAGAATCCGCTTCTGGACAGGTAGCCAGTGGAGATCAGAGAGTGCTGCCGATGACGATGCAGAACGTGGGCGAGATAAAGCCAATCTGGCTGCCATATTTTGAATCCTCCGTAACTTTGATACCAGGATATTGGGAGCCCCCAGAAGCAGTGCGTTGCAGTAGTCTAACCTACTGAGGATGGTACTACGCACCACTTCTGCCCTGGCTCCTAGAGGAAGTAACAGCAAGATTTTTCGTAAGGCTCGAAGCAAGCCCATACAAGTCGCCTTGGTCCTGTTGACAGAGGCGTCAAGCTGCAGGCTAGGCTCAAACAAGACCCCTAAATTGCGAGCTGATTCGGCCGCGGTCACCGTACCCAAGATAGAGGCTGGCCAAAAGTTGTCCGGCAGCGGGCGAGGAAGCCGATCCAAGGAGCAGTGAAGAACCTCGGTTTTCGACCCGTTGAATTGAAGCGAGTTGAGTCGTAGCCATTCTGCTGTTGCCGACATGCACCGTTGAAAGGTGTCCCTCGAGACTGTCTCTTTGCCCTCAAATGAAAAAATCAGTTGAGTGTCATCGGCATAGTTGATGACGGATATGCCGAATGACTTTATCAAACTTATTAGGGATCGGAGGTATAGGTTGAAGAGGATCGGACTGATCGCTGACCCCTGAGGTACACCTTGATTCACCTGACGCACGGCTGATCGAAACGGTGGCAACGCCACGGCTTGCTGTCTGTTGCAGAGATAGGATGTTAACCAGCTTAAAGCCAAGCTGGTTACACCTGCTCTCCGAAGGCGGCCCAGTAAAACCGCGTGGCACACCGTGTCGAACGCGGCCGACATGTCAAGCAGCACTAAGAATGCTGCCTTACCCATGTCGACACGCGTTCGCAGATCATCCAACACGGCGACCAAGGCGGTCTCAGTGCCATGGGTCGGCCTAAAGCCGATTTGGGCTACATCCAGACAAGAGTGGATTTCAAGGAAGTTGGATAAGGCTCTTGTGACCAGCTTCTCTATGATTTTTATCGGGAATGGTAAAAGCGAGATGGGCCTGTAATTGGCCGGACATAGAGGGTCCAAAGAAGCCTTTTTTAGCAAAGGTGTTACTACTGCCATCTTCCAACTGTCTGGGACTGAAGCTGTAGCCAACGACTGACAGCAGATGGTGTAAAGTGGAGGAAACAGCTCTGCCTGGAATGACTTCCAGGTCTTATGTGGCATTGGGTCAAGTGGTGAGCCAGAGGAAACGCAATTGGCCAGTACGCAAAATTCCTCCAAAGAGGGGATGGGAAAACAGGACAGCTGAGGTTGCCCTTCCTTGTCGCCGACCCACTCAGAATTCGAAGAATAGAGAGATTCTGAGGAGAGAGGCAGTAACGGGCCAGGCTGACCGGAAGCCAAAAGTCCATTCAAAATTGTCCTGATTTTCTCCTCAAATGCAGAGGCCAGAGAATCGCACAGTTCCTGAGAGGCCGGAATAGCTGGTACTGTGCAGGCTGGGTTAGCTAGATTATTAACCAGCTTAATAAGAGTCTGCAACTTATTAGAAGCCTTAGCCAAGGTGTCTTCCAGAAACTTAGCTTTGGCCATCCTTAAATGGGCTTTATATTCCTGCAAGACCTCTTTATAGGCCGCCCTATCTGATTCCCTGTATCCTCTCCTCCAAGCACGCTCTGCCTGTTTACAGTGAAGTTTCTGCTGGCTAAGATCGCTAGTAAACCAGGCATTGGCTCTCATGGGTTTGTCCCTCACCCTCTGTAAGGGGACCAATTCATCTAGTGATGTCAAGATCTGCTGGCAAAAGGCGGCATAGCTCTTATCCACACTGTCCCCCACGAAAAAAGCTCTAGGCAGTAATGTGGGTAGACTCGACCCCCTTAGTAGGCCGGACCATTGCCTGCTGAGTTTGAACCTGCCTGGACCATTTATGCTTAACGGTCCTCCAGGCAAGGAGATGGACATGAGAATCAGTGCGTGATCGGTCCAACATTGATTTATGACCTCATTAACTACAACCAGCTCTTAGTCAGCAAATACCAAATCCAAAGTGTGCCCCTTAGCGTGAGTAGGTGACAGCACAAGCTGCTCTAGTTGTACATTGCTACACGCTTGGCAAAGTTCTCTAAAAGCCAGATCTTGAGGGCCGGTTGGCCATAAATTAAAATCGCCCAACACTATGAATCTAGCATGGGAGTTTGATAGGTCATAGATCAAGTCGACCAATTGCTGGGAGGCCAAGGCAGTTAGGGAAGGCGGTCTATAACAAAGAAGACCTGCTACCAAAGTACCACCCTGGGCCGTTAAAGAGAAGCCCATGAGCTCAAACCCCAACACTTCTTTTACTGCGAGCTGCGAGAGGGAGAGCGAGTCTCTATAGATGAATCCCACTCCACCACCCCTCCCGGAAGCTCGGGGAGTGTGCCTTATGAGGTAACCCGGTGGGCAGGCCTAGCCGATCTCCACCCCACTGTCCACTTTAGTCCAGGTCTCGGTTAGAAATAATATATCCAAATTAGAGGATTCGATTAGAAAGGCAATCTCAGCGTGGTGCTTAACGAGTGAACGAACATTAAGCAAACCACAGGAGAGAGCACCGTAAGAAGATGAAAGCACAGTACGCTGCTTACCTAAATCAGTGTGACAGTTCAGCGCACACAATTCCTCCCGAGAGTATACCAAGTGAGGAGAGGCCACCACGGTCGCACCGGGAACAACCAGGACGCGAACGGGCGCAAACGGGCTTACCTCTGGCACGCCTCCGGTGCGCCTACGGCGCGCCCGCTGCACGCACACGCTGCGCGCCTGCTCACCCATTCCTATTTATAGTATTACGCCACGCGGGGGTCTGGCTAGTAGAGCCTCTGGACCCGAACAAATATGGCGCCTGAAAATGGCCCAATCCTCAGTCACCCACCCAAGATGGCGGTCGGAGCGCCACAAGCAGGAACCTCACTGACTAAGTCCCGCCAAATGCGGGTGAAATAACGATTATAGTGCAGGTAAGCCTGACTATACCCCGATTATAGTTGGTAGCAAGCGCCTGATAATTAGGCAAAGATTAAAGCAGCGCGATCAGAGGCAGCGCGATTTTAAAAACAGAGTGCCCAAGTAAACAAAATACAACAATTTAAAATAAGCACAGCAATGCGCGCGATAGCAGAGTAAGGTGAATGTGCATCCATTGGCATATTATCTCACTGACCACAAAATCATTGTTGCCTTGCAGATGGCAGAGGTAATTAGCGTGTCTGTGAGTGAAGAAACCGGTAGTTGATGTAGCAGGAATGTATCTAATGCTGGGTCCCTCTCCATTAATATGGGCCAATTGCTTAAAGCCAGTCACTTGGAAAGCTTAAATTCAATTAAAGCAAGGACTGGGGACAAAGTCTCTGGGTTGGAATTGTGGCTTATAAGTGATGAATTCAGCCTCTACCACAACCTTGGCCTTGGAGTCCCAATTCAAACTCTTGAGGAATGAGTGCCATTCCATGTTGTCGGAAAGATGAGTCTTTCTTTACCTGAGTCTTATAAATGCATATATGGATTATGGCAGGGGCCCTGCCATTGGGGACCTGAGCAAGGAATGTCAACATGCTGCAGCACAAGGATTTTTTGTCAAGGTCGTGCACTTTTGCATAGCTCAGCAGAGCATACATTGAATCGAAGTGACAACCTGAGTGCAATACGTCTTGTGGTGCTATACAAAAATGTTGTTACAGCCCTGTTGGAGTCTCTCTGGTGCTGAATTTACTCATGGTCAAGCTATGTCTGGGGGTTTTGAACTGAGTAGCTCTCCATGGTAGGGTATTTTTAGGTTCTCCATGAAGAGGGCTTGGTAGTTTTTTGCAGCCATTCGCGGACTGCCTGGCATCCAGGAAGGTGACTCTTCAGCAATAGTAGGTGGTGATGAGGGCAATGGGTTGCCTAATTTCTACCAGTCAGTTACACAGGCCGGGTCTGGGTGAAAGCTGAGGCATTCCAATGCTACGGCTCACACTCATTTTGAATTGTGGCCGCCACTGTTGCGGCAAGCATGGCTAGCTGGGCCAGTGGTGCAGAGGTCTGGCAGTTTGGGATCTGACTGCTGCAAGCAATAGGGTGTGGGCTAGTGAGATTAAACCTGTTGTAGGTGTCTGCCGCTAACTTCTTTCTCCCTTTTGTTTTCACTGGATAACTCAGGTGAAAGGTGTGAGGAGTTGAAATAGCAGCTGGATACCTCATCGTCTTCTGTGTGGACGTGGAAGAGGTTAAAGAGGAGCTGGTGATGGGTTGCTCATACATGAGGCTTTGCTAAGTATTGTCTATTCCACAGGTGGTTTGCAGCCGGCAGAGGGTACGGGATGCTGGCTGACCTTTTCGGTGGACAAGGAGGCCTGCACTTGGCCCAGTTGAGGACTGCAGGGGGAACAGCCTCTTGCCCCAGGGATCCTGCACTCCTATAGAGTATTACAATTTATCCGGTCAGCAATGAGTTCACATAGATATAACAGAGAGACTTGCATGTGGTCATCTGTGAGATGGGCTGGCTCGCAAAGGAGTTTCCTTAGCCCATGATAGCATGCCCAAACATTGTTCCAAGGTTGCATTCAAGAGGTGGTAAATTGGTCGGAGCCCTCAATGACTCTGTGCAGCTGGCAAGCAATACGATGGGTAAGTGGTTTATGTTGCCTAGGTTGTCGACTATTACTCAAGGTGCATCAAGGGTGAGCGGTCTTTGTTGCAGTACACAGTCCAGATGTCAACAAACATGTTCTAGAGAATTAGTGCACATGGTTAGTGCATTGTCTGCATTACGGTGGAGGAGAGGCCAGATAGTAGGTGATCTACAGTGGCCTGGGGCGGGTGAAGTCATGTTTGGCGGGACAGTTTGGGTCCATGTAAGGCCCCCTTTTAGACCAAAGTAACAGCGACCAAGGGGCGCTGACAGCAAGTCAAAAGAAGATTGTAGTGGCGTGGGGAATGGGGGCGGTCGTTGACACTTGTCCCTTACCTCGCAACTACCAGCCCAGTGGGTGCAAGTTAGCATAGGTCCTTGGGGGGGTGTTGGGTGCAGGGGTGCCCAAGGGAGGTATCCCAGTGGGCAGATGGCCCCCTGCACAGGTACTCCTAGTATGGGAAATCGGTGAGTGTGGTCCTTCGGAAGGGAGGGAACCATCCATGTCCATTTGGTATCGGACATGGGGCTCTAAGAGGAAGGGTCCCAGAACCAGTCATGATCTCACTCGGGGAAGACGTTTGAAATGGATGTACAGAAACAATCTTAGTTATGGTTAGGTAACTCCCATGAATTAGCGACTCTATTGAGGCTAGGATGTAACTCTGCAAGCAAAATGTTAAAGTATGGGTTACTGTACATAAAAATGATGACATTTGTTGTCTTGTTTATATGTTTTAATAAATGCACCCAAGGGTTTTCGAACCCTATCCCCAAGAACTTGATTTTTTAGGTCTCTGTTAATGGGTGTGAAGGCGGGTGGGGGTTTTGGGGAGGCGGATTTCCCCAAGGGACATCAGCGTCTACAGGACCCTTTCAGAGGCTCACCCATCTAGAGTGAGCTGTGCCTATGGCAGTGACGCCGGGGTCCGAACCAGGGGTCATGGCGCTGGTCACCACAACCTTTGGGCAGGGGTATATGCCTATAAAGAGCTGGGCTTTCAAGTGGCTTATGTCTGCCTGCCGCCCTCTACCCAGGATGTGCTGTTACGGCTAGAGTTGGTGCTTAACATAGGCGGAATGGGTAGCTGCCCAGGGCCGCTTGCTCAGCTCATCAGCCTGATGCCTGGTGTCAGTGTCCCGCCTAACCTCGAACTCACACCTATACTGCTGCACTGCAAGGCGCAGTGGAGGGGCACCTGTCTCAAGGGCCTCGCAGGTATGTGTAGCGCTATCAGGAGTTGAGGAAGGGGCCCTTTCAAAGGACAATCAACTCACGCTTAAAGGCGTTGATGAGCCAAGAAAGAAGTGCTTGTCAGTGTCTGGGAGGGGCCGTTGCTACACAGGAGGGGTCCTCCACCATGAAGGTTCAGGATCACCTTCAACTATTGAAATGAAAATAGGGTTCCTACCTTTCCAAGAGAAAAATGCAGGCCATTTGTATCTGTTTTAAGAATGTGCAAAGGCCGGTACACAATACTAAATATGACTTTTGAAGAAACCTGTATGTATTTATGTGTAACACAGCTTTTCTGCCTTTGTGTGCTTTCATAATTTTTCTGGGGTCTTCAATACAGATCTGGGACACATTTAAATGTGTATTTCTGTTTAAATTTGCTATTTGAAGTGTGTACAGATAAGGGCTAAAATTTAACGGCTTTAGGAGATTTTCCTTATGTTTGTACCAGCCAGACATTAAAATTCCGGTGGTACCTGTAGAAAACCAGCCCAGTGGCAACCTTGGATACAGACAGCCTTGAATGAGTGAATGAAAACCATTCCTTTCAGTTGTATATAGCGTGAACTTAACTCAAAGGTATTGGAGTGCTTTACATAAGCACCAGTTACATTACACAAGGACACTTTCGTTTTTAGACACATGTAGAATAAGTGATTTGCCCAGAATCACAGGATGCTGAGCTGACACCAAAACTGGAAGCTTATTCCCCAGTTTCAAAGTTGGCAGCTCTAACCGTAATGCCACATCCTGGTTAAAGGGAGGGTGGAAGGAAGGTAGAAGCCACATAAAAGTTCAGCTCGGTTTGGGCTCAAGGTTCCAAATGAACCTCGAACAGCACCAGAGCCAGGGAGTATGACCTTGGTATCTACTTCTCACACTAAGCCTGTTTAGAAGTACTACCATGTTGTCGGATCAGTGGACGAAGGGCACAGAGAGAGTATTATTTGCCCAGGATCAAACATTTTGTTAAATTAGTAGACCCATGACAGCAGTTCACTGCTACTTGGTGAAAAGGCTATGGCCCTTATTTACTATTTTTTGGTATAGGGCAGCAACGTAAGCCTTCCTTCTGCGCTGCCCTACGTCTAAAGAAAAGGGTAGGAACGCACTGTATCCATGAGATATGGTGCATTCCTCTACTCTTCTATTGCCCTGGCACGCAAATGACTGCTTACGTCAATGCAGGCACCCTTCCAATAATTCCAGTTGTTTTTGTGGGGGAAGGGACACAAAAACAATCCTTATGCAACCCCAGGGAGGCGTAGGTTTTTGATGCATTCCCAGGTTTACAGCAGGTTCTAAATCTGGGAATGTGCATATGCCGTAGGTGTTACGTGATAACACCCACCGTAAAACCCATGGGACACCTCCCCATCGCAGTGTGAGGCTACGCAGCAACTTGCGCTGCGTTGCCACACACCATATCTACGAGACCATAAAAAGCCACTCAGGATGGCTTTACATGCCCTTGTAGATATGACTGAGAGGCCGGTGCCTCATTAAAAGTGACACTTCAATGGCACAGGCCTCCTGGAAATGAGGCCATATATATTTACCATTGTACTGTATTTAAGTGACTATACCATGTGACTGGGCACCTCCCTCTTCCTAGGAAATGTTCAGTCCATTTTTTAAATCAGGCTGACTAGCAGTTTTACATTGAACCACAATACTCCCAATCTTGCCAAAAAAGAAGCAGCAGAGGAATAAGCAGGGCCACTGGAGTTAAGCAGCAGGAATCCAAATTATGTGGCAGGGTTGAGTACATTTTGCAGCATGAAAAAGAAACTATGTGGCATAATGTGGCACTTTTTATGATAGTATTACTTCACTATATTGTTATTTTACACTTGTTAAAACTGATTGGGAATTGGTTGCATCTCATTAGTACCAGTTTAACATCCAAATGTAGAAATAAGCATTAGAAAGGTGACCAGTCAAGCTTTCCAAAGGGTCTTTGACTGTGCAGCAACACGTGTCGCTGCATTTTTGGTAACTTTTGAACAGTTTGACCTTGAAGCAACATTTGTTAGTTAAAATATGCAGATTGTGCAGCATATAATGGATTATGTGCAATGTGGCAAATCTAACATTATGCGAAAAAACCTGCAGCCGCACAGTCGCATATTTCTAGTGGCACAATAGCACACAATTCGTCCAAATGGGAGGCCAAGATTAAAAAACATGTCTCCTGGCTCTATATTTCCAACTAGTCCACTAGACCATAACTGGGGTGTTAGCAATTCTGATGGCAAAGCGAAGGGGTTTCCCCTATCAGGGAATTGTCACTCTTGGCCCTGCACAGCATTAGAACAATTGAATAACCAAATACGGGATTAATAGAACGTCCAAGCCCTTCATACTCTACTTTACCCAACATGCCAGCAATCCCTCTGGCACAAACAGTTTAGAAATTAACCAACTAGGTTGTAGCAAGATAACTAATAACAACACGAACTAAGAAGATGAGTTCAATGTATTCTTTATGTATAAAGACATTAAAAAGCCAACTTATTTATCCATCAAAATGTCGAAATTCTTAAAACAACAACCCAAAAAGAAGAGAATATTCATAAAGACTAAGAGTTCAGTCTGTAATCCTGTGTCTGAAGCAGCCTAATTCTCAGGCAAAATCTTTCAAGAGCCATGTCTATAGCAACCAAATCCTCAAATACACTTATGCAAAGGCCGACACATGGTTTATGGCTATTCTGCCACTTCTTGAAGGCTGCAGGAAAAACATTTACCTCTTAAATATCACATTTCACAAAAACCCCAAAGAATAATCAAATGGAAACAAATGCAATTGTTACAAATCCTCATAATCTGTCTAATTCTAAACAGAACTTGATGATACCCTTGCATTAATTGAACAAAGTTATAAAATACACCCAGTATACATTTAGGGCATATCTAATAGCACCCTCATGAATTCCATTAAGACATCAAAATATTCAATGAGCATGATTATCACATAAACCAAATATACATTGATATTCAATTATGCCACATCTAAAACGAATTAAACGTGTAATAAATTTCACCTAAATAAAGGGTAGTGTCTCCAACCTCACATTCATGCAAAAGATTAAATCAATCAAAATAGAGTACAAAGATGAAGTCATGGTATCAGGAGTAAATAATTATAAGGAAACACACCCTAACAAAATCTTAGAATGAGCCCAAACATACATTGTGCGATATGTATAAATTTTGTTTAGACATGTAACACATCACATGTGCCACTCAAATACTACAGAGTAGAAAAACAGACTGAATGTTTCAATATCATCAATGATTTAGCCGATACAAAAACAATAGAATTTAATGATCTGAAATTGATAAGAGCACACCCACTACAACTGCCAGTATGGTTCTATCCCTCAAATTAGAATAAACAACGATCACTCAAAGTTGGAAACACTATAAATAACATTAAGTCTCCCACATCTCTTACTACTAGAATGTTTATCGATCTCATGTGAGGAAAAAACAAAGTAATATATCCATACAGACATATGCATTCAAAATAGCAACTGGCACAATTCTCACGTCACTGAGGAAAATATAATGCTGATGGCGGCAAAGATCAAATCACCAAAACTTCAAACTTCTACAAAATAAAAGCAAGAAAAGAAAAACATAGTTGAATACAATCCCATGATGGTCAATAAATATTTGGTTCAAATAGCACTAATATAAACATATCAAAAAAGGATGTGACCATCTTAACCGAAATTACACAAGTGAACGTCGTCATTCACCTCCAATCAATGAAGTGCATTTCAACTTTGATGTGATACCTCAAAACCACCGCACTTTACAGAAACACCTCTAGCCCCAACTACAAAACATGAATAGGAAACCAACAGAAAATTAAAATATTCTCTACCATTACTAAAAGCAGTCACACAAACCATATGTCCAACACCTACTCTTCTTACCTTAAAATATGTAACATCTTTCAACACGAAGCGAAAAGAGTAAAAAAACATGTTAAAATGATCCCCCCTTTAAAATACTCACCCTCTCATTTTGTTCTAACGTCAAAGGCCAACTATATGAGCTAACCGTTTTTTTAAATGTCCAAAAATCTAACGATATGCAAATAATGAAAAATCTGATTGACACAATGCTCTCAAGTTTTCGCGGCTATCAAGCCTTCAAGCTAAATTCAAAGCACGATGTCCTAAAAATGTAATACTGCATGAAAGCTATATATAAATAAAAGCACAGTATAGCCATATCACTCCTTAAACACGATAAAATAGAATACAAGCGTGGATGAGCAACAAAACAAAAAACAAAAACACCAAGCATCAGACCACTGTAGTTTCGAACGCCTCACAGATAATCCGTACACACTGGTAGGCAATCCATCATGCGAGAATCAGTGGTGGCTGGCAGGGAACCGGGGCGGGGGCAAACAAGGGGTTACAGGGGAGGGGGAACAAAATATAAAAAAACTCAAACAAAAACACTTACCTCCTCTCGCCTTGCAGCCTCAGTCTCTTCTCCCTCATTGCTTCAGAGTACGGAAGCAAACAGGCTCCCCATAGCCAATCACAACACTGCAATGCAGCGTTGTGATTGGTCTCAGCACCGTGGTTCTACGCTCAGACTGGGTCAGGGAGCCAGTGCATGTTCCCCACCCAGGCTGTAATGCAGCCTGGGTGGACAATCTGTAAAGTGAGCAGGACTGTTTGGCCGGCCCAAAACGGTCAGCCAAGCAGTCCTGCGCACTTAGGGGGTCATTAGGATCGCGGACGGACTTGAGTCCGTCCGCGACCCCAGAGTAGGAGGGAATGTCCGCATGGGCTGCGGCGTTCCCTCCATGCAGATTAGGATGTGACCACCAGGGTGGCGGTCACATCCTCTATCTTTAACATTGCGGCGGGTGCAGCTTCAAGCTGCACCCGCCGCAATGTTAAAAATGCATGCACCGCATTTGCGTGCACAAAGCGGCAGGCACCGCGCGGTGCCTGCTGCTTTGTTCACGCAAATGCAGGGGGGTACCATAGGTACCCCCCATGTGCACCCCCCAACCCCCCTTCACCCAGGGGGCCCGCAACGTGCCCCCGAAGTGAAGGTTCGTATGCTTTTCCACGGCGGAAAAGCCGCAGCGGAAAAGCATACAGTTTACACCATCCTAATATGGCTGGCGGTGTCTGATAGACACCGCCAGCCATGTTAGAGCATTTCCGCCGCGGTTGTAAGCCAACCACGGCGGAAAAGCGGCGGACTGAAACCAGGACCCACCAGCCATCCTAATGTGGCGGTGGGTCTTTGGTGGGTCCGCTGAGGATTTTCCGCATCCGCCGGGTCGGCGGTGGCTTCCGCTGGCCCGGAGGATGTGGAAAATCCTCCATCATAATGTGCCCCCAAGTGTGCATAGTCCGCTCCTTTCCCCTGAGCCATTGGCCCCTCCCAGCCCTAAACCTTGCTATTATCATTTTATTTCTCGCTTTTCCACTGCTCTGAAAGCAGTGGGGCGACGTTCCTCTGCCTTAGCGGAGGAGCCCCCCTGATGACAAATACCCAACAAACTCAAATCAGCCCGTAAATAACATGCAAACAGCATAAACAAACTATTCATTGATCAAACCCACCAAGGCACCTCTTTAAGTTCCAACTAATTTGGCGATTGGACACAACAGTGTACAAACAGTGTACAAAAAATGCATGAAATGCAACAAAATACTTACGTGGGCAGACACCTGTCACTCAAAGTCAAAATGAACTAAACGAGAAAATGGAAAACTTCTAATGACAAAGACCTATATATTCTGAGACTACAAATTTGAACCTATCATGCCTAATACCCTGTACTTTGGATAGAATCCTTCCAATCACACCAGAATCTTGAGCAAAATCGCACTGGAAACAAAAGAAGAAAATGAATATACAATACAAGCCACCATGCAACCACTGTTGAACACATGCCAAAGGTTTTACATGCACCAAGGCCAAAACTGCGAAGCTGGAAAATAAAACCGACGTGTACATGAAAAAAGAAATATGATCAACAATCCATGAGTGGTGTAATTAAATGGGTACACACAAAAGATCACCAAACAGCTTATTACAATTTAGTGTCTATTTCCTGATCGATGTTCAAGCCAAATGAAACAGTTCATAGCACATACATTCACCTAGTCTCCTTACAACTTAACTTTAGCACCCTATCTCCACCTTGTAGTATTACAATAGATAAAAACATTGATCTTAAAAACTTTAGTACAATCGTATTTTGTGAAAAGTAGATGTTTTATCTTTAACATATTTGAAGCAAATGTCAAGATCCGCTACCCTGAACCTCCAGCCTCTGAGGGAGCGAAGACTATTTACCCAGTCCCTCAGGATGTCAACCCTAAATACTGATAAGAGTGTGACATGTGTTGGCCGTTCACCCTCCAGGGGAAAGGGGGTTAAGGAAGAAAGAAAGAGATGAGCAAGAGAATGTCTCCTTTTGTCTTGTGGCCACTAGGCCCTAGAATTTTCTAAATACCGCCTGTATCCCCTCACCAGGCTTCATTAGTAATTTCTAGTCTGGAACTAACCATATATTCTAAGATTACTGCATTCTCTGTTCATCTCATAGAGAACTGTGCCTCTTTCTATTAATGGCATAGATTGAGTCCAAGACTTTGTTCATAAGAAAGATACCCGATAAATCCTCCGGGTAGAGTACAAACTGAATTGAAACAGTTACGAAAGTTCAGCTAGAATATCTGATGGAGATATATTAAAGATATTTCAAACAAGAGCACTGTTACAAGTTCCTCAAAACACCAAGAGTTAAAAGTCTCTATGTTTCAGTGCACTGACCTTTCGATGCATAGACATTGCACTTTATATGCCTGTGTAATTACTGATGGTGGCTAATAACTTTCTTTACAGCGCTGTTTGTTATTTAGGTTTTCCTATTTCAGAAGACGGCAAAAGGTTGCACGATGATGCAGGTGGTGGGGGACTCCCATCTTGAGCGGGGAGCACTCAATGAAGCAGGTGAGAGGTATACGAAAACAGGAGGGTGGAGTAAGATGCAAAGATAGTTCTCTATATGGGACGGGTGCAGCGTGTTAGGAGGTTTTCTTTCTGAGAGACAGAAGCAGGAAATGTACCTCTCTGACCTGCTTCTTCGTGTGCTCCTGGCTCAGGATGGCGGGGGGTGCCAAATCTCCTGAGTTTTTGAGATCTCATGCGATCTCAAGCTCCGCTTGGATTACATATCAAAACTAAATGAGGGTTGTAAAGAGGGCAAATAACAATACCAAAAATCTTAAGGGGAATCTAAGAACAAGTATTCCTAATGGAATGAAAATGGGACGGATCTAGCAGGTGAGATGAGCATGGTCAGGGGGAGGTGCAGCATATGCAAATTTAGGGGGAAAGAGGCTCACAGAAGAAGGTTACCAGCTGGGAGTCTACTCTTGGGAATGTAGAACTGAGGACAAACAGCACGGTTCCTAACACCAAACACAACTGTTACTTTTAAAGCAGCCAATGGGTCTGTGCCCCAAACAAGTGAACGTTTCTCTGAACTTATTTATATGTCACTCTGGCTTAAAATCCCATTCAACATATTAGCGTTTTTAAAAGTATTGACTAGGTAATCAGAAATGAAATCCCCCTAGTCCTTATCCGTTTTCAATATTGCCCAATGTGTACCTAAATGTTACACATCCTCAGATTCTCTGTACAGTATTTTGTGATATATCTAACCTGACCACCTTAGAGTAAATAGTCTTTTTCTTATTTTCAACCTTCAATACGGCTGCAGAGTTAACAGTACGAGCCTTGAATAATGCCTTATTCATAATCATAGTTGGATAGCCCAATTCGATAAATCTAGCAGTAGTCTCCAATTCCTGTTTGTGATATTGCACCAATTCACTATAATTATGATTGTGTCTCAACATTTTCCCATATGGGATGTTGATACTCTTTTAATAAGGATGACCAGAGTCAAAATGGAAAATACTATTGCTGACTGCCAGTTTCCTGTATGATCTGCTATGTGGCATCTGTTCTTTCACATAAAGCTCCAGTTCTAAAAATGTTGCCCTAAATGTGTCTTATTCCAAAGATAATTCAGTATTTAAACTATTAGAACTAAGATAATAATTCTGCTTCAGTTCCGTTCCATATTACAAAAACATAATTTATCCATGATTACCATGTGACCACATGATTGTAACTACCATGCAATGTTTCCTATCATGCATGCTCCCTCTCCTACCATACCATGAATAGGTTGCCATAAGAGCAAGGAAACCTAGCACCCATGGCCGTCTCCTGAATCTGATTGCACAATCACACTGATATGAGAAATAATTACTCTGTAAAACAACCTTCGTCATTTCCAATACTGTTTGAGCATGTTTAAACAACTAGCAGACTTTAGAGAGAAAAACATCTTAACGCAGCAATACCATCCTCATGTCTGATGATGGTATACAAAATTTAACATCCATGGATACCAGAAAATAAGTGTCCGCCCATGGAATGTCAGACAGCTTACATAATAAGTCATTAGGAATAAGTCATTAGTGTCTTTAACAAAAGACACATAACTCATATTCATTGGTGTCAAAAATGTTTCGCAATATTCAGAATCTCTCTCAGTGCAGGACCCAGTTCCAGATATTATAGGTCTACACTGTGGTATCTGTCCACCAATATTTATTTTTTGAATCTTGGGCACAAAATAAATTATAGGTGTCATTAGATTTGTGACATGTACATATCGGAATTCTCCACGACCTAGATAGATGGTTACATAATTCTTGGGTATGATTGTTGGTGCCATTGGAACCAAATGTTTATTGACCATTATGGGATTGTTTTCAAATATATTGTTTTCCTTTTTTGCATATGGTTAGTAAAATTTTGGGGGTTTGATAATTTGATCTTTATTACCATCAGCACTCTGTTTCCTGCCTTGGCATGAGAAATGTGATGGTTGCTATTTTGAGTGTGGGTATATTATTTAGTTTTTTCCTCACATGAGATCAATGAACGCCCTGGGGGTAAGAGACGTGGGAGAATTATTGTTATGTATTGTTTCCAACTTTGAGTGATCAGTGTTTATTCTAACATGAGAAGGAATTGAACGATACAGGCGTTTGTAGTTGGGGTGCTTTTAGAAATTACAGAGATTATAATTCCTATTGTTTTTGAAACAGCTAAATAATAGGAGAGATTGAACCATTCAGTTTTCTTTTCTACTATTGTAATAATTTGTGTGGGATCTCTTTGGCTTACATGTAATGTGTTACATCCCTAAACTAAATTTATACACATTACACTATGTAGGATTGGGTTCATTCGAAAGTTTTGTTAGGGTGTGTTTCCTTATAATTATTAATTGTTCCTGATACCATGAATTTATCTTTGTACTCTATTTTGATCAATGTAATCTTTTGCATGGTGGTGAGACCTGATACCCTTACCTTCATTTAGCTGAACTTTATGACATGTTTAATTCATTTTAGATGTTGCATAATCCTATATAAATGTATACATGGTTTCTGTAATAATCTTGCTCATTGAATATTTCAATGTCTTTATGGAATTCATGAGGGTGTTATCTAGATATGCACTCAATGTATACCTGTTATATTTAATAACTTTGTTCAATGAATACAGGGGCATTATCAGGTTTTGTTTAGAATTAGACAGATTATGAATATTTGTAACAATTGCATTTATTTCCATTTTGTATTCTTTATGAGTTTCGCGAAATGTGATATTGAATAGGAAATGTTTTTCCTGCAGCCTTAAAGAAGAGTCTGGATAGCTGTGAAACGTTCTTTGACCTTTGCAGGCTTGCACTTGAGACTTGGCTGCTACAGACGGCCTTCACAAGATTACGTTTGTGGATTTGATTGCCACAGACGTGGCTCTTGCAAGATTTGTTTGAGAGGATTAAGCTGCTTCAGATGCAGTTATACGAACTGGACTGTAAGGGCCACATCCATCAAGGAAAAAAACGTCCGCAAACGACTGGTATTTTTGCATTTGGGATTACTTAAATTGAGATTGCATTTAAGAAATCGCAAATTGCGATTCCTTAAATGCAATGTATTAACCAGTACCATTTTTCGATTTTACTAATAGAATTCACAAATTACTGTCAATCACAAGTTGATGGTAATTTGCGATTTCTTTGAAAATGGGGGCATGTGTGTGCGCTACATGTGGATACATTTAAATTTCAGGGATGAAACAGGGTGTCCTTTTGGCACCCTTGTACCTTTGAAATTGCATGCGCAATTTGCATGTACCTATTGGGTACTCGAAAATTGAGCATGCAATTCACATTCATTCCTATCAGGCCTCTAGGCCCATAGGAATGAATGGGAAGCAATTCCTTAATTGCGACTCGCAATTTGGAATGTGTAGGAATCGCAAATTGTTTAGCGATTCCTACATGCATAGGCAATAGCGATTCTTTCATTGTGATTCCTTAAAAATCACAATTTAAGAATCGCTATTGACTATTCTGATGCATGTGCACTTATGTCTTTATGAATATTTTGTGCCATTTGGTTTATTGTTTTGAGGTTTGTGACATTCTGATGGATAAATAAGTTGGCTTTTTAATGAATTTATAGGTAAAGATTACCTTGAATTTATCTACTTACTAGCAGCCCGCCCCGGCGTTGCCGGGGGCAGAAGGGGGCTGGGGGCTGCATTTTGAGCATTTGTTTGGTCCCCCCCCCCCGACCCGGGTCCATCTACACACCCTGAGGATTACATCAATGTATTGGGTGTGTGGATTGGCGCTGTGGTTCCCGAGTTTACCTTGCCAAAAGGTGCAAGTTCTCTCTTTATAATAGTAGTATAGATTTAATGTTGTTATTAGTTAACTCCCTACAACCGAGTTGTTCAACTGTAGAACATGGTGTGAATTTCAATCATAAAACTGAGATTAGATGTCAAATATCCTAGTTCTATGGTCAAACCGTACCAGTTTGGACAGGTGCTGTGGCAGTGGGTAATTACTGGACAGGATGTGTAGTAAATATCGATAATTACCAATGCTGTTTCATAGCTTAAGACTATTTCATTCTATTTCAGTCCATTTTCTAAACTGGTCACTCAAAATTTGCAATAGCGAGCAGTCAAGGCTTACTCCAGGAAGTGGTAAAGGAAAAAGAATTCAAATATAGTATTAAGAGTAATCACACGCCTAAACTCAATTACCAGCTGAGTGATTTTTTAACATGGCCTGTATTAGAGAAGGGGAGCGGGGGTAGGGGGCTTCGAATGAAAGTCCAAAAACCTGCTATGAGACTCATAGTTCTCCAGTTCTTTAATAAACATCTTCTGATGTCACTGCACACACAATGTCCCTTCACATGAGCAGTGCTTCTCCAATGGCATAAATTGTCCTGTGAAGTGGTAATAGAAAATTGACCACCGTACTTGACCCTCGCAGCAATTACAAGGGATCATGACTGTGATGCCTAAGGAAGGACACTTTCCTCCCCTGTGCCTTGCAGCACCAGACCATAGTTCTGAAGTCCAAGGCAATGGGGGCCCATCTAATGGGGGGACCACTCTTAGAGGACTTGCTCCTTCAACAGAGCATCGCCATCTGGTAGCTGCTGCAGTCCCCGCCTGCTGCTGTTGGTGCCTCTGACCACCTGCAGGCTCTTGCCTGCATCACATCCCTGGTGGTCCAGCCAGTGGTAGAGCATCACTACTCTGTTGCTGACTGCCCTCCTTGATACTGTTTTCTGTCTCTCTCTGCTTCTATTATTTTTTCTGCCTCTGCCCTTGGTTTTGCTTTCCTTGGCTTTTTTGCGCTTTTCCCCTGTTTTCTCTTGTTTTTTGCTGATGCTCCCTTGTTGCCATTGCGATCCCCCGCGGCCTGCCCCCCTCCACTGTCCTTTTCCCTCTCCTGCGTTTCCCACCTCACAGTTGTCCTGCTCCCCTGCAGCACTACTTGATGGCGGCCGCGCTGAAGGTGCACCAAAGGCAAGCCGGTCTCCAGCCGTCCGCTTCTGGACCGCGCCCAGCACCAGGGACCCTGCCTGTCAGACCCCCTACTGCTACGATGCCATCACCATACTCCCCTTCAACCCGGGCTGACACTCCAACTGCCACCTAGCATCACTTAAGAAGACATATGGGCCCTGTGCCTGTCGGAATTGCAACTGCACATTCAGCCACAGCAGCTCCCCTCACCACCAGGCCTACTGACAGAGCACCCATCCGCATCAATAGCATCCTCCTCTTACGGTCCCTCCACAAACACGCCACAGAAAGCTGGCACCTCGTCGACACCACCTCTCCTGACATTGCTTTCCTCACAGAAACTTAGACCAACCCCTGCTCTGGACTGTCCAATGAACCAACGACGACCATAAAACACCTCCACATCCAGATCTGGATTAGCCCAATACCACTCTATGCTGCACCCTTTCTACAGGCCCCCCGGCCGCCCCTCACCGATGTCATCATAGACCTCATTGCACCCCAGGCCCTCGCATTCACCAAGTACATCCTACTCGGAGACCTCAACTTCCAACTGGACAACCCCAGCAGCAAAAACACTGCCTTCCTCCTGGAGAACCATGCCAACATCAGACTCAAGAGGCTAGTCACCGCACCAACCTACACAGCCGGACACACGTTTGACCCCATTTTCTCTGCCAGAAGGAACATCAGCTACAGCCACACACCAAATTCTCCTGGACCGACCATCACTGTGTACACCACGCCTTTGGCACACCCACCGCCACTGCACATCATCATCATCATGGCATCCCAGTCACAGGTGGACCGAGGCAACCGTAGAAATCCTTGTCTACTCCCTCAGCGGAACAACTCTGCCAACACCGCTACATGCAACCTCCATCAATGAATCTCCAACTATGCCGACACACTGGCATCCCTCAAGAGAAGATCAGGTAAACAACGCTCCAAAGCGGCCAGTTGGTTCACACCCACCATCCACGAGTCCAGGCGTGCCTGCAGACGCCTTGAGAAGAAATGGAGGAGCAACAAAACCCCGGAAACTCACAAAACCTTCAAATCCGCCGCCAACACACTTCAACTCCTCCTGAAAACCAGCAGGACAACGGCCCTCCAAAACAGAAACGCCAACGCACACAACAGCAAAGAACTCTTCAACATCGTCAAGGAGTTTGCCAGGCCCAACAGCAAGACCACAGATGTTCCCCCCTCCCAAGGCATCTACAACAAACTAGGCACCTTCTTCCACCACAAGAACACCCTAGACCCGGCCGCCATGAACCCACACCCTCCACTATCGCACACAAACAAGCCACCCCTCAACAGACCATGCTTTGCTGGACCCGGCTCACGACAGAGAACACGCTCAAGACCATGAAGAGCATCAACTATGGGGTCCCAATGGACCCATCCCCACACCACATCTTCAAAGAGCAGCCGCCATCGCCCCTCCCACCTCTGCCACACCATCAACTGCTCCATTGAAACGGCCACACTCCCCAACTGGAAACATGCCCAGATCAACCCCCTGCTGAAGAAGCTATCCTCAGATCCATCAGTGCTCAACTTCAGACCACTCTCCCTCCTTCCATTCTCTGCCAAAGTCATACAGAAGGCCATCAACACCCAAGTCTCCGAGTTCATTAAAACAAACCATGTCCTGGACTCCTCTCAATCCAATCCAGCTTCCGAAGCAACCACAGCACAGAAACTGCCTCCTCCTCACCACAGACAACATCCGCCCCTATCCTTGACCGGTATGAGACCACAGCCCTCATCCTACTAGACCTATCGGCATCCTTCGACACTGACTCCCAGTGAACCTAATCAGCGGACTCCACAACGCCGGGATCCGTGACAAGGCTCTGGACTGGATCAACTCCTTTCTCACCAGCCAGACCGACCAGACCCAGTGAGTCAGACTACCACTGTTCCTCTCAGAACCCACGGAGATCAGCTGACTGAGTCCCCCAGGCTTCCACAATGGAATGAAGGCCGTCTCTACATGGATGAAAGACAGCTGTCTCAAGCTCAACTCGGACAAGACCAAAGTTCTCACCCTGGGACCCACCACGTCAGCCTGGGACAACTCCTGGGGGCCAGCCATGCTGGGCGCTCCCCCCCCCCCGCCCCAACGGACCACACACGCAACCTTGGCATCATACTGGACTCTTCGCTATCAATGGGCTGCCATATCAACGCAGTTTCCTCAGCCTGCTTCCACACTCTCCGCCTGCACCAAAACACATTCAGTTGGATCCCCACAGAATCCAAAAGGACAGCCACCTACTCATCACCAGCAGACTCGACTATGGCAACACATTCTATGCCGGCGCCCCCCAGAAACAGCTCAAGAAACTACAGAATGTTCAAAACGCTGCCGTCAGACTGATCCGCAACAACCCCCCTCTGCAGACACATCAAGCAACACCTATGACAACTCCACTGGCTGCCAGTCAACAATAGAGTCACCTTCAAGCTCTTCACTCACTCATGCCTACAAGGCCCTCCATGACGAAGGACCAGCGTACCTGAACCGCCGCCTCACCTTCCACGTACTCAACAGGCATCTCTAATCCTCCCAACTCACCCTCGCCTCCATTCCCTTGGTCCAAAAGACCAGATCGGAGGAAGATTGTTCTCCTACCTGGCCACCAAGACTTGGAACACCCTGCCCCTGCACCTCGAACAATCAGCACTACTGACCCAATTCAGGGAGGACCTTGAGATCTGGCACCTCAAATGATCCTCCACTGAGTTCACCAAGCAGCCCCCCGCCCCCAGCGGTTTGCGACCCTTACAGGAGAATAGTTGTGCTTTACAAGCCCCTTGATTGATTGATTGATTGATTGATGGGCCTTGCAACACTATACATTGCTGTGAGGTTCATCAGATGGGACAACTTCCCCATGGGCCTCACAACTGTGGATCATAGTGAGCTGGTTCATGGGAGGGAACACCCTTACCCTGGGCTTGCAGTACTACACCACTGCTATAAGGCCAATCCTAGAGGGCCCCCCTATTTTATGTCTTCTCTCCTAGGCCTCGCAGCACTAGGACATGGTTGTGAGGCCTAGGGGAGGGGTGGCTCCTACCCTACACTTTGGAACCATGGTGTAGCATTACACAGCCTTGGGGAGGGGCCCTCTCCACTGTGCCTCGCAGCCATGCATATTTACTGGGAGGTCCATGGGTTTCCTTTATCCTCTCAGCAGTACACTATGTCTGAAAGGCCTAATAGGGGACACCTCATGTGGGTCCCTCCTCTGGGCCCAATTGAAATGGTCTCACAGCTCTGTACATGGCTATGTGCATGGGTTCATGTCAGAGTCCATATATTGTGATGTAATTTCCTGTGATTTCATGCTGCATATATATTAGAGGGGCCTCACACTTTTCCTTTCTGCCTGGGCGTAGCCATCGGTCAGGGGCATAGCCAACAGTAGAGCAGCAGGTTCAGCAGCACTTGCCCCTGGGTATTAAGTACCCAATGATCCAAACGTATGGTTTTATTTTAGAGTGCGGGTAGTGGTCAAGAGTAAGGGGGTACTATTTCTTTGCATCAGTGTCCATGGCCTGGGCTAGGCCCTCCCTTCTCTGTGCCTTGCAGCCGGCTGTGGTTGGACACTCAGGGGAGGAGGCACCAGCCCATGAGCTTAGAAGCACAGGAGTATGGCATTGATGATCATTGAATGCCTCTCTTGGGGGTATTGCTAGCAGTAGTGCAGCAGGTACAGAGGCACCAGGGTTCATGGATGTTAGGGGACCAATGCCCCCAGATGATGGCTGTGTTTTACTGTCTGGCATATTTTTCTTCCATCAGAGCCCTTGGCTACATTACTATGCCACTGGTCCCTTCTCGCATGCCCTGCACAGCCATGATCTAGAGCTGTGAAGCCCAGGAAAGGACCATCCTCCCATAGGTCTACCAGCCATGGTCCAGTGCTGAGAGACCGAAGGACAAAGCATCTATTCCGGAACCTTGTCGCTCTGGTCCATGGCTGTAAGGCCCAGGGCTAAAGGCCCTTCTGATGGGCATAGCTAACAATTGTGCAACAAGTGCAGTGGAACTGCGGCTTTGTGGAGTTATGAGTCCAATGTGCCCCAATTATGGCTGTAGTTTACTGTCCACAAACAAATTATACAAAAGGTGATAGATGGAATGCTTGAATTAATGTCAGCAACTGGTAATTACTCAGGCCACATCCCAGTTCATGGTTATTTTGGGAAAGATACCTGTAATAAAGCAATGTTGAAAGTAGGGAAAGGCGCACTTCTCTTTCTGCCTTCGGAAAGAGAGTATCTTAGAATGAGCTCTCTCTCAATAGCTTTATGCTGTTGACCTATCGATAGTGGAAAGAATTCTTAGGAAGACCCCACATGCTGACACCTTTTATCTATTGTCCCAGAAGATGCCAAAAAAGGAATATCACTTTAGCGTTAGTGTAGGGATAGATTCACTTTTTATATTCACCAACCCTTGATGTAGGGAAACTTGGAGTCATGCTTTCTGATCCTCTGCATAGTATTTCTTGATTTAATTGTTTTGTGCATGTTGCATCGACTCAACTCGACTTGCAGATTGGCTTTATGCTTATTCCAATATATTTCTACACTCTCGTTTTGAGGTGGCTTTATGCCCAGTTATTTTCGGCTTTGTAATATATTAACTAACCTTACGTAGTTGTCTGTGGTTACTGTGTTTCAGGAGAAATTCCTGTTGAGTTTATTGGCATTATTAACGACTTTCTCTCCTCTACGCTTACATGCAGCTAAAAAGAACCATTGGATGGTGATTCTAGAATAGGTCCAGAACTTATGAGCTTGGCCCTTTCAGGAACACAAGCAGTTCTAGGCTGGTTTCAGTCTACCTACACCTCATCAGTGAGGTATAGCTTGAGTCCTGTGGCACAATGGGCACGGGACTCAGGTCTGAGTATAGTGTCACATTTAGGGCATCTTCTGTTGCAAACAATAATGAGACTGGTTAGGTCTCACTGATGGTGCCTAATTAAGCTGATACCAGTCTGGAATATTTCATCTATTCCCATTTGGAGGGGATATGGCTTATATATGGCTACTCTCTGTCTACAGTGACAAAGGGATCAAAAATGATGGACTGGGATGCGGTCCTTCGAAATTGTCAGTGGCTCAGATTAATTCAAACATTTCTTTTATCAACCTTTTTTTTGGTGTAAAGTAGCCAGCACATTTTGGCTTAGCTGAGTGTTTGGAATTTTGACCTAAGGTTTCTTTTACCTTTTATGTTAGAATCCTGGTTCTAATCATGACTTACCCCCTTTATCCAGTGGTGGTTGGTGACTTAAAAAAAAAACGGGTACAACATACATTAAAGCAAACATACATACATACATACATTATAACATTTCATTACATTCTTTCTTAATCTTTATTTCGGCCATACGTTAAAATTTACAAGAAAGAAAAAATAAAAGTTTTGCTTACCTTCTCATGCAGCACGACCTCAATGCTCTCCACTCCCTGGCTTTACACTCCTCGGAGCGCGAGGTGACATCAGACAGCCAACAACCTTATCCAATTCAGACACTGCTCTCAAGAGCATGACTAAAGCATCTAGATTGGTTGGAACAGGCTCCCTCAGCGCCATGAAAGGTACTAGAGGTTTGTGCCTGCTCTCCAACCCAGACAGCTGGGTTGGAGAGTTTGAATTGCGAATGTCGGTTTGGCCATAGCAAGGTAGCCGGCCAAACCGACATGCCCACTTCAAACTGAAGGAGCCACTCCTCATTGCTGCAGATCAATTGGCAGTAATGAATCACTGGCCCTGCCCCCACACTCCATTAGGCAGAAAGTAAAAAATAAAATTGAAATAAAATAATTTATTACCATTTTATTTTCCACTTTTTCTGTAGGAGTAAAGGGGGAGGGGGTGCTCATATGCTCTTATGGAGGAACCACCGCTGCCCTTGATCACATTCTGGAATCCTGGAAATGTAATTTCATTGGCCCTGGTGGGTCTGTCTAGTTTTATCCTACAGGATTGACCCAATTCCGGCAGGAGACTTCCAATTTTGACTCTAAACATTACCGCTTTCCTCTTCTAAAATGTTGGCATATATGCTCTATATAAAACTTCAACTAGATAAATAAACTGTTAATCAGACCTGTATGGCGTCACATGTTAAAATAGCCTAGAAACAGCCTAAATGCAGTTATTACACACTACCCCATCTAAACAAGCTGGAATCGAAATAGAGTTTGTGTTTCACAGGCCAGTTTGCTGGCAGGCATCTCGCTCTGCCCTGGGCCCTCACTTCTTAGGCTGTGCTGCCTGTCTTGTGGTGGGGAAGAGGTGGGGGGAGCAGGCTAAGTGGTGTTAATTGGAGGGGTGTCCTGTCGCAGTCTGTTTACCAACAGTGTTACTTCGCTATCTCTCTATTTCTTCCCTCCAGTGGTTTCCCCTGTTGATTCAAACTAATTGCTGGGGAGGGACTGCGGCCACCGCCTAATTGACTGTTTTGGGAAATGCTGTGAATCTTTATCCACGGAGAGATCTTATGGACGTGATGATTAGCAAAACATGCCAAGAGGCAGCGGGGCTGGACACCGGGAGATCGGGTTGCGCCAAGGAGAGTCCTGTCCTGTGAAGCCGGCTGGGGCGGACCTCGATCACACCAAACCTGTGTTCGTGGGCACTCTCGGCTAGAAGATGAAACAAACGCAAATTACACGCTCTTACTGAAAGTGCCTTAGAGCTATAATATCGAATGCGTCGGCAATTTATTGTAAATTCAGAGGATTAGTGTTGCTAATGCGCCATGGTGTGCTACACGACCAGAAATTGCTTTAAGTGCTGCACTGTTGTGCGATGTATCCGCCATCTTGATTATCCTGCACCGACAGAGTGCCCAAGCCATTAGTGTGGTAATACTGCCATAGCCAGATCATTTATTTCAACAGGAGTTACTGCACTAGTGGGACGTACATTGAGCATTTATTTACACAGGAATACAACACTATAGTATGTCATACACAGACCATTTATCTGCACAGGAATACAGAACTATATTGTGACTTATCTCGAACATGTATTTCCACATGTATACTGCACTATAATATGCCATATACAGGACATTTATTTCCACAGGAATTCAGCACAGTAATGTGCAATTGTAAGAACCTTTATTCTTTAACCCCTTGGGTGCTCATGACGAGTTCAGCTCGTCATGTCCGCGCCCGGTCCGTGGAACGCTCGCACGCTGGGCTAATTGCCCTGCTGTGCTGAGCGTTCCATGGGAACGGGTGTGGCCATGACGAGCTCAGCTCGTCATGAGCACCGGAGCGCCGTGGCTCATGACGAGCTGACCTCGTCATGAGCACCGGGACGCTGTACGCGCCACCCCCCCGCACAGCGGGGGGGAAACAGCCCCGCACCGAAGGTGTTTTGCTGAATGTTGCAAGGTGAAAGTATTATGTGGTATTATGTGATATGGCAGGGCTCATTACCATGTAATACTAGCACAATACACAAAGATGGACAATGTGTACTCTCTGTTGGACATGGCCCTTCTTAGGGGGATTTCCCAAAAACTTTTTGCTTTTTGCTTTTTGTCCTGGTTTTTGCCAACTCTCTTTTCCTAACCTTACGACTCTGGACACGTTCCTACTGTACTGAAATGGGAAAGTGTGCGCTCCTTCCTACACATGCCGTGATAGGATGCTTACTTGATTGGTTTAGGTGTGGTACCCGGAGTGCCCTGTAAGAAGGTACAACACATACCCAGGGCTGGTGTCACACAGGCTAATTGGGGGGACACTGCACTGATTGTGCCACCCCACCTGAATAGCCTGTCAAGAATGTCTCATACTCAAGTTGGCCGGTCTCATTCATAGCCAACCCCGAGGGGGCCATTCATTAACACCAAACCAGGGTAGGTGAGTGGCCAGGTAGGTACATCTACGTGTTCACTGCCCGGATATGGATGATCCCCCATGTGGGTTTTCCCTACCTAGGGGTTCGGCTTGCACTATGGGACACTTCCTGGGTGCAGCCGATTCTCTTGTTAGGGTCTTAGGGCCTGAGGCACTTTCTCACTGTAAGTACAGTGTGAAAGTGCACATGCCCTTCCTACACACACTAGGAAGTGGTGCTCACCTGAGATTTCTAACGCGTCGGTCAGGTCTGCCATGGCTGGTCAGTAGGTGCACACTCATACCTATAATGTTTCAAAACCTGGGTCCAGCCTACCAGTGTAGGCCGGTGTGCGCACTTGCATGGATGGTGTCTTTGAATACGTGTCCAAACCTGCCATTGGAGGCTGGTGTGCGCTCGACACCGAGGACGTGCTAAGCATGTGTACAGCCTGCCATTGCACGCTGGTGTGCTCACTCACACCGATGTGCTCCAAAATACAGGTCCAGCTCTCCATTGCAGGCTGGCAAAAACTTTGCACCAATGTTGTCCCTAGACATGTCTCTGTCCTGCTACAGCAGGCTGGTGTGCGCGCAAGCACTGATGGTGGCCCTAAATATGTGTCAAGTCTGCCACTGCACTCTGGTGTGCTTTTGCACCAATGGTGCTCCTCAATTTCTGTCCGGCCCGCCATTAAAATCTGGTGTGTACTTTGCGCCGATGGTGCTCTTAAACACATGTTTAGCTTGCCATTGCGAGCCTCAGGAGCACAATTGCGCGTTGGCTCAGACTGGCCTGTTAAAGACTCTAGCCATCCTGAGAGGACCTTTCACTTCCACCAAGTACCTCGAGGGTAAAGCTTAAGGTGCGAAGCAAGTGGTAGGGGAAAGGCAGCGCAGGTACACCTGTGTGTCTCCTGCCCAGGTAGTGACGAACGCCCATGTGAGTTTTCACTACCCATGGGGTTTGCTCTTCCTGTAGGCTAATATGGGGAGATGGTTGAAATCACTTCATGTTTCAATAGTGGATTGCAGTGGAGCAGCCTCATAATGTTTCGTATCATTGGAAGGCGATAACCACTTCCAAATGGTAAAGGTGGCTTTGTTGTAATTCACATAGTAATGCCACTACTTAAAAGTGGCAGTTTCTGTGCAAAACTCTTTGTGTACCTTGGTGCTTCGCCTCAATCCACAATAGAGGTTGGGGGAGCACATCTAGCAATTCCCAAGTGACAGCTATCAAACATTGGACATGCCACTGGAATGACTAACCTCTGCCATTTGTGGGCCGGCTGGAGAGATTGGAGGAAGACTTTTTGATACTTGGCCTCTGGAGCCAGATCATGGCCCTACTAAAGATAAAGATCTGCATTTCACAGCCCCATGTCAGACAGGACTGACATTTAGGGGAGATCTGTGGTTCAAACGTAGACCCTTTGAACCACCCACAACTTCAAAGGCGCACTCCAGTATAACTACGGGTGCCATACTTCAGCACAGGTTGAGATGCGCATGTGGGGATATGAGACCAGAGAAACTGGAACAACGTGGTTCGCATGGCCAGAAGACTCTGTTGAGCACAAGGAGGATCACTGCCATTGAAAGGGACCACCTGCCATTCCTGAATAGTGGCTGACCTGGGTCAACTATTTGCTGCTGTATGGCACCCTGAAGAGTGCTCTCCGAGGGCTTGTTGAGCTTGCGCCCTGTTCTTTCAAAGGTCTCAGGGACATCAAAGATTTCCTAAGAGGGACCCACACTGTCTACCCTTGATATCTAAAATGTGGTGCCCTCTTAAGTACACACATCGTCTGCAGGATTCCAACTGGTAGCGTGGCATGGGTGTTAACTAAGAATTGTGCCTGAAGACCCGATTGCCTAGTGTGGAGCCCTAAATTCTGACCAGCATCTAAGGTGTGTGGCCCCCGCATCATGGGGTTCTTGGCACGTATATTTGTCTCATTGGTGGTGAGCAGATTCACTAGTTGCGTATTGGGTAGTATTGCCCTGCTCGGGCCTGAGTGGTGAGGGTGACTGACTGGGCTGGAGTAACGCTTCTGAGAACGATCAGAAGCAAGTCAAGTGACTGCGTGACCTCCCCCTGCTTCGCTGGAACTGGGCTGGTTCTGGAAGGCCCTTGGGGACCCTTTGATGTGACCGTCTATTGCCATCAGCCTGTGTCTGCTCCGCTGCCTGTGAGTGAACTTCTTGAGTGACTGCCAAGCCTCTTTTGCTGACTGCTACCTAAATGACCTTGCTGCCTACCCCCCACCTGCTTCCCTGAGACCCTGATGAAGAGTCATATCAGCTGCGTGAGGCCTAGTACCCCGGGGGCGGATGGGGTGTCTCCAATATGTGGGTATATGATAGTTGGGGTGAGTTGAAGGGCAGAAGTAGGCTTGGGGCCACGAGATCTGCTGTGTGTAATCAATTGCCTTTGGCATTTGTCCCAGGAATTTTTCACCACCCTTCCCCCACCTACACCTTGGGGGATTGTTTGACTGCTTTCCGGCATTTCCTCCCACCACAAAGTGAATTTTCATCGTCCTGCTTCTTCAACCACCGTCTCTTCCGCAGGATGCTAGTGGAGCCAATTCCAATATGGCCGTTGCCTCGGCTGAGCTGCCTTCGCAGCTGAGAGGATATGAGCTGGCTGATCTCCCCCCAGCCGCCACCTACCTTCCGGGCTCGTCCTTTGTTGCTTGGCAACCCCTTCGGTCCTGCTCCATTTGCCAAAGGTGATTCGAGGCAGTGAGTAAATCCGGCACTGGTTTATGTGACTACGTGACCCCTACCGGTTTGTGGTCTTGTTAACTCGGACTTTTGCGGGCCCCCTGTTGTCCTTTCTACCATTGCAGGTCTATCAGATAGTATCAGTTTTTCCAGCCCCTTGACTCTACCCCCAAATCCCCACTACCTTCTATGCTCTATTGGAACTTGTTTCTTGTATCTGTGTTATGCTATGATCTTGTAACTAATGCAACTATGCAATAACTGTATTCATGTAAAGCACTCTGATACCTTTGAGGCTAGCCAGCGCTGTATAAAACTCTGCAAATAAATAAATACATTGACCTGCTGGGCACCAGTTGCACCGCATTGGGGTGCTGAGTGCCTATGTATACCATTGCTTCCATACGGACTGGCCTGATATCTCTTGCAAGTATCTGTGCGGAGTGAGTGAGTGTGTTGAAGTGACAATGGGGAACCACTGTGGTTTACGACACTGGATGGTGGTTTGTCTGATATGTTGATTTCCTGCCAAAAGAGCATTGTGTTTGACATTGTATTTTCCCTGCGTAACTTTGGGCCGCGGGCTGCTAAAAAGTGATATAGTTATGTGTATGTACTGATTTGTGATATTGTTGTGACCCGGGGTGCACCCTCAAACTCTGTAGGATTGACTTATAAGAACTGCTAAGGTGGGCCCAGGGTTGATAACGTGTTGCACCGCCTAAGGGTGATGGGGAGGGGTGAAGAATAGGAACTTTCCTAAGTGTGCATATTGCTGTTGTCATTTGACCATGGTTGGATCTTGTACTGCTAGCAATAGTTCAAAGTGTGATTTATGCCTAGAGATACATGATGTGCATTTTATGTTGATTATTATGTGTGCTTAATAAAAACAATATTTACTTGCATCACGTGTGAAGTCTCTTTTGTGATGCTCAAGGTATTTATTACGAGTGAGTGCTGTTCCAAAGCTTTACACATTGCTTCTGTGGTAAGCCTGACTGCTCAGTGCCAAGCTACCCAAGGGTAAGCGCAGGTTATACAGTGTGTGATCACCCGCCCCTGACAGGAGTGATAGTTTCTGCCTTGCTGGGGCTACTGCCTCAGCCAACCAGAAAATGCCAGTTCCAACACTCTCTCAATACACCTTCTTCTCGTCCTGGTAGAATTGCAAAGAGCAGACAGACTACTTAGAGAAAAATATGACAAGTATTTCACATCACCAAAATGGAAGATAAGAAATTGACAAGAATCAAGAGAAATCCAGCACAAATGTATAAACATAGCTCTGATTTTTGTATATTTTTAGACACCAAAATGAAATCGATACATATTGTATAACCAGAGTTATCAATGTTAAAGCATCAAATAATTCAGTACTTTGAAATGTGAAAACATTAACGTTTCGATCAATAAGAAAAAACACATACATGAAATCGGTTACTTGGAGAGTGAGCTCAACTGAACCCCAGTGGAGGAATATATGATGTTAGCCCGCATAAAAACATCCCGCATACCATCATCCCGCAAAAATAATCCCGCAAGTACTATTAGTCCGCAAACTAAGAGATCGCAAACTTTTAAAACGAATATACCTTTAGCACGCATGCCTTTAAAACGAAAAGACATGCATGTTAAAGGTATACTTGTTGTAAAAGTAGTAAAGGTAAGTAACAGTACCCTACCCTACCTTACACTACACTCTAATGTAGTACCCCTGCACCACCCACCCTTGACACACAGTCCATTACCTACATTTACACTACCCAGCACGACCCCCCAACACTACCATAAAGCACTTTACTTACCTACACAAACACTACAACACTACCTTAATACACTACAACCAGCATGACCCTACACAAACACTACAATACTACCTTAAACCACTACACCCCAGCATGACCCTACCCTACACAAACACTACAACACTACCCTACACCCTAAAACACTACACCCCAGCATGACCTTACACTACACAAACACCGCAACACTACCCTAAACCCTAAAACACTACACCCCAGCATAACCCTACACTACACAAACACTACAACACTACCCTAAACCCTAAAACACTACCCCCAGCATGACCCTACACTACGCAAACACTACAACACTACCCTAAACCCTAAAACACTACCCCCAGCATGACCCTACACTACGCAAACACTACAACACTACCCTAAACCCTAAAATACTACCCCCAGCATGACCCTACACTACGCAAACACTACACCACTACCCTAAACCCTAACACACTACCCTCAGCATGACCCTACACTACGCAAATACTACAACACTGCCCTAAACCCTAAAACACTACCCCCAGCATGACTCTACACTACGCAAACACTACAACACTACCCTAAACCCTAACACACTACCCCCAGCAGGACCCTACACTACGCAAACACTACAACACTACCATAAACCCTAAAACACTACCCCCAGCATGACCCTACACTACGCAAACACTACAACACTACCCTAAACCCTAAAACACTACCCCCAGCATGAACCTACACTACGCAAACACTACAACACTACCCTAAACCCCAACACACACCCCCAGCATGACCCTACACTACACAAACACTACAAAACTACTCTAAACCCTATAACACTTCCCCCAGCATGACCCTTCACTACACAAACACTACAACACTGCCCTAACCCCTATAACACTACCCCCAGCATGACCCTACACTACACAAACAACACAACACTACCCTAAACCCTAACACACTACCCCCAGCATGGCCCTACACTACACAAACACTACAACACTACACTAAACCCTAAAACACTACCCCCAGCATGACCCTACACTACGAAAACACTACAAAACTACCCTAAGCCCTAAAACACTACCACCAGCATGACCCTACACTACGCAAACACTACAACACTACCCTAAACCCTAACACACTACCCCCAGCATGACCCTACACTACACAAACACTACAACACTACCCTAAACCCTATGACACTTCCCCCAGCATGACCCTACACTACGCAAACACTACAACACTACCCTAACCCCATAACACTTCCCCCAGCATGACCCTACACTACACAAACACTACAACACTACACTAAGCCCTAAAACACTACCACCAGCATGACCCTACACTACACAAACACTACAACACTACCCTAAACCCTAAAACACTACCCCCAGCATGACCCTACACTACGCAAACACTACAACACTACCCTAAACCCTAAAACACTACCCCCAGCATGACCCTACACTACGCAAACACTACAACACTACCCTAAACCCTAAAATACTACCCCCAGCATGACCCTACACTACGCAAACACTACAACACTACCCTAAACCCTAACACACTACCCCCAGCATGACCCTACACTACGCAAATACTACAACACTACCCTAAACCCTAAAACACTACCCCCAGCATGACCCTACACTACGCAAACACTACAACACTACCCTAAACACTAAAACACTACCCCCAGCATGACCCTACACTACGCAAACACTACAACACTACCCTAAACCCTAAAACACTACCCCCAGCATGACCCTACACTACGCAAACAAAACAACACTACCCTAAACCCTAAAACACTACCCCCAGCATGACCCTACACTACGCAAACACTACAACACTACCCTAAACCCTAAAATACTACCCCCAGCATGACCCTACACTACGCAAACACTACACCACTACCCTAAACCCTAACACACTACCCCCAGCATGACCCTACACTACGCAAATACTACAACACTACCCTAAACCCTAAAACACTACCCCCAGCATGACTCTACACTACGCAAACACTACAACACTACCCTAAACCCTAACACACTACCCCCAGCAGGACCCTACACTACGCAAACACTACAACACTACCATAAACCCTAAAACACTACCCCCAGCATGACCCTACACTACGCAAACACTACAACACTACCCTAAACCCTAAAACACTACCCCCAGCATGACCCTACACTACGCAAACACTACAACACTACCCTAAACCCCAACACACACCACCAGCATGACCCTACACTACACAAACACTACAAAACTACTCTAAACCCTATAACACTTCCCCCAGCATGACCCTACACTACACAAACACTACAACACTGCCCTAACCCCTATAACACTACCCCCAGCATGACCCTACACTACACAAACAACACAACACTACCCTAAACCCTAACACACTACCCCCAGCATGGCCCTACACTACACAAACACTACAACACTACACTAAACCCTAAAACACTACCCCCAGCATGACCCTACACTACGAAAACACTACAAAACTACCCTAAGCCCTAAAACACTACCACCAGCATGACCCTACACTACGCAAACACTACAACACTACCCTAAACCCTAACACACTACCCCCAGCATGACCCTACACTACACAAACACTACAACACTACCCTAAACCCTATGACACTTCCCCCAGCATGACCCTACACTACGCAAACACTACAACACTACCCTAACCCCATAACACTTCCCCCAGCATGACCCTACACTACACAAACACTACAACACTACACTAAGCCCTAAAACACTACCACCAGCATGACCCTACACTACGCAAACACTACAACACTACCCTAAACCCTAACACATTACCCCCAGCATGACCCTACACTACACAAACACTACAACACTACCCTAAACCCTAAAACACTACCCCCAGCATGACCCTACACTACGCAAACACTACAACACTACCCTAAACCCTAAAACACTACCCCCAGCATGACCCTACACTACGCAAACACTACAACACTACCCTAAACCCTAAAATACTACCCCCAGCATGACCCTACACTACGCAAACACTACACCACTACCCTAAACCCTAACACACTACCCCCAGCATGACCCTACACTACGCAAATACTACAACACTACCCTAAACCCTAAAACACTACCCCCAGCATGACCCTACACTACGCAAACACTACAACACTACCCTAAACCCTAAAACACTACCCCCAGCATGACCCTACACTACGCAAACACTACAACACTACCCTAAACCCTAAAACACTACCCCCAGCATGACCCTACACTACGCAAACACTACAACACTACCCTAAACCCTAAAACACTACCCCCAGCATGACCCTACACTACGCAAACACTACAACACTACCCTAAACCCTAAAATACTACCCCCAGCATGACCCTACACTACGCAAACACTACACCACTACCCTAAACCCTAACACACTACCCCCAGCATGACCCTACACTACGCAAATACTACAACACTACCCTAAACCCTAAAACACTACCCCCAGCATGACTCTACACTACGCAAACACTACAACACTACCCTAAACCCTAACACACTACCCCCAGCAGGACCCTACACTACGCAAACACTACAACACTACCATAAACCCTAAAACACTACCCCCAGCATGACCCTACACTACGCAAACACTACAACACTACCCTAAACCCTAAAACACTACCCCCAGCATGACCCTACACTACGCAAACACTACAACACTACCCTAAACCCCAACACACACCCCCAGCATGACCCTACACTACACAAACACTACAAAACTACTCTAAACCCTATAACACTTCCCCCAGCATGACCCTACACTACACAAACACTACAACACTGCCCTAACCCCTATAACACTACCCCCAGCATGACCCTACACTACACAAACAACACAACACTACCCTAAACCCTAACACACTACCCCCAGCATGGCCCTACACTACACAAACACTACAACACTACACTAAACCCTAAAACACTACCCCCAGCATGACCTTACACTACGAAAACACTACAAAACTACCCTAAGCCCTAAAACACTACCACCAGCATGACCCTACACTACGCAAACACTACAACACTACCCTAAACCCTAACACACTACCCCCAGCATGACCCTACACTACACAAACACTACAACACTACCCTAAACCCTATGACACTTCCCCCAGCATGACCCTACACTACGCAAACACTACAACACTACCCTAACCCCATAACACTTCCCCCAGCATGACCCTACACTACACAAACACTACAACACTACACTAAGCCCTAAAACACTACCACCAGCATGACCCTACACTACGCAAACACTACAACACTACCCTAAACCCTAACACATTACCCCCAGCATGACCCTACACTACACAAACACTACAACACTACCCTAAACCCTAAAACACTACCCCCAGCATGACCCTACACTACGCAAACACTACAACACTACCCTAAACCCTAAAACACTACCCCCAGCATGACCCTACACTACGCAAACACTACAACACTACCCTAAACCCTAAAATACTACCCCCAGCATGACCCTACACTACGCAAACACTACACCACTACCCTAAACCCTAACACACTACCCCCAGCATGACCCTACACTACGCAAATACTACAACACTACCCTAAACCCTAAAACACTACCCCCAGCATGACCCTACACTACGCAAACACTACAACACTACCCTAAACCCTAAAACACTACCCCCAGCATGACCCTACACTACGCAAACACTACAACACTACCCTAAACCCTAAAACACTACCCCCAGCATGACCCTACACTACGCAAACACTACAACACTACCCTAAACCCTAAAACACTACCCCCAGCATGACCCTACACTACGCAAACACTACAACACTACCCTAAACCCTAAAATACTACCCCCAGCATGACCCTACACTACGCAAACACTACACCACTACCCTAAACCCTAACACACTACCCCCAGCATGACCCTACACTACGCAAATACTACAACACTACCCTAAACCCTAAAACACTACCCCCAGCATGACTCTACACTACGCAAACACTACAACACTACCCTAAACCCTAACACACTACCCCCAGCAGGACCCTACACTACGCAAACACTACAACACTACCATAAACCCTAAAACACTACCCCCAGCATGACCCTACACTACGCAAACACTACAACACTACCCTAAACCCTAAAACACTACCCCCAGCATGACCCTACACTACGCAAACACTACAACACTACCCTAAACCCCAACACACACCCCCAGCATGACCCTACACTACACAAACACTACAAAACTACTCTAAACCCTATAACACTTCCCCCAGCATGACCCTACACTACACAAACACTACAACACTGCCCTAACCCCTATAACACTACCCCCAGCATGACCCTACACTACACAAACAACACAACACTACCCTAAACCCTAACACACTACCCCCAGCATGGCCCTACACTACACAAACACTACAACACTACACTAAACCCTAAAACACTACCCCCAGCATGACCCTACACTACGAAAACACTACAAAACTACCCTAAGCCCTAAAACACTACCACCAGCATGACCCTACACTACGCAAACACTACAACACTACCCTAAACCCTAACACACTACCCCCAGCATGACCCTACACTACACAAACACTACAACACTACCCTAAACCCTATGACACTTCCCCCAGCATGACCCTACACTACGCAAACACTACAACACTACCCTAACCCCATAACACTTCCCCCAGCATGACCCTACACTACACAAACACTACAACACTACACTAAGCCCTAAAACACTACCACCAGCATGACCCTACACTACGCAAACACTACAACACTACCCTAAACCCTAACACACTACCCCCAGCATGACCCTACACTACACAAACACTACACTACCCTAAACCCTATGACACTTCCCTAGCATGACCCTACACTACACAAACACTACAACACTACCCTAACCCCATAACACTTCCCCCAGCACGACCCTACACTAAACAACCACCACAACACTACACTAACACAACACTGCACTACACAATCACTACCCCAGCACGACCCCCACCCCTAAAAAATTAACACAAACCCACTTACCTCTCTCATCGTCGTGGTTTACAACGCAAATGCATTTACCATACATGCCTTTACAATGTATTTCGTTGTAAAGGCATGCGTGATAAAAGCACATGCGTTGTAAAAAAATGCGGGATGATGGTATGCGGGATCAATGACCTTGCGGTATCATAGTATGCGGCCTGAAAGTCCGCGGGATACAAAATGCGGGATAATGGCTGCAAACCCAGTGGAGTTAAGGTCTTGTAAGTCCCTAGTCCAGTTTATGACTGCTAGCACAATTTTTACCTGACTCAGGGGAGCAGGGTGCAGAGGTGCACTTTAGCTGTCAAATGGAGTTGTCAATCAGGCTCACGGTGGTGAAATGGTTACCTTAGCAAAAAGGTAATTGCGGGGTGAGTTGAGCAAAACTCTCTGATCTACCTGGCTCTGAGGACTCAGGTGCAGAGGTGCTCGTGGCTGTCTGCGGTGCTGAACAGGATCCATGGCTAGAGGAGCTTGCAGGCGTGTCAAGAGAGGGTAAAAACAAATGCAAGATCTTTACGATGGAGCCACAGGAGTGGTTGGTCATTTGTGCAGGTGAGCCTCTTTGCTTAAAGCCTTGAGTAAAGCAGGTTGTAGTCGGACTGACCACCAACAAGCCTTGGTACCTGCAAACACTCAGGTTGAGGAAACCTTTATCCAGAGGACCACAGGAACGTTGTAGAAAACTGAGCTTTGCTGAGGGTTGGGACTACAGTTCCCAGAAGCCACCTGCCCTTGGACTTAGGACGGCCACGTTGCATGGCTCAGGCAACAGAAGTTCAAGGTTGCAGGTTTTGCCTGCCAACTGCAGGTGACTAGTTCCTCTAGCCCAGGGAAGTTCATGTGAAGTCTGTTGTTTGCCGAGGGGTTCACCTTCCTTTTAGAACTGTCCTAGTCTTGGTCAGACGGTACAGGGTGGCTACCACAGGTGCTGAGCTGAGTGCCTATCTTTGTGGAGTCTTACCCAGTTGTGGAAACTAGGCTCTTCTTGTTATCACATCAACTCTAAGGTTCTGGTGTCTGGGTGCCCTTTAAATCCTGGATTTAGGAGGTGCTAGTGGGTCTGAGACTAGTACTCAAATGGGCATCTAGTCCTGTGCGTAATCCGCCCCAGTAGTGATGATATCATATGGGGGTATGTCATTAAAACAAGTCAGAACCTGAATTCTAGCCTAAATTCAAGATGGCCAAAACCATCCTTGGCTGTAAAAAGTGCATACTATAAGGAAGCTCGCCATTAGGGCACGGCCCCTCTGGAACCCGGCCACGCCTTCGTGTCTCCTCATTGAGGGATCGGACGTGACTAAGGCAGGGATTACTTCCGGGGCAAAGCTGTGATGTTACTTCCTGTTGGGGCAGGCAACGGAGGGGGGGGAGAGGGCGGGGCCTATTTAGGGCAACTTGCCCAGGTCCTCGCCCTCTCTTCCTTTCGACGCCGGCCCCGTGTGCAGAGGACTTTGGGAAATCTGGCTCACCTCTCAAGGACGCAGATTGGTTGAACCTTGCGTGGTTCTCAGTTGGTTGGGGGACGCGAGCCAGAAGGCCCCTTAGTGACGGAGCAATAAACAACATTCTTTGTGTATATAAATAGAGTTCTGTCAAACTAGCTGATGGATTATGAATTTATGATCAATTTAAATGTAAATATCGTTTAGAGATTGAATTTTATAAATCCATATCATATGAAATTGTATTAATTATATATTGTTATGTTTGTGTGATGGTTTGTAATAAACATGGCCTCTTTTACCCACAGCTCTAGTTGTCAAATATTGATTTGTGGGTTCAGATGGGGGTGGGGCTGGGAGCAGCCTGGGGGCTATGGGTCCTATGAAAAGCGCATACTATAAGGAAGTGCGCCATTAGGGCATGGCTCCCCGTGGAACCCGGCCACGCCCTCGTGGCTCCTCATCAAGAGATTGGGTGTGACTAAGGCAGGGATTACTTCCGGGGCATCGCCGTGACGTCACTTCCGGTCGGGGCATGCAATGAGGGGGCTAGGAGAGGCCTATTTAGGGCAACTTGCCCAGGTCTTTGCCCTCTCTTCCTTTCGGCGCCGGCCCATTGTGCAGAGAACTTTGTGAAATCTCCCACCCACCCATCCCTAGAGGTAGAGCTTTGGAAGGTGTTTGAAATTGAACCCCAGAGAGAATGGAGACACACTGGCAGGGGGCAAGGGTGCCAGTTTACAAACTAGGGCATGGGGCATCCCCCCCTGGTTATTCCCTACGAGCCCCGATGGGCAGCCTGGTGGTGGAGAGGTGGGCCCCTCAGGTGGCGGACAAGGACGAGATGGCAGGGGCTCACCTCTCAAGAACGCAGGTGGGTTGCACCTTGCATGGTTCTCCGTTGGTTGGGGAACGCAAGCCAGAAGGCCACTTAGTGCTAGAGCAATAGACAACATTCATTGTGTATATATATATAGAGTTCTGTCAGACTTGCTGATGGATTATGAATTTATGATCAATTTGAATGTAAATATCGTTTAGAGATTGAATTTGATAAATCCATATTGTATGAAATTGTATTCATTATATATTGTCATGTTTGTGTGATGGTTTGTAATAAACATGGCCTCTTTTACCCACAGCTCTGGTCGTCAAGTATTGATTTGTGGGTTTGGATGGGGGTGGGGCTGGGAGCAACCTGGGGGGTACGGGTCCTATACACCTTAGCTGCAACATCCTAGAGGTGTGATCAGTCTTGTGGAGGTGGATGCCTTATGCATAGCTAATTTCCCACCTGCTAGTGAAAAACAGGGCCTAGGGCAGAGGGAGTCTTTGTCCCTGAGTGGGAGAAAAGTTCCTTTCTCCAGTGGTGCCAATGAAACCTTTGTGGATCACTGCCGCACCATCTAATCCCTAGCCATCCTATGTGGGCGGAGGTGTCACCTCCTGCTCACATAGGGCTTTATCTTTAACCTTTGGGAGAGACACACACTCCCCAGCATGAGCTCAGACTTCTGTCTTGGTGGTAAACCTTCGAAAATGCCTGCCAAGGTACTAGAACACTGGGTTAACTTGGTGGACACGGGCTAAAGTGCAACCTGGGTACATGCTGGTTTAACCACAACACTCCATCATGTTGGGGATTAAAAAGCACCTGTTTGACACCAAACACAAAAGAAATTGGCTGAGCCATCATGGAGTGGACATATAGGTATTGCCCTTATGCCAGCCCACAATATCCAATGGACCGCCAGTCACTTGCGGTGGAATTACAGTTAGAATGTAAGACAAAGCAATATATCTTTGCACATATATTCCCACACATATAAAATAATGCACACTGCCTCCTGGGCTAATGGAGGCCTGCCTTAGGGGGTGACTGCCATGTATTAGATGCAGTGAGGTGATCCAGTCACACCTGGTGCATACAGGGTCAAACTCAAACAGACAAGCTGCTCGTTCAGGTTGACACGGCTGACGAGACTTTAGTTTTACTCGGGCCACTCAGGGTGGCACAATAAGTGCCGTAGCCCTGGTACCCCTTTTAAATCCCTGCCCTGGGTACCACTGGTACTGTATACTAGAGCTTTACAGGGATGCAAAAGTATTTGCCAATTGGGTGTACCAATTCACATTTACAGTTTATGGAAAAGATTGCTGGTGCTGGGCCTCGTTAGCAGGACCCAGCACACTTTCAGATCAATCACACAGCATCTAGTTTCAAAAAGTTGGGTGGGGAGACACCTGCCAAAAGACCAGTTTACCACACTGAACTAGTGTGTGATATATACACATATATATACATATGCAAAAAAGAAGGAGGGAACTCTGGGTAGTTCTCAAGTTTAGGTGGAAAGCAGCCCCTGTTAGAGCACTTTCCACACCAGCGACACTGTAGATCTGCTCACCTCAAATGTCTGTTTTTCTATCAAAGTTTTTAAGCATAGGATTAGCAAAGTGCTATCCACGCCAAGATAGAAAATGACAAAGTCTTTTGCAATTTATACAGCAAAGTCTTTAAGCATAGGAATAGTACAGTGCTGTCCTTGCCGAGCTGTAAAATTACAAAAGCCATTTATTACTCCAGGCACAATATTACAGCTTTGAATTAGTGAAATACCAACTCAAGCCAAACTGAAATGAGTAAAAGCAACCCCTGACACAGTGTTTCGCTCTAATTAGAGCTCTTCAGAGAGGTATAGCTTTGTCCAGACACAAGGGAGCACCCACTATTAAGTCAAAACAAAACCCTTTCAGGCATAGAGTGACGCATAAATTATGCAAAAAAGAAGGAGAGAACTCTGGGTAGTTCTCAAGTTTAGGTGGAAAGCAGCCCCTGTTAGAGCACTCTCAACACCAGCGACACTCTAGATCTGCTCACCTCAAATGTCTGTTTTTCTATCAAAGTTTTTAAGCATAGGATTAGCAAAGTGCTATCCACGCCGAGATAGAAAATGACAAAGTCTTTTGCAATTTATACAGCAAAGTCTTTAAGCATAGGACTAGTACAGTGTTGTCCTTGCCGAGCTGTAAAATTACAACAGCCATTTATCACTCCAGGCACAATATCAGATCTAGCAGATCTAGAGTGTCGCTGGTGTTGAGAGTGCTCTAACAGGGGCTGCTTTCCACCTAAACTTGAGAACTACCCAGAGTTCTCTCCTTCTTTATTGCATAATTTATGCGTCACTCTATGCCTGAAAGGGTTTTGTTTTGACTTAATACTGGGTGCTCCCTTGTGTCTGGACAAAGCTATACCTCTCTGAAGAGCTCTAATTAGAGCGAAACACTGTGTCAGGGGTTGCTTTTACTCATTTCAGGTTGGCTTGAGTTGGTATTTCACTAATTCAATGCTGTAATATTGTGTCTGGAGTGATAAATGGCTTTTGTAATTTTACAGCTCGGCAAGGACAGCACTGTACTAGTCCTATGCGTAAAGACTTTGCTGTATAAATTGTAAAAGACTTTGTCATTTTCTATCTCGACATGGATAGCACTTTGCTAATCGTATGCTTAAAAACTTTGATAGAAAAACAGTCATTTGAGGTGAGCAGATCTAGAGTGTCGCTGGTGTTGAGAGTGCTCTAACAGGGGCTGCTTTCCACCTAAACTTGAGAACTACCCAGAGTTCTCTCCTTCTTTTTTGCATAATGTATGCGTCACTCTATGCTTGAAAGGGTTTTGTTTTGATTTAATACTGGGTGCTCCCTTGTGTCTGGACAAAGCTATACCTCTCTGAAGAGCTCTAATTAGAGCGAAACACTGTGTCAGGTGTTGATTTTACTCATTTCAGTTTGGCTTGAGTTGGTATTTCACTAATTCAAAGCTGTAATATTGTGCCTGGAGTGATAAATGGCTTTTGTAATTTTACAGCTCGGCAAGGACAGCACTGTACTAGTCCTATGCTTAAAGACTTTGCTGTATAAATTGCAAAAGACTTTGTCATTTTCTTTCTCGGCGTGGATAGCACTTTGCTAATCCTATGCTTAAAAACTTTGATAGAAAAACAGACATTTGAGGTGAGCAGATCTAGAGTGTCGCTGGTGTTGAGAGTGCTCTAACAGGGGCTGCTTTCCACCTAAACTTGAGAACTACCCAGAATTCTCTCCTTCTTTTTTGCATAATTTATGCGTCACTCTATGCCTGAAAGGGTTTTGTTTTGATATATATACATATATATACTTCCATTACACGCACCAACGTTTAAACCAGAAGCCCCACGGTACACAAAGACTAACACGGAAACAGTCAATCCCGGAACCCCTTTCCCCACCTCAGCCAATGAATCGTGGATGTGGGGATGCCGAACCCCAGTAATTAGGGCTGCTATATCCATTTCCATTGGTTTGTATATCCCAAAAAGGATTTTGTGTCGGGCTTGTGTTAAAAAGTAACGCAAACCTGACGCAAAACCTGTGTGAATCTGGACCTTTCTGTATTACTAGAATAACACTTCACTATACAGTCGAAAATTTAGTGTATTCATTTATGCATACTCCACTTAGAGCACTGCATTCTATAGCAATGCTGAGCTTTTGTGTGCTTAATCTATAACTTGAATGCTAATAGCAATATTAAAGTATAGAAGGCCCAATCTAGAACCTTTATTTCTGCAAGGATACCGAGTCCTAATGTGCCAAATCTAAATCATTATGACAAGAATAATGCGATGTAATGTGCTGTATCCAGGAATTAAAAGAGAAATATTGTGCTATGGTTTGGTTTAATTAGAGCACACATTTGTTTCTATTCGAATATTGGACTATACTATGCCTTGCCTAGAACAAGTATTTTCACAGGAATACTGCACTATAGTATGCTGTATCTAGATTGTTTATTTTCGTAAGGATACGTCACAATACAGTGCAAGATCCAAAACATAACAATGTGAATAATGCATCATATTGTACCAAATTGCAAAAATTGACATATTTATGGTGTGCTATATGGTGCAATACATACAGTGAAATCACAGGAACACTGTACTAGTCTGTCAAATCCAAAGCATTAACATACAGCTAGATTCATCAAGGCCAATTGCGCTCGCAAAGGGCCAGATTCTGAGAATCTGGCCCTTTGCGAGTGCAATTTTTGCATTTGGGATTCATCATCCCAAATGCAAAATTCGCTAATAAAGAATTCGCACATTTGCGAGGAAATGCATTTAAGGAATCTCTATTTGAGATTCCTTAAATGCAATTCATTAACAATTTCTACATTGCGAATTCGCAATTTTTGGTCGCTATTTACCACGAAGTCTGACTTCGTGGTAAATAGCGAAAAAATAGAAAAAAGCACTTTAGTGCATTTTTTTCAATTGCATGTTACACACACACATGTCATTTGGACATGTGTGTGCGCAACACCTGTGTAAATTTACATTTCAGGGGTGCTACAGGGTGTCCTTTGGACACCCTGGCACCCTTGAAATCGCAATCTTATTTGCGATTAGCTAATTGCTAATCGCAAATAAGGAATAACTCCCCATGCATTCCTATGGGCCTTCAGGCCCATAGGAATGAATGGGGAGTTATTCCTTATTTGCGATTAGCAATTAGCTAATCGCAAATAAGGAATCAGTGGGAATCGCAATAAATATTGCGATTCCTACATGAATCCCTTTTTGCGAGTCTGTAATAGCGATTCCTTATGAATCGCTATTATAGACTCGCAAAACGGGTCTTTTATGAATCTAGCTGATAGTCCTTACCTAGAGCATGTATTCCCATAGCAACAGTCTGTTTTAGTGTAACACTTTTAAAGCTTTTATTTTATTTGCTGCTACAGTGACACTACACCAAAAAGTCTGAAAACAAAAGCAGCAGTAAAGGGGAAGTGTAGCATATTGTGAGAAATCTTGAGCATTGACATACAAATTCTGCACTGTCATGGGACATAGGTAGAGCGAGATCATCAGAATAATGCGCTATGGTCTGCCAAATCCAACGCATTAAGATAACAAAGGGAAAATGTCTTAGCTCTAGTATACTGCTCATCAGGGTGTAGCTCTTAAAACACCGTCTCTAGCGGTCCGGGACTTAAATAAGGGTCTAATTCCCAATCAGCAATAATTTTGATTTGGTCAATTTAGAAGCAGGCTTGCTTTAGTGTCAAACTTTGGAATATTGGGTTGAGCTGTCAAGATGTAGATTAAACATCCAGATAGCCATCTCAAGAACAACTCTCTTCATAGTCATAAAAGAGCTTCAGTTAGAAGATGGTCATTTCCATGGTGCTGACTCCTTAGTGAGAAGTCATAATAGTGCAAGCATGCATGTATCCCTTGCTTAGGGACGCTTTTCATACCATAAAAAATCTTATCACACACTTGATTCGAAGGGTTAGTATATAGGTTGCAAATACAGTTCATGGGCGCTGCTTCGGTATACAGTAAATGTGATGTATACTGGTCTATTACGTATACTGTACACAAATATACTTTTTTCTCTGTAAATTGGCATGTTCTGATTAGAGTGCAAGTATGTGGTGGACTTACTGTGCTTCTTCAGTGCATCAGTCTACTCTATTTACAGCACTTACTATGTGTACAATCATGGGTGCATGAATGATCTATGCATGTCACTCTTAGGGGTAGGTTATGATGTTTGTCGGAGTTGCCTCAGAATTACGACGATGCAACTGCACATGGTGCGGTCGCATACTCCCATATCCCTATGGGAGTATGTGCTGCGGCCGTAAACCGGCCGTAGCACAAGCTCCCACAGAGAAATGGGAGATTGTGTCCATCCCTGCACTGTGTGGCAGGCACCTCATGACACACTTTGCAGGGATGAACAGGGGGCACCATAGGTGGCCCCTCGGTCCCTGGCCGGAGGCCGCAAAGACAAGGGACCCTGCTAGGGCCCCCCAAAGCCTGTCGGAAACCAAGCATGGTAACCCCAATGGCAGAAACACCGTCCATTGGGATTATGGGCCGGCCTCCGACTGGCCCACAGGCTCCTTGAGCCCGTCGGAATCCAGCATGATTGACCGGCCGGTTTCAAGTACGACCGCCTAGATTGTAATTAGACGGTCGGAATTGAAACTGACGATCTTGGTCAGAAATCCTTCGACCTCAGGTCGGAAGCTTCCCGACCGAGATTGTAATAGGCCCTTATGTGTCCATGACACCTGACACACAGGGGTTCAATTTGTGTGCACTGTATTGGTTAGGTGAATTTACTCACTGTATGTGAGTTGCAGGAATATCATGTGTGTGCTGCACTGTTACAGTTCACGCATCAAGTGTATGTGGAGTACAACCGTGAATGAACCTTGACAAAAGTGTGTATACTGGTCATATTGGCCATTATGAAGAGCACAGCTCTACGTCATCCCTAATGCGCTTCAACAAATTGACAATGGACACCCGGAGCCCTAATATCGGGGGCCCTTTCAGACATGCAAACCGTGCGGCAATGCCCACAACTTGAAGGCGCTCCTTACCCTCAGCAGGCAGCATGGTGCACACGAAGATTAAAATTATCGGCACAGTCAGGCACTTGGTACTTACGTGCCGAAGCGCCAGCAGACTGCACCGTAAGTACAACAAAGCCTGCTCAGATAGCTGATGAAAGTAAACGGATGGGTGGCTCACTGCCATTTTAGAGGCATGGATGTCCAGTTAGCTTGGCTTCTGCACCTGATGTAACTTGACCACTGGCACTACTGGTCTGAGGAGGGGGGTAGTGCTGCCAGGACTTAAAGGGGAAAGAAGCTTCCAGTACATGCGAATGCATGCGTCAAGGCAAGTTTACCTTTCCTACCTGGCGGTGCCCATGTTAGCATGGGAAATTAAAAATGTTTAAAAAAAGTTAAAAGCAATTGTATGTCAGCACTTACAAAGGGTACAAGCTGACCAGTAATAATTTACAGCTGCAGGCACCTAATGAAAATACATAAATTAATATATATTTTTTAATTATTTTACATGGAGGGACAAGGAGTATGGGGAAACAGTGCATGCTGGTAGAAGGAGAGCTAAGGACCATGCAAGAGAGAGAGCCAGAAAGAGAGAGAGAGAGAAGCCATGATTTCCAATGTGGTTCTTACTGTAAAATGAGAATTAGTCTGCTTGAGCCTGCTTGGAAAGATACAACTCATCCAATCAGAACACAGTATGATCAAAATGCTCCTGGGCAGGACACACACACTAGAATATAGAAGAAAGCAATTGAATCGCAAACAGACAACTGATAAAGACATCAAAGGTATTTAACATAAGCTGTTTTAAATCCACTCTAAGTAAATGCTATGCACTGGAAACAATGGGTATGTCATCAGACAGCTAAAGGCAACACCTAAAAATGGACTACACTATGCCTTAGCTGAAGTATTTATTGTCATAAGAATACTGCGGTAAAGTATTCCACCTATAGAACATGAATTTCACTGGAATTCTGTGCCAATGTGCTACATCTAGTTAATTTATTTCCACAGAACTTCTGCACTATTGTGTGCCAAATGCAAAGCATTACTATAGGAATAATGCTATACTCTGTGCCAAATTCAAAATTCGCACTCCTTTATTCACATGCTGTTATGCGTATTATTCCAAATTCATGGAAAGGGAGAGCCATCTTGCCTCTTCACAAAGGAGGATGGAAAAACATTCCTGGGACCAATTACCATCTGAGATGCAGCAGGGAAAATTTGCAAGCAGATAAATTTTGAGACACAGGCCTATGAGGTAAATATTATCCCCTTCGAGCAGATAAGCTTTAGACTAAACTGTTGGATTGAGGATAATATCTGAGTGGTACAGACTATTTTAGATAGATATGTAGCAGGAAAGCATCAAATTATATACAGAGCTTTTATTGACTTCTCAATCGCCTTTGACCGAGTGGAAAGACCAATGCTTTGGCAGAAATTGGGCACCATTGATATCATTGGATATACCTGTGAATTTACTCAGACATATTTGTTTCAGTACACACACCAGCATGTTGCAAAGCTCTTTCTACCCCTATTGCTACACATAACGGCTTGAAACAGGGATATCTGTTGACGTCAGTTTTATTCTACTTGTATTTGACTGAATTACAACAGTTCCTGAACTCTTCTGTTTGCTGACAGTGTGCTATTGGTTGTTTTATATAGTCCTGAAAAGAAATCTGACACAGTTGAATAAATATGTGAAAAAGTTTTTTTTTAAATTCATATTCCTAAAACAAAAATGTAAACCTTTAAAGTGAAAATAACAAGGGTTAGTATACAAATGATTTTTGGGTGAAGAAAAACTTGAGGCAGTGAATAATTATATTTACTTAGGAAGAACTTTTTCAAGCAGCTTACATAATAAATTGCACATTTCCAACATAGGGAGCAAAGTCTATGCTCGTACTAACACTCTGTAATACCTTTATAAGTCGCTGGGGAGAAGACATTTCAATCATTTGTTGAATGTCTACAAAATAAAGGTCCCTCCCACTTTAAATAATGCACTTTAATATATTTCTATCTCAAAATGATCTAATTAAAAAATATATGAAGGGAAGATTCTAAACAAATTATGTACCCTAAGAAGAGCAACTCCTGTACAAATACTCAGGTTAGCATTCAGATTACTTAACATTTATGCACAAGCATTGACAAACGTTATTCATTGGGGTTACACGCTTTTGCATGATCCAAGAAGAAATCCTTTAGGGCTCTCCTTTGGGAGGTCGTAGTTAGGGGCTTTGAGAGGCAAACAACCTTTTCTAGTAATCTAAAATGGGTGCTTTAAAGTTTTAGTTGTAATATTGAACTGCTCAAAATCTGGACTTAAGAACATCTGTGATTGTTGCCCAGCTAAATTATAACCAGAACGTAGAACACTGTGGGAATTAGAAAATGTACACAAATTTGTCTGCAAATATTAATTTTAGCCATTTTTAATGTTATGTTTCCTATGGTATTGACCACAAAGTAAGGCAATTAATAATGTCATTTTGTATTGGTTACCTGCCTCTTATAACGTTAATAGTGCGAGGGGTGGGTCTTTATTCTGCTACTTCAACCTGTAATCTCTGTAATGCAGGATTTCAAGATCTGTTCTATGTGTCCAGCTTTAACCGACTCTAAAAAACAATATTTACACTCAATAATAATTAATTATAATATTAAAAGTCATAATAAACGGATCCAACTCAGCCAAAAGGGCAAGGCTGTTTTAAGGTGATCGAACATTTTAGGAATCTCTTGAAAATATTTAAAAATTGATTAAATTGGACTTGATTGTATTTTCTTGATTAGCAAATGGTGGTTTATAAATCTATTGTTTTTGTTAATTTTATTATTAATGTAAAATGGTATTCATTGTTGATCGCAGTCAAGGTCTAAACCAATTTTAATAGAAAACAAAAATGTGTCCAATCCAGTCAATAAAACAGCAAAACCAAAAGGAAGAAATTAGTATTGATCTATATCCTGCAGTAAACTGCGAATTCACTTTATTTTCTTGTCCATTTTCAAGTTCATGTTTAAGGACTGTTTCAAGTGTTGTTTTCCATACACATTTTCTGTAGTAATTGATGCATTCCTGTATTTGTTTTCATGCTATTAAATTCCCTGCCAACCTACACCCCTTTCACCATTGCATTTTTTAATTTTGACTTATTTAGTCATATCATACGTGGCCCTAGCATCAAGTTTCTCTGAGTCTATTTCTGACAACTGCTTAGTTTTGCACTTTCTTATCTTCATGATCTACAGCCTCTTACAACTTTAGCCCACCTTGGCTTCTACTAATGATCTACTTTCACGACTTGGGGCCAGATGTACTAATTTTAAGAATAATAATTTCCTAATTGCGATTCTCTTTGAATCGTAATTAGGAATTCTGTATTTCTAATGTATGAAACTCTTTTGAGTTTCATTAGCGATTCCTAGTGGGGTGCAAAAAGACCTACCACATGCATACTAATGAGATAGGTCACAATTTGCGACCCAGTAGGATTTGTAGTCATCACAGGGATGGTGGCTTGTTGAGGTCAGCAGGTCGCCTTGTCTATGATTGCTTTTGAATAAAGCAATCTTTTTTTCTAAATGCAACCCGTTTTCCTTAATGGAAAATGGGATGGGTTTAAAAAGCTCAAATGAAACTTTGCAGTGGGACAACTGCCTGCTCTTAAAAAATATTTGACAATGAGTTACACATTCCTTCAAGGAGTTGATAAAACATGAATATTTTACAACCGTAAAAACATTCCTACAACCCATTTAGATTTGGCATTTGGAAGGGACGCCCTACACACACCCCTTCCAAATACCAAATCACAAGAAGTAATTGCGAAACGTGTTACTGAACTGCAATTTGTGTTTTGTACATATGTAAAAGCATTTTTGCAGTAGAAAACAGCACGATGGGCCATTTCCAACTGCAAAAATGCTTCGTACATGTGGCCCCAAGATATTTAATTTGCAGACATAACATTACTATGACATTTAACCCTTTGGGATAGACCACATTTTTTATTATATGTTCAAAAACATGATTGCTTTGCTACACATAAACAATATTGTGGTTGGTAGATGATGTACTAAATTATATTTCATTGAGCCCCTAAATTACTTCCTTAGAATTATATCTCAGATTTCATCATTACAATTCTACTCACATAGACAAAATGATGTTACATATTCAGATTTGAAGCTTAGGGCCCAATTACGAATTTGGCGGTTGAGGTGCGGTGGCAGTCATGGACCCCCACACCAGTGTTCGGGCTACTGTATTATGAGGACAGCAGTTAAACCGCAATAGGACTGCCACAACCGCCAGGGATCTGCAATCCCTGGCTGTGGCTTGGCAATCTGATGGACACAATTTGCTGGTGGTACCGCTGCGGCACCGCCAAGCATATTACAAGTTTCCTCACATCCACCCTTTTCATGGTGGTGAGCCTGTCATGAAAAGGGTGGTGGTGAGGAACACCTGTTCTCTCAGGGCCATGGGGTGCATGCAGGAGGGCATATGATCCCCCCCTGTTTGCAGGCACTCCCTTTCCTGCATGGCATGGACTTTACAGTCCAAGCCATTCATTAATGGGCTTTGGCGCTCCCATTGCGGTGGCTTTTGAATAGGCTTCGCTGTGGAAACGCCAAAGAACTGTACGCCAGACAATGAGATAACTTGTAATCTGACGGGTGGGCGGTTGTGAGGTTTGACGGTGTGAGAGCGCTTAATATTTGTTATCTTCCTAATATTTAGTTTTTTTATTACTGTGAGGAAATCAGTATCAGAGAGATGGACTATACGCACTTTTGGTCATTCACTAAGTGAAACAGTTTGCAAAGTAGTCTATCTTTCAAACGAAATGAATATATTTCCTGTCTTTAGCAACCCTGCCTGTATTTGCTAGGAAACAAAAACTTTGTACTGTCTGGTTTGAGGAAGGTCTGTTTTGAACCAAAATGTGTTACCAATCTTTTGATGAATTTGTAAATATGAATAAAGATACTGCATAACTTTACCCCCGCCTCCCTTCCCCCTCGCATGCTGGTGTAGTTTTTGGGTGTTTGCCTACATGCTATTTCCTGGATATGGAAGGACCACTGGCACATTCACATTGGACTTCTTCTGGCAATGCTGTGACATCTTTAAAAATATACATCAAGTCAGAAGTTATTCTTCTTGAAATTCATGCTGATGTCTTAAACACTACAAAACTATATAGGGGCCAAATTAAAGAATACAGAAATACTGAAGAACAACTGCTTCTGTGAATTGTCGTCAAGTGAATGAACTTCTTCCAAAATACTTGGGCGACGATCATGGACAACCATTAATCTTAGAGGCAAAGGCCCCAAGCTATCCATGCTTTTTACAATGTAAAGGTTTTTGTTGGACAGTTTCTCTGAAGAGAGAGACCAACATTCTATGCCACTCTTGGGAAACTTATGAAAGTTATGCATTCAGTAGAACAACATAAACGCAATTTTCAAATCTAAAGATGGGATAATAATAATTATGATAAATATTCAATAATCCCAATATGAGCCAAATGTCTTTTAGGGGATTACTATACCCTAACGGTGTCAGTTCGATCCCTGTTCACATAAACATGGGAACAGCCAAATTGAAAAATGTGTTGGCGTAATCTTCCTTGACAAATTGCACAAAACTTTAAGGAAACAACTTCATTTTTCTATGTTTCACTTAATTACATATTTCATTTCACAATTATTATGACATCATTTTTTCCACATGTATGTCATAAGTGGAGTTCCTCTGTGCATATTAAAATAATACTGATGTCTTCATCATGAGAATAATGTGATTCAGTCCTAGTTAGGAAAGCAAACATACAACATATTAATATGGGAGTCAATTATAATAAGTAATTTGGAAACCATGCCTACCTTCGACACACAGTACAGTCCCTAGAAAAAAATGCCATATCTGTCTTTGCAGCCACCATGGGACAGTACTTTGGGGCATATTACCAAGCAATAGCGATAATTATCGCTATTGCTTGGTTAGAGACAAAATTTTACCGCTGAGCAGCGGCGATTTTTCCCGCAGATAAACCTTGGTATTACCACGGTTTATCGCAAATGCGATAAAAAACGGCAGCAATGCATGAATATCGCTGAAAAGTCAGCGATATTCATGCATTACCGAGCTAATGCATTTAGCTATGTTATCCACCTCCCATTGGATAACATGGCTAAGAACTGCTCAGGGCAGGTGTTAGCTTTTGGAGATATTCGCGCTTAGCGCGAATATCTCCAAAAGTTGGTAATAGGAGATAGCGATGTTAGCGACTGTTTACAGTCGCTAACATCTTGGCACGCCCACTTTGCATGTCATTGGTGATAAATATCACTGACATGCAAAGTGGGGCCCAAGATGGTCGCTATCTCCTACTAGCTGTCGCTAACTGTTGTTAGCGACAGCTAGGTAATAGGGAGATAGTTTTATCTCCCCTTTCTTGGCTTTTAAAGCCAAAAAAGCGGAGATAAACCCCCTTGATAATATGCCCCCAAGTTTTCATTAAAAAATGGAAATCATGTGGTTATGCACCTTCCATCATCTTTTTTCACTACCAGAGTCTTTCTTCCTAAAGTGCCCAAGTCATTGATTGAAAACATATGAAATCTTGATACCTGTCCAAACCTTTTGAAGCTAACGCTTGAAGGTGATCTATTCATCAACAATTATGTTGTAATAAAATTCTCACTAAGTGGCCGATTTATTTATCAGCGGGAGGTCCATTTCTTCGTCAGGTGGACAGAATAAATTACTCCATCTCCATGGGTACATTTGTAACCTGAAAAATCTTTGGCAGTGAAAATTGGGGATATGGGGTGAATATATTGTCAGAGATGACTTTGAATAGCATCCACCTGTCAAGCTCGAAGAAGCCCGTAATTAACACTCCACAGTAAAACGTATCAATGCAATCTTTCTTTTTGTATGAGTTAATTTGTATTTTTAGTGATTTAAATGTTTTGTTCAGTACAAATAAACATATAACTCCTCTTCAACATTCACACAAGTGACACTACTCTTACCAATCTGATAATATATATTGATTCCAAATAACGTAATTGTCTGCTGCTCTCTACCTATTTCATTGCTTTATATGGTATCAACAGCAAAGGATGTTAAAGTTTTTAAGCCCCTTTAATGTTTCATTCCATTGTGCTCTGCAATTGTATAACTGTAATCCTTCTTTTTAATTGCTCTTACATGTTCAGATATACAGTTTTGAAATGGGTGTGTCTGTTCAATTCAGTTTCTATTGAGCAATTTATTTTACTTTGAAGGAGGTTCCATAAAGGAAGCTCATTTTCAGATTTTCTTAGCAATGGATTGTGGCAGACAGATCATAGTTGGTAGCTGTTTTCTTTCAGTGCGAGGTTGTTTGTAAAGACGATCACACAAAGACATTTGATTTGAATACTTAAGATTTAGTGGAAATTAAATCAACTGTAATATACAGGAAAGTCCAAGTCACTAAAAGACCTCCTAAGAAGGCCCTGTGCTTTCCAGAAAGAACAGCAAAGATCAATTCTCATTAAACATAAGCAAAGAGTTCAAAACATGTAATCCATTCAAAACTTGCAAAGGTGGGGTGAACACAAACTTCTTCCAATGGAAAATGGTAAAAACAAGAGATGAAAGACTTGATACACTGCAACAATTGATTTTCAATGTATATACTTGAAAGTACGTCCAACCTACAAAAAATGAGAAGCACAGCATGGTTAAAGGTAGAAGACTTTTAATATAAAAGGGTGGGATGTTTATTTGGATATGTTTGGTCAGTTACAATGAAATTAGATTATAAGCAATAATCCCAACCTGAAAAGTTTTTTTTAATTTTCTTGTTATGCAAAATGCCTTTACTTATTGTACGGTTTCACACAATGCAATCCGAAACATTTCCCAAAAAGCCACTTTAGTCTAATTGTGTGCATTGTCACTCATTTCAGCTCAGGCAGATCCAGGACCTGTGACTAAAAAGACCTGAAATAAAAACATTTTTTTTAGTAAACAAGAGTAAAACTGGAGGAATTGTAGGGCTGTGTATGTCAAGAGTGAAGATTAGCTGGGTATGATATTTTTATCTGCTTTCACAATCTAAGAGTGTTATTCACAGAGCTTTTTATCCATAAGCATGTTTGACTTATTTCTGGAAACCCAAGCATAAGTTACACCAAATCTGAGAGTAAGTCATAACTCTCGGTAAAACACTTTGGGACTCAAACCCTACATTTCTATTTTTAGATCACAACCTAACACAAGAGAAGGATACAAAGAGAAACCCATTGCAGAAATGTGCTATACAAGGCCTGATAACATAGCAAACACTGCAAGATTTGACATCATCATATTTTCCACTCTCACCAGCCTGCGGCCCTGTATTTCTGTATTTGATCCTGCAGTAACCGCAATTGCTTGAGTGTGAATTACCAAGTTTCATAAACATTTAAAAAAAAAAAATCAACAAGGCTGTATTTTCAATGGCAGTAGCTCCTTCCGCATTTAAGGCACCAGGAAGGGTCTCTTTGTTTTTAATGTTGTTTTCAATTTGCCCACCCTAAGCCAGTTGGACAAATTAAATTGTAAGTGTGTAATTGCAGAGTGTATCTGCACATTGTGCGCGACTGCGAGGATTGAGAGAGAGGATTAAAGACTTGAAATCAATTTCTATCTGACTTTAATACCCGGGGCCTGCTGGCTTAGGCTCGCGGCCTGCCTGGCGGGGTCCATTTGGCCAGCCCACGGCTCCTTGTGCAGTAATTGCAATGTTTGCGTTTTGATCAGCTACCGTAATGTCAGGATTAAGGTCACAGGCAGACCTCCCTTGCTCTATGTTTTGTTGCCAAAGCGCGCCCAGCCTCAGAACTCTAAAAAATAAATACTCCCCCGCTGACTTCCCTCCCGATTGAGGGGGTCAAAATGGCAGCCTAATGGCGCAGAACAAGCAATAGCAATTTCCTGATGAATCCAGCCCACAATTCTAACAACATGTTTTTGCATGCAGAGATTAATATATAATTCTGAAAACATATTTGGTTCTACCGGTTGCGTTCACATCAGTAAAATTTGTAATTGGGAGGGGCGCTACCCCCCAAGAGGATTCTGTACTGCTCCCCTTGACTCGAAATGAGCACCTAAGTCTCTTTAAAAAGTGGCATTGAAATCCAGAGTTTCATCAAATTTTTCATCTTTGTAAAGTCAATAGACCATCAATTTTCCTTTAACAAGATGCCAAAAATGTGTACTGTCCTAGGGCAAGGTGTTTTTAGCTGTGCAGTATGGCACGCGCTCGGTTGAATTATTGTTACTAATTGTATGCCACGTGCATGGCGCATTAACTGAATGTTTTGCAGTAAAAAGACATTTCAAAGGTTAAGCTGGCCATTGCTATTGCACCTCACATCCACGAATACGCTTTTTCCTCTTAAAACGTGGTTGGGCCAGCGCAATTCTAAATTTCAATGTAGTCCCACTCTCTGGAATGATAACCTCGGCTATATCACTGTGTTTTTTAGTTCACTTTTGGCGCGATTCTCTCAAAAATCCGCAATGTACTCAAGTAGGCTTGCACTTATATATCGAGTAACTTTCTGAAGTTTATAGATTCTCAAATAATTTGATTATACTCATCACAATCGAATGTGTCCTCAAAAATGACCCCACTCGGAAGTGTAATTGTATATATTTCCAAATTTAGAATTATCACCAAAAAATTTGCAATTGGGTTTGTTTTGTTTCTAATCTCCACGAGAAAAAGTCAAACCCCTTTCTTGATTTCCCGCCAATTTCGGGTACGTTCACCAGCCTTTGCAGCTCTGTAATGATTCAATCACCACCAGGAATTATAGATGCTTCTGTGGGAGCGCAGGAAACGTTGTAAGAGCGGGATCCTCACGATTGGACATAAAACTCTTCCTGGCTCAATGAAATTCTGGTCCAAAAGCCCAGTGAAAACTGACAGAAGGCAACACGGGATGCAGAGCGGCTTCTCCTTAGCACATCAAGCTTTAAATTACTCACGTTAAGGAGACTCAAGAGAAGGACAAGTGGAGAGAGGCCTGTAGTAACTAGGAGACCCAGAGCCAGATGTACGACCATAGCATTTTGCGACTCGCAAATTGCGACAATTTGTGAGTCCAAATTTGTGAGTCTCAATATGCTATGTACAACAGTGTCTGAGACACTGTTTGCAATTCCCAATAGAGTCGCAAACTGCATGCCTCATCAATATTAACGAGGCAGTCGCAATTTTTGACCCCATTGAGAATGGCTAGCACTCCCAGGGATGGTGGCCTGCTGGGGTCAGCAGACCACCATGTCTGGGACTGCTTTTAAATAAAGCAGTTTTTTTAATGCAGTCAAAACAGGCTGCATTTAAAAAATAAAATTGAAGCTTTTCAGTTTCATTTTTTAAGGGCAGGCAGTGGTCCCTGGGACCACTGCCTGCCCTTAAAAAATAATTGTGCATGCATTCCTAAAGGGAAAGGGATCCCCTGGGGACCCCTTCCCATTTGCGAGTGCCTTACCACCCTTCTGAGAAGGGTGGTAAACTGCAAGTGTTTTGCGGCCACAATTGCAGTCGCAAAACATTCATGCATAGGTTTTGAAGTCGCTATTAGGAAGGGGAACCCTTGGAATGCCCCTTCCTAATAGTGAGACGCTAACCCTATTTTGCGAGTAGCTAATTGATTAGCGACTTGCTAAATAGGGTTGGTACAAGGGACACACGTTTTTTGCAGGCGCAAACGGCCCTAAAACCCCTTTGTGGCCGCAAAAAACAGTTGAACATTAGGCCCCTAGATTGAACATGGAGCGGATATGGCTTCAACTGTATTTATATTCCGTTTCCAATGGTCTTTCTTTGTCCTGTATCCTATTTTGAGCAGAATTCAAAACAGTAGTTGTTTTTTTCCTGCTCTTTTTCCCCATTTTCCTCCTAGCACACGCTTTACTTCTTTTTCTCCAAATATGTGAAAGAGCCCAAAGTTTTTCTTAAGAACCTGCTGCTTGCACGGCTGAATGACAGGGCTGCAAAGTCAAACACTGACTGATCTTTAGTCCACTCCTTTCCCCTTTCTTCCACCACTTTCCACTTCCTGTCTCTTTATTTCACAATTTTATGATATTTTTTATCCCTGCTTTCTCACTTTGTCAGTGGTCTCCTATCTTTCATTTCTTACTTCTTTCTTCCTTTAATCTTTGTTGATCTGGGTCAAAGTCTGATCATGTAAAATAAAGTTCTGGTTGCCAAAAATGAGTACCGGTGCCCACCACCTGCAACCAGCAGCCCACATTAAGCACTGCCTAGTTTTCCTTGCATTCAGGTGCCCTTGTCCCACTTTTTTGTCCAATCTATACCTCGGTTCCTCACCTTACTTTAATGTCTTTCACCATTTTATCTTTTTTCTTTTGCTGTGCACTTCTTTAATCCCCAGGTCATCATTTTCTTACCTCAGCCCTTTTACCCTCTGACCTTCTTCCCTAGCCTCAGTTCTTTGTCCTCCTTTGCCTCATATCAGCCATTTTCTGTTAGTTTTATGCCCTTCAGACCTTATCTCTACTCCCCTCGCTACTTGCTCTTCCTGTGGGTGTGACTTAGTCAATAATAAATATGGTTTAGAGGTTGAGACTTAGGCTCCCCAATAATCAGCATGTGCACCCAACTAAAAAATGGTCTAGAGCATGGTTGGGTCTTAGACGAATAAGTATGAAATTTGGAAAACTAAGAAAAATTCTTGGAAGCACTAATACGTAGAACTATAAACTTGTTGAACAACATCAGAAAGCAGGATATTCTACAAAGAGCATCTGACTATTAGCTGAACCCTAGAAAATGATGTACTCCAAGCATATGACCCAGTGCCGCTTTAAACACAAGGAGGTGATAAACACAGCGCTGATACTTTCCAAACACTCACCACCAGTCACAGATCTGGGTTAAATCCATCCTCAATATTTAGCTCACCTCGCCACCTCAGTTCACACCCAGCTATATGCAAATCAGCCTTGACACTGTGCCTCATGGGAACAGTCCAGCTCGAACTGTCAAGCCAGGTCTTTCCTGAACTGGAAACAAGCATCCTGGGACCGGTTTCTGGGTAACACCCTTCGTCAGCCAGGCTAGCTTGAATCCAGTAGCAAAGTGAGAAAGGGACCCACGTCTGGGCATACCCTGCCAACTTGGGGTGAACAAAGTAAACACAAGGAGATGATGGACGGAGTGCACAAACTTTTCAGACACTCACCCCCAGTCACAGATCTGAGTTGAAGCCATAACCGGTCCTAGGATGCTTGTATCCAGTCCAGGGAGGACCTGGCCTGGCAGTTCGGGCTGGATTGTTCCCATTGGGCACAGGGTCAAGACTGATTTGCACATAGCTGGGTCCAAACTGGAATGGAATGGGGAGCAAAAAACCGATGGATTTAGTCCCAGATCTCTGTACTGGGGTGAGTGTATGACATTGTTCTGTATTTTGCCCATCAATTGTTGTTTTTGCTTTTGCAATGTGGCACAATGAAGTGTTACATTCAAGTGGCATACACTAGCATGCATTCACACAAGACAACATGTTTTAATTTTGCATTAATCTTCTTTAAACACACCCCAATTTAAACAAGCACTGGCAAAGCATGTAGGTCTTTTCTTTGTAACGTATAGGCTTCACCAGTAAAAACGCAACAAAGTGTATTTTTCTTTAACCGCATGCGCGCTAGCGGTTTTCCCGCTGTGCGCTGACTTTTGCGGAAAACCGCGTTACATGACGAGCTCAGCTCGTCATGAGCGTACAAGAGGCGTAACTCATGACGAGCTGAGCTCGTCATGAGCGTAGAAGGAGTTAAGCAAGCTGGGGGAATCGTAAGCAAAGGGGGTAGAAGCAATCGGGGAGGATAGGGTAATGCAAAACGAACAAAGGGAAGAATGGGTGAATGGAGAAGCAACAGGGGAGGGTGTGAGACACAGGAAGCAACACGTAGACACAGTGGGAGGAATGAACAATGGGGAGATATAAGGACAGAGGGAGTGGGCAGGCAATGGGGAGAAGCGCAGAGGCAAACATGTCAGAGAGGAGGCAAGGAGGATCACTCCAGCAGCAGAGAGCAACACAAGTGGAGGGCGAGAAGTACATGAGGGAGATAGCTAAAAGCACATATGCACTCCCGTGGAGTGCTCAACACAAAAGAAAAAGTAGTGTTTGAAAAGTAATCAGTGGAAGCAAAGATACCAGCCAATCAAAGAGAAGAGGCAATGCTCCTTGGGAGGGGCAAATACCAGATTGACAATCTGGGACACAAATAAGAATCAGCAGCAGCCTGTCCTCAAGTGTGCAGGGGCCACACCTGCATCTTTTGGACATAAAGAGGTACTTTCGGACTGGGCAAAGGTCAGCCTAACAGACACTTTTTATTTTCAGGTCAGCAGCCAGAAGCTAGGCACGCGATAAATGTGCAGGCTTCTGGCTGCCTGAGCAGAACTTTGCTGGGCTGAGGATGTCACAGCTCCTGTGGGTGTGGCCTCCTCATCTCGGCAAAGGTTCTGAAGGCCCTACTCCCCATGACAAGGGGAAGCCTCAGTGGTAGCCTCTACCTAGGTTCTTCAGTTTCAAGCACTGAAGTGCCCTAGGCCGATTGTCTATCACTGGCATCTCTTCACAGTGTGGTGTAGGGTCAGCAGTCTCACTGACCTCATCCTACTCTGTGATGAGGTAGGGACTGCTGCCTCCCCTCATTGGCTGACCTAATGTCAGCCAATGAGGGAAGGCAGCAGCTCCAACCCTCATGGCACTTCCAAGGCTTCCCTCCCGGAAAACTGCAGCAGGAACTGTTGTTTTTTAATTGACTGTTTGGTGCATGTGTGTATGTATAATTGTGAGTGAGAGTTGTGAATGGGTGTGTGTACGTGCGCGTCTGCATGTGAATGAATGGGTGTGAGTGCCCCCCCAAGCTGTACTTAACATCCATCACTGATAAGAAGTAGGCTAATGGGAGTGCCAGGGAAGCCAACCAATTATAAATGGGAGGGCGTCAAGCCCATCTATGTTCTTGGTAAGCCATAATATGCCCTTCAAAAGACAGTGCATACACTAGCAGGTGCGACCTAAAAAGTACCTCTGAATGTGCACTGCAAGCAGCTCCTGTTGCAGGGTTATTCTTGGCTGGAAAAGCAAAGCAAACAAAAGTGAGCCCCCTGCCTAATTATTAACTGTAGACTGACTCGACATTAGGAGGGCATTCACACCCTCTGCCCGCCCTAGGCATGCCATCAAGGGAAATACAGATTCACATGTTGGCCAAGACATGGCCTCCTCTCTACCACACGCTCGTCTCTCTAGTCTTCGACTTCCTCTTTTATTTAGTCCCTCATGGTTGTTTAAAATGTCAGGGAACTATTTGCATTCAAAGCCAGTAGGTCTCGCCTATGCAAGAGCTATTGGCAAAGCCAATGTCTGCGCATGGCCAAAAGTTATTTTAAAAGAAGCGCTACAACTCTACTAACAAGCAACAAAGCTCACTGTGCAATCCTCTGGGTACTGCACCAATGAGCACAAGCCCACAGCACATTCATCAACGCTCAAGCAATTACGCCCCAGTGCATTCAACTCTAAATTGAATGCTTTTAGCAGACATAGTGCTATTATGTAATCAGAATAATACCCATTGTCAACACAGTTCCATCAAGACAGTGCACAATATAGGCTAAAGATGACTGGTTCTGAATTCAGTAAAGCTCTTGCATAGGGGACATGTGACATGACTACACAAGAGTCAACGGCCTGCAGTCTAACCATGGCTTGGGCTCCTTTATAGTGGCACACTTTCACACTGTGGTACTAGGTAGCCAATAAGGGCAAAAGGACCCAAAGAAACAGCGCTATAACATGACATTGTGCTTTGTAGGTCTCGGCTAGACAGCGCATGTCTGTCTCTAAGAGACATGTTGAGTTTAATCTGTGGGCCCATAGGCTTCCCATTTGCTCACTCCATTGTCTGCCTCATATTCTTTGTCAGCATTTGTCTATGGCATGCATGGTCATGGCTCTTCTTGCTTTTAGCCCAACCCCAGAGCATGGATCAAGTATTTGTAAACATCTGCTGCTCGCGTTGTTATGACCATTTTAGGACCTATTTTTTTCTTTCTTTTTCAGCACTCAGTGCTCGTGCTTTTACAAACCCCATCCACAGATCACTCCCTCCCGCGTCATGGCTTTTTCCTTTGTTGCTACTTTCCATTTCTCCAACCTCGTCCCTCCCATCTCTGCTTGCTCCCTCGTACCTCCCAGTGCTTGCCTTGTCCACAAATCACCCAGACCCGAAACTGCTTTATACCCCCATTGTATTCTGTTTCGTTCTAGTGAGTGGTGGTGTTCTGCCTTTTAATGTCCAATTCGTTTTTAGCTGATGTGTTGATTGGAGCAATGTGCATGGCTGCTATTATTTGGCCCATGTGTAGCCTCTCTTCATTTTCGGCACGTGTGGGTGCTAGGTGTGTCTGCATGTGTACACCATATGTGGGCGTTCGGCAATGGTGTTCATAGCTAGAAAATCAGACCTCAAGTGAATCAGGTATGCGTTATCACAGTGCGATGACAGAGCTTCAAAAGTACTTGTGCCTTCTGCAGTAATGGCATAGCCACATTTCTCCTGTGCGAAAGGATTGAACTGTTTATGTCTCACCTTGTTGCTTCTCATTTCATAGCGTGGGACTCTATTTCTTCAAATATCTCCCATCTTGACATTTTCAAATTTTTTCCACATTCACCAGTCAAGTGTTTCTGTGCGTCATTGTTGCTTAACTTGAATTCTCTTCAAAGGAGCCAGGCTGACTCTTGATGTCATCGAGGTCAGCCTGCCCATTAGTTTCCATGGCAAAAATAGTCCTTTTAAAGTAGTTGCTGATGCTATGTTTTTCCTCATGTTCACTACTGTAATCCAGCCTAACACTGTGATTATTTCTGTTGTGTTGTGCAATTTTATACAGTGCCAACACCACCGAAAATTTTGGAGCTCCTTACAATATCACTAGTTATTTTTTGTGTTCAGTTTTATATAGCGCAAACACCACCCTTAGGTATTAGAGTGCTTTACATTAACACCAGTTCCTCTACACATGGACACTGTAAACTTAGGTAAATCACTTAACTTCACTCCTGATGCTGCATGCCCATGCTGAACTCCCGTTGCACATATCCCCTTTTCCCCCCCAGATCCCCCTCCTCCACCGGCTCTGCTTCCCAAATTTGTTTTTTGTGCAGTTTTATGTAGTTCCTACACCATCCGAAGGTATTCGAGCTCTTTACATAAACATTGGTTACTTTTTTTCTGTGTAGTTTTCTACAGTTGCAAACACCACCCGATGGTATTGGAGCACTTCACATTAGCACCAGTTACATTATACAAAGACACATAGGTCCTCATTTATGAGGCTGTACCTCACTTTTATGCCACCGGTGAGTCACTTTTTGTGACGCACCAGTGGCGTAAAAAATGCGCCTTGTTGCGCCATATTTACAAAGTGACGCATCTAGGTAGATGCATCACTTTGTAAACCCCTGCGCCACATTATACCTGCGCCAGGTATAATGTATGCAAGGGGGGGCGTATTGACGCAAGAAAGGGTCGTAGAAAGTGATGCAGTGAAATCCACCAGATTTCACTGCGCCACTTCTAGGATTCAAATGCGTCAAAATCTTACGCCTGCTGTGAGGCAGGTGTAAGACTGACGCAAGCCCTTTCACACGGGGCTTGCCCCATGTGAAAGGACACATTGCTGGAGTTGCCTCACTTTTGTGACACACTCCAGCAATGCGTCACTTTTGCACCACACAGATACGTCAGAAATACTGACGTATCTGTAACTCCTTGCGACATGATGCGTCATACAGTAAATATGACGCATCAATCATGTCGCAAGGAGGGCGCACTGAGAAGTGACGCATCGCTGCTTTCACGCAGCGATGCGTCACTTCTCATAAATGAGGCCCACAGATTTTTGTAGGCACTGGGAGATTAAGTAATTTGCCCAGAATGAAGGATGTTAAGCCAATACCGAAGCTCGTACCAGGTTTACCAGCATCATAGTCGGTAGCTCTGGCCTTTACACCACATCCTCTCCCAAAAGGACGCCATATCCTTCATAGCCTCAGCCTCAGTTCCACATTTTGTGATGACGGATAAATCACTTAATTCCCCCGATTCCAAACACAACAAGCATTGTCAAAGCCAGTAGGTTTCGCCTGTGCGAAATCTACTGTTTTTAGGTCTCAGCTAGACAGCTCATTAGCTGTCTCGAAGAGATGTGTTGTGTTCTGTGGGCTTACAGGCTGCCCACGCTCCAGCCACTGGTAAACGTCATTGTCGTTCCCATTTTCTTTGATGCCATTTGTCATGCAAACCTTGACCCAGTCTTGAGGCGGAAAGCCAGGGCTGGAGGTACTCCATTGTTTTAATTCACTTTGTACTTCCCACTGCACTTTGTTTCATGTGTGGTGTCACCATTGTATCTGTGTTTTAAAGAAAACGAAGCATAATTTTAGCGCTCGCTCGCTCTCACTTTAAAGCGCCCAGCTGATCTTAAAAGCTGCTCGCTGTTCCTATCCTCTTGCCTGCAGCCGCCATCACCTGCGGCGTGCGCGCTGACTCCGCCCACTTAGAGGCCACGCCCCCTTGGTTCGCCCTACTTAACCCGCTGATTCACTAGCGGCTGTTAGCAAACCTTGACCCAGTCTTGAGGCGGAAAGCCGGGGCTGGAGGTACTCCATTGTTTTAATTCACTTTGTACTTCCCACTGCACTTTGTTTCATGTGTGGTGTCACCATTGTATCTGTGTTTTAAAGAAAACGAAGCATAATTTTAGCGCTCGCTCGCTCTCACTTTAAAGCACCCAGCTGATCTTAAAAGCTGCTCGCTGTTCCTATCCTCTTGCCTGCAGCCGCCATCACCTGCGGCGTGCGCGCTGACTCCGCCCACTTAGAGGCTACGCCCCCTTGGTTCGCCCTACTTAACCCGCTGATTCACTAGCGGCTGTTAGCAAACCTTGACCCAGTCTTGAGGCGGAAAGCCGGGGCTGGAGGTACTCCATTGTTTTAATTCACTTTGTACTTCCCACTGCACTTTGTTTCATGTGTGGTGTCACCATTGTATCTGTGTTTTAAAGAAAACGAAGCATAATTTTAGCGCTCGCTCGCTCTCACTTTAAAGCGCCCAGCTGATCTTAAAAGCTGCTCGCTGTTCCTATCCTCTTGCCTGCAGCCGCCATCACCTGCGGCGTGCGCGCTGACTCCGCCCACTTAGAGGCCACGCCCCCTTGGTTCGCCCTACTTAACCCGCTGATTCACTAGCGGCTGTTAGCAAACCTTGACCCAGTCTTGAGGCGGAAAGCTGGGGCTGGAGGTACTCCATTGTTTTAATTCACTTTGTACTTCCCACTGCACTTTGTTTCATGTGTGGTGTCACCATTGTATCTGTGTTTTAAAGAAAACGAAGCATAATTTTAGCGTTCGCTCGCTCTCACTTTAAAGCGCCCAGCTGATCTTAAAAGCTGCTCGCTGTTCCTATCCTCTTGCCTGCAGCCGCCATCACCTGCGGCGTGCGCGCTGACTCCGCCCACTTAGAGGCCACGCCCACTTCCTTCTTCTACAAATGTGTTTACATAGGACGCGCAGCGGACGAGCGCAGCGGACGAGCGCAGCGGGAGCGCCGTTTGCGCGCCGAAGGCGCGCCCAAGGCAAGCCCGTCTGCGCCCGTCTGCGCCCGTCTGCGCCCGTCCGCGCCAAGACCGCGCCAGGCGCAGTAACCTCTGCCCAAACCCCCCACAATATCAGGTATGCTTCCAACGACCTCCGTAACCTCCGAGGCAGGTTCGATTGTCCTTGTAAATTCGATCTGCCAAAAGTAGTCGGCTCCACCAGCTGCACTAATTGTCGCTGGTCACTCAATTTCGACTCCGACTTGCATACCCCCAAAAAAAAACAACGACCTCCCTTCAAAGGTGGCCTGATAAACGCACGGTCGATGTGCAGGCACAGTCAGGACATCCACGACCTTATCATTGACCATGATCTTGACTGCCTCATGATCACTGAAACCTGGCTCACCAAAGACAGTAACCCCGATATAGCTATAGCCCTCCCCCAGGGTTACTCCTTCCATAGACAGGACAGACAGAAAGGCAGAGGAGGAGGCGTGGCAATTATATTGAAGAACACCTTTAACTGCCACACCTTCTGCCTCGACCCTCTCACAGACGCAGAGGGACTAGGTTTTTCCATCAAACTCAGCCAATCCCTCTCCCTCTCCGGCGGCCTGATCTACCGCCCACCAGGCAATGCTGCTAAGTTTCTAGACTCTCTTAACGACGCTTTAGGACACTTCCTACTACGCTACCCCCACTTTACCCTACTGGGAGATTTTAACCTGCACCTTGAGTCTAACGCCGACCCCCAAACTAGCAACTTCCTGCAGACACTTGAAATTTTCAACCTACAACAAAGCGTCAAGCTACCTACTCACTCCCTTGGTCACACCTTGGACGGTGTTTGTTCCAATCTCCCCTCCATCACTACCCTATCCCCCCTACCCCAGATCTGGACTGATCATTGCCTGATCCCTTTCCATATCTCCAGCGGCCTCCCTTCCACCAACTATAAACGCACTCTTCCCCATTCTTACTCTACCAATTGGAAAACGGTTCAGAAAAATCTAACCCTCCATCCCTTCTCCCCAACCAGTGCACCATCCCTATCCGGCAACATCGACAGAGATGCAGTCCGCCTTGACAACTGGCTCGCACTAGAAATTGCCAAACGATGCCCATCCAATCACCAGGTCAGTACTTTGAAGAAAACTAAAATCAAAGCTCCCTGGTTCACCCCCGATTTAGCCTCCGCACATCTGCTCTGCAGGAAAGCAGAACGGAAATGGCGAAGAACCTACGATAATAGCGACCGAAGCTCCTATATACTGCAGAGGAAAATCTACCTCTCCACCATCAAATCGGCCAAAAGAACCTATTACGTAAATGCCATTAAAGAGGCCAGCCAAAAACAAAAAACTTTGTTTTCAATAGTAAGAACCTTCACCAATCCCAAAGCTCTTCAACCCGAAATCCCCCCATCACAAGAGCTATGTGACAAGATCTCGGATTACTTTGACGATAAAATTACCTCCATTTAAAAAAACTTTCCCCCTCCCCCTCCAATACACAATACCCTCGAACCAGACCAACTGTGCCTGGCCGCTAACAGTCTCAAAAATTTCACTCCAGTGACCCTGGCGCAGACCAAAGAAGCGATCCTTTCCTGTAAATCGGGCTCCCCCTCTGACCCTTGCCCCCCAAAGATTCTTCACCTCATCATCAACGAAGTCAACCCTATTATCAATGAAATAATCAACTTATCCCTTAGTTCCGGCTCTGTTCCTCTTTCATGGAAAAAAGACGTGGTTAAGCCACTTATGAAAAAGGCGAACAAATCCCAACGGACTTGACCAACCTCCGCCCTATCACCCTGCTACCCGCTTTGGGTAAAATAACAGAACAGCTAGTCCACAAAGAGCTAAAGACCTTTCTGGAAACTCATAACTTACTCCATCCCCAGCAATCCGGGTTCCGGCCCAAACATTCTACTGAAACCGCCCTAATCGAGCTGACCGACACCATCAAAACCGTACAAGATCGAAGGAAGAAGGCGATCTTGATCCTTCTTGACCTCACGGCAGCTTTCGATACCATTTCCCACTCCATCCTGATCAACAGACTCATTGATATCGGTATTTCCAACTCAGCCCTATCATGGATTAGATCTTTTCTCAGCGATAGGTCCCAAACCATCACCCTTGGTTCCTTCCAATCAAGCGAGAAAAAGGTATCCTCCGGAGTCCCCCAGGGGTCTATCTTAAGCCCCCTCCTCTTCAACATTTATCTTATCCCTCTTCTCACCCTGATAGAATCTTTCGGCATAACCGTAACTTCCTATGCCGATGATACCCAGCTTATCATCCCCCTTGATGACAATTCCAACAAGGCAGAGCTCAATCTCAAACACTGCCTAACGGCAGTTTTCCAATGGATGGACGCCAACCACCTCCGCTGTAACTCAAATAAAACCGAGATCCTCTCCATTGGAAAGAATGCCTCTTTCTGCCCTGCCTTGTGGTGGCCTGACAACTCTGTAGCTCCCCCTCAGACTGTCACCTCGGCCAGAAACCTCGGAGTCCTTTTTGATTCTGACCTCTCATTCGATCTCCACGTCGCGTCCGTAGCAGGTAAATGCTTCGGCATAATCAAATCCCTGCGAAAATTCTTTGATTTTCTCCCCCTTGACTCCAGAAAGACAGTCACAGTGGCCCTCATCCTCTCACGAGTGGACTATTGTAATGGCCTTCTGGCAGGGACCAAGAAATCCACTCTGTCGAAACTCCAAAGTGTCTTGCACACCGCCGCCCGCCTTGTTCTAAAACTTCCACGTAAATCTTCAATTTCCGCAGCCCTGAAAACCTTACATTGGCTCCCCCTGCACAAGAGAATACTCTTCAAGATTCTCACTGTCGCATTCCGAGCATTTAACAAATCAGGTCCCTCTTATCTCACCAGACGCTTTCCTCACTACAACCCTAGTCGTTCTCTCCGATCCTCACAAGAAAACTTCATGACCACTACTAAATCCAACCTGAAATCTAAAGGCGGTAAAACTCTTAGTGCCCTGGCTATTAGAGCCTGGAACAGCATGCCAAGACATCTTAGACTTCAGACGCTCGAGAAACCTTTTAGGAAACTCCTCAAAACTTGGATTTTTAATCTTCCCGATGACTGGTCCAAAGCTTCAATCTAGCCCCCCTCCACACTACTCTGTGATCTGGTATCAAGGTCTTGTAGCGCCATGATGCTCCTTCCGGAGCGAACGCAGCGCTCTATAAATACACCTCCAAATATCCTCCAAATATCCAAATGGCATGCACGCGTCATGCCCTCTTCTTGTGTTTAAAACAAATTACAAATGGTTCTGTCGGGTAGATTAATTGCTTTAGACCTATGTAGTAATAATCATGCAAAAGCGAGTCTAATACATTTCTTTATAGACTTCAGGATTGAACATGCGTAGCTAAAAATGATTTTTGATATAAAAATAGTTTTTTACTCCAAAATGCCTCGGCACGCTGATCCTCAACGTACCAAGCCACGGCCACATCACCCCCCACCTGAGAAACCTGCACTGGCTCCCTGCAACAAGAGAATATCCTTCAAGCTCCTCACCCGCGCACACAAGGCACTCCACAAGACCGGCCGAGCCTACCTCAACAGACAGCTCTCCTTCTACATCCCCAAGCGCCAGCTACGCTCCGCCGACCTCTCACTCGCCACCGTCCCGCGCATCTGAAGAACAACCACCGGTGGGAGATCCTTCTCCCACCTCGCCGCCAAGACATGGAACACCCTCCCACTGAGCCTACGACAGACCCAAGACCTGCTGACCTTCAGGAGGATACTCAAGACCTGGCTGTTTGATCAGTAGCGCTCCCACCCCCAGTGCCTTGAGACCCTCGCAGGTATGTAGCGCGCTTTACAAATGATTGATTGATTGATTTAAATAATGTTGGGCTGTCAAATTCAATAGTCATCAAATTACATCGTGACATAAAGATAAAGTGAATAAAGTGCCACAAGGTGACATTTGTGACTAAGTGAAAATATGCAAATGTGATAGGAGACATACAAATAAATGTTTTACTTTTTTTTTACAGCCCAGCTACACCCGTTCCATCCTGAAGTCTATAATGAAATGTATTAGAGTCGCTTTTGCATGATTAATACTACATAGGTTTAAAGCAATTGTTCTACCCAACAGAACCATTTGTAGTGTGTTTTATGCATGCCAGGTTCTGATGGACACAGGGTTACCCCACTGACTTTTTTTCTTTTTTTGCTCTTCTTGCGTTTTCCACTTCCATAGCACATGGACCAAGTACATGTCTCTTTACACTGCTCCAAGTTTGCACAAGCACTTAATAGGAGTACTTGGGTTTTCTGGCCATCTCCCTTGTAGACATACACACATACCACTAAAATGCATGCACATGTGCATTTATTAATGCATTTCTTAAAAAGTTGTTAAAACGAAAACAGCACTTTTTTTTTCATGATCCAATGGCATTTGAGCGCCCACTCCATCCTCCGTCTTGCCATAGCACGAAAATGAGTCAATGGTTTTTGAGCACTTTAAGTGCTCACTAGTTACATTCCCCAATGACACCTTATTTTTTGTCTTTCATTTTGTTTCAAGTAAGGTATTATTTTCCCCCTTCTTTGTTGCTTGCCCCTGCCATGCTGAATAGTACTAGTGCTGCTAAACAACATGGCTAAAAGACATTCACATTGACAAGACCAATAGCTTGGGCATTGCCTAGACCTCTTGGCTTTGTCAATGCTTGTTTTTTCTAAGGCTTGTGATGGATGGGAAACGTGGATAACGGGAGGCTGGGGGTGGGAGGGGTAAAAAGTCACATGATAAACTTTAGATTTCATCAGCCTTCAAGGTTTGTGATACACAAGATTACCCTTGCCCTTTCCAGATCCATCAGGTGGCAAAGTATGCAGGGATAGAGCTATATTTCTCCAACATATCCCCCCCACCTCGAGCACAAGACTTCAACAATCAATAGCAAATGGGACCTGTCAGAAAGGAGAAGGCTACTTAAGGCTCTTAACCTACAATAAAGCAGTGTGTTGCAACAGCAAATACATCCTGCTGCTGAACTAAAAGGATCACTAGCAGACAAATACTAAAGTTAGGAAAAACAGAAACCCATAAATAGGAGGTTTGAGGCTGTTAGGAGTGAAGAACTGTGCAAAACATGCACGTCCAAACCCACTGTTTTACCGCACACTTCCCTTCCGTCCAGAGACATGCAGAAATGCACACAAATCCATCCGCAGTGTAACCTCGAAATGCCAGAGGAAAGAAGGAATTAGGGGGCATATTACCAAGGACCTTATCGCCGCTTTAGCGGGAATTTTTCCCGCTAAAGCGGCGATAATTTTATCACCCTATTACCTAGCTGTCGCTAACACCAGTTAGCGACAGCTAATAGGCGATAGCAGGCATTTAGGGGCCCACTATGCATGTCAGCGATAATTATCGCTAATGACATGCTAAGTGGGTGTGCCCAGATGTTAGCAACTGGAAACAGTCACTAGCATCGCTATCCACTATTACCAACTTTTAGGAATAATCATGCTAAGCGCGATTATCTCCAAAAGCTAACGCCTGCCCAGAACAGTTCTTAGCCATGTTATCCAATGGAAGGTGGATAACATGGCTAAGAGCATTGTCACGATAATGCATGAATATCGCTGATTTTACAGCGATATTCATGCATTTCCCACGATTTTTACTGCTTTTGAGATAAACCTTGATATTATCAAGGTATCTCATCGGTAAAAATCGTCGGAGAGCGGCGATATTATTCTACCCGCTAACCAAGCTTAGCGATAATTATCGCTATAGCTTGGTAATATGCCCCTGACATGCTTACAAAGTGCCGACCTGCACTGCAATCACACCACTACACGAGAGACAATGGGTAGAACATATGGACAGGGGATGGACAACAAAAAGCAACACATGGGAGAGAAGTACAGGAGGGAGGCCGCTCTCGAACACATGGAATGCTAAGACATGGAGAGCTGAATATAAAAGCAACAGTTTACCTTACAGTTTGGATATGGATCCATAGATTCACAAAAACCTTGTTGCAAAAGCGCTTGTTTTATAACAAAAAGAGCTATAGATTAGCTTGAGGCAGCCTGCGAGCGAGGGGGGGGGGCAGCATGAGTGCGAGAGGGACAAAATAGTACTGGAATCATGTCAGGAGCAGTGGACTGGTACTGATTAAATCTGATTAATATGCGCTTGGTCCCTGCTCCACAAAATGGATCGGAAATGATGCTTAGCCAGCACTGGCCAATTAAGGTGGCTGCAAAGAAGAGGGACTCTGCAGTCAACACATGATAAGCAATGGGAGGGCTCCAAGCCCTTTTTGTAAACAATAGTGTCTTGCAAATGCGACGCATGCACGAGGGCATGAACTCGCAGGGACCCTACAAAAGTCAAAAGCAAGGTTAAATGTCTCACAACTGTACTGGGAATTTGTGGGATCCAGATGTGTACTTAGGCAAACTTAGCGAAACGCGGCAAGTACAAATAGTACCGTATCTCTGCTGCTCACACCCTGCCACCACCACTGCCTGCATAAAAGGTAGGTATTGAGCTAGCCATTCAATCCTACCTGATATCCACAACAGAAGTGTTTGAACGTAGCTCAGTGGGCTTTTCTCTTTTCTGAACTCAATGGAAGTCCACCTCTACGATTGCAATCTGGTGGTAGGCTGGCCAGTCAGCACTGGGCCAAGCTAAATAGTCTGGATGGTGGATGATGATGTTGTCATCTCCTGTCCAGTTCCTCGGCCTAACACACTAATGTAGGACAGGGAGGACAAGGAGAACACAATGACCGCCAGCCTAGACCTACCAACAGCAGACCTGGCTGTGTGAGGGTAAGAAGAGCAGGCGTTCGGACATCTCAAGTCCATTAGCAGACCTGCTTTAGGGTTATGGGGCAGAGAGATCGGGTCCAGCAACAGTAGCAGAGAATGCTGAGTTGTGAGAAAGATCTTACAGAGGATAAATGAGGTACAACAATTACAAATTCTGTGTGACAAATACCTACATTACGACTCCTGAATGATATAGGAAAGTTCAACATAAGGGGAATTTGCCAAAAAGTTATAAGATGTTAGAAAGCACTTGTGAATCTTACAGTATGCCTGATTCTCCCCACAAGTGTTGCAGATTCACTTCTTGGGAATCTCGGGAAAATGATGTTTAAATGATATATTTCTCAACACAATTTCTACACAGCTATAGGGAACAGATGAAGTTAGCAATATGCACAAGGCATGTCAGTTACCTTATCATCTAGCTGCAGATTTACTTTTCACTTCCTTTTCTATTTCTAATATGGGTCTCCAATGCTTTATAGAAGCATATACGGCTTTTATGAAGACACTGGACCTAAAAGTCAATCAGGCAAAGTCTTTTATAATAATTGCAGGGGCAGGAAAAAAAGATACACTTCCATATGGACTCACTAAAAATCGAGGTGGTCAACTCCTTCACATATTTAGGAGTTCTTTTCGATAAAAATCAATCCTGAACACAGTTGGTGGAAGGGAGGGCTATGGTCATGGAAAGGAGCTTAGCAGCATTAAAATCCTTCTCCAGGAGGGTGGGGGCTAGACCTCTTGGCCCTAAAAAAAAGGTCTATCACACCAAGACATTATTAGCCGTGACCTATGGGCACACGTTTGGGGTATGGCACCCACTGAACCACTCCAGATAAATGAAAATACATTTCTTAAATCACTAACCTCTCATTCACAATCCTATTCAAATTACATCTCCCATATAGAATTGGGTCTTTCACACATTACAGACTCAATTCGCTTGGCGCCACTCCTGCAGTGGCCTTCTGTGAATACCAAAAGTCTTAAAGTTAGGATTTTTCACAGTTTAGGAGTCCTAAAGTTAGAACTTTACTATTCCTAAACTGAGAAAATCCTAACTTTAAGACTTTCAGTATTCACAGAAGGCATTTAGGAGTCCTAAAGTTAGGAGTCCTAACTTTACTACTCTTAAACTGAGAAAAATCCTAACTTTAAGACTTTCGGAATTCACAGAAGGTATTTAGGAGTCCTAAAGTTAGGACTCCTAACTTCTGTGAATACCGAAATGAGTAAGTGCCTTCTGTGAATACCAAAATGAGTAAATGCCTTTTGTGAATATCAAAATGGTAGTAAGTTTAGGATTTTGTCTTAAGTTAGTTCTGTGAATCGGGCCCTATGATCCTAAATGCGTATCTACTTGGGCATGTTTCATGAGCTTGACTAGGCCAGGATCTTTTATAATACGAATTGTGATTGGTTGTGATTTTATATATTTGTTTGTATGCAGTTTTCATCTACTTTTATGATCTGAATCAGGACAGATCAAATAAAGTTTCTATGATGATGACTGGCCAGAGTTGGAAAAAAAACCATACATTTTGCAATCTCAGGCCTTACAAGAGGCCAAGAGAGCCTTTGAAGGCTCAGCAGTGTTGTCGCTCAGGTTACAGAGAACTGATAGCTTCATACAGAAAACAGGTTACACTAATCCCACAGATTAGGATTTAAGACAGCGATATCACAGCCATGTGCCCCTAAACATCAGCTATTCCTTTTATGAAAGGACATACAATTTGTAAATAAATTCAATCTTGCCCTAAATGATCACTTATTATTTTGATGAAAAAGTCACAGCTTTTGTCCTGAAATACCAGCTTTTTCATCTTCTGTAAACACATGTTTTATGTCTAAACATTGGCATTTTCATGTACTTGGGGCAGCCCCGGGACAAGAGTGGGGGTGTCCCTGACTATTTTCTGATTTGTAGTTTAGACTAAAAGGTTTGTTTGAACAGTCACTCTGAAAGAGTTTCTTGAATAGCAGGGCAGTGTGGCTGTCCTATCAGGGATGATTCAAGAGCATCCTAAACACTGGAACCCTATACTCTTGAAGAATATGGACCCATCTTTTAGTGAGATTGGTTGGCAGATTGTTTGGATGTCATATACCCAGAGGTTCATGGTTTTTACATAAATGGAGGGTAACCCTTGCAGGTAACATGCCTTCTTCCTTTTGAAGCCTGTGTGTGACATATGGTACATTGAATTTCTTCTTGCATTGTATACCAATTGGAACTCAAGGCCAGTAGCTTGAAAAATGCCCAGTAACATTTAGTTTTTAGATCTCGCCTACACAGTGCGCAAGCGCTGCATAGAATGGACCTCTTGCCATCGCACTGTACTTTTTGGAAACTCGTGCATGTTTTGCACTGTTTCCAATGAGTACTCGTGCATGCAGAGACTTTGCCTTGCGAGAGCGAGCAGCGGCGCCGTCTGTTTGTAATTATCCCGCCTGCAGCTGCTCGCTCCCGCAAGGCAAACGCTCTGCATGCACGAGTACTGTTTCACTTTCGTGGCCGCGGGCCACGCTTGTGTTTCAGCGCTTGTTTTCTCTTGCTGTGGTGAGCGCTGCCTGTGCTCAGACTCAGTGCCTAGAAGCCCTCAATGTTATTGGCTGGGAGAGGATGGATCATTATAGAGCTGCTGACTTTGGAACTAGGCAATCAGACTCGAGTCCCGGCGTTGGCTCAGCACCCTGTGATTCCAGGCAAATCGCTTCACCTTCCCTTGTTCACAATATGAATGCGTCCCTGTGTTATGTAACTGGTGCTCGTGTAAAGCGTTCCCTCATGTTTGTTTTCTCTTGCTGTGGTGAGCGCTGCCTGTACTCAGACTCAGTTCCTAGAAGCCCTCGATGTTATTGGCTGGGAGAGGATGGGCCATTACAGAGATGCTGACTTTGGAACTAGGCAATCAGACTCGAGTCCCAGCGTCGGCTCCGCACCCTGTGCTTCCAGGCAAATTGCTTCACCTTCCCTTGTTCACAATATGAATGCGTCCCTGTTTTATGTAACTGGTGCTCGTGTAAAGCGCTCCCTCGGGTCGGTTTCGCGTTAAATAAAACTGCTCTGATGAGAACTAAACGAAATCTGAGCCCTGCCCGTCCAAGACCTTCAAGGCTGAGATGGAACCCACCAATCAGAAGGCAGAACAGCAGCGTGTCATCCTTCACCAGGGGGATCCTGGCTTCTGTCCTTTTGTGTTCCTGTATGATCCTTTTCACAGTGCCTAAAAGCCCCCATCACCTGTCCTGGCTGCAGACCAAAATGAGTTGTCTGCACAGGGGTGTCACCCCCAATCCCAGTTGCTTTTTTGTCTTAATACCCCCTTTATATGTACTGTATCAGCTTGTCACACTTCCGTGGCAAAAGAACCTGCCTGTAAGAAATATCTTATTGTTTGAAAACGCAGCAGGCCTCCACAAGAATGTGAATAAACAGGACGTTTTCCTTTTGATAACGATAAAGACAACCGACCCATGCCTCTCTTGTGTCTGAATAGCATGTTTTGACTCTCACTCAAACATCTCGCCATGTGTTCAGTTCACAAAACAATCATAGAGCTATACGTCTGTACGTTTTTTAAATGACTACTACATTTTGGGGCATTTTGGAAAACACTTGCTTTTTGTAGTGTAACATATCTGTGGTGTCGGTAAATCGGTTTCAAAGTTTTCATTTACCTGAAAGGCGAGTTTCTTTTTTACGTGCAATACTTACCAGACTTATGTACATATCAATTCAATCCCCATTCATCGCAGTCTCGTCATATTTTGTGCTGGCTATATGATCGCTCACACCTTCAGCATTAGCATACCAAATGATTCCATATTAAAAAGTATATAACAAGCATTTGCAATGCAATAGGTCTTGCATTTACGTGAGTTTGAGCTATTGGCATTGCAAATGACAATACCTTTTATTTAGGCTTCAAAAACCGAAACATAAATAAAAGGCATTGTCATTTGCAATGCTGATAGCTCAAACTCGTGTAAATGTGAGACCTGTTGCATTGCAAATGCTTGTTTTATTTGTCCCTGGGGTACTGGGATGGTCCTCAATTCATATTTTGAAAGTGTCTGGTTTTGGTTAAACTATTTAACTGTCCTCGGATTCTAGCGGTTCCAGTTGGTCAGTTGCCGCTGGAGGGCCTGCTGATAAATCTTGAGAGTTCGACATTTTGTGAACCAGTGATCATGGCCAAACAATTATTTTGTATGTGGGTCTTAGAGTGTTTATGGCACCCCTTTCGTTAGGTTTAGAGACTTCCATTGCCTGAGAAATTGGGCTCACCAATAGCAATCAAATCTCTTGGTCAGGACTTGCAGTGAGTCACTAGTGCTGTGCTTTCTACACTTCTAGAGTCTACAAGATCCTATGGTGCAGATTTATGACTTCTGGCGCATCCCTGAAAATCAGCAAAGATGCAACAGATAAGATGCGTCACGCAAGTTTACCCTTGCACCACCACAGATGCACTGCATTTACAATGCAGCGCATCATGGCGCAAGGATAAACAGATGCGTGACGCATCTCCCGTCGGAAGGGTGGCGCATTGCTGGAGTCGTGTTGCAAGTGTGACGCAACTCCTGCAATGCTCGTGGCCTTACACAACGTGGTGCGTCAAGCCTTACGCCTGCTTCAATCAGGCGCAAGGGTTTGACGCAGCGGCGTCGGAAAAGTGACTGAGTGAAATCTTGTAGATTTCACTCAGGCACTTTTCCGAGGCTTTCCTGCGCCGGAACGCCCACCCAGCGCTGGAATGCCCTCTTGGTGCACTGCTGCATGGGGGATAAAGTCCACTTGTGTCCTGAGGTCCTTAGGACACAAGATGACCTAATCGCCCCACCAGCAGTGCGCCACTGGTCGCGTTTGCAGAGTGGTGTAAAAAGGGGCATGGCCTCGGACCACCTTTCTGCAATCCAGCTTTGTGGCACTTACTGGGGGTACCTTGTGGGCTAGTTAGCCCCCAGGGACCCTCAGTATTCAAGGGGACGTAATTCCCTAACTTAGATCACGCCAGGGGGCGCATTTGCAGAGTGGCGCAAGGAGGGGGCGGGCCTCCAGCAAGATGCTGACTTTTCTTTGTTTTTTAAATATTTGTAGAAGGGGGCTGTGTGGCCCCCCTTCTTTCAATATTTTTTGGCCCAGGGGACCCCCTCCCCCAGGGCCTGAGCATTTAAAAAAAAAAAGGGAAGGATGGCCGCGTGCCTCCCTTCCCTGGACCGCTATTGACCTCGAGGACCCCCTCCCCCGGGGCCTGGCCAGCATTTTTTTAAATTTGGTTTTGGAAGGAGGCCGCATGTCCATCCTCCTGAGGCCAACTATGGCCCCGGGAACCCCATTCCCTGGGGCATTGTCTAATTTATTTTATGTTTTTATAAAATAGTACTGGAGGGGGACTGCGTGCCCCATTTCCTTGGCCACTACTTGCCCCGGGGACCCCATGCCCGAGGCCTGGCCAGCCTGTGTTTTTTTAGTAGGGGGGCCGTGTAGCCCCCTCTTTTGGCCAATTATAGCCCCGAGGACCCCATCCCCCGGGGCCGGCCTTCCTTAAAAAAAAAAATAAGAATAATAATTAAGTAAAAGGGAGGGGGCCAAGTGGCCCCCCTCCCGGGCCACTTCTGGTGCCGGGGAACACATCCCCGGGGCCGGCCCTTAAATTGGGGACCGTGGGGAAGCCCCAATGCCCCCACGGTCCCGCTGGCTCCCTGCCTCCTGAGGGAGCCTGCATTGCTTTTGCACACGGGGAGTTGGCGCGAAGCTGAAGCGCTTCCTGTTTTCTTTGGTTCGGTAAATAAAGTACCAGACTTTTTCACCCTCAACAGAGTTAGGTCTCTTCACTTGTCTAACGAGTGGGGTTCTGAGCATATATATATGCATTCGCCTCACAGCGGGTGTTGCAAGACTCCCTTACTTGCTGTATTGGAATAAAGGCTGTTTTCACCCGTTCCCCTGCTGTGGTCTCTTCACTCTCGTCGTTGGAGGAGGTGATGGATGATATTTACAGCGCAGGTTCCAGTACTGCGCAAAGAGGCCCCCGTTTCTCTAAGTTGGCTCTGACCGGCTGGTTGCTGCTTCGGTGGCGTTTGGAAGTGCCCGGGGTACCGGGATTTGCCAGAGCCCCCCTCCTGGTCTGGGCGAAATTGTTGCGGTGAAGGAGTCAATTGGCTCCACTTTGGGCAGGATATGCATTTCGCCCCTGCCCCCGATTAATGGACACCAGATTCAGGGAGGCTGAGACGGTTGGGGACTGGAAAGGACGGCGTGTTCCACGGCAGCAGGTGTGAAGTTTTTCCCAATAATCCAGCGCTTTGTCATCCGCCCTCGCAACATCCACCAGTTACAAGCAATAGAACTGCATGCTGGGACTGGTAGTCGCGGTACACAAAGCGACATACCAGAGACATTGGCGATAGGTATTTGCACCTCAAGGGGCGGACCAGCGCTGGACCAATCAGGTGGGGCGTGATATTATATCAATGAAAATTGCCGCCACGTGAAGCATTCACACCCGTGGCGCTGACGAAGGCTAATCCTAAGCCGAAATGCATTCGCCTCACAGCGGGTGTTGCAAGACTCCCTTACCTGCTGTATTGGAATAAAGGCTGTTTTCACCCGTTCCCCTGCTGTGGCCTCTTCACTATCGTCGTTGGAGGAGGTGATGGATGATATATATATATATATATATATATATATATATATATATATATATATATATATATTGTGGTAAGCCTGTTTGTTATCTGTGAGGCAGATCTTTCCTCCAGGCGTAACTTCTTGTTTGTTTCGACTCGAAAACAGAACATGGCACATCTTTAGTGTTGCTTATCCGGTTAATTTATTGTATTTTCACATTATTGTACCAAGTGCATCCCCAACAGGTAAGAGCCTAGGCGTTTCGGCCGCAGCCTTCCATAGCGCCAGCCAGATATATATATACGCTCACGTTTCCAAAAAAGAAACACACCGCACTCACGGCACCCCTTTGCAGACTTTTTATTTATAAGGACGCGTTTCGGCGTTCTGCCTTCCTCAGCTTGTTTAAACTCGAGTGCTATGGAACCTGGAGGTGTGACGAGGGGCCCCGGAGGAGACTCTGCCAACAGCGCAACTTGCCTTGGCACTCGGAATCTGCATTTGTCATCAGAGAGGGAAGGTAATTATTTACCTTGCACTGTGAAACAACCGTGGACTTTGGGGGCAATGCCTATGTGGAGGTGAGTGGGAATAAGATGAACATCTCCCCCCCCTGAACACTCCCGGACTTCGAATCCTACAATACATCTGAGGGGGAGGAATCTCCGTTCCGAGGTTGCAGCCCTCTTTTGATGCCTAGCAGCAAGAACCAATGGAATGACTCCTACCTGTTTTAATTTCCATCAGGATAGACTGCGCTGACTTTAAACAAGCTGAGGAAGGCAGACCGCCGAAACGCATCCTTGTAAATAAAGAATCTGCAAAGGGGTCCCGTGAGTGCATCATGTTTCTTTTTTGGAAACATGAGCGTGTATTTAAGTGTGGACCCACTTCCACAGGGTTGCACCCGTCAGTAAGAGTGCACATGCTGCCTGTAAGTGGACTTGGGAGCTGAATGTATAATATATATATTACCTACTGGCAGTCACCAGTAGGTATATATAGTTAGGACCTAGTTTCCATAGGAAATCCACAACATTCTATTGGGAATAACTAATGGCGCCGGTCAATAAATGTACACGATTTTCTCAAAGAAGATGGCCCGTTACGCTCTGCTCCTTCCCTGAAAGTCTTGGGGGGATTCGTCAAGCGGGGGCCGAGTAAAAAGGGGGGTCCCAAAACATGTTTTCCCCATGATAATTTCCATAGGACGATTAGACACGGCTACAGCCCGAACCGCTGAACGGAATTACACCAAACTTTGCAAAATGGCAGGGACTGGTACGCAGTAGGGCCTTTTCCATATTTGGTGAAAATCGCTCCAGTGGTTTTTATGAAAATTAACTTTAAAAAAAGTATATATATATATGCGCGCTTCGAGCGTTTTGGGTACGCGTACCGGTAAGCGCACCCGGCGCGCCACGGAAGTGTGCGAGCGGAAAGCTGATTGGCTCTCTGGTGTCTGTGAACATTCCAAACGGTCCGGAGAGTCCGCCATCTTGTGTCTCGGTAGAACCGAGACACAAGAGGTGAAAAATAAAAGGGGAAAACTTTAAAAGGGGGCAGGGTAGAGACCCCCTGACCCCCTAGGTTTTCTCAGGGGGGCCTAGGAGGACCCCGAAGGGCAAAAAAGCAATTTTTTTTTTTGTTGAAAATTTCGCGAAGTACGCCCAGGGTGCGTTTACATGTACGCGTACATGTGCGTTTACCCGTACGCGTACCCTGAGCGTACCACAGGGGGAAACAGTGAAAAAGGGGGTCCCAAAACGAGTTTTTCCACATGCAATTTCCAATAGGACATATAGCCCTTCTCAGGGGGTCCCAGAAGAACCCCAAGGGCCAGAAAAAAAAACGTTTTGAAAACGTGTACCCCGCGATTTTTCGAAAAAAAAATTATTTTTATTTTGCCCTGGGGGTCCTTCTGGGACCCCCTGAGAAGGGCTAGGGGGTCAGGGGGTCTCTACCCTGCCCCATTTTCGCATTTTCCACTCTTTTATTGGGCTCTCTTGTGCCTCAGTTCTCCTGAGAAACAAGATGGTGGCCAACACTTCTTGGTTTGGACAGTTTGGAATGTTGACAGACGACTGCCAGCCAATCAGGAGTGCGCGCAGACCTTCCCGAGCATGGGCTGCATTGATTGGCTGTGAACACTCCAAACCAGGAAGTTTGGGCAGCCATCTTGTGCTCGGTAGATCGAGGCACAAAAGAAGCAGAAAAACAAACGTGTAGATGCAAAAAGGGGGCAGGATAGAAACACCCTCACCCCCCTAGGGCTGCTCAGGTGGTCCCACAAGGATATTAACATATTTAAACGTTATCTGCTACTAGAATTAGCATTTAGAAAACCTTTGAACTTTATTGAAAAAAACCATAGGTTTCACGCCTGATATAGTTAGGAATTAGCATTTAAAAAACCTTGCAAATTCACTGAAAAAACCATAGGTTTCAGGCCTTATATAGTTAGGAATTAGCATTTAAAAAACCTTACAAATTAACTGAAAAAACCATAGGTTTCAGGCCTTATATAGTTAGGAATTAGCATATAAAAAACCATTGAAATTGCTCCTATATAGTTAGTTGTACTAACTATATTTCGCGCACCCGTAATCCACTGCTGATGTTGTCACATATTACATCATTCATGACATGGTCAGTGACATCACTGATGACATCTCAAATGACATCAATGATGACATAGGAGCAATTTCAATGTTTTTTTTAAATGCTAATTCCTAACTATATAAGGCCTGAAACCTATGTTTTTTTCAGTGAATATATATATATATATATATATACCCATGGGTGCTCTCTAACTAGCATTGCTGAATACTAAGGCTCCATAGTTTTGTTCCCACCTCACCCTTCTTTCACCGCCATCACCTTTCCGACTCTTTACTCCAGGGGTGGCCGGCACAGGTAAGAGCGGTGAAGCGGTGGTGCGGGGCAGGTCAGGGTGGAGGGGAAGTCGACAGGCGACGGGATAAAACCAGTCCCCTTGCGCTCGCCGCATTGCCGAGTTGGCAATGTGGCGAGAGCGCAAGGTAAGCAGTTGTATTAATTTTTTTATTAAATTTTACATATCCCGTTGTCTGTCGAGTCCCCCTCACCCCGCCCCACCCACCGCTCTTACCTGTGCCGGCCGCCACCACTTTACTTCCCTTCTGAATGCTTTTCTCATCTCTGCTTTCCTCCCTTTATTGTTTACCCATCTTCCTTCTCCCCTTTTTTTTCTCGCTCTTCTGCCTCTCTGCTATGGGTTAAAATCTGATAGTGAAAAACAAATCCCAGTCTCCAAAAATTAGTGCTGGTGCACACCACTTTCAACCACTGGCACAAATTAGGTTCAAAGGGACTGATCTTCCCATCTCACCTAACCTGCTAGCTCTCACCCAGGCTCCTTGCAAAAGTTCTGATTAACCCACACTTTTCGAAACCTGAAAGACTAACTCCTATAAACCATTTCACTCGCTGGACCTCTGACCAGTGGGGTACTAGGCGTCTCTGGCAGCCTCGTGAGAAAACAAGTGGTCCCAGGCACTTATTTATTTATTTAACAAGTGAAGCACTAGACCGATGCAGCAGACACAAAGAGCTAAAAGAAGGAACGAACAAAACAATGATTAAATAAACAAAAATGCACATGGGCAAAAACATGTGAAAGCGTCTCTTAGAATCGCATTGATCAATGAGCCCCCGAAAATATTTTTGTTACATATTTTCGTGGTGATTGACCAAAGAGAGTAAAAACTGCTGCCCAGAGAAAACAGTTGCAAAAAGTGCAGGAATGCCCTGCTGCAAAGTCTCCAGCCCAGATGGAGAGGAGTCCATGCGGTTTTACGTTACCCAACGTTTCGAATTCCAGCATCAACAAAGGATTAAAATCAAGTTAAGACGAGAAGGGGGTGGATGGAAGCAAGGAGGCTGCGAGGAGAGCCGACTCTCGGCCCACTAAATTGGGGGGTAACAAGGCTAATGCTCTGGTGCAGTGTCGTTCTGAAATATGTTTATACAAGCACTGCCAAAGCCAATAGGGATTGCCTCTGGGATCTTTTAGATTTACCAATGAAGAAAATAAATTAAAATATATAATGATGCTACTGGTGTCTTCGTTCAGTACGCTTTTGCATGCGTGATGACACAGGATGCACGATATGCATATGCATGCGTCATCTTGCATGCATTGCACCTACTGAATGACTAGGGTGCCATTTTATTTAGTTTAATATTCACCCATCTAAGAAGGCAGGCGTTACTTTGGGCAGTAAATAAAACAAATCTTTTGCATTTTAGCAAGCAGCACTGGGAGGTGCCGGGCCCTTTAAAAATGTTATAATATATATATATGAAAGGGCTAGTAGGGGTGGACGACCAACGGCAGAGTGAGTGGGGGCAGCAACAGGGAATTACCGTGGTGGGAGTCAATTAAATACAAATGAAGTGGATGGAGAAGGAGAAAAAGCGGGGTAAAAACAACACACAAGGGAGAGAGCAAAACTGAGCACCCGGGATGTTGGTATTTGGCGAATGGAGAAGCCTGAGAGAGCTGGAAAACAAATGCATTCCCTTAAAAAGATAAAAGTGAGGCTAACAAGTAGAAAGTGGTTTTCTAAAAGTGAGCAGTGGAAAGATACTAATCAGTCAATCAAAGGGATCAAAGCAATGCTCCAGTGAAGGGACAAACATTAGAGGAAGGAAGGCCATTTAATAATAAGCAAGCAAAAGAGAGTAACACTAAAGTCAACAAACGGTCAGTAATGGTTAGACTTTATGTCCACTGTAGGTTTTAGGTAAGTTCCACAAGAAGCTTTTACCTACAGAAAGCCAAAAACTGCTTGGTGTTCAAGAACTAAGAATGACAGAATAGATACGTTATACTGTTATAAAATGTTTCATTACACCACATAATTTTCTTTTAATGCCACATAATTTAGTCAAAGCTATCACACAATTTGGTCTTTCCTTGCTGCATAATTCTGGCAACCCTGAGCATACTGTATATTATGAGGATATTGCATGCCACCAAGGAATTCTGTGACCCAAGAGCAGGTGAGTAGCCGTTATTGTATATGGTTAATTAAAACCGTTTACAAAATTCATTTTTAATAACTCAGTTCTGTGGAATCATTCAGTACACTAAAAGTTCGTAAAAAAGGTTAATAAATGCTTAATACAAAAAGATTCAAGATTTAGGATTTGTAGGGCCCGCACAGACATCTTGATCTAGTTACAGTTGGGTTACAAGAGAAGAATGGGTCAAAGCCAAGCTCTTTTTATAAGGTTACAGAACATACAGGTGACTTGCAATATTATTTTCTTGTTTGGCAGGGAATATTATTTTACTTTTAATACATAGCAACACATATCCTACCTACACTCTTTGTTATGTTTTTGAACTCTGTCTCCCTGCTAAGAAAGGACAGATTGGTATAGTATAATAGAATGATGTCAGGCTCAGTATTTTGAGAATAACCATGACAATATGCAGTTTAGATATAGTTCCAATACACCTTAACAGGGACATCTGGTAAAAAATGTCACAATAAGTCTGAAACCCAAGGATTACATTATCTTTTTTTTTTTATTAGTTTTATTTCAGCAAACAGTCAGACATTATACAGAAATTACGACAAACTTATCTTTGTACATGATTGAGAGGGAAAAAGAAAGTAATGATAACAACATACAATAGATAGATTCATTTGACAACAGGTAGCTAATATAGACTAATGAATTAAATCCAATTCTGAATTGGAGCCCAGATTTTTAGCCCAAGTCTTTTCTTTATAGCGCTCTTAGATCTGTAAATGGCCATTTGTAGTTGATATATAGATAACATTTTAGCTTGCCACTGGCTAAAAACAGGAGATTCAGAGTCAAGCCAGTGAGAGGTAATACAAAAACGAAAAGCTGCCATGCAGATAAATAAAAAAGCTTCTTCGGCTATTGTCCTAATTCCTATTTGATTAGTTTCCAAACCAAAAATAAACATTTCCATATTTAATTTTAAAGTAATCCCCAAACTATTATTGATAAAAAAACGATATCCGCAATAAACTGAGAGAGTTTAGGACATTTAAAAAACATGTGACTAGAGTCAGCAGCTATTTCATCGCATCTTTTACATTTATCACCATTACCCCCTTTCCATTTTGCCAGCCTCGCCGGCGAATAATACAAATCGAAAATGGCCATAAAGTGTTGGCTCTGCAGTGAGACATTAAACAACACTCTAGTTGCTAATTTAATTGATCTTGCTATATCAACATTAGCGATTCCAAATTTCCTTTGCCATTTGTTCTCAATGAAATTCAGATCATCATCTATTTGGTTCATTACTAACTGATATATTAATCCAATTTCCCCCCCCCCTTTCTACTTGCTTCTAGAATATCATTTTTACTCGTGCAAATATGATCAAGTAACCCCTTTGATTCCAGAAAGTTGCGAAGCTGAAGATATTTAAAAAAATCAAATCTAGACAAATTATGTTTTGCTTGTAGACTAAAAAAGAACAGAATTGGGTACCGTCATAGAGATCTCCTAGTATACAGATCCCTGCAGCATACCATCTTTTCATGACTTGGTCATTGAAGATCTCGGGGAGTAACCGATTCTTCAAGACTGGAGTATAATGATTAATGTCTGTACAATTACTGAATTTCTTTTTAAACTGCCTCCATATTGAAGCAGCCGCTAATATAATTTTAAACTTAGTCTTTTTATAGTAACTAATTTCTAGAATTTTAACCAGAGATTGAGAAACTTCCTCACCCAGTAATATTTCATAAATTGACGGATGGATCGCTTCATCAATGGTCATTCCAGGGAATATTAGTCAGAGATTACATTATCGAACAAAGGAATATTTTGAAAAGCCAAATCAGCTCAGCGACTCACCTGTTACGATGACACCTTGAGTCGTGGTGTCAAGAGTGGAGGGTAATACTCTACAAACAGGCACGAATCAATGTAATTTTCAAGTCACAGCTGGAGTGATGACATTTACACTGTAACATGGAATTTAGTGACGTAAGCGGGTATTGCAGGCTTCAATTTATTATATGAAGTTAAATCAGGCATGTTCATGATTTCCTTTCACGTCTTCGGACTTACAAGAGAGGTATCAGTGTTCCACAAGCAAGGCCTTTTCCATAGTTCTAGGAGAATGCATATGAAAAGGACAACAATTTACAAAATAAAGGTAATCCCTCTCATAGAAGTCTACGGAAGGATGTTTTGCTCATCTAGACAATAAATCAACGAATGAAGACTCTACATTTTTTCTGAAAACTTAGGTAATGGGTGTCAAGGATAGCTTATGGGAGGAACCACAGTCAAAAAAGGTGCTGCAGCATGCAGACATACACTCACTTCTGCTGACCATGACGTGTAACACAAATAAATTTGGTTATGGAATTAAACACCAACCCTCTTCCTTCTCTCCACCACAAATAAAAGTATTTTCAACAGCTAAGCTAGGGGTGCTTCAACTAGCAGTATACACTCTGAGGGGCAAATCTTTTATTTTTATATGAGTATTGCCAACTTTGGGCATGATTCACAAAAGTAAACTGAGATGAAGGTCTAACTTTACGACTTTCGGTATTCACATAGGGCATTTACGAGTAGTAAAGTTAGAGTTTTGTCTCAGTTAAATGTAAGTTCTGGTCTTAGGTTCAACTGAGACTAAAACTGAGACAAAAGTCTACCTTTACTACTCGTAAATGCCCTTTGTGAATACTGAAAGTCGTAAAGTTAGATTTTCGTCTCAGTTTACCTTTGTGAATCAGGCCCTTTGTTTTTGTTGCTCTAAAAAGCACACATTGCACCCATGAGACTGAAACAATGTTTACAAAATGCTCAGGGTGAATGTCAGCAAACTACATGGTGAAGGGAAAGGGACGAAGGATGGGGCAACATTACACAAAAAAGTAAGGAGAGATCACACTGACAAAATAGTAATGGACATCCATACGGTGCCCCTCAACAGAACTAAGCAGACACCTGCCTTCTAAAAAACAGCACCTGAAACTAATGAGTGTCACCCTTCAGCAGTCCTGTGCTATCTCGATAGAATGAGCTATACGGGGGAACGCAGAAGCAATACAGGATAGGGGAAGTAATATGTTGGAGACAATGAGGAGAAGCACATGGGCAAATGCAGCAAGGAGGAGGTGGGCTACAGAGCGCAGCACAGGGGGACAGGAGTACAGGAGGGAGACTGCTCGAAAACACGTGCACTCTTATGGAGTGCTCACCATAAAATAGGGGTGGGCGGCCAGGTATAAGAAATGAAGAGAGAGAATGAGCAGAGAAGGCTCGGAAACACATGCATGCACTCTTACGGAGTATCAGGTGCAAGTACCAAGGCGGGGAAGAGGGGAGACAGCCTGAAAAAAGTCACATGCACTCTTTGGGAGGGAGAAGGGGGGCAAGCCAGACTGACAACCGGGTTGTGTGTGTAAAAGGCCGCTTTATTGAAACAGGTGCACATCACAAACTTTATTAAACTGGCTCAAACTAAAACCTCTCTAAACATCGAGTTACCTAGCCCCTTGCCTTTCCTCCCCCCGCCCCTACGATCCCCACATGATAAAAACATCCCCCCACCCTGCAAAACACTATACATAAAATGCAAATACATTACATAAATACACCATGATACACAATCTTATCCCATAACCTTTGACGTTCTTAACCCCAAAAACCTAACCTCCTATCCGTCTTCCTGCAACTGTAACTAATGAGCACCAATGTAAAACCTCCAACCTGTTTAACCTTTCCCCGTTCCTGAACACCAACTCTCCAACTTAACGCTAACTACCAAAACTCCAGCCAAACTTGGCCAACTTCCAAAACAAACACCACCAGCACCTGTTCCAGAGCGACAACATACAATTCAGAAACCCCTGCACACCTGTTCCAAAACGGGCCCTGTCGAACCCTAACAAAAACCTCCCACAAACCACGGAACCTAGGGAGGGCGGGCGGGGACAAAAAACCTAGCCTGCAGCGCTCCCAGCCACCAGGTTACAAAAACCTAAAATGGTGGCTGGGCAGGCGCTGAAACCCCTGATAAACCCTTTGGGCTATATGTTTAAAACTTGGGCTGTCTTTGGGCTATCCCCAAACAGCCCAAAACAGCACAACATGGCTGCCGCCATCTCGCCCCCCCTCCCCCTCCCAAACTGCCCTCAAAACCCCCTTCGGAGTGCTAAAGCAGAAGCGCTATGGAGGGAGCAGTAAGCAGGGGGAAGTGGGAAGAAATAGTACCTGAATCACGCTGGGAGCAGCGGACGGGCACAGATTAACTTAAATCAATCTGTGCTTGGTTCCTGCTCCAGAGCAAGCATCGGAAGTGTCGTTTTGGCTGCACTGACCAATTAAGATGGCAGCAAAGAAGAGTGACGAGAAGACAAACGAAGTGGACGGGTTACAAGCTGTTTTTGTATACAATAGTATCTCGCAAGCAAGAAACATGCACTAGTGCTTGCTCTCACAGCCTCAACCCTAATAAAGGTGATTGTATGAGCCTAAGTTCTTGATATTGACAATAAGTATGTAGAGTGATCTATTGTCAGCTCCCTGTAGTCTTCTAGATAAAGGGCTCTGGTTATGCGACAATATGAAGCCTTCCTCCATCATTAAGCTAAATTTCCTCTTCATTGTTTAAAAATGTCTAGCTTTTTTTTAATTTACTTTGGAGAACCTGAATTAAAAAAAAAAATGTTGTGACCAAATTTAAGGGTATCTGAAACACATTTGGAATGTAAATCACCAAGCGACCCAGGTTAGTTCATTTAAAAATACATGAATCATTAGAGTCCAAGGGCCTAGAGTTGATTATTCAGGAATGTGGAGTGGGCACAGAAATAGAATTGTTAAAAATACACGGCTCATGAAGGAAAGAAAGAGTGCTAGAATAGCCAGGGTCAATCTAGTACCTGTGCGTGGCCGCTAGGTGATACTACTGATATTGAAATGGACGAATGGGCATCCCAGGTGTTTTTCTGTCTTTGTCTATAAATCTATCAAAGGTTGGAGCACATCGAAGTATACTCTAATAATTGCCTGAGCATGTTGCATTATCTCAATACCGTCTTCTCCGACTGAGAGAGCACATTATACAAACTAGAAACAACTCTTAACTGACTGCTAGTGCATGGCATAGATTCTCACTCCAAGTCTTTACTTACTATCATAGAACATTACGGCATGCCGGCTGCCCACCTTCCCTTTCACCTAGAGCATGTTACACTATCTTTGTAGAGTCCTTCTCTTAATGCTAAAAATGCTACACTACATGTTATCGATTTTGGTCTTCACTTGCTGTCAGTACCGTATCTCTTTAAGGGCCTTCGGTGGACCCTAGACCATGTTTTAATACCCCTGTGAGGGCCTTGGAGGGATACTGCAGCATGTTTTAATATTCATCTACTGGTCTTTGATGGACTCTAAACCATGTTTTACTACCCCTGTGAGGGTCTTTGATTGACGCTAGACCATGTTTTACTACCCCTGTAAGGGTCTTTGATGAATGCTAGACCATGTTTTACTACCCATGTGAGGGCCTTGGAGGGATACTACAACCTTTTTTAATATTCATCTACGGGTCTTTGATAGATGCTAGACCAAGTTTTACTACCCCTATAAAGATCTTTTATTGACGCTAGACCATGTTTTACTACCCCTGAAAGGGTCTTTGATGGACGCTAGACCATGTTTTACTACCCCTGTGAGGGCCTTGGAGGGATACTGCAGCATGTTTTACTGCTCATCTACGGGCCTTTTATGGACATTGGAACATGTTTTACTACCACGCAAAGGGCCTGTATTGGATGCTAGTATATGTTTTACTATCCCTCTAAGGACATTTGTTGGAGGTTGGCATTTGTTTTATACTCCTCTAAGGATATTTGATGAACGCTAGTCCGTTGTTTACTACCCCTCTATGGGCCTTTGATGGACACTAGAGCATGTTCCACTACCCTTCTAAGGGCTATTTATGGACGCTACAGCATGTTTTACTACTCCTCTATGGGCCTTTTATGGACGCTTCAGCATGTTTTACTATCCTTCTTAGGGCCTTTTATGGACACTACATAATGTTTTACTATTTATCTAACCAACTGTGATGGATGTTACAGTTTGTTTTACTACCCATAAGGGCCTTTTATTGACGCTTCAGGGTGTTTTACTATCTCTCCAGGGGCATTTTATGGACACTGCATAATGTTTTACTGTTCATCTAAGTAACTCTGATGGATGCTACAGTTTGTTTTACTACCCCTCTATGGGCTTGTGATGGATGCTAGTGCAAATTTTGCTATCCCTCTAGGGGACGTTGATGGATGCTACAGCTTGTTTTACTACCCCTCTAAGGGCTTGTGATGGGCACCAGAAAACTTTTACTATCCCTATAAGCAGTGCTTAATTTGTAAATAAATAAGTGCCAGGGACCTTGTCAGGTGGCCATTGCAGCTTACACCACCCTCTGCCCTGCCTGTCCTGCCATTGACAGTACCAGCACAACTACAAACCATCGTAGTTCTATAAATGGGACCATTTAGACTATGTGTAACCACAAGACCCAGACAAAATCTGGGATGAGGGAACCAGAGGCACGGGGTGCTAGGAGCCGACAGCCTCCAAAAGAAACTTTTCATCACATTAGAGCTGCTCCCAGTGAGGTGTCGATAGTGCTAGTGCTAATCAATTTGTGAGTGCAGGCATCTCACAAAAAGTGAAGGACTGGTCTCACACACCACCTGGTGTCATGCTTCATCATTGACCAGTCCTCGCCCTCTAAAGACTTGGTTTGAACGAGGGCAGGCATACACCTGACGACAGGGATGCACTTCTAAACTAAGTGGGGGCCCATACAAAAAGATAGTGAGGTTAAAAAGCCATTATAGATGTCAAATACATTTTAATGTTGCTGGCATCTATATGGTAATTAAAACAAAATGATTGGTGTTTTGGGGATATTATTGTCCCCTTACCGGTATCAATGGGGTTGACATGTTTCTGCCAAATGGCCCAGTAGAGTCCGTGGCATTCATCAGGACCTAAATAAATAAACTGTGGGCTCCACTCTTACCAGACTGTGGTGAGAGGATTTCCTCTGAGTGGGGTGATATAGATTACACTGCACCGTGATCTGGTCTGTATCTAAAGCCTGAAAGAAAAAACACAACGGTTGCAAAACGTACATTGTAACAGAGCACTAAGTACCCAAAACATTGTATAGTCAGCCACACACACCGAGGAACTATTGTGAGTGGCTATGAGTGCAGCAGTTGTGACAATCATCTGTGCACCAGAAAGGAGAAATTATCTCCCAAAATGCTTACCATATGGTTGGGACACTGTGCCCCATAGGAGGGTGAGAGCAGGAGACCCCTTAGTTCAAGCGCTAAAAAAATAGTGAGGAGAAAAACATAATACAAGATGTTTAAACGAAGGTAAATACTACAAAGAACACATGTGAGGTTCTGTGGTATATCAGGTTCAAGGAGGTAACCATCACAAGTTTTAAGTAAGGAGCAGTTTTTCTTGCCAGAATTTAGAAACACAGAGAGAATATTTTTTTAGATAGCATGCAATCTGAGGATGCAAGACTCAAAAGAAATAACATATTTGGATGTAACTATAGTTATAAATTAGGTACTTTGATGGGTGCTAATGTAGGATGAGCTATCTGTCCACTGATAGGTTACCGCTAGAACACTACTTCTGCAAGGAGAGCTGATCATCTCAGGTGGCGAATGCCTAAAGTAATGACCGGACGCAAATATTGAAAGAAGAGTCTACAAATGCAGGAGAGGATATCTACTGATGTTTAGCCCCACGTTTTGCTCATTGGATTAGTAAAGTGGGATCCAGAACCGCACCTCTGATTTGACATTGCACAAAATGGAGGGTGAGGGCAGCTTCCTCAGACATTGGAAGTATATTGCCTGCATTCTCGTGGGTGGATATGAAGACACTAAAGGGAGGAAGACCACTTTAAAAATTAAATGATGATTTTGTTAGCAAGGGTCTGCTGTTTAGACTTCTTGGAGCATTGCTATATGATACATGATAGGGGTGAGCGGTAGGTCCGCAGAATCTGGGCGCGATTACAACCTTAGGTCGGAGGCTTTCCGACCGGGATTGTTGATTTCACTTTCAGCTGCCTACTTACAATTTAGACAGTCTGAAATGAAACTGGTCATTCAATCTGGCTGGATTCCGACAGGCTCAGTCGGAGACTGGCCCGTAATACTTATGGACGGCGTTTGACGCTGTACGGATTATGATGCTTGTTTTCCGGCAGGCTTTCCATGCCAGGCTTTCTAACATGGAAAACCTGTTGGAAAGTAAGTTTGGGGGCCCCTAGCAGGGCCCCCTTCTGTTTGCAGCCTCTGGTTGGGGGCCCTTGTTGATCCCTGCACCGTGTGGCAGGCACTGTGAGGTGCCTGCCACACGGTGCAGGGATGAATACAACCTCGCATTTCCCTATGGAAGCTTGTGCTACAGCGGTTTATAGCCATAGCACATTCTCCCATAGGGAAATGTGAATATGCAACTGCACCATGTGTAGGCGCATCATAATTAGAGGTCGTAAGACCCTTATCCGCGACAGTGCCTGCCATACATCGTAATAAGCCCCTCTGTCTGAAGGGAGAGCAACCACATGAAAAAGTAAACTAGGGAAAAACAGAGCATTTGGTACAACTCCAATAATCCGGGGAATACACCCAGAACCAAAAACTGTTCAAATATAAACACTCAAGGAAAAATAAAATATTAAGGAAAAAGTGAAAAAAACTGACTAAAAAATAAGCAACTCTATTTCTTTGAAAAAATAAATTAAATGCATTCAGGTTGAAAATAAAGTCTGATGCCTGATAATAAGAACGTGTTAAGGAAAAGGCTAATAAACCCAACCATAAAACACGTACAATCCTCGTATAAAACAAAGACAGTAAAAAAACATTAAAGGCAATGTTACAGACATAATACTACTACATAAAAAGAAATAACGATTACATTTCTCAATCCGGCCTAGTACAATACCATAAACTAAGACATATATAGCATGGTGGATGGCGGAACCTTGATAAACTAAGACATACTACACTTAAAAATACTTTAAAACAACAGCCAGTTACATAGACTGGCCTAAGTCTAAACATTTCCCCATGCGTCATCCTTAGAAAATGAATTTAAAATAGTTTTACCTGAACCAGAGACCAGTAACCGGAAACTGGAGCCGCAAACTCCACAAACTGTCTGAAATGGCGAAGAAAAAATACAAAATCAAAGAAAGAGGCAAGAAGTGGCAGAAATTGAAAATAAAAAAAGACCGCCACCCCATAAAAATCAATGTTAAAAACGTTTTAATTAATGTTTTGAAAATAATAAACAACATGTTAAAAATTTAGAAAACACATGTTTATGTTAAAAAACAGGTACAAAAAGGATCATGCATTGATATATATTAAAAATACTGATAAAAACATAAAACAAATACTTGTCATTACTTTTTATTATGCTATAATGTTTAAAAAATAAATAATTATTTATAGGCACCATAACTATACAATATGTGTAATTCTAGTTATTCTTAATTGAAAGCATAATTTTCCATTGGAATTTAAAAAAATCCCAAACATCTTGTAATTACTGAAAATTCATGCACAGTAAAACAAATAATTATTTATTAAAGAGATATTTAGAAAATGTATTAAACAATAAAATGTAAAAATACTACTTAAAAAAAATCCATTCTCCAACAAACAAACAGTTAATATGATAAATTGCTATAACCTTTCATTGTACAAACTGAAAAATACAAACAAATGCCAACAGTTTTTGGAAATCACATTTACTATTCCTAACAAAAACATAGCCGCATTGAAGAAAGTGTTATACTTTGGAGAAAGTCTAATTTACTACTTTCATTCAACTTTACCACATTGGGGAAACATGACCTGGAGAGAGGGTGTTAATATTTACTATTCCCACTCCAAACTTAAGCCAAATGGTGAAGTGTTGAACGTTGGAGGTTTTAGAATTCATATTCCCACTGATAAACTTAATAACTCTGGGGAAAGTGTTGTACTTTGGGGATTTCATATTTACTGTTAAAATACCAAGCTTAACTACATTCACTGGGGTAAGAGTTGCACTTTGTGGGATTCATATTTACTATTATCTTATCGACATTGGGGAAAGTGTAGGGCTTTGAGGGGCAAAGCCAAACACACTAACAAAAGTGTTGGACTTTAAATGACTTGTATACAAATCCAAACTTAACCACATTGGGGAAAGTATTGTCATTTTCAATTACAAAATTAAGTACTCCTACAAACTTATAGTAGACACATTACAGAAAACTTCCATTCCATGAAACCATTTGGATTATCCCAAAAAACTAAACCACATGACATAGATCAGGTAAACTGAGAGTACTAAGAAACAAATAGAAAAATTAACAAAATTGTATAATTTAAAAATTGATAGATATAATTCATTCTTTGCATTATTTGTTTTTGAAATAAATAAGTAAATTATAAAAATTTATCATTTAAAATTCAAATTACTCCAACGATGTATCTTCCAATTAGAACAAAATACACTAATTTAAAAAACACCTTTGGTTAAGACCAAACTAATCTTACAAGTAAATGAAATTCCTTTACTTTAAAAAATAAATGTAAATTTCAAGTATGAAAAAGCATTTTAGAAAATTACATACAGAATACCATTCTTATTTCCTTAAAAAGGATTACAAATAAAAATTTCATTTTTACATAATTATTAATCAATTAATAATAATAATAATAATAATACAGTATTTATAACGCGCAGAAAATACTTAACCCCAGAAGGGCATCAAGGCGCTCAGAAATAAAGGTATAATTTAATTAAAAAAATAATTAGGATGTCTAATAATAAACTGCATATGAGCCTTAAACTTTATGTATGGACAAAAGGGGGTAGACTCGCACCCCCTAATCTTAGATGTTATTATAAAACTACTTCAGTTCAATGTTTTTCCAGATTTTTTAAAGGAATTGATCAGCAGCACCTAGATAATTCACTACTAGTTGTAATGTTAGGTGATTTAACCATTGAGCTTCCTTGCTTTCTCAAGCTCAGTTACAATAAAAAAAATGTCAGATATAAGATTTAAATAAATCGAGTAAGACAAAAAATACTTCTTTAAATCTTATACCATTCATTTGGAGGCATATTTTAGAGAATGTTGTGATGTAGACCTTCCAACAGATGAAATAATTTGAACGGTTTGGGAAAAAGCAGATAAGGGATTTATGTAAACATGTTCTAATAACTAGAATTATGGATTGGGGGTATTTAAATATACCCTCAACAATTTTCAAAATCAGTAATTTTTTTGTATAGTCAAAATGTTCATTTTTCTGTGATATTTTTCTGTAAAGGAGAAAACAGAGTCTGCTGAGCTTACTCAAAATACATTTTCAAACAGGAGAATTTTTTCTGTGATTGGCCAATGCCACCATTTTTTAATTTTTTTTATAAATCTTTTTATTGAATAAACAAAGAAAAATAAAAACAATAACAGGTGACTCACATCGCGGAATGAAAGCATAAGCAATATACATATAGGGCATAATGGACGGAGACTATCAAGAAAGCCTACTCATAAGCTACGTCAGGTATGCTGCCGTACTACGTTCAGGATAATCAGACAAATGCCAACCACCAACCCCACTTCCCCGGGAAACAGGATAAACATTGAGTAGCAGTCCGGAGCAGGAGGGAGGGGGGAGGGAGCAGCAGTAAAAGGGTACGAGACTACAGCCGCATCCCGAATACAATAATGAATTAAGCAACAGTTGGCTAACTTATGCTAATAATACCCCCACCAGAACCCATCCACCCCAAAACACAAATTTGCGCCTCAATAAGACCACCTATATCAGGATTCTAAAGGATTTCAGCCATAAAAACTACAAACACTAACAAGACGAACACCCCTCCCCCCACCCTGCACCCCTGCATATGGCTAGCGCCTATCCCCAACTAGTAGTGTGCCTGTCGCCCCATCTAACTAAATACTAAAAGTAGTAAATGTGGAGGAGGACACCTCAGTACGGGCCCCCAGTCCCCCCTCCCCCCCGCCAGAACCAAGAATCCCCCAGAATAAAACACACAACTCTATTAAGAAGAGATATTAAAACAAAACAGGGGAAACAGTAAACACCACCCGACCTCCTGTAAATACAATGGTAACGAATCCCACTTCAGAAAGCCCATGGTGCGAAGCCCCAACAGTCAGTCTCATCCTTGACCCTTCCGATCAGTCGTGCAAGCCTCTTCCGGACGGGCTATCGCCTCCGCAGGATAGTCAAAATGCAGAAACAGTTCAGTAAAGTTCCTTCCGAGGCGAGGCAAAGTTTTAAAGTCACTGGGAACTCTGTCGGCATCAACGATGACCCTCATCGACATGAGCTCCCAACGTCGTTGTCTCTGCAATCGTAATAAAGGTGTCGGAGAGGGGAAAAATACTGTTTCGTTCCGTAGATAGTTCCCACCAAGAGTATCCGGAAGGGAAGCACCAATTAATCCACACACAGTAGGCAATGATGGTGGGCTTGGCAATCCGTAGAGAGCATCGAGTACACGGTCGTCGGCCATCACACTGCCATGAAGCTCCGACACCCCTCGTGGCACAGGGACCACTGCCGTTACAAGGACCTCCATGGGTGGTATAGGCCGAACAGGATATTGAAACGCATCAGGGTCCGGTCGCTCATGCCCATGTCTGTGTGTGACCGCAATCATTTTCTGGACAATGGACTCCACATGGGAATGTAGTGCCCCGATAGCTGCCAGTACAGTCCGTATCGACGGTTCAGACTCAGTCCGTCCCACCAAAATTTGTTCCGAGTCGACCATGTTCGCGTCCCCCAGAGGCACCGGCCTTCCCCGGGGGAACCGGCAAATTTGGGATGGACTGTCACGGAGGGAGACAGAGGGCTTACCAAGGCCACAATCCAGGCTCAGGTACCATAAGCGAAGACTCCGACCGGGCAAACACCGGCGGCGGCAAACCGGGTCTCCGGGTCAGGGCCCTCCGCCCCCAGCCACAGTCGTGCCTCGTCAACCCTCCATCGATTGTAGGCCAGCTCAACAACCGCCGTCAAAATCGGGCTAAGAAAGTTCTCCACATCCAAGGAACGGACCCTGTTGATCACCCACGGCCGATGTTATTCAACTGGAACCCGGCTGGGCCAGTACTCGAGTCCTCGGCTCACAAGCTGGTGTAGGCCCCAAACTAAAACACGACATAACTCCGTCCACCAAGCTGGTAAAAATCCCGGGATCGCTCCAAAGTACAGCACGGCAGTTCACAGGCCCGGAGGCAGGGTGTAAATTCAGGATTTGTAGCAGGATTATCCGGCGGGGGACAGAGGTCGGCGGAGCCGGGAGCCTAAGCGGCCATCTTGGTTGCTAGCATAGCTCCTCCCCAATGCCACCATTTTTTAATAGGTTCATGATTCACTAGCCTATCCAAAATCAGATTTGCTATTCCATCAAACACCCGTGCAAAGATCTGAGTTCACGTTTTCCTTTTCCCTGGTGCTAAACTGAAACAAATGTAATTTTACTCAGAGTAGATGCTGGATTACACACTAGCATGTTTACATAAATTTAACAGTACCATCTCTAGTAAGTGCCTCAGTTGCTGCAATGATAGCAAAGGAAATTGACTAAATATGATAAGAACATGTCCATGCCTAGAAAAGTATTGGATGCTATCTTTAGATTTATGTCCGGGGATGTGGCAGTTTCAATTAAACCTAATCCAGAGACTAGTTTGCATTCTATCAGGTAAGCTTCAGTCACGACCTAGAAGACATCTACTAGGAGTGTTTTCCTGTATTAGATACGTTTTAACTGGAACTTGTGAGAAGAATACCAGGATGATGTAATCCATTTGCTAGGCATTTTATGAGATCAACGTTTTGACCCTATAAGGGGGGATTGCAGATTAATGCAAATCTTTTGTTCACACCTATGCATTTTAGTTTAAATATGGCAGATCTGCAAAATATGAGCTATGACAAACTTAATGATTATTTGAAATCATTCATGAAAAATTGAAGTGTGGGAATGCCATCACAAAACTTCCAAGAAGCTCAACAATGGCAATCGATTTCATTATTTATGAGCCCTGAATCAAAAGATAATGATGTGACAAGAAGTCAACAACCGGGAAGGATAAGTACAAAATCCCATTATTTGTACTTAGATGATTAGGGGGTTCAGAAGTTTTATTAATCCCCCTAAAGCAAGCATGGGTATTGAAGTGTCAGTTAGTGCATCTAACACTGTGCTTGTTATTCATTCCTTATTCGACTTTCTTAATGTGGACTCCACACAGTCCTCCCACAAGTGGCAATTAGTGAATTGTAAACAAGGCGAGTGATAATTTTAGCCCGCCAATATTGCTTAAATAAGAGCAAACTTTCTTTCCCTGTCAACTTCAAAACTCAGTCACTTTTTAAGACAGCTCTTACAAAAGGATTAAAATGTGAAACCCACTCGGCATGTGTGAGTTTTAAAATAACAGAGATTCAAGTCACCCTGTAGTGATCAAAATCCACAAACGAAACTGGACACACTTTTAGTGGGAGGGGGATAGTAGTGGAAGGGCATAGGTTACTCTTAAACATATTGGTGATGAGCCCTAATTTACCAGTTGTGAACGAAATTGTGACACGCCATCTGTTAAAAACGAATTTCCTTTTTTGTGGGAGTAACAATAGATAGCTTCAGGGCACTTAAACAGGCTGGAGAGCACAGTAAAGCAAATATAATAGAAAGCACTCTTAAATATATTAAATTGATCAAATTCGTGGGAAATGATTAAAAGAGTGTGCAACAGTTGACAGGTCTCTCATAGGGCAGAGCTATCACAGCTCCACTACTTAAAAGAAAAGCGAGGCAAAATATTCTATGATTCAGGTGGACTTGTACATTTGTTTACGGTCGCAAATTTGCAAAATCATGGATTTCCAGTAATGATTAAGTAAACTATTTGCTTCCTCGTGAATAGGAAAGGGTTTGCAGCATTTCAATTAACAATGCCATTTTTGATCTAATTTGAATTTGAAAACAAATTATGCTTATCTGTTTTCAAAACACATTGGCTAGGTTTGAACCATTATAAAAACAGTTGGGATACTTGGTGAACTATGCTTCTTAGAGGACCTTTAAATTGTACAAAACAGCAATAAGCCAATTTTGCTTTGACGTTTGATGCAAGTTTAGTTCAATTTACATACATTTTGCTAATGGAAAAAGTAGAACAATATTTCAAATTTTTACAATATCATGGAATTGGGAAGCTTTCAACTACTGTAGATCATGGTGGGTGGAAAATAAGAATCAGTTCATCTCTAGAAAGGATTATTTCCTCTGAATCAGAGAAATTGGAATACTCAGTGTGGGAGTTTGGTTGAATATAAGATCGCTGAGTGGCTGACTTTTTCTGATCTTTATAGCAATGTAGATGGTACAGGTGGATCTGTACTCAACCAGAATAATTTGCACCCTATCCTTTTCATGACAAGGTAAGTTTTTTTTTAATCCATAAAGTTTATATATTGGGAACATTTTGCATCCACACCCATTGGTCCTCACCCCTTGCAAGTCAACCCGCGACATACCCGTTTCTAACTCGCATCTCCTCCTTCTGTCCCGCCAGGCACCCGCTACATATCCGAAGCCTGGCAGCTGCTTGCTGGCACAGTACAGGATTTAATCTCTCTCCTCTTCCAAGAACCAGGGGATTTTCAATTAAGAACGCTTACAGAGTTCCTCTCCTCATTTTCCTAATGAAGAGTGGCTGGCGCTAAATGAATTCTTGGGCAGAGTGGCCCTAATCCGTCTGTGTATTATAATTAAGTGGAGGGAAAAAAGGCCTTGTTATTTGCAGCCCCGCTGCCACATAATTAACCAGCACGTGGCATCGTTAGGATATGGATTAACTAGGCTTTTCCGTTGCTTGATTCATTTTGGAGTAATTACAAAGAGACCCTTTTTTGGTTTGTATGTTTTAAGGGCCAGCTGACCATGTGTCGTTCCGGGAGGGTGGCGGGTGCCACCTGTGACTCCCGCGAGGCTGGCACGGGGCAGCCTCACTTCGCGTATCCCCCGCAACATTGAGAGAATTTAATTAAAGGCATCATGATTCAACTCTCATTAGTGGACACTGGAAACGACCTCCCTTTAAATTCATTAGCAAAAAAAAAAAAATTATAAACAGATCGGAGACAGGTCCCCCACATAGGACAACTCATGCAGAAGCAATCTGCCAATGAAAGAGCAGTTGCTACAGGCATAGTTAGTTTGTTACTGTGAGGAAGCATACAAAATCCACGAGGTGTTATTGGTCAGGGCTCCTCAAGTGAACATACAATGTGATCCTATGAGGCACGGTTGCCACGCTTTAATGCAGACAGCAGTGTTAAACTTCAGGGCTGCAAGAAATGATTTCCTAAATCCCTCCTTGCACACTCAGTTGCTAATACCATCCCTCCATCAGGTCAAATTGCTATAACATTTCCCATATTCCTCCATCAATTTTCCACAAGCTAAGGGTCAATAACACTCGGAAATGTTACAGAAAGGATCTTTGAAAAAATGAACACTGCTGGAAATCAGTGGCATTTTTATTGGTGCCAAAGGAAGAATTTAGAAATTGGACTGCAGGAAAATTCAATGTTCCAATGGGGAAATTGGGCAGATAACTCAATGAGTGCAGCCTTCAGATCATAAGCTTAAATTTTCATCTGTTGATTCTGCCCTTTTCCCACTCGAGTTCAGTTAAACCTATCGGCATTAGTTTGGTAAGGGTCCTACCTAATAGTGACAGGAGTACGAAACTTCAGAACTGTAGTACTACATACAGTATGAAAAGCTAGTTAACAGCATTTAATATAATTGAATAATAACCAAATATACTCCAGGCCTGTATATTTGCTCTATGGTCAATCAGTTGACCTTCTGGTTCCTACAAGGCATTTAACCCACTAAAGCATTGGAAATACTATTCCCTCGTGTTCCTGAGGCAATTTGAGTGATATTAATGATTCCCTCTCTGACATTATGATAAGGTATGGTGCCTCTACCGAAACGGATCTTGCAATAAAAAAAAACATCTTTGAAGACACCCTCACCTTGAATTATCAACCTGTTTTTCAACTAAGAGCATTGCCAAAGTTATTGAACGAATAGTGGCATTTTAGATACAGAACTGCAGGGAGAACTGCTTACTGCTGCATTATCCTGTTTTCTACGTAGGACAACTATTCACAGTCAGTGATGTAAACTATGTTGGAGACATCAGGAAGTTCACTGAGTCGAGCGCTGATGACTTTTCGTATGTTAATGCATGTTGCTACTTTAGCCTGGCTTAAATAAGCTACATTGATTTTTCTATTCACAGTGATGACTGGCATCTTCTGTCACCGGCCAGAAATATTCTGGAAACTACTAGAGAGCATTTTGTGGGCTATATATTCGGACATATGCTGACTACATCACTCTTTCTTCAGATTGTAGTGTTCTTACTCCCTTCTGCTCTTTCTTGTAGAGGAAATGCTACACATCAAGCAATATAAAACTCCAAAATAAATATACAAATACAACTATATGCAATCTACCAGAGCTGTGCCTAAATATCTTAACTTAAATAGGAGGAAGACGAAGATACTGCTGCCCTCCTAATAGTCTACAATTTTGAAATCTGCCTTTAGACAGACCACATGTTTCTCTACACCAAAGTCAGTTTAGTGTGTGAAAAACCTAAGAGTAGAGAAATATGCTATTTTGCCACTTACTCCTCTTGTTAAATCTATATCGCAAACTTACTCTTTCCACTTAATCACCCTACCGTTTTCTCCTAGGTTAACAAGCTCAGTGGGCTTATTTCACCCAGAATGGACAACTGCAATGCAGTGTCTTCATCTTCCTACCCCAACTCTGCACAGGCTTCATTTGATTTAAAATGTTACTGCTTAATAGTCTTCTCAAATCAAATTGTAAGAATGATATATTATAGCCCGCTTCTGAGTATTATACTAGTTTTTAAAGGTTCTGAAACCGAGTTACAGGCCCAAGCCGCAGACGAGGGCCTATAACAAGAGTGAGGGCCTTTAACACCCAGTTTAGCCGAGGCAGAAGGCTTATAAAGCTATTAGAACTTTCCACTGTTGGTGGCGTAAAGCTCCTAAAAAGTGTTCTCGAGTAGACATCCTCCCTTTCACAAAGAGCCCAATATCCTCTGGCAGTGAAATTTATTGTTGTCTGTCTTCATCTTGACTAGTAGAATGCCTAAGCATAGCTTTATTTCTTCATCCAGGCTCTTAAGACTTAAAGGGCCATATTGTCAAGACCGGGTGATAAATTATCGCCGCATTAGCGGTAGGAAACTGCCCTAAATTGGCGATAAGGAGCTTGATAATATGTCCTTTAGAATTCCAATAGAAGCCCAGGTTCTGGTGTGAAGGACATCAAACCTGGGCTTCTATTGGAATTCTATAGGGCATATTATCAAACTCATTATCGACGCTTTAGCGGCAGTTTCCTGCTGCTAAAGCGGCGATAATTAATCGCCCGTTCTCAATAATATGGCCCATGTCCTTTTCAGGGATTTGTTAACATATTGCTGTGTCATCTTATGGATTTTATGGAGGCCTGTTAAATAAATAATTTGTGGCTCCCTGTTTGCCCGTTTACATGAATTTTGTGCCCTTGTGGAGCAAACAATAGATGAATATATGTTAACCTTTCCCAACCAGGAGCACGTTAAAATAGCCGGAAGCTCAACCTGCCTGGTATCAAGAAGACAGACAGGTAGAAGGGAGGTAGGGACAGATAAAAGGTAACTAGAGGTCAGTGAGGTAGTGAAAGACATAAAGTAAAGAGACAAAGGCCAGGTACCCCGATAGAAGGATACTTTGAGGTAGAAAGAGGAAGAGTTAGGCAGGGATAGAGAAGTAGAACATCTAGTAAGATTTAAGAGGAAGGTAGAGAGGCAGAGGGAAATACAGATGGGGGGAAAGGAAATATAGAGAGATGGAAAGGAGTGAGGTTGCGATAGTGGCAAGCAAGGCAGGAAAAGAGAGGTGAGCTAGATAAAGGACAAAGCAGAGACAGCGGTGGAGGTAGACACCTAAAGGGGAGAAGTAGAGAGATAAGGTTTATACATTAAAAGAGTGATAGGGTGAGATAGAGAGAGAGAGAGAGAGAAAGAGAGAACATTGAGGGTGGAGAGACAGAATATCGAGTAAAAAATATCGAGTTGCACGAATATTGAGTCATTAATATCGTGGTTCAGAAATATTGACAGCAAGTAGATCATGGTCAAAAATATAGACTTAAGGTAAGTCATATCGATTTTAAAAATATTGTCGTGTATTTCTATAGGTTCTGATTCGATCCCCCTATTCCTGACCCTATTCTGGTTAAACTTACTAGCTAGTTAACTAACAGTCAGCCCATGAGGCAAGAAAACCCCCATGATGCAGATACCGTTATCTGACGCAGTCACACTACGGCACAGGAACGTGTTATCTGATTAGGTCATAACGCTTGAGATCTAATTAGACAAGCGACATTCCTCCAGCCCCTGATAAGGCATACGACGTTCTCATAACAAATCAAACCTATGACAACCTGGATAATCCGTGCGGCCATTGTTTTGATTTCACAGAGAACTTTAGTAAAGAATGTGCTAACGAGCAAGTCGTATGACATCTTTATTGACGTACCTATGTCCATCCTTACGTCAATCTCGGCACCTTTAAGGTATAAATATTGCCGACCTTGCCCTATGCAAAGACACGCGTGGTGACAAGACGGAGCAGCCATACTTGCCGAAGCCGAGAGCAGAAGCAGACCCCGCAGGCAGCAGCCCCGCCTTCCTGACGCGCTGAGAGACGCGCTGCTATCTCAAGCCGAGAGACCCAGCACCGGCGCTTCTGGGCAGCCCTCGCAGGCAGCCTGGAATATCGAGAGCAGAGAAAGAGATACCATTCCTCATTCATCCTAAATTCCAGGTACAGAACTGAATAACCCCTCCTAGAGAATTCTTTAGTTATTCACTTGGCAAAAACAAACTTAACTTAAACTGTAACTTTCTATTCCCGCCCACGCATTAGACTTAGGTCAGGTACACGGGGTAGGCGTATTTAGAAACACCAGTTGAGTACGTTTAGTCAAAATGTATATGTGTATGTAAATATATTTTAATCATTTTAAACATCATATGGCTCAGAAACCATATCAATGTTTTTACAGTATTATTTTATACTATTGCTTCTAATGTATGCACTTTACTTAACTATAAGTATTGCAATAATATCGATCCATTTCTCTTGTACGAGAAAAGAGACTGATCAATAAATAACATCTTTTATTGAACACGCCCGTCTCTTCCTTTTCTCTACATTCTGATGAGACTAAGAATGCACGTACTGACTGAGTAAAATAATTGCCTTGTGCTCACACGACTCTCGAGATTGACTCTTGATTAGGGGAGAGCAAAGTTGTCATGTTCTATGGTTGTCAGAAACTAAATCCCTTCTTGTCTAATCAGGGGAGTTCATCCTTCCTTGAACATTCGAGAAAGTTTCTAGCGAACTCTGAGCTTAGCTGGCAAACCCAAAAATTAAGTCTAGTATCGACAGTAGTAGACCTAGTTAACGTCTGGCCTAGGCCTTTACTGCTGTAGGCACTATTCCAATGCGCAGAGCCTATTGGGAAAATAGGAGCTACACTACATGGCGCCCAACGCGTTTGGAAAGGGCGATAAAACTAACGTAAGACATTTAGAGTAACTCAGTCGTGCTTTCTCACTCAGACCCCTTTTCCCAAATACTCCAAAGACGTCTGGAGTGGGTGAAAGGTTATATCCTCCAAAACCTCGCAGGAGGGAACTCCTATGTATGGTTTTTGGTCAAGTCAACGTTGAAGGATAAACAGTGTTCCAAAATATTGTGCATCTAATCTTTGTTCCATAAAGAAACCTGATCTGCAAATAAAAATAATACCATCCTGTCAGTAAAATGGGAGACAGTGATGAAGAAAGAGAAGCAGTTAGATTAGCAGCTGAAATAGCAGCAGCTGATACTACAGCACTCGATGCAGACCCGGATATAATACTCATCCAGGTCGCCAAAAGGAGAGCTATAACTCTAAAACTTATAGAAAATGGACTGACACCTAGAGGTGGTACAGTCATATTCGTAATCGAGGCACACGAATATCGGCAGACAGAGGTATACTATACATGGATACATTTTCCAGCAGCAAATGCTGTAACAAAGTACTTCCACTATTACAAAGTAGAGGAACCTCCTAATGAGTACACTCCTTTCGAGGAGGTGGAAGTACCACTCAAATTCCAAGAGCATTTGCTCTTATTTGATGGCGCCCTAATACATAACAATCACATTACAAGGCTCGGTCCTTTAGGAAGACCAGGAGCAACGTGGCCGGTCCTAGCCGGATACACACCACATCCAGACATCGAAAGAATGCCTGCAGCAGAGCTGTTAATACAGCTAAAACAACTACTAAAAATTCACAGACAATTAGTTCAGTATGTAATGCGGACTTCAACAATTCAGCCAGCGATTAAACTTCCACAGCTGACCCCTCACCAGGGGAACACAAATAAAATTACACCACAGAACATCCAATCCTGCCTAGGTAAAGTTCCAGCTAAACGGGAACAAATACCATTCTGGTTGGCACAGAAAATTACCCAAATAGAGGCGGTGTTTCCTGACACCACCCCGCTGGAGAAACACAGGATTCTGACTATATGTCTCCCAATGGGAATCGCACCACACATTGAGGACTGTGACACTTGGGGTACAGTCTTTGCTTCCATCTATACAAAAACGCACGGTGTTCCATCCATTTCGGTAATACCAGATGTGCTAAAACAAATTCAAGATGAATACGGTCCAGAACCTGCTTTAACTCTTGGTATGAAATTACTGAAAGACTTCAAGCAAGTCTCGGCTATATTACTAGCCAACATAAAAGGTGAAGCAGCAAACGTGGCGATCCGCCAGAGGTTAAAAGAGACAGATATAGCAGACCAACCAGCTGAAATTGCCAGAATCATAGAAAAATCCTATGAAGAACTAGGCAGAGATAGTCTAGGTGGAATACCAGTAAAACCGCAACTGACTACAAGTCCAGAAAAAATATTTTTTAATAGTAATTCACCAAAAAAGAACTGGGATGGAAATAAACAATCCAATCCTAAAGAAAAGAAATTCCAGTCCAGAGGAAGGTCTCCTAGGCGAAGAGAGAAATCTCCGAACCCGAGACAAAGGTCACCTCAGAGTGAACCCTCTGGGAATAGATATAACCTTAGAAATAGGGATAATATTAAAAAACCTGATAGATATCAAGACATTGATACACGTCCCTCTCAATCTTTTCAGAATTCCTCGCAGAAATCGGAAAGAAGAGGACGATCAGAAGAGCACGCCAAGTCCAAAGACAAGGAACCTGCTCAACTGAAAAAGAAATCACAATTTCCAAAAAAGAAGGTAGCCAGTATCAAGGTAGTTAACAATGCCGAGAATACTGAGGACACAACTGAAAAACGGAGAATGGGCTCAGACAATGCTAGACAGCGCAGCAGAGGTGAGCATAGCTCGCAAAGTCCTTATGAATCATCTGGAGACAGTGGACACGAATGAATACCTTCAAGTGGAAACTGCAGATACCAGAGTTAGCAAGCCCCACAAAATATACGAGATAACATTACGTATAGAGGGAGATAAGACTAGGAAAATAAGGGGACTATTTTGGGATAACCTATCCAAGGGCTATGACATCCTTCTAGCTGAAAAAGACTGGCCACCATAGTTTGTCAGGGAGTGCCCTCATGGCGAAGAAGTAATTATGCCTGCCTTCTCGAATCAAATACCGATTCATAAAAAATACACACTTGCTAGAAAGTGGGCAGTGGCCTTAGCACCTGCTTTATATAAAAATCACGTAGGATGGGATGAGGATTCTCCTCCTCACAAAGTCCAGTTAAAATCACAACCTACTGCACAAAGGCAGTACCCAATTAAGCAAGAAGCTAAAAAACAAGTAAATGAAATACTAGATCAGCTAGAATACCAAGGGGTGATTGAAACTTGCACCTCACAAATGAACAATCCTTTATTTCCGGTCTCCAAACCAGACAATTCGTACCGTCTAGTTTTGGATTACCGACACCTTAACACATGTTGCAAAACTTTTGCAGTGCAAAACTCACACAGTGCTGCACTAATGAATAACATAGTGCGCAAAAAATACAAAACAACCTTGGACATCTCCAACGGATTCTTTTGTCAAAACATAGCACCAGAGAGCAGATATTTAACTGCATTTTCAGTAAATGGCACTCAAAAACAATTCTGTCGGTTAGCCCAGGGGTACAAGAACAGCCCGGGGGTATTCTCAGCGAGAGTAACAGAATTACTACAACTATATGATGATGAAGCATTATCTTATGTCGATGACATTTACTTAACAGATGATGACTTGGAAACTCACTTGAAAAGAGTGAACACCATAATACTTGGTTTCGCTGCAGAGGGTTACAAATTCAACTTCAAAAAGTCCAGAATTGCCCATCTGAAAATCCAGTACGGAGGATATGAATTATCAAGTATTGCCTGGTTAACAGTCTTTTAAGAAACTAGAAGAATTAAAAAATCTAAAATATGAAAAAACGTATCCTCTGCCAATCGACATTCTGCCTCTACGACATTACGCCTGTGTAATCTATACAGACGGACATGCTCAACCCTCCGTTTGGGGAGAACATGCATACAATCCCACATGTGAGATTACAAAAGAAGTGTGGCACGGAGGTAAACTAAGACCTCTATTAACAAAATCACACTCAGTAGAAACTAATTCAGAACTACAAACTGAAATATTAGCTTTGAAAATGGCGCTAGATAATGCGGATCGCGAATTCCCGACACTTATAGTGTCAGATTCATATTTCTGCGTCAAAGCATATAACAAGGATTTGCAGACATGGATTCAGAACGGTTACAAAGATGACACAGATGCACCAATAAAGCAGAGACTGCTCTGGGAACAAGTAGCTCTTTTGAAAAAAGAACTACCAAAGACTCACGTGACACACTCACTGAGTCATCAGCGTGATGGCGTTCACGTTGTAGGGAATTCATTGGCTGAAACAGCCGCAGCGGCAGCCAGTAAACCGGCTCCCGTAGATCGAAAAAAGCGTACATTAAAATACATTGACGGCGAAACATTGCTGGCAGTAAAAACGTCATCAAAAGGCGACTGCTCGGCGTTACCGATCAACTATCCACTCAATTACACATACATCATAGATGCAAACTCCATTCCTTTTGCTCGAATCCCTGGAGTGGGGGATAGAGTGATTCCAAACATGGACAGGAGAAACTTGTTAATCGCAGACGCACACATGGGCGAGGGTCTCAGACACCTTAAATTAAAAGATTCTCTGGAAGAATTACAATCACGGTACTGGTGGCCAGGCATGAGCCTGCACTACACCATGTTTGTAAAAAACTGCCCAAACTGCAACAGAGATCGCAGTGGGGAGAGAAGCAGTTTAATACCTCGTCGTATCAAGGCAGATAACATCACCACTAAAAAGAATGGCTTGCGATTAACATATACAGGCTAGTTCCCACTTATAATGTAGATCCACAGCACTCGGCTGACGTCCGGACTGTTATACAAGATTTGCGAGTCTAATTGGCATATACGCTAAGAGCATGCTACGTTCGACCATTTTTTTTTTCCTTTTCTCAGGCAATCCAGCCTGGGGGGGAAAGAATGGCCAAATGAGCACAGCCCAGCGGGAATCTTCTCACTTCCTTCCTGAGGGTATGGGATGGTGTAAAGAAAAAACCAAGACAGAAAGCAATCTATAATAGAAAGGATATTAGGTTCGGGAGCTGGGTGGGTCAAACATCTAATAAGTGTCCAACGTAGTCTAAATAACTTGCCAAGAAATTCTCTGAAGGGATTCAGTCCGTACGAATTATTATTCGGAACTAGGATGTTGATCTCTGACCTTGATAGTCAGACTTCAGTGGTAACAGAAAAAAGCTTTGATGTCAAAGACCGTTTGGCTATTTTGCAGGACTTAAACAAAACAAGAAAAGACCTGAGCAACATACAGTTGAAAGAACAGCCAACGACCACTGAAGAATCACCACCTGTCCCAGCAAGACCTGTCTGGATTCCAAAAGTCGGGGATCTAGTCAGGGAGAAGATCGCGGTAAAGAAGGAATTTGGGCCTTCTTACAGAAAAGCAGTTCCTGTATTGTCTGTCAACGGGACAAGATCAATTGTACTACCGCCACTTGCTGGAAAAAAGGAGAACCGAGTTGTATCCATCGACCTGGTAAAACCACAACATGTGGCCGATAACCAACAGTAGGCCAAGTGGACTCCCAATAAGTAGCAGAACACCAAGGTTTGCTACCAGTACAGAGGTCCTATCAAAGAGGCTCATCACATTCGAAACGCCTACAGAAGAACAACAAGGACTATGCAACAATGCAATAGAACTTAGACCTCTGAAAACCCAAATAAAGACATTTAGCAGAGACACACCAATCTATACAGAAGTACCAAGTGAAAATGCGAGAAACAAAAATCCTGAACCAATTGGAACAATTGACAGAACTGCATCCGGTTACTTCATCAACTTCGATGATTCCTCTGAAGGCTTCAGCGAACAAAAGACACAGCCATCATCAAAATCCTTTAAAGACAAAGCTAAGGAACTTTTGAAACAACTGAAAGAAACATATCTAGTTTCTCCATGGATTGAATTTTGGGTGGGTTTTGGTGCATTTATCCTCATACTTTGGCTCATCATGGTATTTACCTTGGGACGCTTCATTGAGGGAAAATATGCTAAAATGGACACAGCAAGTCAGAACATCAACTTGGTCCTCAAACCACACACATCTTCACACGTCGAGAAAAGAGAACTTTCTTCAGAACTTTCTTCAGCCAACTTCACAGCAATTCCAATATCTGGTGGGGTAGCCTGGGACAACACTGACTATGAAATTTATGGTCCGGTCGAGATCCTGAAATATCCACACCAAATCAAGATCTCCTTGAGTGACTTTGCTAAACCAAACTCATTTGCTGATGATTGGGACTTTGAAAGTATAAACAATATGATGTCTGACTTAGTAATGTCTGCTAAATTTACAAAACATGATTATTTGCAGGGTTCTACAAATTATGACAGCATGTACTGCTATAACCATTATGGTAACCATTTCTTGCATAAATCTGCACAACCTAGAAATGTTTTAAATTTTAATCAATGGGAACATTGTGCTACACCTCCAAAAGGGAGCTCTAGAACCGTGTATGGCAAATATTCATATTTTTCAGGTTTTAACATAACTAATGCTGAAACATTTTATTACAAATTGTCAAACAAGACAGGGATAAAAACCATGATAACCAACACAAAATTGATATATTCAGATTCTTTCTTTGAGAAAATGAATACTTTTGGATTTGATTATTGGGACAAACATGTTGATTTGAAAAGTGTTTGGGGCACAAAAGAATGGCAAGTACAGGGTTTAGAAGCTTTGTTTAGAGCCTGCATGATCCCAGAACAAATGATATTTTTAAATGACACCGTTCAACAAACCACCTGTCTTGGCTTAGCCAAAATCAAAGATTTAAATAACCTGTCTATTCCAAAGCCAGCAATGTTTAGCAATAACTCTGAAACAGATGAAGAAATAGACATAAACCATATACTTAACCAAAACAGAACACATCCTGATTGGAAACAATGGTTGATCTGGCCCACAGATACAAATAACTGTCAAGATAGATTCCTGAATAAAACACAGGGTTTCAAAATGACCAGGCCAGACCCTAGATATCCTCAAAGACATCACCCAGGGATAATAACAACCTACAGTGTGGGCAAATTATGCCTTCAATGGCTACAAACTTCCACACTGCCTGAAATTAAGCAACACCTAACTTTACTTACTGATGGTGCTGACTTGCGTGATTTCATAATGGGACCACGCAAACAGCGTCAAAAGCGTTTCATAGCAGCCTCTGTATATGCAGCATACAATGAGGCCTGGAAGGTTACTCAAATTGAGACAGCAGAGAGAATACGGGAAATTGACCGTATTAATTTGGAAAAATCACTTTCTGTAGTGGACAATGGGTTAATGACTCTGTCCTCCAGAATTTTTTCATTGGACAGCATTGTGTCTTCAGCAATCGATATATTATCGCAAGACTTACTGTTATTACAACATGGTCAGTCACAATTGCGTTCTATTGTACAGCTTGGCTTGGCGTTTAATCAACACAACGTCACTATTCCAAATCTTTAACCTTACTGATAGACAGATCGGTATGGCGCAGAAGGGTGCTGATTATACAATCTTGAGCATTGAAAAACTAGAAAGATTACCGTTGACAATGTCAGAACGACCTGTCAGTGAATGGATAATCCACGTAATCATAAATATTCCAATCTCAACCTTCAGGTTTCAATACTGCCAAAAATATATACAGGCTGGCATGTACGAGAAATTGGGAAAGGGGTACCTTAAAACAACTTGGAACCTGCCCTATTCACATGCATGTGTCAGTAACAAAGGACAGAAAGTGTTTCTTAGTGGCAACAATTGTGCTATGTCACTAAGCGGCACGCTTCTGTGTAACGGTATTAGTTTGCACGGAGCCTGTGAAGGGAATTCATACAACCTTTCATGTCACCAGCAAGGCGCACCTGCAACTGAAATAGAACCATTCTTTCAAAGACTCTATAATGGGAGTTACATTCTTATTGTAGACCGCAGATGCTGTAGTCTTATGCCCGGGACTCCTTATCTCGTCACTACGACGGCGAAGGTCAAGTGCTGTGGACGTTCTTTGTTTCCCAGCTCCTTTCCAGACAGGGAGGCAAGGGCATGGCCCGGTCTGAAAATTACTTCTATTCGAATAGACACTTTAAGCAGAATGAAAACAGTGCTTCTTCAGACGCCTACAAGGCTCACGTCATCTAAAGAAACGTATGATCTACAAGTCGCAAGGACGACTGCAGAGATACATACATTATTATCAACTAATTCCCCCGTACATTTCGCGGAAATTCTGAGCGAAATCTTAAATATTTCTGATACCACTGGGGTCTCAAAGGTATTTAAGACAGTATTTTCGATGGCATTAACACCATTCAAAGCCATACTGGGTATTTTTCCAGACTTCGTCCATTCGATTTTTGGCGGACTTCCCTTGATCCTAGGACTAATTGCAGGAATCCTATTCCTAGTCCTTATTTTTCGTTATGGCAACCCATGTCACAGATCAAACTCTCGCGACAATGGAAGATACGATCCTAGCCATTGGATACCGGGACCGGATATCAAAAATCCTGGGACTATCCCGGCTTAGAGACCTAAACATGACTTGGTTCCTATCATTTCGACCAATGTGGCAAAGGTGTGTTTTACCTGTACTAAGGTGTCTGCTATGCGGAGAAGAATGCGTGTTAGACACCTGTCTGACGCTACAATCGGATGCGCCGGTGGATGCAGATACATTGTTGGTTCCTACCAAGGTTCACGCACTGTGCTGCCCTCAAAGGCTGCCAATTCTGATGACGGCATTCCTGGAATCTTCACCACTGCGATTGAAGAGTAGTGAAGTTCAAGATGAAAGCAGCATCGAACAGGTACGACCTTCTGTCAGCAATGCAAATCAGAATGTCAATGGAGACAATCATGCGCATGAATGCATGGTTACCCCTATTTCCGACTTAGAGGAACTTTCCCATGAAGCTGTTGACAGTTTTTTCGAAAGCCTGAATGATATGATGTTCTCTCCGGAACAGAAATAGAGACTTTTGAGTAAACTCGCACACGGCGTTCCCTGAATTCGGCCTTCAACTTTAAAAATAAAGTCACATGAACAATTACAATCCAGTTCACGGACAGCAACTTTTTTCAGCAAGCCCCTAAAATATTTTTCTATATATTTTTTCCCGGGACACTGATTTTCTGCTTAAAGTAAGAGACTATTCCTAGAGAACTAAGATTTCTATTTTAGATACTTTATAGACTTTATAGACTTTAGCTGCCCGCTGGTATGTTCGCAATAGATTTTATGTGATGAAATGGTTTCGACTTTTTTTCTGTATAGCCATATTAAGAGCCATTTCATGTGTATTTCTCATATACCAACAAGCAATAATACATAACAATGCGTGTTTACTTTTGCATTTAATTCATAGCTTAAGTGCATACAATATATATGACTGCAATTTTTCAGTATATTTGAAAATTTCGAAATGCATTTATGTATTTTGGGGTGGTAAGGTATACACTATACTCTATAGTATGTTGTACTATGTTATACTATGCATAGATTAGTAGATATGACCATAGTTAGCGTGGAGTGGGTGTCGTGTATTTCTATAGGTTCTGATTCGATCCCCCTATTCCTGACCCTATTCTGGTTAAACTTACTAGCTAGTTAACTAACAGTCAGCCCATGAGGCAAGAAAACCCCCATGATGCAGATACCGTTATCTGACGCAGTCACACTACGGCACAGGAACGTGTTATCTGATTAGGTCATAACGCTTGAGATCTAATTAGACAAGCGACATTCCTCCAGCCCCTGATAAGGCATACGACGTTCTCATAACAAATCAAACCTATGACAACCTGGATAATCCGTGCGGCCATTGTTTTGATTTCACAGAGAACTTTAGTAAAGAATGTGCTAACGAGCAAGTCGTATGACATCTTTATTGACGTACCTATGTCCATCCTTACGTCAATCTCGGCACCTTTAAGGTATAAATATTGCCGACCTTGCCCTATGCAAAGACACGCGTGGTGACAAGACGGAGCAGCCATACTTGCCGAAGCCGAGAGCAGAAGCAGACCCCGCAGGCAGCAGCCCCGCCTTCCTGACGCGCTGAGAGACGCGCTGCTATCTCAAGCCGAGAAACCCAGCAGCGGCGCTTCTGGGCAGCCCTCGCAGGCAGCCTGGAATATCGAGAGCAGAGAAAGAGATACCATTCCTCATTCATCCTAAATTCCAGGTACAGAACTGAATAACCCCTCCTAGAGAATTCTTTAGTTATTCACTTGGCAAAAACAAACTTAACTTAAACTGTAACTTTCTATTCCCGCCACGCATTAGACTTAGGTCAGGTACACGGGGTAGGCGTATTTAGAAACACCAGTTGAGTACGTTTAGTCAAAATGTATATGTGTATGTAAATATATTTTAATCATTTTAAACATCATATGGCTCAGAAACCATATCAATGTTTTTACAGTATTATTTTATACTATTGCTTCTAATGTATGCACTTTACTTAACTATAAGTATTGCAATAATATCGATCCATTTCTCTTGTACGAGAAAAGAGACTGATCAATAAATAACATCTTTTATTGAACACGCCCGTCTCTTCCTTTTCTCTACATTCTGATGAGACTAAGAATGCACGTACTGACTGAGTAAAATAATTGCCTTGTGCTCACACGACTCTCGAGATTGACTCTTGATTAGGGGAGAGCAAAGTTGTCATGTTCTATGGTTGTCAGAAACTAAATCCCTTCTTGTCTAATCAGGGGAGTTCATCCTTCCTTGAACATTCGAGAAAGTTTCTAGCGAACTCTGAGCTTAGCTGGCAAACCCAAAAATTAAGTCTAGTATCGACAGTAGTAGACCTAGTTAACGTCTGGCCTAGGCCTTTACTGCTGTAGGCACTATTCCAATGCGCAGAGCCTATTGGGAAAATAGGAGCTACACTACAATATCGAAGTGTTTAATATCGTTTGCAAAAATATAGTTGTTAAAAATATCATTTTTTAATTGATGTTATGTGTTTTAGTATGTATTTTATATGTATGTGATGTATGTTTCTTTATATAAAAATTCTTTGTATTCTTAATATATGTGTTAAAGTTTTAGTAGTTATTAAAAAAGAATGATTTGAATTTTGCATTTGTAGTTCCGTGGTTGGTTGTGGGTTTATAGGGAAAAAGGGTGGGAAGAAATGTAATTATATTACATTTATTGATTACTTTTTATTCATTAATATTTGTTTAATTGAGATGGTATAGTGTTAAATGTGTAAAGTAATGTATTATTAATTAATTAATAATTGTTTTTTAATGAATTATAAATAATTCGTTGGTAATTATTTATGGTAATTGTGTAATTAATTTTAGGTGTGTGTTCTATTTATAGGTGTAAAGGGTGGGAAGTAATTTTGTTTTAATTTGTGAAGTAATAATTGGTTGTTAATTCATTTTAAATAAATAATTGATAATTAAGTAAGGCAATTGTGTAATTAATTTTAGGTGTGTGTTGTAGTGTTTATAGGTCTAAAGGGTGGGAAGTAATTTATTTTTAATTGATAAATTAATAATTGGATGTTAATTAATTTGTATTAATTAATTAGTAATTATGGTAATTGTGTAATTAGTTTTAGGTGTGTATGTTTTGGTTTATAGGAGTAAAGAGTGGGAAGTAATTTGTATTTAATAATTAGTATATAGTTGTTAATTAATGATAATTATTTCATATTTATTTTGGGTAATTGTTTTTTTGTGTGTTTTACTTTTAAAGGGGTAAAGGGTGGGTATTAAATACACTATAATTACATTATTATTTGTTGTTAATAGTAATAGTTTCTAATTTAAAAAATACATTTTTATTGTGTTTTATTATTTTATAGTTTAATTTAGGTGTGTGTTGTGGATATTATGGTGTTAAAGTGTGTAGTCAGTAAATGTTTATTCGTTTTTTATTAATAATATTTTTTTTATTGATTATTAATTATGGTAATTATGGAGGACAGTTTACTTAAAAATGCTGAAGTGTTTTGTTATTGGTGTGGTGTTATAGGGTAGGAAATAAAATAAATACATTTATGTTTTAATGAAGTTTTTTGTTTGTAAATATTTTCTAGTTTAAAATAATTATTTTCATAAATGTATCTATTATTTTATTTTATATATTATTTGTAGGTTTTTGTTATATGTAATTAATATTATATTATGTTTTCTTTGTATATATTTAATATATTTGATTTTTCATTTTTTAAATATGGTTTATTTATTTTTATGTTTTTTTTCTTTTTAATATTTTTTCTTTTTGTTTTAACTGTTTGAGTGTGAATAGTAATTTTGGTCCCTCCGTTATCCAACACTTTCCCTATTGTTACACTCACTGGAGTGGGAATAGTAATGTTTACCTCTCCGCTATCCAGCACTTTCCCTACTGCTGCACTCACTGGAGTTGGAATAGTAATTTTTACCCATCCCGTATCTAACACTTTCCCTTCTGTTGCACCACTGGAGTTGAAGTAGTAATTTGTAGCCCCTCCACAATCCAACACTTTCCCTACTGTTGTACTCACTGGAGTGGGAATAGTAATTTTACCTCTCTGCTATCCAACACTTTCCCTACTGTTGTACACACCGGAGTGGAAATACAATTTTTACCCCTCCGCTATCCAACTCTTATCCACGTTTGCATTCAGCGGAGTGGGAATAGTAAGTTTTACCCCTACCTATGCAACACTTTTTCTACTGTTGCTCTCTTTGGAGTGGGAATAGTAATTTTTGCCCCACCACTATCCAACACTTTCCCTACTGTTGCTCTCATTGGAGTGGGAATGGTGCATTTTACCCCTTTGCTATCCAACACTTTCCCTGTAGTTGCACTGACTAGAGTTGGAATAGTAATTTTGACCCCTTCGCTATCCAGCACTCTCCGTACTGTTGCACTCACTGGAGTGGGAATCGTAATTTTTACCACTTCGCTTGCCAGCACCTATCCTACTGTTGTACTCACTGGAGTGGGTATAGTAGTTTTTACCCCTCCGCTATCCAACATATTCCCTACTGTTGCACTCTTTGGAGTCGGAATAGTAATTTTTGCCCTTTTGCTATCCAGCACTTTCCCTACTGTTGCTCTCACTGGAGTGGGATTAGTAATTTTTACCCCTCCGCTATCCAAAACTTTCCTTCTGTTGCACTCACTGGAGTTGGAATAGTACATTTAATTACTCTGCTATCCAACACTTACCCAACTTTTGCACTCAGTGGAGTGGGAATAGTTAATTTTACCCCTTTGCTACCCAACACTTTCCCTACTGTTGCACTGATTGTATTGTGAAATTTAAGTGGAATTTTTTTTATAGTTTGTTTTAATTTATTATAGGTTTTAGTTTTTTACATTTTAAATAATTTTTATATATTGTTATTTTGTATATTATTTTACACTTTTAACATAAATTAAAAATATTAGTTTATTCATTGTTTTAAAGTAAATATATATGTATAAATTATTATCTTTATGCATTTATTTTTATATTAAGTGTATTTGTTATATTATATTAAAATGTATATTAAATGTATTTTATTTTTGTTAAAATTATATTTAATATGTTATATATTTAATATATATTATTTTATTTTATATTTATATAAAAGTCAAAATTTCATACATCTACATTTTTTACATCGTTATTTTTTAGTCCATATTTTTGTACTTACCTGTTTAAGTATTCGAGTCGATATTTTTGTTGTCTATATTTTTTACTCGATATTTTTTACATTAATATTCTTTTACATCAATGTAGTGTCAGTGAACCAACACTGAGGTACAGGGTGGGATGAACTAGAGAAGAAGTTACAGAGAGAGCGATGAGAGGGGAGGTAATGATTGTTGGAGAGAAAGGTACAGCTAAAGAAAGGTAGCGAGAATGGAGTAATGTAGTGAGAGAGATGAGGTTGAAGAAACAATTATAGAGAGGGTGATTGTTGAGGTAGCAAATAAGGAGTGAGGGGGGTTGAGAGGTTACATAGTGAGGAAGGGGGACAGAGAGAGATGACGTAGTGAGAGAAATGTAGAGACACATGAGATAGAGAGAGGTTTGGGTAGAGAATAATGAGGTAGAGACAAAGGAGTGAGAGGTAGAATTAGGTGAGGTGTATAGGGATGGAGAGAGAGAGGGAGGAATGTGAGGTGAAAGAGAGAAGAAGTGCAGAGAAAGCTGAAGTACCTAAGGGATTACTGAGGAAAGATACAGGTAAGTGAGATGGACCCAGCAGTGAGGTGCAGGGAAAGGGGTACAGTGGATAGAGTTGAGGTAGATATAGGAGGTTGAGGTATAGATGCAGAGAGTGGTGGTGAGAGAGGTGAGGTCATGATACAGGTAGAAAGAGGTGAATAGACTGAGGTGCTCTAAAGACTGGTAAGGTAAACAGAAGAGGTTAGAAAGCACAAGTAGAGATCAAGATGGGGTGGATACATAGAGATGTAGAGAAAGGTATAGAGGAAGCGGTAAAGAGGTAGGAGGCCAGGTGGAAGTAGTGAAACTAAGTACAGAGAGAACCATAAGACAGACATACAGGTGCGGCAGGGAAAGAGAGGTAGGGCATAGTACAGACAGGTGACAGAGATAGTGGGGGGGTCGCTAAATAAGTTAGGTACAGAGAAGGCATGAATTTTGCTATTGATGTGAAAGAAATAAGATACAGAGAGGTGGGGAGAAAGTTAGTCAAGAAGGAAGAGGTAGAAAGAGGGGAAAGGTGGCGGGATTGGCAAGCTGTACAGAGGAAGGTAAACGTAAGTTAGAGGGAGATAGAGAAGTAAATAGAGATGTGAGAAGAGAAAACAAGGTAGGGAGAGAGAGTGGTGACAGTCAGATATAGGCAGAGATCAATGGAGATTTTGAGAAAAAAACCACAACAGAGAGAGAGAGAGGCTGTTGCTTGTCATAATCACCCGGCCCTTTGGAAGCTGTGGGCCCTAGGCAATTGTGGGGGGGGGGTTCCCCATCACCAGCTTATGGCTAACATAGGGTATTTTGGCAGGCTCCCACTTTCTATGTAGTCATCTTAGTGCTCTGAGGCCCCATCAGGGTTTTCAGCCAAGCTTTAAAAAAATCCCAAATATATTAAAATTATTTAAAAAAAACAGATGGCCTTTTACAGGCCCACATAATCAACTTCGGTGGTGTGAAAGGAACTCTTCCTCCTTATGCAAGCATATGGAGGTGGGTCATCTGGTTGTGATTTCAAGTATGCCCTGTGAAACAGGTATGAATGTGTGTAAGGCAAGAGAGTAGAAGCGTGCCTGGCTTAGCTGCCAAGGGGACAGATGTCATCCCACACAAATTCCTGCCCTCCTTCCTGGAGTAAACCCTTTCCACCCAAGCAGCTTTTGAAAAGGACCCCATTGGATCTGCAGAGCAATAGAACCGGTGGCAGCCCTCGCAGCATTCTAGGAGCAGAGGATGCTAACCTCTCCCAGAAACAGCTTTATCCTGGCTCATGATGTCTGACCTGTCACTCTGCAACATGCCTCTCACTATCACGAGCAAAGGAAAGTTTAAAAAGACACAGCCAGATGTACTGGCTGTTTAGAACTTTGCAATCAACCTTAGCACAGTGGAATGTGTTCCAACTGCCACAAACTTGGGGCCAAATTTACAAAGGAAGTAATGCTGCCCGGTGCTGCAAGCCATTTGGCTGCACTGTGCTGCATTACGGTGAAGCGAAGGGATGCATCATATTTACAACAATATAAAATATCTCTGAACTCTCCCCTGCGCACAATTAGATGCCATGTGCGAACGCAGGTACCCTTGTGCAAGGGGGCCTGCGTTGCAGGGATGTTTGTTTTTGTGTCGGAAGGGACACCTTCCTGGACAAAAACAATCACAAGAGGGTTTTCCTGATATCTATGTGTGCAGAATGCAGCACGCATATAAAGTGGAAAAAACTAGGAGAAATGAAAGTATTTCTCCTTATTGTGCCGTACGATTCTGACACATTCCCTAGGGTCACAAGATTTTGTAAATCTGGGAATGCTGCAGAATCCATGAGTGTTGCGTGGGAACACCCATGGCAACATCCATGGCACGTCCCTTTCACGCAAAGTGCTGAGTGAAAAGGGGCCATATTTACAAGTACATTAAAAGCAATTCAGGGTGGCTTTACGTGTCCTTGCAACACCACACTGCGCCACCGGTGCGTCACAAAAAGTGATGCACCGGCAGTGCAAAGGGCTTGTAAATATGCCCCATGGAATGTAAACTGATACCCAACTCGAGCAACTGGAAAAGTGACACTGAACTGGGGTGTGATGGATAATTGGTGCTCCCTGGTCCACATCTGTATGCCGCTTGTCTCATAAATGGAGCTATCATCTTGCACTTACTCTGCTTTATGAAATCAGTAACGATCAAGCTGTATCCTATCGTGCACATCATTAATTGTTTCAGTGTTTGAGTCAACAGCACCAAACTGCACATAGCATAACATAACAAACATCCATAAATCTATATCTAACAAAATCCACAATTACATAAACTGCAATTCTATACACTATCAAACATTCCATGGTCCAGCAATGTGAAAGAGCTAGCTGTCCTAACATTCAACTGGACGTAGCAAGAGTCAAATCTCTTAGTAAATTGAATTGGGAAGTGTGGAACAGTATACCAGTTGAACTTCATTTGCCCCAAAAAAAACATACCTCCTGCGGACAATTTAAAAATCCAAGATTTTGAATGGGCTAAAAGGTAAAAGTATATCTCTTGTAAGTCGTCGGCTCGTGTAATTACCTAACGTTCATTGATTACATGCTGGAAATATGAATAGGCATCTCGACCATAGTTAATGATTCAAACTTCAACCTACCCAAGAAATAATAGCATTCACTATCAAAGATCATAGTTCCATACAATCCCAGTACCAAGAAGTTATAGATTGTAAAATAGGGGCCTATTTACCAGCGGTTTGTGTCTTATTTGCACCACGCAACGTGCTACATGCGCAATACAAACCTTATGTTAGATTTATGAAGCCGTGCATGGCCACTTTTCATGGCCCTGAGTGGCTCCGTAAATCTGGCGTAAAGCAACGCAGCGCAAATCGTTGCGTTTCCTTACTCTGTACAAGGGAGGCAAACTCCCATGGTTTTTGATGCATTCCAGATTTACCAAAACTGGTAAAAATGGGAATGCGCCAAAAAGATACGCCTTCCCAGGGGGCTGTAACAGGGAGACATATAATTATTTCTCCTCTTTACTTCCTCTTTCTGTGTGCGCTGCATTCTGCAGCACACACAGAAAGAGGAATCTGACTCTTAGGATTATTTGTGTAGGAATGTACCCTTCCTGTACAAAAACAATCCTGCATGCAACTCAGGCACCCTTGCACCATGGTGCAATGGTGCCTGCATAGATGCTAGGCTACCAAAAAGGCGCCAGCGCACTTTCACTGTCACACAGAGCAGCGCAGCCAGGTGACTGGCTGTACTGCGTGAGTTTTTCATAAATCTGCCCCAAAGCGTATTTGGTCAATTTCCCATTCAGCCATTTTCCCATTGCCTGGATGTGAAGCTACCGCCATTTTGTATTACTCACCTCTTACAGTACTGCTCAGGCTGAGCATCCCTTTTTAATTCAGAGGTCCTACTTATTTCCATTCCTTATAGCAACATATTTGCAATGAACTCTTGAATCAGTATGTAGTGTCTTTCACTTCAATATTTGTTCTCTAGTTGGAGCAAATATTCCTTCGTAGGAGCATTATCAACTTATACAGTATGGATATAAAATGCAGAGGAGGGTGTCACCAGTAACAACGCAGAAGCTGACTTTTGAGAGGATTATGTGGTTTCAGTAGGGTGGATTGAGAGCCTTATTACTTTGGTTGTGATGTGATTTGTCCAAGGTATTGTGCTGCGGTTTGTGTAAGGCAGTGTGCGAACCTGAATTCTGTCATAAGGGTGTGGTTTGAGTACGGTTGTGTGTGAACCTGAAATCTATGGCTGTGGTGGTGCTGTGTCCGCTGCTGTCTCAGATGTATTTTAATTCTCTGTGAATAAGTGTTACTAATGAGTTTTAGCTGGCAAGTAGGAATAGACACTGCCAGTGCATGTTATCGATACCGAAAGACACCAAGGGGCAGATTTACAAGCCCCTTGCGTCATTTTTGCACTGCAGTTGCATCACTTTTTGTGAAGCAGCAGCAGCGTAAAAATGCGGCCCATTTACAAAGTGACGCATCTATGTAGATGCGTCACGTTGTAAAGCCCTGCGTCACATTATACCTGCGTCAGGTATAATGTATGCCGGGTGGGCGTTCCAACGCAAAAAAGCCTTGTAGAAGTGATGCAGTGAAATCTACAAGATTTCACTGCGCCACTTCTAGGATGCCACTGCGTCAAATTCTGGAGTGACGCAGCACAATGAGGATAGGCATCCCCTTACATTGCTGGAGTTGCATCGTGCTTGTGACACGACTCCAGCAATGCGTGACTTTTGCGTCAACAGATGCGTCAGAATTTCTGACGCATCTGTCAATCCTTGCGCCATGGTGCACCGTATTGTAAATACGGTGCATCCATAGTGGTGCAAGGGCTTCTGAAAGTGCCGCAGGGAAAGTGGCGCATCTTCACAGATGCGTCACTTTCTTGTAAATCTGCCTCCAAATGCCCTGCACAAACAGGTAATCAACGCTCAGAACCGTGCAGTGCAGATCAGAGAACGTGTATTTGTGCAAACATGCTGGCTGTAGCTGGCAGTCGGAGAGGTTGAATTAGGAGTTATCTAGGACAGGAAACGACACCTGTAGACTACTATTTTCTTAGCTCGAATGCCTCTTGCTCGAGGTGAGAGCAGAGTTAGGGAAGAAGGGACTGGAAGAACATAAAGGAACCAGACCGAGAAAACTTGAAGGAAAGTTAATTGGTGGAGCCATGTAACAGGTGCTTTTCGCAAGGCTCACAGGTCAAAGAAGAGCAGAGTGAAGACTGAATAAAATGAGAACCATCAAATCTGTGCCATACGGCCCTCTTTGTCAAAACAATAACAGTAGGGTGAGTCTTCTTTCTAAGTATTATCTCTTTTTTACACTGAAATGTCATTCTCTTCTAATAATGAAAGTTTAAGTTGTAAGGAAGGAAATTTTAGGTCAGAAGGATGCTTCCTTTTGTGAAAGTCAAAAGAGTTGTCTGGGATCTATGAAAAGTATTAGGCTTACATGAACATGAGGCTGCCCGAACCACCCTGGAGCTGTCAGGCACCAACAAGCCAAGCTCTTTGTCTTTCACCTTTGCATGTGTAATGTGCCTGTTTGGCTAGGATCTGAGCCACAACCTGATTAGGGCTCGTCTGCCTTTGGGAGCTTGATAGAGGCTTGGTTTGTGACCCCAAGTTCAGCATTTTGGCTTGCTTTGTCCTTGCAGGGGCTGGTGGAATCTGGGAATTTTGAAAACTGAGTAGTTTCTGCTCAGGTTATCAGCCTTGATTACTCTTCCACTTCCTTTCTTGTTTATGAGGTGTATTTGTTCAGCAGTAGGCAGTATCTTGCCTTTAAAGGGCATGACTACTGGTCAAGTCACCAATATCAATTAATGCCATTTTGGCTTCCTTTTACTCATTCGACTCCATTCTGCATGGTGCATGTTGCAATATGGATTGTTGGGCCTTCTCTGGTTACCCCCTCTTTTTTAGACTACTCATGGGATCAGTTATGGCCACGCTGGTGCTTAGTAGCTGCCTATATGTTTTAGTCCTTATACGAATTATCATTTGTTTGCCTACCTCTCACATGTCTGCACACATCACACCACTAGGCACCGCATCCCATAACAAGACAACCTCACCTTGAAGGTCATCATACACAACACGGGGACCTGCTCTCCTCCATTCCTGAAGAATCTTACAACATACATGCCCCGTTTGCACAATATGTGCATTCACTAGAGAGCCAAAGGCCAACTCAATGGCGATGGTACTTAAATTACCCTTGCTACACAAATAAACATACCCTCCCTAAACCCTAAAATTACCCTTACCACCCAAAAACCTATACCCACCCTAAATACTAAAACTACACTTACCATCCCAAAACCTATAACAACCCTAAACCCTAAAAATAGCCTTGCAACTGTAATAGTTAGGCTCTCATTTCACTTGTACAAAACCATTGAAATTCAACAGTTGTGCTAACTATAACTTACAACCCGGAATGCACTGCTTAGAACCTCACATATTACATCACTCATGACACGGTCAGTGACATAACTCTTGACATCATTGATGACATTTCAAATTACATCACTCATGACATCATCTAATGAGTGTGTTTCATAAATGTTTGTGAGAGTTAAAGAAATATACTAAGCTACTGCATTAGTTAAATTGCTATTCTTTTTGTACTAGTAATGAGTGATACTGTTTCTAATATATGTCATCTGAGTGGCACTGTGACTGTCTGTATCAGTGTTGGAGTGGGTGTCTGAGTGGCTGTTTGAGTATGTGAATGAGTGTGTGACTGGCTGTATGGGTAAATAGGTGGGTGTGTGAGTAGCTGTATCGGTGTCTGTGGTGGCTGTGTGAGTTGCTCTAAGGGTGGATGAGTATGTGTGTGGGTGGCTGTATGGGTGAGTCACTGTCAATGGCTCTATCAGTGAGTGACTCGGTAGGTAAGTGGATGTATGGGTAAGTGATTGGCTATTTGACTGGATGTATGGATAAGTGGGTGGATGTGTGAGTGTCTGTTTTGCACAGTAAGTATTTGTGTGAGTGGCTGTATAGATGCGTGAGTGGGCACATGAGTGATTGTAATGATGTGTGAATGGGTATGCAAGTGGTTTTGTGGGTGAGTGAATGAATGTGTGAGTGGTTGTATGTGTAAGTGAGTAGATCTGTTAGTAGATGTATGGCTGACTGAGTGGCTGTATAGGTGAGTGAGTGGGAGTGTTTTTTGGGTATGTGAGTAGCTGAATGGATCTGTGAGTGGCTGTATGGGTGATTGAGTGGTTGTGGGAGTGGCTGTATGAGTGAGATTGTGTAGCTTTTTAAATGTTATTTCCTAACTACAGCTTCCCAGTAACCCTTGTTTTTTAGTGAATTTCAACAGTTTTTTTAAATTGTATTTTCTTACTGTACCCTGTAACCTGTAACCTTTAAGAGTGGGTGTGAGTAGCTGTATAGGTAGGTGGGTGGGTGTGTGAGTCTCTGAGTAGGTGAGTGAGTGAGTGTGTTGGTTTCTGAGTGGGTCTGTGAGTGGCTGTGTAAGTAACAGAGTGGATCGGTGAGTGGGTCTGTAAGTATCTGAGTGGGTCTGGGAGTGGGTGCATGATTTTCGGATTAGATCTATGAGTGGATGCATGAGTCTTTGAGTGGGCCTGTGAATGGGGACATAAATGTCTGAGAGCATCTGTGACTGGATTAGTGTGTGAGTGGGTCTGTGAGAATGTGCAAGATTCTTTGAGTGGGTCTGTGAGTGGGCATGAGAGTGTCTGAGGGGATCTGTGAGTGGATGCTTGAGTGTTTGAATTGGTCGGTGAGTGGGTGTGTGAGTCTCTGAGTGGGTCTGTGAGTGGGTGCATGAGTGTGTGAGTGGATGTGTGAGTTTCTAAGTGGGTCTGTGTGTGTCTCTCAGTGGGTCTGTGAGTGGGTAAATGAGTTCTTGAATGGATCTGTGACTGGATGCTTGTGTGTCTGCCAGTGGGTGCGTGAGTATCAGAATGGGTCTGTGATTGGATGCATGGGTGGGTTTGTGAGTGGGCACATGACTGGGTCTTACAGTCGGGGCACAGTAAAAAATGTAGGGGGGGACATACAGGAGCTGGTCCTCCTGCCAGGTCCCCCTGTGACAGTCCTCCTGTCCAGCTTGCCTGCACTTCGCTACTCTTTGCAGCCTTTATTTTTGCACCTCCTCAGCTCGCTTTCTCTCATTTTAATGTCTCCTTTGCTCACTTCTGCCTCTAATTTGTCTCTTTCTGCTCATTCTGCCCATTATTTTGCCTCTTTCAGCTCGCTCCTGACCTTTATTCTGCCTCTTGCTGCTTGATTCTGACCTTTATTTGGCCTCTTGGCGGTAATTTCTCACCTCTATTTTGCCTCTTTCTGCTCATTCTGTCCGTTATTTTGCTTCTTTCTGCTCGCGTCTAAACTTTATTTTGCCTCCGTCTTCTCCCTTCTAACATTTATTCTGCCTCTTTCTGCTCATTTATTTTGCCTCTTTCTGCTCATTGCTGCCCTTTATTTTGCCTTACGGCTCATTTCTTATTTTTATTCTGCCTCTTTCTTCTAATTTCTGACCTTTATTCTGACTCTTTTTCTTCGTTTCTCACTTTCTGCCTCTTTCTGGTCATTGCTGACCTTTGTTCTGCCTCTTTCTACTCGTTTCTCACTTTTATTTTGCATCTTTGTGCTAGTTTTGGATTAATATTTTGCTTCTTTCTGCTCGTTTCTTACCTTTATTTTGCCTCTTTGTGCTTGTTTCTGACCTTTATCTTGCCTTATTCTGCTCACTTCTGATCTTTATTTTGCCTCTTTCTGATCATTGCTGACCTTTATTCTTCCTTTTTTATTAGTTTCTCCCCTTTATCATGCCTCTTTCTGCTTCCTTCTTACGTTCCCCTGAAACCGCGGGGGAGGCCACAAGGCTCCTGCGGTCCCTGCTGGTTCCCCGCTCCTGCGTGAGCTGCCATTGCTCTTGCACGAAGGGAACTGCAGGAAATGCAGCTCCCTGCGTGCAAGAGTAATCTTTTATCCTATTCAATTCCAGCAGGTCTGCGGGCAGGGAAAGATATGAATCCTCCGCTTCCAGCAGGCGGGAGCGCTTTGACAGCTTCCGCCCACTGGAACTGGAGTGTTTGCTTTAGCTTGGCAGGAGCTGTCAGCTCCAGCCAAGCAAAAGCAAACAGCTGTGTCCAAGAGGTGGGCACCCCACAACATAGCAGAGGCCAGTCATGGGGGGATGGCAGTCCACAGGGCCAGGTATGGCTCCAGGAGGGTGACCACATGCCCCCTTCTTTACTGTTCAGGGTCAGCCCTCAGGAGGTGGTGATCCCCTAGTTTGGGGAGGATGGCAGGGCCAACTATTATGTGGGAGGTGGTGGTCCCCGGGGCTCAGGGTCCATGCGGTCCCCCATCAATGTTTCTTTAGCCCGGGGGTGGTCCCATGGGCTTATGGATCCCATGGAGGGGGCCTCATGCACCCCCTTCCTTTTTCATCAATAAAGCCCCAGGAGGTGGTGGTCCTCGGGGCTCAATGAGCCTTAGGAGAAGGCCCGGTGAGCCTCCCTCCTTTTAAAAAAAATAAAATGCCCCGAGGACCTGGCCCACCCTGAGGCTCTAATCAAAACAAGCGTGAGAGTCCGCGCTTTTATTATTTTTATGCTGCTCCTCCGCATTTTCATGGCAATATTTGTTTAAACATAAGTGCTTATTGGCCCTTTGGGGGTCACGGGGACAAAGCAAACACAAAGAGATGATGGACGGAGCACTGAAACTATTCAGACACTCCCTCCCAGTCACAGATCTGGGTTCTGTCCATGATCATTCTTTAGCCCACTTCACCATCCCAGTTAGACCAAGCCATATTTTGACCCTGTTCGGCATGGGAACAGTCCAGACGGAACTGCCAAGCCAGGTCTTCTCTGGACCGGAAACAAGCATCCTGGGACCTGTTTTGGGGTAACACCCCTCATCAGCCATGCTAGCTCGAATCCAGTGGCAAAGTGAGCAAGGGACCCCCGCCTGGGCATACCCTGCCAACAAAGGGCGAACAAAGCAAGCACAGAAGATGATGGACGGAGCGCTGAAACTTTTCAGACACTTAATTCAGTCACAGATCTGGGTTGAATCCATCGTCATTCTTTAGCTGACTTTGCCACCTCAGTTAGACCCAGTCATATGCAAATCAATCTTGACCCTGTTCCTCATGGGAACAGTCCCACCCAAACTGCCAAGCCAGATCTTTCCTGGACCGGAAACGAGCATCCCGGGACCGGTTAAGGGGTAACACCCATCATAAGCCAGGCTAGATTCAATCCAGTGGTAAAATGAGCAAGGGACCCACGTTTGGGCATACCCTGCCAACTTAAGGTTAACAAAACAAACAGAAGGAGATGATGGATAGAGCGCTGAAACTTTTCGGACACTCATTTCCAGTCACAGATCTGGGTTCAAACCATCCTCATTCTTTAGCTTACTTCACCACCCCAGTTACACCCAACGATATGCAAATCAATCTTGACCCGTTCCTCATGGGAACAGTCCAGAATTAACTGCCAAGCCAGGTCATCCCTGGACCAGAAACAAGCATCCTGGGACCGGTTTCGGGTTAACAACCCTCATCAGACAGGCTAGCTTGAATCCAGTGGCAAAGTGAAAAAGGGGCCCACGTCTGGGCAGACCCTGCTACCTTAGGGCCAACAAAGCAAACTCAAGGAGATGATGGAAGGAGCGCTGAAACTTTTCAAACACTCACTCCCAGTCACAGATCTGGGTGCAATCCATCATTGTTCTTTAGCTCACTTTGCCACCCCAGTTAGACCCAACCATATGCAAATCAGTCTTGACCGTATTCCTCATTGGAACAGTCCACCCCAGGATCACAGTTAGGGGTCAGGGTATTCCTACCCAGCCCCCTTTTCTTTTATTTAAAATTTTTTTGTGAGACTTGACTAAAACCAAGTGCCAAAATGGCAGCCACCACCTCCTGTTTGAAATGTTGCCAGCAAATCAGATTTCAGCATGGGAACTTTTGGATCCTTGCAAGATCAGCGTCCCTAATATATATATACAAATGTATTTTTTTTAATACCTCAAAAACTACTGGATGTATTCATACCAAATAACAAAAAGGGTTCTTTCTGGACACAGAGCTACCTTTCTGCCAAATGTGTTGCAATTCCATTGAGAGATTTGGGCTGTAGTAATTTCTAAAAATTTCTATGGAAAGTAAAATTGAAAATAAAAAAATTGACCCCCCTCCCCCTTTTTTCCCAGTCCCCGCTTGATGGATCACCCCTGAAACTTTCCAGCAACACAAGAAGAGTCACCAGAACCCGGCCATGGAAAAGTCATCAGGAAGGCCGTGAAGAGGTCCTAAACTGTGTGCCATGCGCGACATGGTGCATGTCAACAGTATGCGCACGACAGTGCAGGCGCTGCAGTGCAGCGGTATTGCCTACTGGGTCACTAAGTGAGCCTAAGTATGCCGCCACCACAGGACCACCAGCGGCACACCGTCTGCCCAGAGGTCATCTCCAAATGCGGCTGTCGGGATGCCATCTGCTTGATGGGGTTCTACCAACCGCAGTGCTTAATTTGAAAATATATAAGTGCCAGGGCCCACATCAGGAGGCCACTGCAGCTTGCACCACCCATTACCCCTGCCAGTGCTGCCAATGCGAGCACCAACAAATTACTAATCATCAAATGCCTACAAGTGTAACAATTCAGACTATGTCAGGTCCCCAAAGCTATAAGACTGGCTTGGTTGGCAGGTATTAGTCTTTTTTAATGTATATTGAGTTACACTAACAGCGCCAAAAAGTGACAGGCTGTCAGAGGTGCTGGTGTTGACAATTAAGTGTCACTCCAGATCCTGGAAACCACCAGTTCAAATTAAGCACTGACCGACTGCCACTATGATAGTCCGACCGCCAATCTTGTAATCAGGCCCTTGATACTTACCGGCAAAATACTTACATATGCCTTTACCATTCATGCCTTTACAACGATATTCGTTGTAAAGGCATCCGTGGCAAAGTTATACTTGTGGTGAACAATTTTACTGTAAAAACAGTCATGGTAAAGCCTGTTTCATTGTAAAGTCTTCATTTGAAAGGCATTCTTTGTTGTGCCCTCCTTGTAAAGGATGTTTCCCCTCAGTGATTACCAGAGTTGGGGGAAAATATACAATCCAGAAAACCCACAGACTTAGAAAGCTAAATAAATGGTAGACACACGCTCTAGAAACACAATAAAATAACAGGGTGGCATTTTAATTGAGTTATCCTAACATAAATTAAATGACTTGATCATCTGAAATTGTGCAGAATATTATCAGTGCCACACTCACAGGTGCATTTTTCGTCTTGGCGCCTACTCAGTTCTTTGCAAACGTACTGCTTTTGCAGTTCTCACAAACCTTAAAGTGTCTCTTGCTATTCCTCCTCTATGGAAGCTGCCTTACACTGCTTTAAGGACACTGACCCTGTTTATACACATTTGTCAGTTTATTTACTGACGGCTCCCCGTGGTTTGTAACTATTGACATTCTATCAAATAATGAATCTCCTGAGATTGCATATACGGGTTATTTGCTATGCGGACACGATGTACAGAGCTGGACCAGGAAACACTGAGCAAATTGATTTTTCATCATATTGAATGCTCAGCAATTAGAGAATGGAGCACGCGCATCATGACCCACATTTCATCCCATCTGTTGCATGGTAAAAATGGAGTAAAATCTGTTCCTTCCATTCCTGATACAGTGAACTGCAAAAGCGGCACACAATCAATTGTCTCCAATTAGGGCACTGCCAAATGTTCTCTAAGATCTACATTTATGCCACGCCAGTAAAAAAGACAAATATGACAAATAACACATTATGTATACACATTATGTAGGACAACCAAATAGCTCACATGTCATCCTATTACCATAGGTGAGAAAAACTGACATGAGAAAAACACTTTGTAAATAAAAAAAATAGTATCTCTAGAACCACTTTTTTTAGATTCCTTAAATGAGTCTGTATGTATTTTTAACATATTCGTTGCTTTTCCATTTATAGTATTATCAAGTAAGTATTATACAGTGAATAAATGGGACACCAAGTGCATTGGATAGTTTACTAATCTCTAAAATCAAAACAGTTATAGCTGACTAGTGTTTCGTGGTATTTTCCCTTTTTCAAAGTTCTAAAATCTGTTTAGCTGGACACCACTATCTGATAAAATCAAGAAACCATTTAAAGTGTTCAAAAATGAAAATCATCATCAGAAAAGTAACAATAATAAACTGACAGTGGCCTGGACCCCAGGTTTGTCCATTGAACTTGTTCACATCGCTCACTATATAAAAGTCATGCCCAACGCTTACACCTCACCACATTCAAATGTCACCAACCGCCACTGCAGTTGAGTTACTCAGCAAATCAGTTTGCGAATTGCGTCTTATTCTTAGCAAATCTGAACACATTAAATACTCATAGTAGCCCATTATAGGACAGAGCAGAATTCAAAATGCTGTGCCATCAGCTATGCAATATTGTTGTGAAAAATGCATCACAACAACATGGAATACTGAGTCCATAACATCATCACAATAACATGAATAAATTAACTTCCCCAACCTAGACCAAGGCAGTGCGGGGGAGTCTGATTAGCCGTTGCTGTTCAGTCTAGGGCACTGGAGTTGGGGAGATACTCTTTTCCTTTTTTAATCTCTGCCCAGCTTGTTCATAAGTTGGGGATCTAACGTGTCCACTTGTGGAAAGTGTAGCATTGGCTCTTCTGCTGTGCAGCACTTGCCCCCTTTGGTCTTGTGTTTTCTTCCCACCAATGTTTTTGGAGCGAATTCACTTATGAGTGTGAAGTGCGCTTGCAGAGTGCACTGGGATCTTCTTGTCTGCGCATGCACATGTGCGCGTTAGCAAACTTTAAAAAAACTTTAGCATGCACTGTGTACACTCAAGATTTCCCCAACAGAACAGGGGAGGATGTACAGGAGCAGATGACATGCTTTTCCATGGGTCCAAAATGTGTGCAGGCCACTTGACACCTGCTCCTGTAGCCTTCTTCTCATTTGAGAACAGGGAGCAAGAGTGGGTGGCATTTCACGCGCTCACTTGCTCTTATTTTTATGTTTTATTAAGGCACCCCTCATCCCAGTATATGCGGACATACTTTACATAATCATTACTCACAAATACAATTGGATTATTTCTTTATCTAAAAGCTGAACTCTGGCGTGAACAGCAGAAAAAAAACATTAATCAATGAGTCAGAACTGATTACAAAATTTGGTTACTGCCCAAACGCACATCCATTCAACCTTACTTGTTCAAAGGCAACAATGAATGCAGTTTGTTCACAAATGCCACTATTGAGTCAACAATTTGCAAATCAGGGAGTGTAAAAGAAAAAATCACTGCCTCTTTAGTCGAAACTTTATGATCCAGAAAGACCGTTTTTTTAGTCAAATTCGCTTGCCGATACCCAAACCAGAGCACATATAAATTAGATGGAATACTGTTTACATTACACAGCCACAGAGTCAACAACATCTACAATTAGAATTAAGGTCTTTCCAACTATATCTAAATTCTAAGATTTCCAGTTTTAATACTTACAATTTAAAATATTTTTGCCATGCATTTGGGGCTAAGTCACCAGTTAATGTTGAGGATCGCAATCTCCATTGGAGGCAATGAAATATTACCCACATATCCGTTCATCAAAACCTATATATTTTATTGCATCTGTATTGTATTAACCCATTTTTCTTGGGCTAACGTACATGTTATAACCACCTTTTATGTTGTCCATAATAACGTCCAATCAGGAGAAGGGTTGGGCTATGATGTTATTTGAAGATGACCAACAGTTAATACAAGGCTGACAGACAGTTCAATTATGACCAGACACTAGCCTGTTTCTACATATATTCTAATTTTGAATCCAAATAAAAGTGGTATTTATTTATTGGCGCATCTTTTGTATTAAGATGAATCAAGGCGGTTGATGGAGACCATTTCTCATTTACTTTTGTTAGCTTTTCATCTTAAACCATCCAAGTGTTTTCACTGTTCTTACTTTCCTTTCTCGGTTCTGTCTCAATCAAATACCTCAGAGTGCCTGAGGAATTGTTTGATCAAATCAAACTAAGCATAGTGTTTTACCTTACAGATTATTTAAAATAGTTAAGAGGTAATTTCAATAAAGCAGCATCCCCTTTAGCAAACCGAGGCCCTTTTTTCTCTTTTACCAATTGTAAAGAGGAGCTACAGTGCAGATGAGGAGCGTTCTGTAAAATTTAAATAAAACAAAGAATAGTCTTTTATCTTTATATTGAAATCACCTTATGCTCATTACTGTTAGCACTGAGTGTTACCCGAATCCCTAGTTAAAGTGTACAACTTTGTGTAGACCTATCGATCTGTAGTTATGCTTTTACAAATTACAGCCAAATGTTATTATCTTATTGTGGCACTATTTTCAATTACATCAGTCAAGGGCCTTCAGCAGATGTCTCTGACTCACATGAGAGTGGTGGTCAAATAATGTTATATCAACTTTGTACATTATTATTTGTACATCTTTTCTTCCTAGTATAGGCAATTGTGACGATAGACTTTCAGATATCACAGCAAAGGGGGTGAGAGTGGGTGGATATGGGACCATTGACAAACAATGAGAAGGAACATTGTGTGATGGCCTACCGGCAGTAATTTTGTTTTTATTTACTGATAGTTCTCAAGAGAAGGGAGGGCCCCTCATAGTCCAGCTCCTGTGGATAATTATGAGTATTGCCTATTGAACCTGCGTGAATCTATACTGTATGCCATCACTATTATATGGCTAAACAGTGTAGATTTCTCTACTATATACAGATGAATGGGTTTAAACCATGCTTAGATGGTATCTCCTTCCATTATACAATATACCCTTCTGCAATAATTCAAAACAGTATTGACTGTGCACTTTCTTAAAACTGAATAAAAACCTATTAACAAAAAAATACACTAGTCAATAAAAAGCCAAAAAACAAATGGAGCTCATCCTAAATCTGTAGCATCATTTGCAGGGTGTTTATAGAATTAGATTTGGTCGTTTGCTCAAGCAGTTCAAGTCACAAGTTTTATGCTCATCCCAAAGTTCTTTGGTGAACCAATTTGTATTATTAAATAACAATGTATGCAAGTGAAACACCCTTGGTTTTCAATATCCGTTAGCAATGATTTACAGTTTGCAATATATTTTCCTGGTGACAAAACAAATCCTTGCTTGTTTGTACATACTCCCTCTAAAAATGTTGTGGTGCTCCAGTAGTTTGCCGAAATCTCATGCACCATTCTAAACCCTCCAACCAAGATACAAGACAATTCTTTCACATAGTGTTATCCAGAGCTTAAATCTGATGGACTTTGGGCATTGATCACTTTCAAAGGTGTTTATTATTTCAATCGTTTCCCATGAATAAATAAATGGGTCATTGACAAAAGTAAAATCCAAAACAGCCTAATAAAATTACGATCGATGCTTACAAACTATTGAGATATTAAGTTCAAATCGACCACTTTAGTGTGTGCAAGTTCACGGACAAAAAGTACTGCAAGAATAAATGTGGTTCCGCTCATTGGACTACACTCATTTGGCTAGGTATTAACCGAAACGTATCTACTCGTTTTGCTTCTTCGTTGACTACATTTTTTGCTGGCAAATTTAAGTTAAAATAAAGAAATAATTTTCATATGTTTAATAAAATGAGCTCATGTTATTAGTTTAATTTATCAAATGCTGTATTTTTCGGTTTTTCATGGCGCAGTCTTTATAGACCCACAATTTTCAGATTAATTAGTTGGCTCAAAATAGAAAGATTTGTGGGAGTTTTGTTTACCAGTATTATCTAAATTTTGTTGTTTGACGTACCAATTGGTTCTGTTTCACATTGGATTTTGTAGGATATGTAGAATGCATTTCTATATGATGATTGATCCCTACTTTGTAAAACTTTTATATAATGGTGATTGGACCAAATGTTGAGTTGCAGATATTGCAATAGCTTAATAATGTGTTCCGAGTATAGTTAAAATTAAAATATCATGTCCTAGAATAATCATTCTCAAGAATATCGCTTTTATAAATATTTAATGTAGTTTTAAATAATAGCAATTTTTAATATAGTTTACCTAAATATAGTTGTAAATAATATTGTTTTTACTTTAATTTAATGTATGTTAGATAAATTAATATTACATGTTGTTAATATTGTTATTATACGTGCTAATTTTTGTAATTAAAATTTCTAATTTAAAAAATGTTAATTTATATATTGTAAGTGAAATTAGTAATTTATAATATAGCATTCTGCTGGGTTTGTAGGGAATAGGCTGGGAAATAAATTAAATTATAATGAATTTAGTTTTATTGTTATTTTGTAATCAAAATATGTTTCATTTCTTAATACTTATGTAAATTGGTTTATTATTTTATTATTGTTTAATAGTTATGCTATGTATGTAAGCTATTTTTTTATGTATATTATTTTTGGGGTTTTAAATTGGCAAATTTATTTTTGCAGCTGGTTGTTGACTTTGTAAAGGAGTTGGGTGTGAGATTTATTTAAATTAGATATTTTAGCAGTAAAGTTAATTAATTTTAACTGGTAATCAATCGTGTAGTTGATAATTAATTATGTACATTTTTATAGCCATAATTGTTGTTTCAATTATTTTGGTTTGATAGTATATTTATATTTTTTAGGTAATTAATATTTCAGTTTATTTTTTAGGGGTATAAGGTAGGAAGGTATTTCATTTCAAATCTGCACTTTATTAATTTTAATAATAATTAATTGATTATGTTGTTAATTATATTTTTATTGTATGATATATTATGTTCCTAATTTTTTATGATTGAATTTTCCATTTAGTTACTGTTAAGTGTTTTTATAATAATGTATGTGAAATGTATTTTAATACACCATATTTAAGAGTAAGGTCCAGATTATGACTATTGTGGTCCGACGGACTACCGTAGCCATGGTAGCAGTGCGTGCATGTACGCACCAGTGGTCTGACCACCCTATCACGAGTTGGGTAGGTGGACCTCCATGGGACCACTCCTTGCGGATCCCTTGCGGCCTTGCAGTGGTCTGAGGCCCGCAATATGCTGGCGGTGCTGCTGCTGCACCACCACGCATAATACGACTTTCCTCCCCGCCTAGTTTTCATGGAGGTGAGCCCGACATGAAAACTGTGGTGGCGAGGAGCCAAAGGGGGCCCTACAGGACCCCCTGTTTTCTCAGGGCAATGGGATGCAAGCAGGGGGGCACATGGTGTGCCCCCTTGTCTGTATGCACCCCCTTTCCTGAGGGCATGGACTGCACAGTCCATGGTGTGCAGGGATGGGCTTGAGCACCAGTAGTGGCTGGTAGGGAAGGGTGGCAGGGGTAAAAAAAAGAAAAAAAATGTACATGCTCATCGTGCCAGTTGCCAGCCTCTGCATTTCCTCCACACAGGAACCAGGATGCAAGCACCCAGGCTCCCAGCCAATCACAATGCTGCAATGTAGCATTGTGATAGGTCTGAGCACGGATGTTCAGCGCTCAGACGGGGAATGGGAGCCTGGGCATGTTCACCACCCAGGCTGTAATGCAGCCTGGGTGCAGAACATGCAAAGTGCGCATGTAGGTTTGGCCGGTCCGAGAGGGCCGGCCGAACCTACATGCACACTTAAGGTGCAGCCACCACTCCTCCTAGTGATGGGGAGCCCAGCCCCACCGGCCGCTTCAACTGAAAGCTCAATACAAAAAATAAAATGATAATAATAGAGCGTCATTATCATTTTATTTTAAGGTATTGCGCTTGCAGTTGAAGCAGTGGGGCGACGCTCCTCTGCCTTAGCGGAGGAGCCACCACGGTTTGGTGCTCCCATTGCGGTGCCTTTTTAATCGGCACTGCTGTGGGAATGCCAAAATCCCACCCACCAAACCACGAGGTAACTCGTAATCTGGCGGGTAGGAGGCAGTGAGTTGTGGTGGTGTGGGTGCTGGGCAGTGGTGTGGTGGCCAGCTCCCATACCGCCAAACTCATATTCAGGCCCAATATGTTTTTTTAATTTAATTTAAAAAAATTGTAGATGAGTTCTAATGGAAGTTAACATTTTCAATTGTTTTACTGCTTTGTTTAGATATGGAAATAAGTTACACCGGAGTTATTTTAATTTGTTACTGTTTTTAACTTTATTATCTATTAAAAAAAAATTAATTCTACTTGCCTTTTTTATTTTAAAACATAAATTCATTTTTATATAGTAGTGATTTATATGTTTTTAGAAAATTATTAGGGAACATAATTTTATTTTTAGTTCCTACAAACTCCAATATTTCCCCTCTTGTTGTGTAGATTGGAGTAAGAAGCGTAAGTCTAACCCAGTCAGGTTCCAACACTTTCCCTACCATAGCTTAAACACAAGTGGGAATAGTAAATCTAAGCTTACCAACACTTTCCCTACTGTTGCTTAAATTGAAGTGGCAATAGTAAACCTAACCACTCTGGAATTCAACTCTTCCCCTACTGCTGCTTAGACTGGAGGGAAAGTAATAAATCTAACCCCTCCAGGGCCCAATACTTTCCCTACTGTTGCTTAGACTGGAGGGGGAATAGTAAATCTAACCCCTCCAGAGTCCAACACTTTCCCTACTATTACTTAGACTAGGAGGGGTAATAGTAAAGCCAACCCTTCCGGAGACCAACACTCTCCCTACTGTTGCTTAGAATGGAGAGGGAATAGTAAATTGAACCCCACCTGAGGTCAAAACTTTCCTTACTCTTGCTTCCTACTGTTTTGTAGGGTAGGGAGAGAATAGTAAATTGCATTATTTCAAGGTTCACACTTTCTGTAATGTTTATAAATTAATGTTTTATTAATGTATGCTATTATTGTTATTTTATATTCCATGATATATTTTTTTCAATGAATTTACATTTTTCTATTATTTATTTTTGGAAGAATGTTTTTATTTTAAATGTAATTTATTCATAATTATTATTATGATTATTTGCATTTGTTTAAATTCTAACCACTCAAGTGCCAAATCTACCCTTTTTCAGTGTCACTACTTCTTGGAAGTGCCTCCCTTCTAAGCTATCAAATGCTTCTGCCCAGTTGTCATACAGCAAACAAGTTAAAACACTTCTGTTCTATCCCAATTACTTCAAAAGGAAATTTTCACTCAGCAGACCTGATTAATCTGCTTGTGGCCTCATAATTTTACCTCCCTTACTGTTTTTTTCTGGACTTCTTTCATTTAGATACATTTCTAAAATGAAGAAATTCACCCTGACGTAATAAAGCTCACAAAACTTCATTTTAGAGAAATGGCAAAATGGCAAAATACCTTTTCCATGAAAAATAAAATTCATGGAGACTGTAAATGCTTATTGAAAAAGGGACTGCTGTAATCTCTTATGACTAAGGGTACCCGGTAGTCTAAAAAACACAAGGATGACCTTGGAAGATAGAAGAGGACGACAAGACAAAGGTCAGAAGGGTAAATGGGTTGGGTATAGAGGATAGGAGTGCCACGGATGGAGTGATGGTGGTAGTTATGAATAATTAGAAAAAAACGGGGTTAAAACAGAATGGGGAGTAGCACGAGTGATGTTGTAGACAGGTAGGAGGGCAAAACGATTGGAGGTTACGGAGAACCCCACTTTAAAAAAAGGAAAAAGAGAATACAAATTTAGTAGTGAGTACACCCCCTTAAAAGATAAGAACTACGCCAAACCTGAAGATCCAACTGTTTCTTCGTGATTGTTTTGCACCAGATTAATTTTGTTAGCCTGCTCAAAACCATTCCTGAAGTAAAATTCCAACAGGAGTGGTTCTATGAAAATATTTTCTCAGAACCCTTGTCTCCAGGTGTGTTTTTCAAGCTATTATGTGATGTTCTGGTTCTAATGAAACATACACTGATCCATCGGGATGAAGGAACTCTATATCTGTTTAGCTGCTCTAATGAAGCACTGTTTGTTGTGGATGTAATGCAACACACCGGTATTTGATCTATGTTGTGTGTGTATGGGTGTACAGAGGTTTGCCATGCCATAATCTCAAGACAACCCCAATGCTCAGTTTGAAATTGCATTCCTTTTTGTTTGTAAATTGCCTTTCTCTTGACTCCCAGTTTTCAACTCATCCATAGAGTATATCAGATTCAGCAGTGTATCCAGATGTAGGTTATCAATTGGTCCTTGTGAGACAAACAGTGGGGTGTAGGTTAGCATCTTACTACTAATACTAGTAAGGTTATCATTGTGAATTCAGTTCACCTCTACAGCTTGAATACATTTCTCTACTTTGGTTACAACTGCTATGGCATTGGTGATGATAATTATCTGCCTAACTTCCATTCCCCATATTCATTCCAAGGTCTTTTCTTAAATCAGGTGAAATAATACCTAATTCTTGGCATACTGGTCAGCTCCTTATCAACTCCGCTAGATACTCGTGTCCTTCTGTTCACTATCATTTTTTACTTAATGTAGCCTTGGAGGACTAGGTGGTCAGGTTACTTTAACCCTGCACTATCTGTGGGGCCGTACCCCCTTCCAACAAACTTTGTTGTCTTCCACCACCCTATACCACTTATCATAGGCCTACCCTCAGTTGCAGTATTCACCCTCATCTTTGAGTAATTTGCCTGCCCTATTACCACTACATTGAATACATTCTATATTTACCAACACCATTTGAACCAAAATAGACGTTTTTAGTGGTTTAACTAACTGAATTTCTTGAATAGAATTAATTGTTGATGTTTGTCACCTTGATGCTTTCCACTTTTCAAAAATATCATATATGTCTTTCAAACTAATTTTTATAATTGTCCCTTTAGCCATAACCACATTGTTTCCACTACCACATTTGCTGATTCCCTAATGTGTTGACTCTTTTGCAATCTATTTAATGTCCTTTTATTTATTTTATTTTTTTCTGTGTAAACACACCCTGTCTCTAACAATGTTTTTGTGTTTTTTTGAGTACAGGAATAGATAATATTATTTCCCATCAATGGTGGCATTGGATTTGCCTCCCCTATCTGCATAATTGTGAATTGTCATTTGAACTGGACTTTAATGCCGTATTTTTACCCTAATAGATTTTTTCTCAATCTTCTTGCCAACCTGCTATGTGATTTATTTGTCTACCAGTGGTGTACAGTTACATCAGAAATGCCTCACCTGTGGCAGCAAATATATAATCTATTGCGTTTACATAATGTACTAGTTCTTGTAAACCACTCTAAGCTTCCAATTTAGTTAATGAGTGCACTAATGCATTAGAAGTACGATCTACTGTACAGCACTTTTAATTCATGAAACTAAGTAGGGGTGTGATCGGCAGAGTTTATAGTGGAAGTGCTAAATCTCATATGGAGTTCACTTCCACTACACACTTACGGTACTTTTTGAACGATCTGGTAAATTTGTTAAACTATAGTCAACAATACACCTATAATCGGACAATTTAGACATATATATTGATGTAACGTTAACCAATTCAAATATTGAATCCAAATACCCTCTTCTTCAGCAAACAGGGCTTTCACCTGCTAAAAGGGCCACAAAGGTACAAGGGGGCAGCAAGTTTGAATAATTAAAGTGCCAAGTTGTAAACTTTAGAGTATAGGGAACTCAAACAGTGGTTCTCAGTGCCTCATTGCTCAATGGTCCAATCCTTCAAGGCTTCAATGGCTTCAGGGGCTTCCGGATGTTAATTGAATAAAGATTATGATTTATGGTCAAATCGTTAGACATATCTACCTCTGGCTCAAATTGCAAGCCTGGCTTTGACCTTGGCTGGTCTACCATCCAATGCTTAACTCGTTGCTGCCATTTTCCTTTGCCCACAGATGCTGAGGACTCAGCTGGTGTTCCATGGTTACCGCATAGGTGCTGGAAAAAGTGTGGGGGGCACTGCTGCACCCCTTAAATTCTCATGATGGAGTTTAGAAGAGGAATGAGCAGGAAAAATGCCCTGAAATTTTGTTTTTATCTTTTTACATTAGCTGTGCATTCAAAGACAGAGATTAAATGTCAAGCTATGCATTATGACAAACTGCTGCTTATTCCTCTAACATGAAAATTCGTGCCAACTTTTTTTTTCTGCGACTGGTAAGTTAGAGGATTTTGCAAAGTGAACTTTCTGACAATCATGCTGGTGTACAGAAGTGTGAAAGGAAAGACTGTAGGATGTCTGTATGATTTCTAACACACAACATTTAAATAAATGTAAAGGACCTGTACACATATTTCAAAACATATCAGCGATTAGGTAAGCACAAAAAAGCACTTTTTTGTAATTCTGAAGTGTGAGGGAAAAAAAGATTTAAATAGGATCAAAACAAATCAAGACACTTTACTTGGTGACAAGCACATTATAAATTTTTGCTGAAACACGATTTCCGCATATTATTTGTGTGCTATATAGTTTGATCAGTAAAACAGCAAGTCATTATCAATATTGTGTCCTTTTCAATGGAAAATATGCTGCCTATAAATGACAGTGTGCTACCACATGTTGCTTCAGTAATATTTGTATGACAATGTACTCCACAATCTACTGGCTACATACCACACTCTGTGGCTCATTTGCTACACTTGTGTAACACTTATATTTGTAACACTGTCTATGACTGCGGTGATGTAATATTGACGGCAGCACCCCTATTCTGAAAATTGCTCTAGCATCACTGGATTCACCCCACCTTCCGGCTCAATGGAGAAACGGGTTGCGTGCTGTAGTAGAGACCAGCAGTATGCCACAACACACGGATGTATGACATTACAACGCATACTTTTACCACGCATACCATTACAACACGGTTTTTACCACGCATACCATTACAACGCATAGCGCTTTGGGGTGCTGGATAGTGAATAGTTTAATTTACTATTCCAACTCCAGTCCCCGTGGACACTAGGGAAGGTTATTGGATAGTAAATTAACCTATTCCCTATCCTAGAGCGCCCCCCAGCGCAATGCGTTGTAATGGTATGCGTTGTAATGACCGCGTTGTAATGGTAGTGCGTGGTAAAAAATTTGTTGTAAAGGTTGTATACCACAACACACAGGTTAGGGCACACAGATAGAAGACATGAACACAACCAGACACCTTTATGAGGAGGAGAAGGGGAAAAGACTATTGCTGTATCAGTATGAGCAATACATTTGATTACATGTTTGCCTACACCACTGATTTCTCCATAGAAAACCAGCGTTTGCTGCCCTATGCTGCCCTATGCCTGCACATGTACTCTCCATGCAGGCTGCATTACAGCCTGCATGGAGAACATGCTCAGTCTCCCATTCTCTGACTGAGCGCCGATCAACGGTGGTCAGACCCATCACAAATCTGCATTGCAGTGTTGTGGTTGGATATCGGGAAGCTGGGAGCTGAGTGCATCCTGCTTCCTGCCCTGGAAGCGTGGAAGAGTACCGAGAGGAGGCGGCAGCGACAGAAGATGGCAGCGACAGACAGGTAAGTGTGTATTATTATTATTTTTTTCATTCCCTCTCTCCCCGCACCACTCACCGCCTTTAGATACCAGCCGCCACTGCATGTACTATTTATGTGTGTGACAAGGATACTTTGGACAGATGTCTATAATGAACCAGTTACCACTGACACTATTTGCAGGTTCAGTCAGCATTAGCCATTTCTTTTCCGGTAGATGTGCTGTTGGGCGACCAATGGACAGAGCAGGACATGTGCCATCAAATTCACAAGTTGTACCAGAGAAATTCCCTAATGCATAGAAGCCCTGATTGCCCCACACTCAGCAGGTGTATGAGAAAAATAGATGTATGTTCCCACACTTTAGTACATCACCCCACTAGAAACAATTTGAAAAGTGTGTGACACAACACTATGGGAAATACCACCTGCCCACGCCACTGTGGGCCGAGCATGCGCAGTCCCACGTTGACTGCCGGCGCATGTTACGTCACACGCAGGCCGGTAGCGTCTAGAACGCTAACACCACATATCTCCCCTTTTTACACAAAGGATATTGACAGTTTAATGTTCATCGTTCTCTCACTCAAAGTCTCTGAGGTGTGAAGGTCTGACTACCATTCTCCCAGCGCGCGTGCGTCTTACCGGAGTGGAGGTTCCTCGGACCGCCTCAGGAGCGGGGCTCTCTACCTTTTCTCTCACTTGACCATGTCCCAATCTCCCAGGTGTCGATTCTTCCCTTGCTGGTGTTTCCTTCACACTAGTCTCAACCAGATCTTCACTTTCCATGCACGCATGTCCACCTCCCAGACTTTCGTCCACTGACTCTCTTTCTTCAGTTCCTCCTTCTTGTCCTTGAACAGGAATGCAGATGCCTTTCTCCTCCGGCCATTTCACAATCTTGTTTATCTTGGCCATGCGATCTTGAGACCACACATTACCGTCACTAAGGAGGGCTGCTCTGCTGTACACTTCCTCCACTTGTAGGGGTGGGCTGTATTTACTTTCTCCCTTCTTCCTCAGTACTGCTTGTTTAACTCTCACCCATTCCCCTTTTTCCAACGTCGAGTCCTTCACTCTCTTCCTTTGATTGTAGTGGCCAGTGTACACTCTTTGGGCCTTCTCCAAGTTGTGCTGGACTACAGCAGGCGAACACTTACTGGTGATTGTTTTTTCTCTCCATGCTACATTGTCCTTCGTGAACGGGTGCCTGCCTCTAAGGATCCGGAAGGGACTGTACCCTGTTGCAGTGGGAGTAATTCTATACGCCCACAGCATTCTTTAAATTTCTGTCTCCCAGTCTTTTCCTTGCATTATGGCAGCTTGAATTGACCCCATCAGAACTCAGTTAAACCTTTCCACCTGTCCATTGCTGGCTGGATGATACACTGAAGTGTGTTTGGACCTGATTCCGTTCCTCTCTGTGTATCTGCGCCACTTCTCTGATGTGAACTGCGGGCCATTGTCTGTCAATATAGTCCTTGGGATGCCTTCCCTCAGGAACACCGAGGTGAGGAATTTGATGACTACCTCCGAGTCCATTTCTTCCTGCACATGCACTTCTGGCCATTTGGAATACTTGTCCACCAGCACACACAAGTACTTGGCAGTTCCTTGTCCGTCTAATATCGGCCCTAGGATGTCGACAGCTAGATCTTCCCATGGATCACGGGGTTGTTCGAAACTGCCCAAAGCTGGCCTCAAAGGTTTGAGCACCTTGTCTGACTCCTGGCATTGGTTGCAGTCCCTGACGTGTCTCTCGATCATGATATCCATTCCTGGCCACCAGTACATCTGCTTCACCCTCGACTTGGTCTTCACTATGCCGAGGTGACCTTCATGCAGTTGGTTCAGCAATGTGGGGATCAGCTCTTCTGGGGGTACCACCTTGTCCCCACGGTACAGAAATTTTCCTGAGTCACTCATGGATAGCTCCTCTCTCACTTCGTACAGTTTCCTGAGCACCTCCTTTAGTTTTTTTTTTCTGGCCACCCATTTACCCGGTACCTCTTGATCTCTTCCAAGGTCTCGTCTTTTCTATATGCGTGTGCCCATTCTTGTATGCTGATCGCCTTCTCCATGTCTTCCATTACTGCTACCATTTCTTCATTCTCCTCTGCAGGCGTGGGTGCATCCTCCATGGCTGAGGCTCTGCTGAGATAATCCGCCAATTTGTTGCGCGTACCCGGGATGTACTCTACGTCATACGTGTACTCTAATAGTTTGAGAGTCATCTTAGCAATCCGCGGGGTGGCCGTGGCATGTCCGCTTGAGGTTAGTACCTTGACCAGTGGCTTGTGGTCGGTTTGTAGGCGAAACCTCGTGCCCCACAGGAACTGCCGGAACTTTCCCATGGCCCATACAACCGCCAGCATCTCCTTCTCTATTACACTGAACTTCTGTTCAGTGTGTGACAGCGCTCTGGACGCAAAGCTGAGTGTTTCAACTGTATTGTTGTCTCTCTGTTGGGCGAGGACTGCTCCCAGGCCTTTTTCACTGGCGTCAGTGGTAAGGATGGTGACTCCTGTTGGGTCATGTCCCTGCAATGGTACGGCCTGGCTGATGTTCTCCTTCAGCTCTTCGAACTCCCTCTGAGCCTCATCATCCCACTGGAACGACACCTTGTCTCTTATCAGTTGTCGTAATCTGTGCGTTTTCGTTGCAAAATGTTGAACGAATTTGCTGTAGTACTCAGCCATTCCTAGGAATGACCGTACTTCATCCTTGTTGTTAGAGGCTCTGGCCTCGCAGATTGCTCTCACATTGTCTTTCTTGGGCGTGATCCCTTGTCCGTTTATTTCGTGCCCCAGGTAGGTGACGGACGTCATTCCGAATCTGCACTCCTCCCATTCCGCCGTGAGTCTCCTTTCCTGTAAGACGCTCAGCACTTTGTCCAGCTTGGTGTCGCGGTCTGTACGATCCATCCCCATTACCAGGATGTCGTCCTGGAAATACTGGATGCCTTTGACATCTTTGAACAGGCGATGCATGAGTTTTTGGAAAACCGCCGCGGCAGACGCCAGACCGAAGGGCATCCTGCGGAACTGATAACACCCGTAGGGGGTGATGAAAGACGTCAGTATCCTGCTGGACGGGTGTAGGTCGATCTGGTGGTACGCTGACGTGAGGTCAACGGTGGAGAACCATTTCACTCCCCTGGTACCCGCCAACATTTCTTCTATCCTAGGAAGGGGAAACTTCTCCACCACCAAGCATTTATTCAGCTCGCGCAAGTCCACACATAGGCGCACCTTCCCATTGGGTTTCCTGGCGACCACCAAGGGAGCCAACCACTCTGAGCTGTCAATCGGCTCAATGATCCCTTGTTCTTCCAGTCGAGACAGTTCTTGTTGGACCGCCTCCCTCACTGCAATGGGCACATTGCGGACCTTGTGGGATACTGGCTGGGAGTTTTCCCTGAGCACAATTTTATGCATGAACTTCTCCAGTTTGCCCACTTTGCCACTGAAGACGTTGGGAAATTCTCTTCTCACCCTTTCCAGGTCTGGCCATTGCTCACTGTTTGTCAGCAGCACCTGTTCTTTGCCTCCTGGGTCTAGCTTGATCCCCAAGTCTCCCTGGTCTCTCCATCCCAGCACGGAGGGGTCCTTCTCAGCTAAGTATAGCTTACAGGTGGCAGTTCTCCCTCGGAATTCGAACTTGAGGCTCCGGTATCCCACAATGGGGATCGGATTGCTCGTGTACGACACTGGTCTGATGTCCGGTGGGTTTAGCCTTGGGCCCAGGCTCGGTCTGAATTCCCCTTCCCACACCGATCTCTGCACAATGATGTACGGGAATCCAGAGTCAATCGCGATCCTGATTTTCACTCCTCCTATTAACATGTCTGCTCTCGGCTTGTTAGACCGCTGAGTGTCGATGCCTAGTACTTGCTCCTCGATGCACAACACTCCGTCGTCTTCGTCTGACTCCTCCTCGGCGCCTTCATCCTGCTGTTGGTGCGCTATGTATTTTACCATCGTCTTCTTCTCTTTCTTCCGACACACTTTCTCGTAGTGGCCAATCAGGCCGCAGAACATGCACTTTGCACGAAAAGCTGGGCAGCGTTTGTCTTGGGCTGCATGGTTCGCACTTCCACACCTATAGCACGTTGATTTGGTGAATGAGGACTGCTTTCCTGCTTGTCCCGGTTTTCCCGCCCATTTGCTGGTTCTGCGGTTGTCTCCCGGCGCCATTTTGTATCTATTCGATGGTTCCGCGTCATGAATCTTGTTAACCATGACTCTTTGCGCACTCTCTTTTTTCGCGGCCTCTGCACATCGCTTGGAGAGTTCCGCTTTTTTCACCATTGCAATTACTTCTTTCAATGTTGCCTCACCGTGAGCCCATAGCTTGTCCTGCACATTCCTGTTGGTGGTGTGCATTACTATCTGGTCCTTGATAAAGTCTTCTTCCAGTGCCCCGTACTTGCACGTGACTGCTAGTCTCCTCAAGGCTGCCACATAGTCGTCAACTGACTCTCCGTCGCCTTGTTTCCTTTGCTGAAAGTTTAATCTATCTATGGAGACACATACAGCCGGGCAGTAATGGGCGTCTAGGTCATCTAAGGCCTGTTTGAAGACATCTGCGTCAGCTGCTTGTAGTGGCGCCGTCGCAATGTTCTTGAACACCCTTATGCCCTCTGGGCCCAGGTTGTGCAGCAATATCTGTCTCCGTCTTGCGGGGGTGAATTCGTTAGTGGATTCAACCTCTAGGGCTTCTAAGTAGCTTTTGAAGTACTCCCTCCAGTCCTCCCACTGCATCTGTGGTTCTCCTGGCCTGGGTAGGAACGGGATCGGTGCTGTGAGTGATGACGCTTGATTGCTCATCTTGACCTGTCTCTCTGGCCCTTCTTCCTGATTTCTGGGGCTGCCCGGCGTGCTATTGTTCCCTCCCTGACTTCTGGGGCTGCCAGGTGCGTTGGCGCTTTCGGCTTGCGGCGTAGTGGAGCTGGGCGTGCTTCCTCCCGCTCCCTCGTGGACACCCTTCTCAGCCAGGGCCCTTGGTGGGGGTGGTTGCGTGCTCCTACCGTGCTTCTGCGCAGGTTGCCTTGCTTCTAGGCTCTCCGACAGTCAATGCGCCTGGTTTCCTCTCTGCGCCTCTGCCACGCTCTTCCCTTCGATTTTGTAGCGCCTTCGTTCTTTCCTCCTTATTCTGCAGGTAGGTGGCGTGGGTGATCTTTGTCCTGGGCTTCCCTGTGCCTCTACTTCCTTTGTCTCATCAGGTACTCTTTCTTCTAATTTTTTTTTTTATTTGTAGAGTGGACATATCCCACTCCTCGTCGCCAGAGGGCAGACACACGGGTTCTGGAACACTGCAAGCGTAACCACGCTTGCCTGAATGACACATCTGCCTTATCCACGCATATGCATGTGCATATGTGGAATTTACTCAATGATCAGGATTGTGAAGCTAACAAAATATTCTTGATTGAACTGATGCACTTTTCATTGTTCCACTGTTATTTTCTATGGAAAGGTAATTTCTACAACCAGTGTAATGGAACCTCTATGGGTTTCGGGGGGGCTCCCTCGTATGCCAATTTATTCATGTCTAAATTTGAGAATGATCATATCCTCAACAATATATACTGGACCTCAAATTTAGTCATCTTTAAAAGATTTATAGATGATATATTTCTAATTTGGAGAGGCGAAAAAGAACAACTGATCAGCAACCTAATCATCTTGAACCATGTCAATCCTCGAATCCAGTTCACCTACACTTTACATGAGGAAACCATTTCATTCTTAGATGTACAAATAACCATGACAAATCAATCAATAGAAACTAAAGTACACAAGAAAAGACGGATCGGAATTCCAGTTTACTGTTTCAAAGCTTCCATCCAGAAACTCTCAAAAAGCATTTACCCACTTCCCAATTCATCCGCTTGAAAAGAATTACATCCAATGAAAACATTCTGAAAAAATCTCTCCTAGATCAAAAAACAGAATATCTAGCCAGAGGATATCCTCAAGAAATCTTGGATGAATCCTTGAAAAAAGTCACCAAATTATCAAGAGAAAACTTATTGAAACCGGCTCAACCTAGTACAGAACAAAAAACAGTATGTGTACTTAAGTTTTTGACAGAAGCAAAAAAGATCAAAAAGATAATCAACCGTCATTGGTCTCTGATTAAGACTGAACCTGATCTACAGAATTTATATAGTGAACATGTAACTTTTGCCTTCAGGAGATCAAAAAATGTGAAAGAAATTCTCGCTGTCAGTAACATCACAGAATCAGAACACAAAGGAATGGCAAAATGTTTCAATTGCATACATTGCAATAACGTCATAACAGGCAACATCTTTCTTCATCCAACCAAAGGATACAAGATTAACTTAAAATACACAGGGACATGTGATTCAAAAAATGTAATATACGCAATCAAATGCCCATGTGGAAAAACATATGTAGGCCAAACTGAACGGAAAATCAAAAGAAGGATGACAGAACACAAGAGCAATATACGAAATATGAACAGTAAATCTACCATAGCCACACATTGGCTAGAAGCTCATCATCAAATCTCTCAACTGAGATTTACGATACTTGAGATACTGCCACATCGCTGCGACATGGATCCTGTTAAACAACGTTTACAGGCTGAATACTTTTGGATCAAAAAACTCCAGTCACTGCAACCGACTGGAATGAATGATAGGACAGAAATGACATGCTTTCTATAAAAACGCAGCCTAGAGACTAGGAACTCTTTTCTCCCCCTGGAGCAATCCACAAATGAAAAGCTGTTTTTTACAACCTTACTCAGACTTTTTCCATATAATTTACATAACCCATGAACCCATGAGCTTGTTTACTTTGTCAATATTTAACTCTTTTCGTTCAGACAACACTTTGTAATGAATATGTTCAATCAACGTATAGCTACTATTAGAGTCCCATTAGTTCATTAGTCATACGCTTAACTAATTTCACATCAACCTTTCTACTACCGCATTGTTTATTTACACTATTTGTTGATTTACACTATTCACACAACATCGTCACGAATTCCGTCGACCTCGTCCAATCAATTCATCGCATTGCGGTGATATCATCACCACGTGATCGGACTTTTGTCCAATCACAACATTGAATGAACGGACCTAAGGCTACCGCCACTCGTTTAAACACACCACATTGCAGATTCTATTACCTTCCTTCAAAACACGCTGTCTTTTTTAACCCGAAAATATAATGATTAGAGCAATCATTTCATTTAGATTGGGTCGATCTCGACCTTCCCATTGTAGTTAACGCGAGACTCATACACCACGTGACTCATATCTCTCTACTAATACCCCATTCATTGGCTCACACTAAACTCACATGACCCGGAACACGGAAGTGAATACTGGAGTAGAAGACTAACGTAAGTTGTATCCTCGCGCTCGTTATTAGGCTTTAATAGTTCACAATTTAGGCTCATTGTTTTCATTTTCCATTAGGATGGTATTTTTTGATTAATGTATTATTCAGTACGATAATGCTGCATGCTATCACTGTTACTCACGAAACGAGCGAAGAGGGATGCATTTTGTTTTAAAACAGACCAGTGAGGTTCCACAATTCATTCTGCGAATTATTGTTTCTAATTCAGTACATTTGTTTGATCTGAGTAATGTTTTTCTGTTACTGAATGTTAAGGTCCTGAACGTTTTCTTAATATTTTTCCTACAGGCCCCTGATGAAGGGTTATTTTCTTTCAACCCCAAATGCATTGGGCATAATATAAAACAGTGAACTTGTGAATTTTCATGAATATAAAGAACTTTCTTGCAAAAAGTGAAAACGGTTTAAAATGAACAATTAAATACAACGATGAAATCTATGAAATAGTCAGTCGTAATGTGTTCATTCAAACGACTGGTGTGAAAATTGATTACATATACAACTGAGTGAGTGAAGAAACCCCACAGTTTCATTTTAAAGAAGTGCGCATTCTTCGTGGTTTGTTGAACCACACTCGATGTCAGTAATTTCAAGGCACTGCAGACTCAGTGCGACAAGGATAGCGCCAACACGAATATTGTTGAAATGGTCATAACCAACAGGTGTGCACGAAGATAATATTGTCTTGATTCATATGTGTGGTTAAGGCAGATAGCGCTCTAGTGTTCAGGATGGGCGGGGAAGCATTGGAACAGGAAGCTCCGGATTTGGAACAGGTAATTGGGGCTGGTCCCTTGGTTTGGGTGGGTATTTCTAAAGGGATGGAGGTCACTTTTAGGGGTCAGGGCAGGGGGGGTCAGGTACTTTTGGAAAGGGGGTAGGTTTTTAGAGCTCAGGGCGGGGTAAGGGGTCGAGGTAGTTTTAAGGGCTGGGTTTGGGGGAAGGTTTTAGGAGTGGAACGGTTTTAGGACTCGGCGAGGTATCGGGGAAGCTATTTTTAATTGGGGTAGGGTTTTAGGACTCAGGGCAGAGGAAGGGATTGGGGTAGTTTTGGAAAGGGGAGGTTTTAGGGCTCAGGGCGGGGGGAGGGGGTTTGGGTACATTTAGGGAAAGCGCTGGCCAAGGTAGTATATTGTAAGATGCACAGTTTTAGTCCTCAGGCACAGGGGAGGGGTAGGGTTAATTTTATGGGCAGGGCAGGGCTAAACCTTAGGGTGGGGGGCGACGTAGGGGGTTTGGATTTTAGGGCTTAGGGCGGGGGGCAGGGGGTGGGCAGTATATGGTAAGAGTCATGGTTTTACACGGTTCGGGGTGCGTGATAGAGGCATGCATGGTTTAGCCATGTGTGCCTCTGTCATACAACCTTTCAAAGACATTGTACGCGATACAAGTTGGATGGGTGAGGCAGTATAGTTCTCTAGGGTTTAGGTAGTGTGGTCAAATTTCTTTAAAACATTTGAGATACATGCCACTACATGTGGGCTGCATTTCAAAGATACCAAAGCAGTGCCAGACAAACTCAGCAGTAGTATGTGGTTTCCATCTAAGTAGAAAAGAACAAGGGATTGTCATACTGAAATTCTCTAGAGGAAAGAAGAGGTTCACTTTCATTGAGAGTGACAGCTGTTGTAAGACTATCTTGATTTTCTTATCAACATGTTCTTTGAATGTGTGGTTACTCTGAGGAATGAATCCAAGAGATTTTGTTCTGCCAGTCAGCTGGGAGTTCAAGCCATTTAAATTCATATTGGATAGCCAGGCTAAACCATTTAGCTATTTGTAACTGCTGGCAAACAGGAGGAATTATTTTCTATTGGGTGAAGCTTCAAGCAGCTGCCTGACATTCAACTCTAAATATGTCTGAGGCAGGAATTGTGTCGCTATTTGTCATTGTTTAAGGACATGATGAGGAAGAGTTGAGTGTCGTCAACCTACTGATGGATCTTGGTGCTGCTGTCAGTGAGTATTGAATTAAGGGGATCTTTGTAGTGGCTGGCGTTCACTGGGAGAGGATGAGTTAATGGGTCCTTGCAATTCTAATCTATGAGTTGGTAGTGTTGATGTGATAGGCGGAGAACACTTGTGAGAAAAGCCCATGCAAATTTCAAGGATGTGGATCTGTGCTAGATGTTTGACCCTGTTGAAGGCTGGAAAGAGGTCAACAAAGATCAGGAGACACTATTTGTTTCTTGGAGAGTAGCTGTTTTCAGGCTTCAGTGAAGTCTGAAGGCAGATTTGAAGTTTTGTTCACTATTGTTTTTGCTAAAATGTTTCAGCAGCTAGATGGGTCGCCACTGCTTTTTCTATGATTTTTTCTTTGAACAGTAGGCGGTAGATTGGGTATAAGTTAGTAAGATGGTCTACATTCAATGTTTGTTTCTTCAGCAGAGGTAAGATCTGTCCTGGGTTGAGGATGTCAGGGAAGGTTCCTTGAGTGATTGAGGTTTGACAGTTCAGAGGAGAGGCTGGATATCCCCTTGAAGAGTCTTGATGACGCAGGATGGTAGAATGTCAGCTGTATAGTAATTGCCACAATCTGAGCCCAATATCTGTGTCTGCTCTGGGACTACTGATGATGCCTCCCATTTGTGTACTTTAGACTTACTATCTTTTGATGCAGGCCTGCTGTCTTATACTACCACTACCATCTACTCCAACTGCTTTAAATAAGGGTGTGTCCCACAATTGCTGCCTAACATACTTCACCACAGTTCAGGAATGTCATTTAGAGGGAGGATCTGGTTCTGCATGTGAAAATACACAACCAAACCTATTACGACTACTCTTCGAATAGTGTTTGCTTGTTTATGCAATGTCCCATGTTGATGTAGTTGAAATGCTTCCATATCTTGAACAATATGCCTGCTTACATAGTGACATGAAACAGTCAAATCATGTGCTCTGGTGCTATGCGCATTAGAGATAGGCCCTGTTCACTCAGAATTTGTCTCTTCAGTTCATTCACCGACTCCAGTGTATACAAAGCTCCCAGCTTGCATCCATGTGATCTCACACTGGAGAAGGAAAATCAAACAAAGAACCCCAAACAGGGAATCAACTTGGATGAAGGCTAGGGCTGAAACAATCAATGGAAAGGTTACACCTGAATGGCTGTTGCTTTGCAGATCAGACAATAGCCTGGTGCACTGACTGTGAATGACTAACGTTAACTGTGAGCAGTGCATAGGCCCAACTGCTCATAGGAGGCATTGGCGTGATTGGGGCCAGAGACATTAGATCTGTTCCACTTGTTGAAATAATTGTGTATGAGACACAGGTGGAAGGCACGAGCAAGCTGGATATCTCAAACAGGGACATCTGGCTTGGCGCGCCCAGCGACCTCAACATGAGGTGTCAGCAGTTTGCAAGAGGGATGAGGAATAATTGCAGCAGACATTTCAGCCGCGGATTAATGACATGGTGCCAGCATCGTGGACCATATTGCTCAAAGTCACCTCGTCAGCCCTGTGGGAGGGAAGCGCACCTCCCTCCCAGGCCCCGCCACACGCCGCGGATTAGCCAGTGAAACATAGACCATGACAGATGACATCACTGCCGCCCTCATTTAAAGTCGTCCACATTTAGGTGGCATCTCTCTGTTCTTGGCTTTTCTTTTTTAATTTTATGTTCCCCTCTCGCGTGGCTGTTCGTTCCTTGACTGCAGCCGCCGCCCCAGCGCCTCATCCACCCATCTAAAGCTCTGTGCGCCCACAGCGCTGAGGTAAGTTTCCGTTGAGAACTAGGAGATATGATTATTTGCAAGTACTGATCCAGATTTAGGGGGTTTAGCTCTCCTGATAAAATTATTGCTAATGATGTAAAGGCCTTACATTTGTAATTCCTGTCTGACTCTCGGTTTTATCTAGCTTAATTATCGTGGTATAGGATTTTGGAAAGGGGATGAATAGGGATTTTCTTGCTACAAATATTTTCTCTCCAAGGGAGAGCCCGTGGCAGCGCTGGATACAGCCGGGCTTGAAGGACAGACATGCATGGGTTCACTGTAGGAGGAAGTGGTACCGCTGGAAAAACAACTCCCCGGGGATCACTTCGGCCTGGCTCAAGTACCCTTGGCGTTTCAGCAAGGAACTGAAGGGATCTTTTTTCTACCACTTTCTTTCTTTTTTGCTGTTTTTATAGAACAAAAATCAGATATGGGTTTTGGTTTATTTATTTGGGTTTTTGTTTATTTCTTTATTCGAAGGTTTAAATTTGTTCAAATTAGGCCATTTTGGCATTTTGGAGTTTCATGATTGAGATAAGATCATGGTAACCACTATGACTGCTTTGAGATGGACTTCGTCAACAATGGAGAACGAATGTCACTTTTGTGTCTTGGACTACAGATGGGAATTCTGACTTACAGTACACCCTTTAGAATGGCCACATGCATCTGGGACAGTTCAACAGCATGAACCTCTTCTGCAAAACATGCTGTAACAGGTGCTCAGGCCAACTTGATTAGTCCACAAAGACAGAAAGAGTGTTTTATTTTGTGATGGAATTTCAAGATATTGTTAAGATGTGCCGTGTTTTTCAGGGTTGTTTTAGTTCGCTTGTGAAGCTCGGTTGATCACAACCGGTAGACACAGAGATTTGACAAGTAGCCCCATGTCAGGAGGAGCGACTCGCTCGTCTATTAATTCTTTGCCCTCTGCGGCAAGACGAATCTGTGAACGAGCCAAAGAAACACACACGGGACCGCTTGAAATCTTAGACGCAGCAGGCATCTAGCTCCTTTGTTGTGTGGCGCTTCATCTGTTCACCAAAGGTTGGACCATCGGCTGCCCCTGAGGTACTTATGTTAAATAGGCGCTGTTCAAATCGAATCAAAAGCCTCTACTTCGAACTTACTCCCGTGAATGCTAACTCCACCGAAGTTGCATATTTTGCGCCTCAGGCCCCATGACTGGTCATCCTCCAAGGATGGGTTCACTGGAATGTCTGTACTCGAGAAATTAAGAATGATAACGCTGCACCTGGAACGGACGTCCATTTCCTGTCACAGCCAGAGCGAGTCTTTCAGGACGTTGCCCGGCTCAACATGGCGGCTATCTACCAAACGTTCCACAGCAGGGCAGAAACATTCAAAGATAGTATCTGCATGCGCCATTAAAAAACGTAGTGTACCTCAGGGACACTAGCTGTTTATTGAAATGTAGTACTGATTGAAATGTAATTGAATGGTTTGCTGAACGTCGCCAACAATAGCCTGTGCCCAACATTTTCCAGTTGCTTTATTTAACACACTCTAAGCCACACAAAAAAGATGGTACACAAATCTCTGTGGGTTGAGCACCGGCTGCACCGACCTGTGCACAGCTTCCAGGTCGCAGATTCTCATAATGCCTGGGCAGGCACAGCCTTATTTTTTTTTTCAAGTTTCAGAAGAAGGGCACCATTCAGTTGGGCTGCAGTGATAAAATGATGCTATAAAGAAGCGCCAAGAGGCAATTATTTTTATAGCGCTTGGAGATGCAGTAGACCTTTTCTCTATTATTTCTGCCCCCTGGGAATGAAGCTTTCAAACCTTTGGCCTCTGGTTTACTGCCCTCGACTTCAGTTTGAAAAGCAAGGGGGTGGTGTCAGTCATCGGGAAATCGATATTATCTCGTACAGACAGGTCTTTAAGGGGGATGGATCCACCCGAGTCTGAGACTCGACACGAATTTAAACCCGACTTTAAAACGGGTCCGTATCGAACTCTATATTAAGGTCCTTAAATTTATATGCAAAAAAACATTGATTTCTCAATAATGACTGTAAAATCCCTTGAGGTAATTCATGTCAGCAATGCAATCCCGGTTTACGTTTCACATGTTTTACTTCATCTTGCAATTCCAAAGCGGATTTACTTTTTTCCAAAGTGATATGTGTCTGTAAATGTCCGTCATGCAATACATTACTCTCTTATAGTGAATACTTTGTCTTGAGACACCTCCTGGAGTTTGAGTGAGTTCTGGCTGTGTGTGGGAAATGTGACTGGCAATAATAAGAACTGTAGTTAAGGCAGAAGGCATTGCTAGTTTCTCTTAGTGCCAATGAGTGGTTTATGAAGTGTGTGTGTGAATGTGTGTGTATGATGACTACGTGCACATCCAATTCCTGGTTGCACAGAGCGATAGTAGCATATGTACCAATAGTATTAATGAGAAAGTGTTAGATAAGCAGACAGGGGATTTCAGAAATATATGAGAAAAGAAGTATGTGTCAATGTCTAGCAGAGTGATATATATATATAGCAAAGGAAAGTATGTGTCAGTGTCTAACAGAGTGAGATATAGCAAAGGAAAGTGGTGTGAAGGGGAGAACAGGAGTGACTGAGACACTCTGACGATCACTTCCTTTTTCACAAACCTTGGTAACGTTTAAGCCTAGTAGTTCCAGAATTAAAACTTTTTTAAAATTCTTAATATTCCTAACAAAATCATTTTTATCATTCATTTATCTGATACAGCTAACAAGCAATTGCAAAGCGAGTAGGTGTGGCTTGTTTTAGGTATACAAGTTGGTTGTTGTGTGATGTGTCTGGATGCAGTAACAGAAATATCACAGAGGGACACTCAAATACTGGTCAGGTGGCATGCTGTGGGAAGCACAAGATTTTAGATAACATGTTTTAAGACATGTCCTTAACTACATAAGCCACGCCTCTTGGAAGTTATGCCTAGATATGCTTCTTTGGCCACACCCCTTTTACAGGCCCCCAACCTTTTACATCCCACTTAACGCACCGAGTACAAACTTCAGCAGTCAGGACGAGGCCCCTCTCATGCTGTCATTGCATTCTTTCTATGGATAGTGTGAGGCACCTCTCTTGCTGTCGGTATATTACTCTCTGCTCAGAGAAGGACATCTCTTGCGCAAATTATATATTTTTTATATTCAGTGGAAATCACCTCTTGCAGTGGGTGCATTGGCTCTAATTACAGTGGGAGTCATCTTTCTTCCTTTCTTTATAATTTTTCAGTGGTCTTACTATCTGTGTAAACTGTAAACATTTCTTACGGTGGTGCCATGTACCACTTTTGCTATGAATGTGTGTTTCTATAGCCTGAAAGAAACGCCTGTTTATGTGCCTCTGTAGAAATAAGTGTGGTTGACTCCATTATCAAGGAGAGCCCCTTGCATCCTTATCATTGTATTTTTCTATGCCCAATGAGAGGTGCCTCCACTGTTGTCAATGTACATATTTCTTTGGCTATTGTGAGACACCTCTTGTAGTTTCTGCATGTTTCTGTGGTCAGAGAGGGTCAACACGCTTCTTTGCTGTGTATATCAATGCACGGTCAGGAAAAGGTTCCCCTCTTCCTAGCAGAGGATGTGGCGTAACAGCTAGAGCTGTCAACCTCAAAGCTGGGGAAGCGGGTTCGAGTCCCGGCAGGGACTCTCAACATCCTGTGATTCTGGACAAATAATTTAATATCCCTGTGCCTAAGAAAAATGAATATGTCTGTCTGTAACGCAACTGATGCTCATGTAAAGCGCTCTGATAAAGCTCTATTAAAAAAAAATATGTACATAGTCAGTGAAAAGCACTTTCGTGCTGTCAGTTTTCGTTTTCTTAACATCGAGAGGTGGTCTAGTGGTTATGCTTTTTAGGCTTCAACAGCTGATCAAATGGTGTTATCTTGAGCACATCACTTCTTTTCCCCTTGTGCCTCACTCAGTTCAGTAACCTGCCACAATTCAGACTGCTTATGAAAGGGGGAAATACCTTACTAGTATCAAGAAGTACTTTAAAAACGTAATATTTTGTTCAGGGGGTGCACCTTGCAATGAAAAGAAACGATTCTACTTTGTTTCGATGTCTAAATTGCACTGTAGTTTTCTATGAACACACAGACCTGCGAGGAGCCAGATGGATTAACTGTTAGGCAGGGTTGACTGACCTTTCACCTTTAAGCATCCAGTCTAGCCAGTGATTGGTGCTTCACTACCATCTGGCAGCTTTTATGCTATGTAAACTGGATTTCGATAGCGCCAAACCATGTGTCCCTGGTGCTAGTTAATTTAACGTTTTAAATTAAGTGTCCTGGTTAGGATCTATAAAAGAGATCGACTGTTTAATGATCCCGTTTCACATTTTATCCAGTAGTGCTTCTTTGCACGCTATTCCAAGCTTTTAGGCCTTGTTCCAAACAGTTTCGAGGGGGCATTCATTGTCTGTCTGTGATGGGCTTTGGAATTTTGGTATACAGGGACTTGGGTTTAGGTGAAAATATGGTACAAATCACTCAGAAAATCATATTTTGTGTCCTATTATGATTGGTTATCCAGAAATTAGCAGCAATGTGAATGAAACCACTTACTCTGGGCACTGTCCAACCAACTGAGCTTTGACACACTGACATGCTTTCCCCTGGTTGGACAGCGATTTTTATTCTTGTCCAACAATTGTTGGAGCAATCATAGCAAAATACTCTGGAAGCAGTAATCTGGCGCAAAAATATATAAAATATGTGCATCTTATTAACACCTTATTCAAGTGAGTAGAAGAAAAAATCTGGATACCTTCATTTCATAAAGAGCGAGCCTTTTAGATTTAGGGTTAAATGTTGGTATTTATGGTTGGAAACATGATCACTCCCGAGTTAGTTTTCAAGTTTGACAGAAGAATGCCCAGGTGCCAGTGCTTTGAAGCAATACAAGATAGTGTCACTACACATTGGTTTAACAACTAAAGAACGATTTTTAATACAGTGTTCATTGAATGTATTTTTTGAATTCTCTCCAGTGAAATTTTTACTGCAGGGTAAAAAGTTTTATTAATAATAATAAAAAATACAGCTGCCTTATCTTAAGAAAGGTAGAAAGCAATGAGCTCTTGCAGTGTATCTTTTCCACCAGCAGAAATCACCACTGGCTTTCTTTACCACTGGTGAAACCACGCTGTCAGCTGGGCCACCCATATTTTTGTTTGCCTACGTGTTGTATATTATCCATTATCGGCTCTACAATTTTATATATTTTTTTCACCTTTTATTTTTATTCTCTCATCAGATTAGAATTATTGACCACATGCACGGTATGATTACTCTTTTCACCTCGGATCTATTGTTCACCCAGGAGTCTGTTTTCTGTGTCCCTCTCGGACGTAATCCGCAATCTAGTCCGTTTTTTATGTTATTCACTACCTTGCATGGTGCCGAACACTACTATCTACCCTGAATGCGGTAACGCTAGAGTTTCCCTGGAACGTGTGGTTTCGGGTAAATTGTTGTTTTTTTAACCGGGAACGTTGGATCTCCACCTCAGACCGACAGATGTTACCCGCATGTCTTTGGGCCACATATCCTTTTCACAAGAACCCGTCCTTTGATATCTCCGCATGAACCCTGTGTAACGCGCCGCTCCCTACGTGCACTCGGTTATTTCACTCACCTGTTCATTTCTTCACTTCACCACCAGCTTATTATTCACCTTTCACTATCCCATTATTTCCATGTATATTTTTGTAAAACTATACACTGTGTCACAACGCGGTGCTACTCGTTTTACCCCTATTCACCTTCCTTAATGCACTTAACGTACTCCACTTGTATGTATTGTTTCCTTATTTAATTTATTTTTTGAGGACAGGGCCCCCCCCTAAAACGATGTCTATTTCCTCTACAGATCCCCTGATGAAGGGACGGTGGTCCCGAAATGCATAGGGATTCATCGCAGTTTGAAACCCACATGTTGAACTTATCGAAGTTTCCACGTTTGTCTATATGAATTCCAATATATGACTATACGGATTAAACTTGATTAATAAACTTTGGATTTACACCTGATCAATTTTTGAAATCTTTAAGGCTAAGACCTTTTAGGAGCTCCTCAGGATTCCGCGTGGGATCCCCCACGCTCCCGTGTTATACAAACCATATATGCACATCTGCTAATAGTAATATGCTATTTATTTCCATGTTTGAGGGACAGGAGAGTTGGCAATACCATCTCAGAGTTAAGTTGCAGTTGCAGTTATTTATTAAAGGCCCATCTTCCTAGTTTGTCTTAGGGCCCATGGTACCCTTGCTGCACCACAAGTCTACCTGTGGTTTGAATAGGATCCGCTTACCCTCTCAGAACCCATCACACATCATGCACAATCACTCTGTGACTGTATCTCTTCCTTCAAACTTGTGCATCTGTTAGCTTGCTTTCGGCTTGGTTTGCACTGCACATACTTTCCACTTACTTACATACATTTTGCACAGTGTGGGTAACTTTTAAGTAATTTAGTCAAATTGTTCTGTAGATTGCTTTCATTGTATTGCCATTCAGTCTAGCAATGTTACCTCGAGCTGACTGTTGTTTTTTGGTTTATCTGTCCAGTGGTTAAGTTCATCTGATCTTTAGTTTGACCAACCTGTTCAGTAGGTAGGCCTAACTGTCTGCAGTTTAGTTTAACTCTTCCACGGTTTTGCCCAACTATTCAATGGATTAGTCACACTGTTTCTTATGCTAACTTTTCTATAGTTTAGTTTTATCATTCTGTATTTTGAATTAACGGCTTAGTACTTAGATTGTACTGTTTGATTGTACTACTGAACATTGATGCTAATAATAATTCCTAATTCCTAAGAAAATCTATACTTACTTACCTTAAGATATTTTAATTCAATAATTTGTCATTCATATTCTAGCTTCAATATTCAGGGTTATTACTGTGCTATTAAATATTTTGGGCAACATGTTGATTAAAATAGTTTGCTGCAGTTTGAGCTAACCATTCTGTAATTTTAGCAAAGAGTTTTGTTGGTTGGCCAAACACTCTCTGGTTTGGCTTAGCTATTCCATGGATTTATCTATCTGTTCCTTAGCCTGGTGCAAATGTTTGGTACTTTTGCCTGTCCTCTGATTTGGCCTCCTCGTTTTGCAACTCAGCTAACTTGTCTGTTTCTTGCCAAACTATTGAGAAGTCTGCTCTTTCGCTTGAGTAGTTTGGGTGATCATTCTATTGTGGGCTTCCTATTACTTTAGAGACAAACAGATCCTTAGTTCAGCCTTACTGCTGTATTTTGGGCTAATAGTTTTGTAGTGTGCTGTTGCTTCATTTCGGTGACTTGTGCCATTGTGTAAGGTTGTGGGGCTACTCCTGATTTGAGTTCCAGAAAAACAAAGAAATAAATAAACCAATAAACTGTCCCCAATTGTATGCGCTAACGACAATGGAATTTGGGCCACTGTTCTTCAACGATTGCCTAGTTTGGGATAACTGTTCTACAGATTCCCTATCTATAGTTTATTAAATTCTCTTATTATAATGAAGAATGGATCTATGGTTCCCCTGTTCCTGACGGCTGAAGGCCACATGCCTGATGAGGTTTTGATATCTCCCTCCTGTAAGCTCGTTAAGAAACTCATTGTTGAGTACTGTGAAGACGACCTCAATGAATTCTGCACGCTTTCCTAAGTCTCCCTTCTTCAAAAGGCTCCCCTGGTAATCCCCCAAATCTCTTTTCATGTGGTGGTTCCCAAGAACTCTCTTAGCTTAACAAACATGGTGAGCCTTATGACTTCAATAGAGAGGAGAAAGCCCGCAAACGCTTAGGCTGATTCACTTATCACAACACAACATCTTTGACATTTTCTTTCCAAATGTCAGGGGCAGCTCATCCATTTGAGCGGAGGAGTGTTGCCCCACAAGCCCCAGAGCTGAAAAATAAAATGGTAATAGAGGTTATTTATTACCATTTTATTTTATTTATTTTAATTATTTTATTTTAAAAGTTTTATATAGCGCTGGCTAGACCCGGAGGTATCAGAGCGCTTTACATGAGCATCAGATCATAGTTACAGGTTACATCGTTACAAAGGTTACACAGTTCTTAGAGCATGGCAACATAGTTACTTGTAAGGTTGAGATAAACAATAAGCACAAATACGTAAGGGGAAAAGAAGGCAAGGTGAGAGATTCAGGGGGAGTTGGAGTAGGGGAAATAGACAGATAATGAAGGTGGGAAAGAGGAGGGGAGGGGAGGGTGAGAGTCACAGCATGGGGAGAAGAGGGGAAGGGTGACGGGGACACAAACCGGTAGACGAGTCAAGGCAATGTCCAAAGTCCAGTAAGCTGTGATCCCAGGGGAAGTGGTATCCCTTTCCTATCTCTATTGCAAGAGGCTCCCTTTACGCAGTGGACTCTCTCAGATAGGTCTCTGAGACTCCAAGGCCTTGTTTTTAAGTTACCAGTCCCAAACGAAGTGTCAGGGCAGGACGGACCAGTGCTGTTGAGTGGCAGCAGCAGGGAGCTGTGCATTATAAAATGTGCATGTCTCTGGCCGGCCATCTTGGAATGGCCAACAAGAGATGCACATTTTAAAGTTCTCTAACCTAGCTGTCTTAGACAGCTGGGTTAGAGAAAGCACATACCTTCAGTACTCTTAAGAGATCTGAGAGAGCCAGCTCTATCCAATCCTGGTGCTGCTCTCATACTGTGAAAGCAACACCAGGATTTGTTAGTGCAGTTTCCTGGTCTGAACCTTCCAGGGTGAGAGAAGACATCTGAGAGAGGACGACCTCTCACGGCATGTTAGAAAGGTATGCCAATTTTTTTTGTGCCCCCGCCCTCGGTACAAGTCAGCCGCCACTGCCTAATGTGATGTATTTAAATGGCAGCACAAAGGAGCACACTGTAAATATTTGGAGTTCCTGAACTGCTCATTATAATAAAAATGTCGCTCTGTCTTTCAACGACTAAAAATAATGCATGTCCTCATCGAAATAATAAAGTCCTCTCAGGACTGCAGTCTCTTGTTTTTAAGCAGATGCATGTTTCCCCTTAGGCGATAGCTCATAAAACATGTTTTGGCATCTAGACAAAACTGTGTTTTATGGGAAGGATATTGTCACAGTCTACATAAAGGAACTCGTTGTGTTATGATTTGCTGTAAGTAAACATGACCCCATAGTCACGGACCATTCTAGAGTAATGACTAGTCATTGGCTAGGTTGAGTTGGAGGGGGAGTGGTCCAGACTGGTGGTTCTATAGACCCTTGCAGGATAATTTAATGGTCATTTCAATTGTTACATTGTAGTTCTCAATAATTCAGTAAATTAACTAGGACTTATCATCATAATGGTGTCTGACTTCATGTCCCACATATCTAAAGACAAAGAGTACAATAAATGTATCCCTAAGGCATTGCAGCAAGTAGTTCAATGAATTGGGGCATATAGTCATAGGCTGGTAAATGTCACGCAATCCACCCAGAGTGCCATAGTAGGGGGCCTTATATTTTTAGGTATTTGGTACTGTTCGGATTCCACTCCTACAAGTTACTGATCACTGTTACAGAGAACATTTTTACTACAGTAGGAGCATCTGAAACATGTAGGCTATGTACGGCACACCGTAGGCAACACAGTGCAGAAACGTGAATACGATAGGTGAGGGAACATAAAACTGGGACAGGACTATACAATGCCAGTTCTTTTTACATTGAATGCTTACACTTTACTATATATGTTGATTTGCTGAGAATTACATTTGTTTTGTGCCAGACTTTTGAGTAGAAGCTAGATTTCCAGCTTTCATGCAAAGTCACTAAACCAAAAACTGCTTGAACCCCCTCATCAGGGGTAGCAAGCGCTATATAAATGCAAACCCTTCCCTCTTCTATCCCTCCACTATCTTGTTCAATACAAATAACAGACTAACATGTCCACCACTCAAATGAATTTCATATTTCACTATACAAATTCACCACTAATCATTTTTGGGATTCCCTAGTAGCGTGCTACTCATGAAACAATTGCTTTGACGCATCGTCAGGGGTAGAAAGCGCTATATAATGACAATTATAATTACAATTTTTAACAACATATGATATACTTTTGATAGGATTTTCAAGTAATTGGGTGGCGTAGATTTTGTGATTGACAGGGATGGCATTGTTCCTGTGAATAGTCATCCTCCGATACACCCCTATGCTAACTAGTCGGCCCATTCATATACAGATCTACCAGGCCATAAGAGGCCTAGTTTGCACTATATAAAACCACATAAATACATATATATGGTGACATTACTTAATTCAAGGGAACTGGGAACTGCTTTCCCTGACACTTCTGAAATTGCTTATTTAATGGTCAAAATCTGGCTGCTTATTTACATATATGTGAAGCGTGGTGCAGGTAATTTATATCATAAAAGATGTGTAATGTGTCTTTTTTTAAATGTTCATTGTAATTTTAATTGCAGCGTGATTGTATTTGATTAAATAAAATCCAATTAATACATTTTTTGCGTGGTTTATAACATATCTTTCCATTGGACTTCACATAGGACTATACTCTGGACAAATGTCTCAAAAGTACTGCACCAGGTGTGACATGGTGCACTCTTATAAATTAATAAAACAACGGCTCAGCAATTCTGTAAAACGTAACTTTCAAATAACCTGAAATGTATTTTTAAGTATTTCAATTGTTCTCAAAAATATTTTGTAACACTGCAGGCAGACTTAGTCTTCGTAAAAACGTAGATTGGATTTTTAAAGAATACAAATAAAACATGACAATTACTGTGAGAATGAGGCTGAAAATCCATTATGCGTGTATGCTACCCATATTTCAGTTTAAAAATTGGGAATTTACCTAGTGTTTAAAAGGTGTTTAAAAAAATAGCTTCCCTACAACAATAAAAAACGCATTTTTGGTGCCAAAAAATGTGGTTGAAAAAATCGTATTTTTTAACGAAACAGTTCGGTACCAAATGTATCTTCTTGAGGAGTGGGGCTATAACGCATTGCAGGGTGCTCGCTTCAGACAGACACAAGCACACAGACAATGAGACACCCAAATTGACACATTGGCCAGGGCAGATCCACACAAATACGCAAACATACGCTCACCCAGTTCTTGGGAGGGGGACTCACTGCTATGCAGCAAATAAAGGCACTCTAACAATGTAAGCGATTAACCGAAAAAAGGCGGCCGTTCAATGATTTACGGCCACAGTTTCCGCGCTGACAACTGTGTGAATGAAGGAATAAATTAATGAAGGAATTAATCAATAAACCAACGCATTTGTAAGGTTATGTGCTGCTACGGAAGGCAGAAGAGAAGGTACATCCACCAAAATTAAACTAAGGCAAATTGACAAAAAAAAATAGCTTTCAGTTTCGTGCTAAAGAAAGCTGTCATTTTGACAGTTGCAAACTTGTTCACAAAAGGCAGGAAAAATCTCAGACGTCTTAAAATGCCGACGTTAAGGTACAAATGCAAGTGTTATAACTAAAAAATAAATCTGATAAAGTCTGAATAGAAGCAACCCTTTTTCGCCATCAGTCATATACTGCTGCTGACAGGTTACAAATGATGACTACATTAACGCACGCAACTACGCCAGTGCGAATATAAACTGTGACCTGCAGGTGACAGACAGACCTCTGCAGCAGATGTTTCAACCTGCTGAGCTGTGCTATAGGAACTGAAATGAGGGGCCTGCAAGATGCTCACAGACCGCTGCTGCAGGTGCCTTACCCCACTTGGTAAACCCACTGCATTTGGAAATCGTGCTCTGTGGACTAGAATCAAACCCCTTCAAGAGATGCATTATTCTTATGCTTCTGTTAAAGGTGCCGGGGCTTGCGAGTCGCGACAGACAGATCTCTGTAGACAATGCAATTATGTCACAATACGTTAAGGTTCAAGGATAGAATCCGCGGATCTAGAAATGAATCCGCGGATCTGCCGGTAGCAGTCGAATATGTAGCCCTCTGGTTTCAAACAGATTCACGCAGCAGACGCATTATCCCAACGAGCTATATCACCGGCGAACGGTGTTATCAAACAAGATTCCGAGGAACCCTGGCCCGGGTTTTACATGAAGTATGTTGATTTAAAACTTCACGGGCAGACTGGGGCGCTCGGCCCCGCCCGGCCGGAAACATCTCGTGTACAAGTTGCGCGGGGACACCTGTGTTTGTACAGGGCACGCCTCCTGTGTGCGTTCTTGCCCGCTGTTGAAAAAAACCCTCAATCAGGTTCAGAGGAGGATGTATTTATAATAACTCTGTGCTCGACACATCAATCAACTCAGCGTCTGCCCGGGCCCTCGAGGCTTCCAACAGGCGGGGAGGGACCAGTGCTTCAAAGCCGCTCAGTGGAAAGGAGGCAGCCCCAAGTCTGTAGGCATGTGTGCAACCTGGAAGCGAGTCCTCCTTGTGTTGGCATTTTACTACATTTGTGACCAAATCAAACAGTCAAACAGTGCGCAATTTTATGAGGAAAGAAAGGCAGAAAAAAAATCAAAGAGGGCTGCAGTAAAAAAAAAATGAAAATCGCCTTTGTAATCCACACACTAAAATAAATGCCTTTTGTTGAGCTATTTCACCCCGAACAGCAGTGGAGATAAGCACTTAGAACCACCCGTTTTTTTTTCTTTTGGGCGCTGCGTGGAAAATGCATTCATTTTTAATTCAACCCATAATCAGGAGGCAGAATTATTTCTAGTGGGACTTCGTCGCCAAACTCAAAACCCTCTAACTTAAGTTAAACAACCTCAAATATACTTTGCTCTGTTGGCGCCAACCTATGTCAAGTAGCTAAGATCAGCAGCAGTAATAAAGCAGGGAAAGGGTTGGCAATGTGGCTGAAATTGTGGTACATTGGTCAGGGCTACTGCTATTATGCAGCAGGGGAGCACCACATTATGTAGCATTGTTGAATAAATTATGCGACAAGAAAAGCTAAACTACGATGCGTCATGCAGCACATTTTGTGATAGTATAACTTGATTATTTTGTCATTTTTCCTCATGGTAATACTGTCTGGGCAAAGATTTCACTTTCTCAGTTTCTGTTTAACGACCAATTAAAGCGATAAGCAACTTAAAAATGACCAGTCAACTTTTGTTAAGGACCTTCCACTGCACCTGAACATTTTGCAACGTTTTTAGTAATTTTTTATCCATTTGAGCTGGAAAAAAATGTTTTTGCTCTAATATGGAGGCTATTCAGCATATGATGGATTATGAGGTAAATGCGGCAAATCCACAATTATGAAGAAAACAACACAGCTGCAGATTCGCATAATTCCAGTGGCCCTGGATATGCTACATAAAAATAATTCTCGAAGCAAGTTAAGCGCTGTAAAAATTGCTCTTCCTTACAAAGTAGGCCTGGCCCGTCACCCTTTAGGACTCTCTACCCAAAATCAAGGCACTCACATTTTATCTAGGGATGCCATTTTAGTGCACTAACTCTGAAAGGTTTTTTTTTAAACAGAAGTCAACTGCATTCCTGAAAGCCGGTGGGTGGGTCAGAGGGTGCAGTAAGCTCCTCAAAGCTTCTGCCATGTAGCAACTCCCACCTTTGAGCAGATCTAGACACAACACAAGTCAATTATCGCTTCCTCGGGGGGAAATGTGGGTTTGAGGTATGTCATCAGGTGGAAGCTACTGCAGACACTTCCTAAAGAGATATCACAACCTCAGAACTGTCGGAAGGGAAACCACTCGTGCTCCATCAGCTGCAAAAACAAGAAAAAAGTTTGAGGACAGGACAATGAAAATGGAACTAAGCTTAAAAATCATTGTACTAAGAAGACCTGAAAAATGTATAGCCAGGAGAAGTTGAGCGCAGCTGCCACAAGGGGACTTTCAGGACATAATGTCACAACAAATCTCAGAAACAAGGAAGATATCATCAAAGAAGGGACTTTGGCCAAAGGGGGTAAAGACAATGGCGGTCTCCAGCAAGTAGATGGTGCCTCATGAAAATGGGGGTTAGCCAACGGCAGTGGGATTTTTTGAAGATCGACAGGGGGGGATGGGAGAATTCGATTTTTCAATAATACTTGGGCAGGAAGATCTATGTGGTGGGGGTTGCCCCTGTGGTCATGGAGGAACAAAGAGGGCGAGTGACCCGCTGCCGGGATTCCAAGCCCTCAATCCTATAGCTACGTCCCAAGTGTCCCCATACCTGCCCATTTCCACTTCAAGTTGGAAAACACTTAATCTCTCCCTAGAACACAAGGACTGTCCAGAAATGATGGCTGTTCCAATGCTGCCACAGTGCCACCTGCCCCACTCCTAGTCTCACCACCTCTCCAATTGGTGGGTCCCTTGTTTAAATTCTTGCAGGCACAAAAGTGATTCTCCGTGGACAAAAATGAACACTCCTACTGAGCCAGACTAGGCATTTAAATAATTCATGATCTAACCTCCAGAACTGCTTGTAAAACTGTTGACTTACTAACCAGTACGGTAATATTGCTCTACAAAATGTAGTTTCAATCCGTTCCCAAAAAAAAAAAATATATATATATATATTTAGTAGGGAGGACTCCCTTATATTACATAATAATATATGAATGAGACTATGTAGAAAAACATTGATAACAAACTCTGAGCTATCAATAAGGAAATATTCTGGCGCTATAAATGTTATGTATGTTTTGTGCAGCATGGCATTTGCTACTCCCAAGGCCTCTGGGCCCTGTTGGGGGTATTGGATGGCAGAAGGTTAGCTGTGGGTTTTCTCAAAGTCTGGCGTTCCATAGAAGGTATTGGTCTTGTAACCATCCATCGAAACCACATGAGCGTGCTCATTGGGCCCCGTGTTTGAGCTATTGTGTGAGTGTGTGTTAGTCTCTCCCTGTCAGAGTGTGTGAGGTACATCCATCTGTCTCAGTGCATGTCAGTATCGCTTTGTCAGTGTCCTCCTATCTAAGTGTGCCATTCAGTATCGCCGATCCATTGACTATATCTATGTCTTCCTTTCCCCGTATCAATGACTTCGTTACTTTGGTACCCAATATCCGTGCGATTCCAACTGTACTTTATTACTTATGTTTTTCACTTTTATGTATGTTGGAAAGCGCTCTGATAACCCCCGGGTCTTGCAAGAGCTATATAAAACTCCAAAAATAAAAATAAAATAAAATAAAAAATGGTTTATGAAGTGATTGCCCCCATGTCAGTGTCTCCACCTGTGTGGGGCAGTCAATGTCTCTTAGTCTCAACAAGCTTACCTGTGTATTCATGTACAAGTAAGTGGGTCCTCATTTTTGCCTGTTGAGAGTGGAACCATTCTCACAACTAGAATGTTCCACTCCTTGGATAACTGCTAAGATCTCCACCACAATGGACAAACCATCAATTCAGAAATCATGAGCCGACATATCGAAGGCCAAACAGAGATCAATCAACAAAAGCACATTTGGCATGACCCCATCAGTAAATTGGAGAGTTATTGTCCCAAAAGCCCCGCAGGCCAGAAATAGGCACCAAAGTACAGCTGGTTTATTCTCCATAGAAGTTAGTTTATCATTAAAAAAACACGTTTCCCATCGGATTCTGTAGAAACCACTCAAAATTGATCATCTGGAATTTGTACAAAGGGCAGGGAGGTAGCTATCATTAGTGCACCAGGTGTGGTGGCACCGGCCCCACGGGTTTGAGGGGCACCCAGAACCCCATTTTCTAGTGCCTTTTACTACCCAAACCGGAAGGGAAGGGGCATTTCTTTGCTTCTGTTAAAGCCCACAGCAGCTTTGCTACGCCAGTGACCAGGAGGCTCTCTTTGCCTCATTAAAGCCCCACAAACCCTCATTGAAATAGTGTAAATGTCACCAGACTGCCAGTATTCATATTATATTTAGAGGGCCCAAGTTGGGCAAATTATGAAGGGCATCGTCTCTTTTGGCCTGTAACACTTCACCTGACTTCAGTAGAGAATAGCATGGATGAATAGACTAGACGCAGGTTTTCTCATTGGTGGGGAAAAACAGGGTTACATTAACTCATATTGGCCCTGCTATGACGTAAGGCTTCGACAAGCCTTTATCCTGGGCAGGGGTCGGGGAGGAGGGCGGAGGTTACAGAAGCAGCCAGGAAGAGAAACAGGAATTAAACTCACTTCCCGCCCTCTCGGGTTTAAATCGCTTCCAAAACCGGGTTAAGCTTCTGCTTTCTCTGGGGCTTAAAATGTTCTTTCACTCTCTTTGCTGATTTCGGCGCCTCCTTCCAGCTTCTTTTTTCTCTATTTGTCCTGTCCTTGTCCTTAGGCAAAAATCAAAATCTTTCTCTATGTTAAGATAGGTGTTGGTGGTCAGTACAAGCCCCATCTCCTGCGGTATTTGGGCAGCACGTGTGCCAAGAATGGACTTCGAGCCAGTGCTACAAAACACAGTGCAATCCAGGATTATCGTGTAAACAAAAGTTCCGCCATGTAAGGTTAATTCTTAAAACCCTAAAGTCCTCTGAAGCAGCCACTTTGGTCCTCTGAAAAAAGCCTGAGGTAAATGTAAGAGATGGGCGCGCGCCTTCAAATTGCAACACAGCGCGCGAGTGACCCCAAGAACCGGTTTTCGGTGGAACAGCTGTGGAGCCGAGCAATGTACGCAACGGTCTGGCGGGAAAGCCACGCGAGGCACGAGACCAACGATGGAATGCTCACCTTAGAGGCCAGCGCCGCCGAGGCCCAGCAGAAGCTCGCTCTGACAGGAACACACGTCACCAAAATGGTGCGTAGCGTTGCACGTAATCCCAGGGTCTGGCTGGAACCGGAAATTGCCCGGAATGCCAAAATAAGAGTGGTCCCACGAGCGATTCAGATAACTAAACAAGCACTGGCAATGCCAATAGTTCTGGCATTAAAGGAATGTATGGTAATGTGAAGCTTTAAAAGTAAATAGCATAGGAGTGGATTTGTATTTGTGAGGAAGGGACAAATTCTAGAGTAATATTTTGTAGGTTACAAGGTCAGACCTAAAAATCCATGTAGGTAATATAATTACTGCCTTCTTCAAGTCTGTGTTGTGGCCAGAGAAAGGTACCATAAATTATCTAGTTATCTCAGACACTTTAATAGATTTACAATGTCATCAGTGTGCCCCTGAAATTGAAGTTCAGGCAGCTGTGTGGTGGGCAAGCACTTTTTTGTGGAAGCACACAACTTCTGCCCAATCAAATCATGAACTCCTGGTTCACAACACATGAGTGAAGCCAGCGCTTCTCTCCTGGTGAATCTTGGAAAAACAGATTTTTTTTAGCAAAGAAATCCACCCTATTTATACTAGAATGGATCAAATACCTTTCAGCGCTTGCAATGTCAAATCCTCCACCATTCAGAATGCCATGTTGCTGGGGTTCATCATCTACAATTGGCTCAACCTCCAGAGCAGGGTCTGGCTGGCCTATAGGTCAATCAGACAGTGCCCGATGGGCTGGTCTGACAGGTCAGTGTATGGGCCAGTTTTTTACTTATTGCTGGTGTGTTTTTTTATGGTCCGCTGAGCTGCTTTTTTCCTGTAGATTTCCCCTTTATTAAAACAACCATTGCCTGCAGAAAGCTCAAATCTATGCAGTCTTCCATACCTTGCAAAATCCTTTTACAGCATGTCTTTAGAAGTTCCATACCTCCCCAGTTTGAAAACATGGGCCACTTTTGGACCTACCTAATTCATTAATGGTGGCTACTTTTATTTTGGCAATCAGGCCTGTCCCAGTTGGACCTTGCTACAGAGTCAAATTGCAGCCGCGCCTAAGAGAGCCAGGTTCCAACTAATGCTGCTTTAGAGCTTCACAGCTCAAACTCAAACACACATGTACGACATATGCCTGTGTATGTAAACATTTATATTTGATTAAATGTATGTATTTATATATGTGCATTTCTTTGTACACATATATATACTTCCTGTGGTTTAAAAACATATAGATATTCTTTGGTTCTGCTTAACAAATGTAGATATAAGTTATGGTTAAATTATAAATATAGATAATTTTATAGTTAAAATGTATATATCACTGCATAGGTTTCATAGAAGTTATTTGAATAGATGCTTATGGTTCTTTGTTTTGTTTAACATATCACAATATGTAAAAATGATCATAACAATTGTATCCACAAGTGCTTCACTATTGAAATATTGTGGAACATACAAAACTAAAATAAATTAAAAAAAAATACACAAATAAATTAGCTTCATGGACAGCAGCACTTTAATGTTTGAGTTTCCAACTATCTATCCACAAGTGCACATATAGGACTTTACACAATACAACTTAATATCTTAATATATTATTGTCCTTCTACGTGTATACCCATTCTATGTAGTTTTATATATATATATATATATATATATATATATATATATATATATATATATATATATATATATATATATATATATATGTATGTATGTATGTATGTATGTATGTATGTATGTATATATATATATATATATATATATATATATATATATAAATATATATATATATATATATATATATATATATATATATATATATATATATATATATATATATTACTTGACTTCTACTGTAGAAGGAAAAAAATCCACTCTCTCCAATGGACTACTCTATGTCTCATCCTAATCATTTCTCAAAATATCTTCTACCCCCGTTCTCTAACTCATCCCAACCTCATTCTTCTACTATGATCTCCCAAAAACCATTTCTAGATTCTTCCCTCATGTATCCATCCTTTGACTCATCCCAAACTTTATCTTATTACTATAATCTCCCAGATGACACTTTCTAGACTCTTCCCTCCTCTAGTCCTACTTGTCTCATCCCAAACCTCATTTTACTACTATGATCTCCCAAATAACACTTTCTAGGCTCTTCCCCCATCTTTTTCTCCAGTATCCTATTCAATCAAACTAACAGACTCAAATTAACTGCTCAAATTAACAAATTATATTTCCCTATACTAATCCAACACTAATCCTTCTTGGGTTCCAGAGCAGCACGCTACTTGCTGAAAAGCGCTTCAATGCCTCGTCAGGGTAGTAAGCGATATATGAATACAATTACTATTACATAGGGCAATAGTTGCCAATTATTGAAAAACATAGATGTTGCATGTCGAGTATGGGCATAGCAGGGAGATATTGCCATAAAGGGTTACGTATGGACATAAAAGGACAGATATGAGATGAAAGGAGGATGTGAACATATAAGAGAGATATGGGCACAGAGGGCAGATATGGACAGAAAAGGGTAGTTGGAAAGAGAGGGCTGTACGGATATAGAAGGCAAGATACAGACACAGGGTATATTTATGTCGCTTTCACTCAGCTCAGCACAGCAAGCCACCTTGCAGCGCTGCGTGAAAGGGCAGGAATGAGCCATGTTTAACATAATACAAAGTATTCCCTTCATTTCCTTGCGCTGGCGCCCTTTTGACTGTCTAGCGCCAACGCAGGCACCCTTTCACAATAATGCAAGGGTGCCTGCATTGTAAGCAGGATTGTTTTTGTGTGGGGTGGGGCACCTTCCTGCACAAAAACAATCTCCTGAGGCATTTTTCTCTTTCTATGTGCGCTGCAGGATGGGGAGGAGTAGCTTTTTGAAGCATTTCCAGGTTTGCCAGTGTCAGTAAACCTGGGAATGCGTCAAACTCCAAGGGTGGATGCGTGGGACACCCACACTCCACCTATGGAATGCCTCCCTGGGCAGAGTAACGCAACACAATGATGTGAGCTGTGTTGCGTTACTCTGGATTCTTCAAGCCATGTAGGGCCTCACAAGGTGGCCTCACTTGCCTTGATAAATCCGACGTAGGTTTTTTGCCAATTTTTCACCCCCTTGCATGGCGCAAGGGCGACACAAATCCTTCATAAATATGCCCCACAGAGAGGACATTATGGTGCCAAAATGGAAGGCTTGGACAGATGTGGACATAAACCCTCCATGATAAGACAGAAGGGCAGATACGGACAGAGACTTTCAGATAGGAACCCATGCAAGGTAGCCATTTTCATGGCTATGAAACCTAGACAATCCTAGGTAACTGTAAATCACAGGTATCTGGAAAAAGTGACCCTACTACACACAGTAGGGCATGGGGGGTATCCAAAGAAATACGAAGACGTGCAGGAAGCCGCATACGAACCCCTAGGATAGTATACGGTCGCAAACAGGGGGCTTAAAAAGGGCATTGCATAAGCAAAGGCGTGTTTCCCTTTTAAAGTGCAGCATGACGGGGCCCTCGTGGACGCTCCTGGCCTCAGAATGCAACACTGCCTCGGGGCCCTGCAGATCCGCTGTCTGAGGTGTCAGAGTTAATTGGATCCCTTCAACGCGCCGCCTTCGGCCTAGACTGCCACTGAAGCAGGCGTTCAACTGGGCTTTAAACTCCTGCAGTCTGACACTCAGGCGTTCAGCTGGGCTTTAAACTCTGGCTGCAGCCTGGCACTCAGGCAATCAACTGGGCTTTAAACTTCTGCAGCCTGACGCTCAAGCATTCCGCTGGGTTTTAAACTCCTGCAGCCTGGCGCTCAGGCATTCAGCTGGGCTTTAAACTTCTGCAGCCTGGCACTCAGGCAATCAACTGGGCTTTAAACTCCTGCAGCCTGGCGCTCAGGCATTCAGCTGGGCTTTAAACTTCTGCAGCCTGACGCTCAAGCATTCCGCTGGGTTTTAAACTGCTGCAGCCTGGCGCTCAGGCATTCAGCTGGGCTTTAAACTCCTGCAGCCTGGCGCTCAGGCATTCAGCTGGGCTTTAAACTCCTGCAGCCTGGCGCACAGGCATTCAGCTGGGCTTTAAACTCCTGCAGCCTGGCGCACAGGCATTCAGCTGGGCTTTAAACTCCTGCAGCCTGGCGCTCAGGCATTCAGCTCGGCTTTAAACTCCTGCAGCCAGGCGCACAGGCATTCGGAAGGGCTTTAAACTCCTGCAGCCTGGGTCTCAGGCATTCATCTGGGCTGTAAACTCATGCAGCCTGGCGCTCCTGCGCAGTCCCTGCTCCGGAAACAGAGATATCCATGGTTGTATGTCACCGCACAGTCAGAGAATCCCTAAAAAGCAACAGCATCGGTTTAACTAACAGAGGCGTAGCTTCTAATGGCGCAGCAGGTGCAGTTGCACCGGGTCTCACTGAACCCCTTATTGTTGCTGTATTTCAGAGTTCAAACAACTGCCAGGTTGCCTATTTCCTTCGCTGCACTAGGGCCCAGGACAGCTGCAACGCTACTCATTCGCCTCAGGAGAACTTTAAAACTAAAGTCCCCCTGACTTGCTTCTACGTGAAGAACAGCGCTTTGGCGGGATATTTGGCCAGACAGTTTATAAACTGAATTCAACAAAAGAAAAATATATGATGAAAGAAGCTTTAGCAAACCTCTTACTTCATGAGCTGCATCTTGTTAGCTCGCTCATAACAAATGCTATTATTGCTCGGTTGATAGTAGTGCCAAGCCTTCGACCTTAGAGTAATGAAACGCTCACTAGGCCCTGCTGGGATTAGATTTAGGGACCGACAGGTACACCCAGATGTAACAGCAGGTGCTTAACTCACTGAGCCCTGGAGCCCACCCGGCTGGAAGTACAGTATAGGTTAGTTTAAAATTTCAAATAAACGGAATTTTCCTGTGGAACACAAATCTGTGTTTTCTCGTTAGGATGGTAACCGAGATCTTTATTCGCGCTTTCTTAGCACCTCATCCTGTAATCTTGAGAAATTCATTTGTTATCTATCATGCCGCACATTTTCTACGTATTCCCAAAATCTGAGAGCGCTTAAAAAGACCTAAATGTGATGTGAAGAAACTATCATTTTACTAAACATAGTATACTGTTTAATACCTTCGTTTCCATTATGACCAGACAGGCTCTGTACTAAATCCCTATTCCAACATTCCTGAATGTTTTTTGTTCTTGAATCCGATCGTATGCATTTCCATTATTTCTTTCCTTATTTTTTTGTTTTCGTTTTTTCTTCACGTACTAACAAAATTAAGCATTTGCTCAAACTGGCTAGTGCGTGCCCCATTTTCATCGTAACAGAAGCTCTACGTCGTCATAACGGACCGCTGCCACGGGCTCTGGCAGACACGCTTTCCTTCAGCCTGTGAAGTTAAGCGAATGGGCGGGTTTAGAAATGCGCCTTCGGATGCCCATGTGGCTGTCTGGCATATGAGAGCCGCGCGGCCCGGAAGAGAATGTGTCCACTGAGGGGGAAACAATGGCTGTAATTGGCTCTGAGGAGGTCTATTGTGGCCATTAGCCCCGGAGTCTGAACACACAATCCAATCCATTCCACTTGATTACAAGCCAGTGATAACATCGCCCGTTTAAGGGTGGGGTGAAGGGGGGGGAGAGGGTTTACTGGTGCAATGCCACCTGTTGCAGTAGGCAGGAGACTTCCATATGCTGCCTGTTTAATGACTGCGCCGGCCGGGGAGAGACAGGCTCGTCCCCCGTTTTCTGTATTTTACCGTTTTAAAAAATGCCGACGACGGTTTCACCTTTTCGCGTCCAACGTTGTGTGACAGACGTGTTTATGGCACAGGCGGTACAGCAACTGTTTATTCCGGGGGCACAAAAAGGGGACGAATATTCCTGGGGTACGAGGTAACAGGCATCACCATTCGCGAGCTGAGGTGCAGAATTAATTAAGCAGTCTCCAAACAGGCGGACAGACATACTATATCTGCAGTTATATATACACCACGAACTCAGCCGAAGGTATTGTAAATGTAAATGTAGGTGTACTTATATAGCGCAAACCTGTCACCCAAAGGGCATCCTGGCGCTTGCTTAGGGAACCCGTCCTGGTATTCCCCTGTGAGAAACACAGGGTGTCCACAAGGTGAAAGCCAGGCATCCCGCCGGGAAGGGCCGTAGTGGAGATTAAGCAAGCTATTGCCCAGAGTTGCAGAGTGTGACGATTCGAGTAGGCACCGGAGCGAGAATTGTCGAGTCCGTGGAATTTTGAGCCCGAGACCCGCCGAGGCGGGGAATCAAACCCTGGTCCGCGGTCCATCTCAGCTTCCGGGTCTGCCGCCTCTAACCACTGAGCCACGCTTCTCCACTATTTGGCGCGCTTTACGTGAGCACCAGTTAATTGCACAATTTCATATTCACGTTTTGTTTGTTCTTTTTCGAGTCTTTTGGAGACCGATTTGCCCAGAATCACAGGCTGTTGATGGGAAGCCATTAAGCCAAGACTCTTTACGAAGTTGGCAGCTCCGGCTGTTACGCCACATCATGCCCAATCAATAGCCTAGCAAGGAGGCCAGGGGCCCTGATGCAAGCTAGGAAAACTGCCCCTTTGACAGTTGTTGGGGGTAGTAAGATACAGCAATTATCAGGATTCAAGGGGCCCTGCAGGGCTCTCTCCGCCGGTGCCACTGCACCTGCTGCACCAGTGGTAGTTGGTTCAGATCGTGCGTCTGAAATCAGCCGACGGCTTTTAAATCCACGCACACAGATTCCGAACTTTCAGATGCACGTGCATAGGTCCCCAAAACTCCTGGCCTTGAACAGGAGTGCAAGAAATACATAGATTCGGAAACCCGCGAGCTAACTGAGACGCTCCAGAACACTAATTTTAATACCTTGAGAAAAAATGATTGTAAAATCGATAGATATATTTTGAAATCTCCAGAGAGATTTTCAGAAATACCGAGAATGGAAAGTATGTTAATACAGTTTGTGAAATTTCGAAACATGCATTTCTAGCACTGTATTCAGATGTACCCATAAGCAGAATGTAAAATCTTCAGACACATTATAATCTGAAATCTCCTGTTCCACTCTGAAAACAAAACCAGATTTCAAAATATCTAGACAGCGCTCGTAAATCCCCAGGCACATATTTTTAAACGTCCCAATAATCATCTGAAATGCCAGACGGCAAATGCTCCAGTCCATAAAATCTCGCGAGATTCGGAGCCATTCTGATATCTCTTGGCAATAACACAACTCCTGACATCTCTACGTACAGATTGTAAACTTTACGCACCCGGATTGCTATCGCCCCGGGCACATATTTTGAAGTGTGTAGACACAGGTGCGCGGGTACAGACTGGACCACCTCCAAACACAGAATATGACATTTTGAGATTTAGGCTTCAGGCACAAACACACACAGCAGACATGCGTGAAAATGAGAAATCGACATGAAATGTCTGGATAAAGATATGAAAACTCTGAAAGATCCAGTCTTGGATTCTAAACTCTTTAAACAATCGATTTGAAATATCTAGATGCTGATGCCGAAACCTCCCCATCCACAGGGATGTGCGTCCTGAAAAATCCAAAGTAGGCACACAGTCACATATTCTGAAATACCCAAACGCAGAAACAACATTCTCCAGAACCAGACACAGAAAGAGTCTGAAATTCAAGATATGTAGTTTGCACTCTCCAAAGACGGACACAGAAAGTCTTCAATATCTGGATGCAGATTATGAAATCTCCAATCTCAGCTACTCACAGACAGATTCTGACATTTTTAAGCTTAGATTCTGAAATCGCAGACTCACAAATGCAGATTCTGAAACCCAGCATCCTTACAAATAGAGAGATTCCGGAAAATCTAGAAGCAAGTTTTGAAATCTCAAGGTCAGACACACAGTTGCAGATTCAGAAATGCCTACACGCAGTCTCAAATCTCGAGCCCGGACTCAAAATCTGAAATATTGAGACGTAGATTCTGGAATGCACAGACCTGAATTCTGGAATATCTAGAAGCAGGATTCGTGATCTCCGCACACATGCAAATTCTGAAATATTAAGAGGCAGATTCTGAGATTCCAAAACATCTTTATACTGTGAAATCTTCATGTATGGTTAACAGATTTAAAATCTGCATGTAACGTCACCGGAGTGAAATAATCGTATCCGCCTGTGCACACATTTCTTCTGCTTGACTGCCAGGAAGACAGCTCTGTGTGAGACAGGTTTTATACGCCCTAAGACTCGTAAAAAAAAAATCGTGAAAGTAAAATGTAAATATTGAGACAGTTTAATGGAAACAAAACGCGCTCAGGGGCCCTGCTGCGGTGCCCGCCTCTCCGCTGTCAGATCCAGCGTTATCAGAGACAACTGGGGGTGCAATACACACCTCTGGGAACTGCGGGGCTAATGTGTAATCGGATCTATTCGGGCATATCTCTCGTGGGGTAGGTGTGTGCAGAGGGGTCAGTAACACAGTTACACTTTGGGGAAGCGCATGCGGTGTTACGCCCAGAGGTGCCGACTTTGGAACAGGTTCGAGTCCCGGCGTCGGCTCAACAGCCTGTGATTCTGGGCACATCAGGTAATCTCCAAGCCCCTAAAAAATGATTGTGATTACGTGTAATGTAACGCAGTCCAATACCTTCGGGACGAGTTTGTGTTATGGAATACTACACTAAAAAACAAACGTGTAAGTGGTTCTGGAAAGGTCACATTGAAAATGCAGAATAATAGTACCAGAGGCAGCCGTCTCAGCGATACTCTTCTGTATGGAGCGTCGGCTTCTAAAACGGTGAAGACCCACAGATGGCCATAAATAAATACACACAAATGTTCAGTGTTTGTTTTGCCTATTTAAGGATTTTTCAGCATACATAAAATATATGGTATTCAGTCACTTGGGGAAAAAAACGCTTTATACTTTTACGTTACAGAATAAAACCAACAGGGGAAAAACGATGCTACTTTTTTTTTGGTACGGTTTGGTTTTAGTCCACATAGAGATGTCATTTAAATAAAAATCGAATTGAGCACGTTTCTATTTGTTTATTCGCACGTTGTGTAGCGTCTTGCAGAGTCGAATACGTGTCTGGGCACGAAAGGTAAAATAGCGTGAATTGACTTTGTATCCGAAATTAACATGTGCTTTCTATTTATTGAAAATACAATTAAGTTCGGTGCTTTATACCGCGCCCACTTTTCTCGCTTCGGGCAGTTTATTATGCAACAAAACAAAAAAATGAATTTCGACAGGACTGCAGCTATTATTCGAAAACAAGGGAATGCAAAATATTCCCATTGGTTTTTTTTCTTCATAAAACTCCTCTCAGCTGTAAAGTTGACTCATGAGTCACCGCCCTTCGCTAGATTTAAAACCATAGTCCTCGTAAGAAAAGTAAGACGATCAAATCCCAGAAGGATAAATACATAAATAAATAATAAATAAATAATAAATAAGCCCCTTTATGTGCAGTGTGTCTGTGTGTAAATGCATGTACGTGTTGTACGGGTGTATGCAAGTACTATGCCAGTGTGTGTTTGCACTGTGCATACTATGTGTGCGCGCGCAGTGTATATATGCGTGCGCGCGCCTTCACGTGCACGCGCCTCGTCATCACTTATCGTCCATGTCAGAGTTCTGTCACTGGTCGCTGTCTCTTCCCTTCTGTCCCTGCTCCGGGGTCTCTGACGAGAGCACTGGAGGGGTCGGTCACCTCTACCCTTGTGCCGAGGTGTCGCCCCCCCTCTCCGCTGTACCAAAGTGCCAGACTCAGGCATGCTGATTCTAGGCGCTAAGAGGAAGTCCCTTTTGCCGATGGCGATTTCCAGGTCACACCAGCCCGAATGGGCGGACGCAGGCTGTGCCTTTGGCCCCCGAGAGGCTGCAAACGAGCTGTGAAGACGGCCTGGCAGCTCCGGAGGCACCTTCAGAGGTTCTGACTGGACACGCTTAGCATCAGAGCCTTTCATGCCACTGGTGCTTTGATACCCCAAAGCGGCCGCCTTCCTTTCTATGAACCCTAAAGTATGGACAATACAAGGGAACTGTGAAATATGGGCCACATTTCACGCCCCCCTGTGAATTAAGGATCTATCACCATAATGGCAGTGTCCACTTTACCCTACAACTCTTTACCAACTCACAACATCTAGGATTGTGCAGCAAGATGGACAAAAGATATGGCATGAGATGATCTCAATTGTGCCGCAATACATGCAAATTATGGGGCACATTCTTTGGCATTATTATTGCCGTCCATTTAGCTAGAATCAACACGTGTGAAATGTGCAAATTATGAGCGAATGGAGGGCCTATCTGCAGTCTAGGCCCTGCAACCAAACTCAGCTGTTCACAGCCGAAGGCCGTCTAGCAGGGTTTGGAAATTAAGTACACTATAAAAACCTATGAAATCCACAGAAAAAAACTGTTAAAACCTGAGTCATGTTTTTGGCTCAAACACCATTTGTGTGTTTGTGTGTGTGTGTGTGTGTGTATTTGTATATATTTAAACATGCATGTGCACAGAGAGTGATGGAGCACAGTCTCATGCACGTGACGTGCCAGAAGGTGTTCACGTGATTTCCTGATAAACCGGAAGCTCAATATCCAGTTGCTTGCCAGTGTCTGCCAATCACGCAATCTCGAGAAGGCGTTATAAGACATTACTACCAAATAGTTCTACGTGTTTTACTGGACTTTTTTTCTAAAGAGGAATAATTAAGCCCTGTAGCCCGCTGAGAGGCCTATAATGTTTGTTAAGGCACTGATCCCGAGTTACAGGCCTGAGCTACAGGCAGCCGCGGCCGGTAGTGGGAGTAACTGCAGGGCGGTGACACGGGGAGGGGGAGGGGCAGGGTGGGGGGTAGTAATGTATGGATTATGGTGCATTACAGGTAAGTAAAACAAATTTCATTGCGTGCACTGCATCCCCAAATGCAATGCAGTGCGCGCAACGAAATTCGTTTTATTTATTTATATGTTTACTTACCTGTAAAGCTCCGTAATCCATAGATTACTACCCCCCCACCCTGCCCCTCCCCCTCCCCACGTCCCCGCCCGGCAGGTACACCGAATACCGACCGTGGCTGGCTACAGGCAAGGGCCTATAACAAGGTCGATGGCCTTTAACAAAAGATATAGGCCGAGCCAGAAGGCTATAAGGTTATTAGAGCATTCCACCCACTAAGGGTAGAGTGCTCTAAATTAAAAAGGGAGAAACAGAAAGACAATCATTGGAATGTTGGAGCAGAAGGCTTATACCAGCCATTATTCGCTCTGAGCCACTTCGTTATCTTCCACAGAACTGTCAACTTCCACTGTTCTAATATATCCTTATAGCCCACTGCGGAGGGCTATACCAGTTGTTATAGACCCGAGCCTCAGATGAGGCCTATAACGATATTAATTGATTTCTATGACCTAATTCCCCAAAAATATGAATGTTGATATTACTGCCACAGCAGTAAAGTGAGGAATCTCCACAGAAATTAGCAAGCTGTTGTGTATGTGAGCATTTGAATTTTTAACTTCATATTGCACAAGTTTCTTCTCATTATCTGACAGTTTTTTTAGAAGATACATTCTAAATCGTTTATTTTAAAAAAAGACAGTCCTTCGCATGATTTAGTTGTCTATCTCCACCTATTTTTATTGATATATTTTAGTGCTTGATTTGACATAGCTTTATTTATATTATTATTAGAAGAAATAGTACTGTTTTTATTATTAGTACCATTGACTCTATTAATATTATTAGTTTTGCTATTATTATTTTTAATTTAAAAAATGCCAGAAATCACCATCACAGACATCCATTTTGGGCACCCCATGCAAACCAGGTTGCAAACAGCCTTAATTCACGGAGGTAGTTGTCATGTCCCTGTGTGATGCACTGAAGATGTGAATTCTGTAAACAGGGTAATATTTATCAGCAAAAAGAGGGGCGTTAGCAATAACCAGGTGTAGAGCAAATATTCACAGAATATGCAGCACATTAGATAGTGTGCGTTTTAATCTGCACGCTGACCTTGCAAGCATTGGGGCTGGCATTGCCAGAGAGCCAAGAAAGAATGAGCGAGAGGATGAGGATTTACGCCCAGAGCTACAGACATTGGAGTTGGGGAGCCAGCTTTGAGTCTTGTTGGAATCCACATCCAGTGATTCTGGGCACATCCAACGATAAAACAAATTTCGTAGCGCGCCCTGCATCGCAAAATGCGATGCAGTGCGCGCTTCGAAATTCGTTTTATAAATTAAATTGTTTACTTACCGCCAATTATCCATATTCTGGTTTTTAGCACCCCCAAACCTGCCCCTCCCCGCCTTTCTGCCCCACCGGAACTCCCTCCATGGGCCGCGGCGGGGCACGTCACTTAGGGCTACATGTACCAAGTTTAGGAACAGTGATTTCCTAATTGTGTGTTTTTTGCAGATTGCAGGTAGGAATCTGCAGTTCCTTATGTGTGAAACTCATTGAGCTTCATTTAGTGATTTGTAGAGGGTCTCAAACAGGCCTACTTCATGAATATTAATTACGTAGGTCGCAGTTTGTGACCCACTACGATTCGCTGCCATCACAGGGATGGTGGCCTGCTGGGGTCAGCAAACCGCCATTTCTGTGATTTCTTTTAAATAAAGCAATAATTTTTCTTTTTTAAACGCAGACCATTTTCCTTAAAGGAAAACAGGATGCGTTTAAAAAGAAAAAAATGAAAAGTTTCATTTTTTAAAAATAGGCAGTGGTACCTTGGACCACAGCCTGTTCTTAAATTATTTTTAAAAATATTTTTTTTAAAATATTTTAATGGGAGCCCCTCCCCATTTGAGAATGTGTTATCACTACCTTTGAGTTGGTGGTAAAGTGCGAATGTTTTGCGACCGCATTGCAGTCACAAAAAAAGTGCACATAAGACTGCGATTCAGATGCCCTCAAAATGCCCCCATCTAAATACCAAATCGTAGAACCCAAATTGTGATTCGGTTCACAATTTGGGCTTAGCTCATCAGAAAAAGCATTTTTGTGGTCAAAAACGGCCTGATTCTGCGTCTCGGGCCTTTTGCACACAAAAAAATGCTTCCTATATATGGCCCACCTCCCCATGCCCACAAAATAAATGTGATCTGGTATGATGCAACTGGTGCTCATGTGAAGCACTCCACTAGCTTCGTAAAACTGCAAATAAATAGCTATCAGGTTTGAAGTGTATAATCCCCGCTCCCTCCCCCTCCACGTACAAATCACACACACCCCAAAGAGATCGCAGACTGAAGCCATTCCACACAAACAGTGCGATCTCTGCCCTCCACGCCTACAATCTCGTCTCATAAACACTGAGGCTTGAACCGTTCACCTGCCTGCGGTAGTGGCTGCCTGCTCCGCGGTCCCCGGGCACCTACCAGGGCACCACACTCTGCTGACATTGCTGGGCATAGCGCTCCGATCTGCGAATAAATGAAATAAGACACCTGGGCCTGGCTTAGGGTCGCTGTAGAGCTCTCCACGGTGCACGCGCCTCTCCTGCCCCCAGAGCGGGCTGTCTCACCTGACAGCTCTGCTAGCTGTGGGTGAGCCTCCCGCGCATGCGCCTCTCGCGGCCTGGGCCCTCAGCGGGATGGGCCCATGAAGCTGACAGTTTCTAGTGAGACGCGCCATGTTACAGAGGTGACATTTCAGTTGCTTTTCAGATAAGGTATTGAACAACTTCGAGAGAGATGTAAGGCTCTCGACAGAACGAATGGGCGAGTGGGCTGCGCCGACAGGGCTGGGAGGGTAGAAAAGTAGGCATGGGAAAAAATTAGAGTAAGGGGTGACATGGTCAACGGATCGCAAATAGATGGATGGACGGGTCAAGGGATGTGTGAAGGAAGATGGATGGATGGGTGGGTGGATGATTGGATCAAGCCAACAATGGATGAGTTACAAATACAGGGATGGATGAATGATACGTGGAGAAGGGATGGATGGATGGATGGATGGATGGATGGATCAACCTGACAACAATGGATGGATCAATACGTTTGAATGGATGGGTGGGTTGGATGGATGAGTGAATGGATGGAAAAGTGGATCAATTGGAATGGATGGGTGGATGAATGGATGGTTGGTGGGCGAACACAGAGCAGACTAACGGGCATATTAATCGCTAGGTATGCAGGGCTGAGAGACAGGGCAGAGACGGTTTAATGTACAGGAATTTAGATAGTCGGTCTACGCTTTAGACATATGAAGAGGATATAGGCATTATAGACCCCAGAGCTTTAAGGGCACCAGTGCATAACATATATGTGAGCACATATAGAATCACTTGTCACTTCTACTTACTTCCATCATGATGACCCAGTGGTTGAATGTCTGGTACACATCTTATTTGAAGTAAATCTCCAAGCAGTGCCGTCAGTGGTTTATACCTCGGCCGCGTAAGACCCTGACGTACACAAGAGTGCAGCGGCTCGACGCCCTTCTCTCTGTAGCCGGGCCACTCTGCCTTCAGGGCCCGCGCCCCCGGCGTGTTTACCTCATTAGCGCCGCATTAACATGCGCTCTGGGGCAGTAATAGACATCCCAACAGACCCCTGAAAGGGACATGAGCCGGGGACAGATCGCCCATTCCGTCTTTGTTAAATAAACCCCTTTGTGCGGCAGAAAAGGCCAATCAGGGGTATTGTCCAGGTGCCATGAGCCCCCTCTGGCCTGGGGGCCCTGGCTGTGGCTCTCAATGCAGCGGAGGGACAATAGGGCCCAGGGGGTGCTGGCCGTGGGTGCTGGGGACTGTTGGGGGAGGGGTGGAGTTTGCGGGAGAACAAAAAGGGGACAACAGTCAATGTTAATAGCCACTTTTTCCCCCTTTGCATTCTGGTACCTGTAGTTTTGCTTTTCCCTGCAGGAAAGCCTAGCTGCAGGTCCCACGTGCAAACGCGCTCAGTCTTGGCATGTGGTCCCTTCAGAGCTCTAGGGGGCGCTGTGTGGGCAAGAGTGGGCATGGGGGAGCATAGGTGATGGGCGAGGGCTTCATAGTGGCTTGTGTTGATGCGTGGGTGTGGCGCGGCTGGCAGGTGGATGGGGCCTGTGTAAGGTGTATGGGGGCTGGGGACCTGGGTTGCAGCTGATGGTGGGGTGCAGAACGGGCGTCTGCTGCAAGGGGGGGGGCTGGTGAGGGTGGTGGGTGTTTCCTGGGTAAGGGGCGCTGGGAATGAGGGATGAGGAAGATGGGGGCAGGTTTGGGAGGTGGCAGCTGCGTGTCCGTGGTAAACGGAGCTGAGGGCAGTATGGCGCGTGGGTGGGGGTAGTTAGGGATGGGGGCTGTGTATCTGCTGTAAAATGTGTGAGTGTGAGTAGAGTACGTTTAATGGTGGTAGTTAAAGGCCGGACGGTGGCTATAGTCTCTGTAAGGGGGTGAGTGGGGCAGGGCCGGGCGGTGGATGCCTGACCCCCGCAGAGGGGGGAGGGGGCTGGGAGTTGGACAGGAGTAGTCAGGGTGGAACGGGGGGCTGTCTCTCCGCTGCAAAGGGGGCCGGCTCGAGCCCTGGCGGGGGGTGCTGTTGTCAAACTTCTTGATTTAATTAGTGCCGGGAGGGGGCGGGGGCTGCTTAAAGCCCCGGCCCGCTCACCTTGGCCGGCAGTCTGGGCTGGTGAGGGCTAAGGATTGGTCGCAGGGAGGCAGGCAGCAGGCAGCAGCAGCAGGCAGGAGGCGCCTCCCCCTCACACACAGGAGCTCAGGGGCCGCCCTCATCCCACCCTCTGCCTCTTCCATTGCAGGAGCGGACCTCTGCGCACCCGGATCACTGGCCAGGTCGCTGCAGCCGGAGAGGAGAGCCGGAGCTGAGCCCCCCGCAGCCCGGGAACCCCCAGGAGCACCCCCGGCGGGACCATGATGTCCTACATCAAGCAACCGCATTACGCCGTCAACGGGCTGGCCCTGGCCGGGCCCGGCATGGACCTCCTGCACTCGGCCGTGGGATACCCCTGTGAGTACCCGCCTAGCGCTGCGCGGCTGGCGCACTGCAGAGAGCGCTATGAGACAGTAGCACTGGATGCATGGACGGACGAATGGATGGATTTAGAGATAAGAGGATGAATAGGAACATTTATGGATATATTCATAAATTCATAAATGGGGCATGTGAGTCTTGAGAGATTGATGCATCAAATCAGAATACATGTTTTTACATGAAGACATTGACACAAACTACTTTAAACAACGCTCTCTACCGGAGCGTTGTGCGGCTTTGTAGCGCTACACGTGCCAATTGCAACTATTTCTCCCCATTTCAGCTGCGCACATAGCTAGAAGAGTATATTCAGAGAAACTGATGCATATATTTTTCAATGTATAGGTGGCTGAATGAATTTACAGATGGGCCAATGTGTATATATACGTCAATGAAGGCAGGCATGTTGTTGGTGTTTATAGATCCTAGAAGTTAGATCTACTGCTCGTTGACAGAAAGCTAAATGAATGATTGGATGAATTGGTAGGTGAATGGATAGCACACTACCAGCCACCTATCAGAGCACATAGGCATGAATGAATTAATGGATACATGGCTTAAAGTGGAGGCTGGGGTATCGACTGCCCTTGTGAGATAGTTTTCCATTTCATTTGTTGCTCTGTGGTTCCATGTGTGTTCCGAGCCGGGCTGCGCAGAGTAAATCAAACCACGCAGCGCAATCCCCCTACGAAATATATATATATATAATATATATATATATATATATATATATATATATATATATATATATATATATATATATATATATACACATATACACACACATATACACACACATACATATATATATATATATATATATATATACATATACACACACATATATGTATATATATACACATATACACACACACACATATATATATATACACACATATACACACATATATATATATATATATATATATATATATATATATATATATATATACATACACACACACACACATATGTAGATATATATAGATATAGATAGATATAGATTGGTATATATAGATAGATAGGTAGATAGACAGACTTTCAAACATCAATACTTCCAACCTAAAACTTAGTGAACAATGATGGAAACTTGTACTGAAAGATATAGCCTTGCAGGTGCAGCTGTTTGGGGTCGGTGGGAGCCGGATACCAGGGCGATGTGCCTACAATCACACAATGTGTTGCTAAGTACATGTGTCAGTCTAATCAAATGCATCACTTCCTCCTGCTTTGCAGGACATTATACGCTGTCTATATTGTAGGTATCCGTGATTGGCTCGACCGACTCTGTTTTCAACACTGGGGTAGAAAAAATACCCATTGAATTCCGATTGCAAACTGCACAGGATGTTTGTGTGTATTCCGAGGCCAGGCTACAGCCGGCACTGTGACAAGTCTGGTCATATGCCCCTTAAGAAACCGCAATACACAAATGCACGTGTCTTCGTGGAAATAGATGATCAAGAAACGACAGACAGCGCTGCGGGGGTTCAGGTGATAAACTGGACACCGGGGCGGTGATCTGGTACAAACTCAACGGGAAGGCAAGGGTTTTTTACTTAATAGTTAATATATTTGTCCACCATGACCGCATGCTGTCAGTCAACACTTCCCCTTTCCTTTACAAAAACCACGCACAAACTCGGAAAACAATTATTACAGAGGAACCAGAACGACAATACGGAAAGAATGTATTTGTTACACTTATCCCAAACGAGTAAATTCAACTTGAAACATTTAAAAAAAAAATCAGTCAGTTCTGTTTTTAGAGTAGGAGAAAATAAAGCTTAAAATGTTCGGACAACATTTATTATATTTTTTTCCGAGCCCTAGTTTCAAATGTCCTCGAGTGGAAACGACAGAAGAGAAAGTGAATGTTTTGTTGAAGGAAATGGAAATTACCAGGAGTCCACAGAAACCCAAGTCAGTAGTTGGGCGTCTTTTAAAGAAAAGCCGCTCTATTTTTCTTATACTTCATTGAAGAAGAGCGCGTCGTTTAATGCCGAACCGCTGCAGTGAACTTGACAGAAACCAAGCACGGGCGTGCGCTTCCGAAGAGACCAGAACATATTTCAAATTATTACATAACGAACATGTGAGCTGAAAACACCGCTGCCGATTCTGTTTTTTTTAAGCTAAAATGCCACAAAATGGTTTACTCCACTAGCCCAGTTGGTATTTCTTCTACACAGAGAGATTGCAGTATTTGTTATTTCTTCCAATATCTGAAATCGCCGAAAATTAATATATATATATATACAAATATATATATATATATATATATATATATATATATATATATATATATATATATATATATATTTACACACACACACACATAAACATATAACATGATAACATGCGCATACCTACCTTACATCCTTACAGCACACACTAACCTATCGACAAAATAGGATAACAATATTCAACAATGAAATATATATTATTTTAAACCTAAATTAATGCACAATGCAATATGACTCCATTATCTATATATCTAGCTAGCTAGCTAGCTATCTGCCGCCATCTCTTCTATTTATTAGTAGATAGATAGATAGATAGAAAGATTGATTGATAGATAGATAGATAGATAGATAGATAGATAGAAAGATTGATAGCTGTTAGGTAGAAGAGCAGACAGATAGATGGGTAGATAGAGAGGTAGGGAGAGATTGATGGGTAGTATATAGGTTGGTAGATATGTTGACAGATACATAGATAGATAGACAGACACAGACACAGAGACAGACACAGACACACAGAAGGACAAACATACAGACATACAGACTGATTGATAGATGAGTAGATAGACAGGTAGGTAGATAGATAGATAGGTAGCTAGATAGATAGATAGATAGATAGATAGATAGATAGATAGATAGATAGATAGATAGATAGATAGATAGATAGATAGAGTGCTTCATGGCAAATCCCTCCATCTGCTCACACCTCTCTCGGGTCCACAGTGAAAGCCAGGTAAACGCCAGCCCTTGCCAGGTTAAACAGAGCGGAGCCGCCAGGCAGGATGTCGGGCAGTTAGACTCGGGTCATGAGCTACAAACATAACATGTTTTGTTGGCAAGCACATGCTCGAGCCGACTGGAGGCTACCAACCCCTTTTCATTCCTTCATCTGCCTGTAGGCAGTGCAGGAGGGGGCGACGATATTTCAGAGCCTTCTACAACTCGGGATTTCCGAAAAGTCATTTTATAGACAGGGCTGTGTTTTGCCGTTCTGTCTTTATCTTCTGACTCCATGCTAGGTTTGATTTTAAGCAGCTGTTATTGTGAACTCACATGCGATGTTGCATTTTGGAGGTTTGAGCGTTACATTTTGTTTCCCCTAAAATTTATTAGCGTTTACACTCACCCCATATCAACTTTATGGGATGGGGTTCTTGCAGTTTTTTGGGGGTCTTTCGGTGTAGTCGAGATTATGTGTCATTTGTGTAGCGCTTTAAAGCCCATATCTAAGCGCCTCTGATCTTTGACAGAATAGTGGACCAGCGCGATGTGTGCATGCTGTGGGCCAGTCGCTGAGCTGGTATTTGGGCACAGGGTTGCTATTTTAGCTGAGGGAGGGTTTAGTGAATTTTCAGTGGGTAAGGTGTATTGAGTGGAATAGGTTCGTTCGTGCCCTCTATGAGTATTTCAGCTGCTGAGATCGACGGTGGCTTGGATATCTGCTGCTGAGAGCAGTGTGTGACCTGCAGGTCCCTGGTTGAAGCCCCAGCATGGTACACTCAGCCATTCATCCATCAGAGATAGACCAAACTGAGTATCGGATTCGACAGGGTACTAATAATTAGTGTGATACAGAAATGCCTTTAATAAAACGTACAATTCCATAACACAGAAGGGCTCTGTGTGAGGCACTTTGGCTGTAAGTGCACCCCCGGTGACCCACGCTTGTTATTCTCAAAGGCGGCTTGTGGAATGCGCGTGGCTCGTGGCGTGTCAGCACAGACCCGGCCATGAGCACGGGGCTCCGTCTGCTCGGTGTCAGGCTGAGATATGCGCTGGAATCCGGTTTGTGCCGAGTGGGTGAATCCGATAATTGCTCGCAGTCCCTCCAGGGACAGAAGACTGGTGTGCTATCGAGGGGAGGGCGCAGGTGCTATGGAAAAGAGGGTAGGGCGTCCCCTCCCACCCCCTCCAGTCTAAATAGGCCTCCATATGCATCTAGTCGTCCGTGTGGCAGCCTGCCGTTCAAGTGGCAGACAAGCCCCAGGTAGTACCGGACCTCGGGTTACCGGCAGTCCGCTGGCTGCAGTCAGGCCTCAGGCAGGAGGTAGGCCTCTGGTGTTAGCCAGGACTCCGGTGGCAGCGGTGGCAAGGCCTCAGGAGATAGCCAGGTCTCCGGAAGCAGCCAGGCCTCGGATTTCGGGAAGGCCTAAGGTAGTAGTTGGCCTCGGGTTGCAGCTAGACCTCAGTTCGCTGTCAGGCCTCAGGGAGCAGTAGGGCTTCAGGTAACAGCCGGGCCTCGGGTTGAAGCCGGGCCTAGGGTTACAGCCAGGCCTCCAGCAATACCCGTGTAATAGGTTGCATCCAGGGCTTAGCGCTCAGCCCTCAAGTTGCAGCCTGGCCTTAAGTGGTATCCGGTCTCAGGTTGCATCTAGGCCTCAAGTTGCAGCAAGGCCTCTGCGGTATCTGGGTCTCAGGTTTCAGCCAGGCCTCAGTTTACAACCAGGCCTCAGTTAGCATCCAGGCCTCAAGTTGTAGCCTGGCCTTAGGTGGTATCTGGTCTCAGGTTGCATCTAGGCCTCAGTTAGCATCCAGGGCTCAAGTTGCAGCAAGGCCTCGGTGGTATCTGGGTCTCAGGTTTCAGCCAGGCCTCAGTTTACAACCAGGCCTCAGTTAGCACTCAGGCCTCAAGTTGCAGCCTGGCCTTAGGTGGTATCTGGTCTCATGTTGTATCTAGGCCTCAGTTAGCATCCAGGGCTCACGTTGCAGCAAGGCCTCGGTGGTATCTGGGCCTCAGGTTTCAGCCAGGCCACAGTTTGCATCCAAGCCTCAGGTTGCAACCAGCCCTCCTATGGTATCCGGGTCTGCGGTTCCAGCCGGGTCTCACTTAACAGCCAGGCCTACAGGATAAACTCTGACCTTACCTGGCAGCAAGGCCTCATGTGGCGGATAGGCTGTAACCTTGACCAGTAGGCATCAGGTGGCAATCAGACCTCGAGTGGCAGCCAGGCATCAGGTAGAAGACATTTGTGAAATGGTGGCCAGGCCTCTAGATGGCAGCCACACGTTGGGCACAAATGAGATATCAGGGAACAGATAGGCTTTCAGGTGAAATTCAGGTTTTAGCTGGTCGCTAGGTCTCATGTAGCAGACGGGCAACCAGGTAGGATGTAGTTTGCCACCATGTTTTGAGAAGGCAATAGGATTATTTGTGAGTGGGGGTCCTGTCAGAAATCAGACAGTGGCACAAGACAGGCTTTTAGGGCGCAGAAGGCCTCATAAGATAGGTAACAATGGAGAGGACTTGTAAGGCAGCCAGGTGGACCTGAGGTGGCAGCCAGGCGCCTGGTGACAGGCCTCATGGAACAGCCGGCACCAGTTATCAAGCCGTCTTCCGTGGAACCCAGGCCTGTATGTACCTTTCTATGGCAAGTGCTTCAAAATACCTAGAGACAGGGCGGCAGACAGTGAATTATTTAAGAGTTGAGTTCAAATCATGTCTCCACGACACAATACGGGGTTCATAAAATATGGACACCATTAAGCAAAGAGTGTCTGCACTCTGTGAGTCATCGGTTTTTCAGCATTTTGTTTCCTTGATTCCACCACTTAAAATATATTCTCTTCACCTCGGTATTTCTCCTACTGCCACTTGTTTTCCACCTTAAAAAGCACGTGGGGCTTTGCTGAAATGGCTGCTCCACAATTAGCTAGAATCTAATCCCGGCATCATCTCTTGACTGAAATGTGTGATCGTGGTGCAGTCCCGTTATTTCACTCATTTACTAAAAAGAGGGCTTGTAGAAACGGACAGAACAAAAGCACCAATAGTTCTTTGAAGAATGGATATATTGACAGAGCCCAGTCTGGGCTTAGAAGAATTGGCCCAATGGTGAAGGTGGCAGTCTGTGGCGGACTGGGGTGAGCCTGGGCAGGCAGGCTCGCGCTGGGTTTACCCATATCACCAGTGCGCCCTTCCTGTGGTGGAGCCATTCAGCCACAAGGCAACCGATGTTATGCAGTAACATTCCCGCATGTGCAAATGACCAATATAGCGCCTACAGCAGGCAGCGGACTTTTCATTTTCTCAAGACCCAGTCGCACAAGATAATATCGCCGAAATTTCTAAATTACACTTTGAGATCGTCAATGAATAATTAGAAACGGCTGCTGAATAAAAAATAAAAGCAGCATGGAAACAAACCTTCACTCCACATAAAAAAACACAACTCTTGGCTTTCTTGTGGTTCTAGCGTCTTCCGGAGCATGACAGAGGATTAATTACTGATCTTTCTTGATGCAAATATATATGTGTGTGATTTGCATTGTTTAATACTGTTGCCACGTGTTTCTAAGTGCTCCTGATTTTGATGGCCACACCTAAGGCATAGGAATAGAAATTGAGTTTTCCAGGATCACACTGTATAGTAATCAAGTAAGAGAAGCAGAGATTTGAAAACCGATCTCTTCCTCTTAGAGACTACATCACGGCTTGCACCGTATACACAGGAGGTCCAGATCTATAGTAGATGTTAATGATATCCCGTCGAGGTAAATCTACATTTACTGTATTCAAATCTACATTATTTTCATGGTTGGTTTAAAAAAAGTTCTATAATGTCTCAGACTTTCCTGGGCCCTCCTGGCTAGACCATTTGATGATTCAAATTCGGCAAAGCATGGCACAGGGCAGTGACCCCTGCCTCTAGAGTTGACTTTGTCATCCCTCCATCTTGCCACTGTCAGTGCATAGGAAGCATCATGTGTTAGACCCTCCTCCCAGCATTCCCTTCTGAACTTGTGTTGAGATGGCTGAAACTGTCAATGACTGCCTGGCTTGGAATGGCTTGCACACAGCCCTTTCTTGGCTTCATTGATTGTATAACTCATATTAACCCAGTTTGGCAACTGTTGTTTCCAAGTCAAGCGAAACAATCACCCACCTTCCACAGTACCTCTTTTGACTAGGGGACAATGCGGCATCATCGAAAACACCACCACACCAAGTGACGCAATGATACAAGGAACTACAACACAGAGCTGGACTGTGGGATGGTTGAATGCATGGATTTTTCACTTTACCAACAGCAGACTTACATTTTGCCTTCAGCTGACTTTCATTTGACTGATTCTGAGAATGCAGTGTATGGCAGACACCATTCATTTAGCTTCAAGACACAGGTACACACTCGCACGTGCTTTCACCATCTTCACACTAGTTTACAATGGATGTCTGACTCTGAGGATGCACTATTAACACAGGCCTGCTCTAGACTTTCCCCTTGCTCACACAGAAGTTTCACTGTGTCTACAATGAACGTTCACAGTACCTATGGTTGAGTTTCACTGTGGGGAGAGTACTGACATACACAGGACTTTTTACTTTATTTACTCTAAGAATATATGTGACATCAACCTTCTTTTACTTTCATCACCTAAACCTTGCACTTTTAATTTGGGTAGATGGGACTTTCACTATGTTTACAATGGACTTTCACTAAACTCTAACTGGAATTCCACATTAGTGACACTGAGGGTGATTGTAGTAGGGAACATCCAATCCCAAGTATCGATGGGACAGTATATTTGTAGCACAATGTTGAGGGACAAAATGTTGAAATGTAGGTGCAAAGAGGGTGGTGAGGATTTACTATTCTTAACTCCTCATCTACCTAAGTATCTTGACGGCTTATATATATCATCCCAGTAAGTATATGTGGAGTTAGGTATAGAAAATGTATAGAAACATACCCTTTGATATTTTGTCCCTCGATATTGTGGGAACGATATTCTGTCCCGTCGATATTTGGGATTTGATATTCCCAGCCTATACCATGCCAAGGTGGTGAAATTAAATCTTGCACAATAACACAGGATCTTTGTAATAAGTGCACTAATGACCACAGATTCACACATTACTACAGTGCAAAGGAGCCATTACTACACTGATAACTGCCTGACAGATGCCATTTTAAAATATCACTTTACACAAATAACGCAATTGGGGCCATACTCACAAGGCCCAGTTATTGCGATTTTATCACACTGCATGGATTTAACCATGTTGTTTCGGTTCTGGTTGAACACCTTTGTGTAGGAATATGGCACTTTACAACGCACATGTTACAACACGTGTGATTACAACACATTTTTTACATCTCAAAATACATTCCAACGCATGTCGTTACAACACGTGTTGTTACAACACATAATCATTACAACGCTATTACTATTCTAACTCCGCTGGGGCGTTACTATGGGGAATGCGTTGTAATGGATTATGAGATGTAATGACAAGCGTTGTAATGGATTTTGTGATGTAAAAAATGCGTTACAATGACACGCGTTGTACACTTGCGTTGTAAACAATGTTTCCCGTTTATTATTTTTGCTGATGGAGGGGTGTGTAGTATGACTCAGTCAAGACGTCACCTCCAGTGAATATTGACCACTCCCCACTCTCAGCAATAGTGATACATAGCATATTATATCTCTTTCTAAGCACCTGAACTTTAATATGCTTACACTGGACTTTCATCAAACTTACATTGAACTGTCACCACACTTAAACAATGAACTTTCACATTAGTTACATCGTGGTACAGCATGAGCCCCAGACCTGACCTTCACTTTTACTATGTGCACACTCACACAAATATATGACTTACACTATACTTACACTAAAGTCTCACTGTGTTAGATTGAATTTTCTTATAAATACCACAGACTTTTACTGTGCTTAAAGTGGCAAGTGGCCATTTGCTATACCTAAACTGTCTTTTTCAACAAATGCAGATGACACGCTAGAATATATTGGCCACGAGACACCGACCTGCCCTTTACTGCAAACATAAATTCACTTTACTTTATTACAGCTACTCTGACCTTTCACTACACTCACTCTGAGCTTTCACTATATTGACTGTGGAGATACTCTACAAGATAAGTGCTTGCAATAGGCTTTCCGTCTACTCACACTGCAGGCACGACAGATTCAGACTTGCACTTTACATTCACCATATATACACACACACACTGCATTGTTGCATTCCTTGAACTGTAAATATACTGTTCAGTACTTAACTTCACAAGCAGGAGATTCAAATGTTTTTGTTTCCCAATGGCTATTTAAAACAAATCCTTACTGACTGTAGAGGTTGACCCTAGAACAAAAGGAATCCTTTTGTCCCCAAACGTGTCTTGATGTGCGGTGGGGGACATCCAGTTGTTGGAAAACCATGCAAGAGTCTGCTGATCTGTATGTTAATTTCCAAGAGAGATATTTTACTTGATAGCTAGTGTTCAGACTGTGCTTGGGGACACACATTTTTTATCATACTTTTTCAAACAATTAATTACATAATCTGGTACAATCTCAAATCGTGAATTTATTTATATTAAAAAACATGTGCAAACACAGCAAAAGCAAAGGTTGTTTGCATACAAATTAAATTGTTAAGGATCATTCCTCCAGGCACGATTCAATGGAACACCACAAAGAAGAAAAATATACCACAAGGAACATCATGTGAAAAGGGCACTCATTGATTAAACAGCCTGCATTATAAGTGGCAAGGTTTATATGATTTACTTACAAACTGGCCCACACATTTAGAGTGTTTCTTCCACTATGACTCCTTCCAATTACCATGTTGGGCCTTCATCAGGACAGACACATCATTTTGAATGGGAACTATGTTTTGCAGCAGTGCTGCTAGATGTAACATGAGGGCACATCCCTTTGTAGACACTGGCAATCAGGTGACAGCGTGGAAAACTAAATATTGAACATCTTAGCTCTAACCACAGATTAATCTGTAAAAAAAACAACTTGTTTTCCTATATTTTCATTAATAAATTAATGATATGGAGTTGTACCAGATCATATGATTGGAAAATTGAAAAACTACGCTATATGGATCTTTGTCTCAAAGCGTCTGCTGCTCCCCAAATACACTGAACAAGTTTCTCTTGGGCATTGAGATGTCACATGTTTATTCCCAATCGCATGAATTTAGGTAGGTGCTCTATGCACTGGATGTAAGACGTTGTTAGAGTGCCTGAGTTTTGCATGCATGTTGTCACCCATTTCATAAACAATGAACTCCTCCAATATTGCCTCATCCTATAATCTAGTGTCTATCTTCTCAGCGACTCCGAGGAAGCAGCGTAGAGAGCGCACCACCTTCACCCGGGCGCAGCTGGACATCCTGGAGGCACTTTTCGCCAAGACTCGTTACCCTGACATCTTCATGAGGGAGGAGGTAGCTCTGAAAATCAACCTGCCTGAGTCTCGAGTACAGGTGAGAGGCTTTTTTGGAATTACCAGACCTTGTTTTCTATGTGTGCTGGAAAAGTAATGCATTGAAACCCATCACAATGCGTAGAGAGTTTGCTGTATTAGCTCACAACCACCTCTCAACCTTTCTAGCGAGAATCCCCTATAAGGAAACTGGACTCCATGCATGCCACCACAGCCGTGGTCCTGTCCTGAAAGGTTAGACCTGTGATGGAAACATGTCCATTGTTGCCCCTAATTCAAAACTGTGCTGGGATGTGAGGGTCAACTCGATGGTGTGGCAGGGTAATTCCTTCTTAGTGCATAGTAGATCCCTGGATTCTCTCTAAGGTGGTCATTTCAAATGCAGGGTTGACAAAGGCTGAATGTCCACACCTACTTCCAATCTCTGAAGCAGACTCCACTGATATAAAGACTGAACTTCAGGTCCAGTCTCGGAGAGTGCAAAATTGTAATTTTGGTAGCAAAGTTCTGAAAAGTTTTTTATCTGAACAATATTTACCTGCGGGCAAAAGTTCCACGAAAATGTTTTTGCAGACTTTATTTCTGCAAACACTTTTTTGCAATACAGCTCTCCCACCAAAAATAGGATTTTGTATGGGGCTCAGGACAGCTTCCAGTGAAAACCACTGTTCTCAAGATGTTTTTTTTTTACACAGTTTGCAAAAATTAAAGAAATCCTCACAACATTTGTGGGGGAAATCACTGCAAATTTCTACACCCCCACACTCTATTGTATTACTATAGACTAGCCTCACCCGTCCAGTTTACTAAGTGGCTTTACAAATTGTCATTCCATTCCATTCCATTCCACTTACATGGGGGAAGGCAGTGAACGTGATTTTTGAAGCCTGGATTCTCTCTATCAAATCTACAACTGGAACCCAAGGATGAAATTTGCAACTGAGATTTTCACATTTCCATCCCAAATGGTCTATTTTTCACGGGGAAAAATAACATAATTATAGTATTTTACATTGTGTTTTTGGAATTCCATAGCACCTGACAGAAAGTAACAGAATTACACTGGCCACATGGTCAAGGGCGAGCCCAAGAGAGTACTCTTCAAAATATGTTCAGTGACTAACTCCATCAGATAGCTGAATGCTATGTTTATTGTCATGCAACTATTTCAAGCCCCCTGCTACATTAATCTATTTTGCATTTACCTACCTCCTTGAGTATGTTTCTATATTAATATTGTGTTGATGTCTTTAGATATCTATCAAAATATCTCTTAATATCAATGTATCTCTCATCTCTACATATTTGTCTATCGATTCATTTCTACATATCCCTTGATGCCTATTGATGTCTGTCTGTCTGTCATTATTGTGATGGTATTTCTTCATCTCTGTCCAATGTGTTTCAATATCTATCTATCTATCTATCTATCTATCTATCTATCTATCTATCTATCTATCTATCTATCTATCTATCTATCTATCTATCTATCTATCTATCTATCTATCTATCTATCTATCTATCTATCTATCTATCTATCCGTCTCGACATATCCCTTTATGTCTATTGATGTCTAGCTCTCCATATCTATCTATAGTATAAAGCTAAGTGTTTCAATATCTATCTGTCTGTCTGTCTATCTGTCTGTCTGCCTGTCTATCTTACACATACAGGACTGATCATATGCGCCTAGACCCTCAAACACATTCAAGCGAGTACCCTGGTCTATATTTTTAATTAATAGCTGTTTGAAATCCATCTGCCTTGCGCTTGTCAAGGCGGCGGCAGCATGTAAAAGGTTACGAAACTGAGCTCGACCAGAAACCTCCCCTTGTAATGCAGAAAAATACAGAGCGATCACCATGGCAATACTCTCATTACTGTAATTTACACCCTCCTTAAAAGAATCAAGCAGGGTCTCGTCCCTTCCGAAATTGAAAAAAATGCTTTGCAAGCGAAACTGTTATTATGAAAAGGGGCGGAGTAGAAAGAGGCGGTGACTGCTGCTCCCAGACATTCCCGTCTGGGCCCTGTTCTTCTTTATAGAGAAGGTGTGTGGTGGAGACAGACACTGTGGTCATTAGTAACCTGGCGAGTTTCCACGCATGTTGCGTGTTTACGCGAATACGTCACATCCGTCCGCCCCCGGGATTGCGTGCCTCTCCCATGGCCCACGGCCACGCACTCCCCCTACGCAATTAAAAGTTTTTAGATTGTTTTTTTTCTAATTCATTTCGCAGCACTTTCCTCTACTGACATGTTCACGAATAATGCAAACCCAAACACCAGGAATTCTGAACCACGGGAATTTAGGAATTGTCTATAGTGCTGTCAATCATCTATTGTACGTTGTATTATTATAAAATGCTGGTGAGAGGAGCTTAAGGGGCAGAGGGATGGAACATGCCAAAACTTACCACGGCTAACTTGTGAGACTAAAGTTGAGGCCTAAAGTTAGCGCACTTTACCAAATTGTCCTGACCAAAACGTGAGCCCTGGTGCAATAGTGTTGGGGACCTTGGAAACAGAAGTGGAAGAAAGGTGAAAACACTCCGGATTAAGAAAGTACATTTGAGAAAGTGAAATCATAAATGTATAAAACTAAATTAATTAAACACACGCGCACCTACTACATAAAAAAGTAAACACAGAAACAACAAAAGAAATAGTGATATTGGTTTTGTGTAAGTGTATTTTCTAGATAAATGAACAGACTATTTTCCTGATTTCAGTAATTGTTCTGTTTTGTAGAAAGCGTTTAATATTAGTATTTGACTCTTTCCCAGCACTCCCGTCTATGGCAGACAAGGAGGTGGTAAACTGACACAGCACAATGTGACTATCAGCACACAACTGGTGACATCGGAAAGGGAGAGTCAAAAATCAAGCATCATAAACTCACATCTGGCAATTTACCAACCACACCCCACGTCTGACTTTATTGAAAAACATCCCACACACGCAGGAACTTTACAAGGTTTTCTTTCCACTGGAAGTCGTTTAACATTAATGCAGATTTTTATTTCAGTTGAATTAGAAATCACTATCTTCTAATTAACACACTTTCCAGGGCCCAGGCCTTGCAGAACGCGTTAGGACGTCTGGTGACAATTCAAGGCAAGGGAGGCATAATAAACCAATCCTTAATTAGTGAATGGACCCTAGAGTCTGTCTTTCTTATATCCTTCAAATATTTCACACTGACTGCCATCACAAAACACACTGATACCTCTACCAGACAAAAATAATGTCAATCTTTTACAGAGACGCGTGCACCCCTTTCAACTTATTAGTGCACAAGCCCTATGTCTGTTTTGTGCTACAAAATTCAATAAGCCAGTAAAGTGAGCATTTTCAGTCTGCAAATTTTGGCCACTTTTTTGCTTTCTGATTCACTAATGAAGGCTGCTGTTATTTTGGTGTCCCAGCCTATTTTCTGTCTCAGTCCGACATCTGTGTCTATAGTTTACAATGGCTAGTTGAAATATTGGTTTCTGATTGTTTGATGCCATCTTTCGAAATTTATTTTACAGTCGATACTTTAGATAGTACCCAAAATGCAGCAACAGAGGTAGTACAAGCTTGATTTACCTCTCATGTTTTTTTTGGACAGGTCTGGTTCAAGAACCGGAGAGCCAAGTGTCGTCAGCAGCAGCAACAGAGCAGCGGCCAAGCGAAGCCCCGTCCTGCGAAGAAGAAAAGCTCTCCTGCTCGAGAAACCAGCTCTGAAACCAGTACCAATGGGCAATACAGTCCTTCAGGGGCCGTCAACTCAGTCACCCCAAGCTCTTCTGCCAGCGCCACCGTGTCCATCTGGAGCCCAGCCTCCATCTCGCCCATTCCGGATCCCCTGTCTGCCTCCAACGCACCCTGCATGCAGAGGTCAGCGGCCTACCCCATGAGCTACTCCCAGGCACCTGCCTACTCTCAAAGCTATGGAGGATCCTCGTCTTACTTCAGCGGCCTTGATTGCGGATCCTACTTGTCTCCGATGCATCCCCAGTTATCTGCTCCAGGGTCCACACTGAGTCCTATTTCAAACCCAAACATGGGCAGTCACCTGAGCCAGTCTCCAGCCTCTTTATCAGCTCAGGGCTACGGAACGGCAGGGCTCGGCTTCAGCTCTGTCGACTGCTTAGATTACAAGGACCAAACGTCGTGGAAGCTCAACTTCAACGCCACTGACTGTCTGGATTACAAAGACCAAAGTTCCTGGAAGTTCCAGGTTTTGTAATGGGCACCATTGGGCACGTCTCATCCATGTCTTTTCCCAATGAAGAAGGCCAGCATGTTTGTGGCTGAAGGACTTTGTTTGCCCACCAGGAGGACCTGCTAAAGGAACTGGATTTGCTGGTTGACAAGGGGGAAGGCGCCCACCAGAAAGATGATTCCACCCTCTTCTGTGGAGAGGTGGTTTAAACATGTAGATATGACTGTCATAAAAAAAAACACAAGTAGGCATTCACAAAATTCCCAAAGTAGGTGAGATCCTTAATTTAGCCTTTTCCATCATGGCTGTCTCACCTAAGGCGGTATGTCAGTAACTGTTGCACAGACTGCGATGACCTTCAGACTTTAGAAAAATCACAGCATCACCTCAACTTTGTTTCACAGACGTTAAGGTCTGAAAAAATCTTAAATATTGGTCAGAGCTCTAGGTAGGGCAGACTTTGCAGATGTTTTAAAGAGCAAGGAGGAGGCACAGTGGGTTACCCTTTCCCAAGGTTTGAAGCCAAGTGCCGGTATTGTGTCTTTAGATGTTTCAGCGGTCTCATCACAGAAGTGCTGGTGCCGTCCTTGAAAAGAAGATGTCCGTGGTCTACTGCTCCAACGTCCCTTCGAGAAAGTGCCAGTGCTATTCCTTTATTGCAGTTTCAGAGAAGAGTGGGTTCTGGTCCTTTAAAGCCATTTCAGAAAAATCTGGGTACCTATCTTTAAAGAGCACCTTCAGCAAAGTGTTAGTACTGTCCCTTTAAAAGTCAAAGTCCTGCCACTGAAAGTAATTCTACCTTTGATTTTACTATCAGAATACTACTTTTTAAAAACCTTTATGCACAAAGTGCTAATATGTCTTTTTAAAGTTATTTTGGAAAAATGCTGGTATGTCGGTGGCGAAAGGCCTATGACTTTTAAGTCTGTTTGAGTTTTCAGACCAGCTGATAGTTACCTCTGAAAAGTCCTTTTCATGTTTCAGCTTGGATTTTTCAGACCCTATTTTTTCACATTTAGGAACATAAAGGTCCTACACTTAGCAGACTTACAACATTCCAGTTTCAACTTCTGGGTTCAGTAAGTTATTTCTAAATAAATATCAAATTAGGGAGATACTTTGGAATAGCTCAGTAACCACCCACACATACTAAACAAGTTTATTCGACAAGTAAACCAATTAACTGCTGGAGGATGGGCGGCCAGGTTTTTTCTCAAAGGGATGTCCATAGCGCTGACCCAATAATTACAGATGCTGACAAACATTTGCACAAATATTTGTGACTACTGGTTGGTGAAACAGCATCCAAAAACAAAATCTTCCATAAAATATGTTTTATGCCAGAGCACGTGAACTCTACTTTCTTGTTGTGAGCTGGTTTCAGATTCAGTATCAATCCTTTCTCTATCTTTTCATTCAATCCCTTGTAATATATTTGTAAAGTTGTATGGAATCAGTGTCAATGTATGCCTCCCTCATTTGGGACTGTGAAATAGAGGTGAATGTAGGGAAAATGAATGCAGCATATATTGTAGCAATAAACCATCAGGCCAGTTTTGTGATTAACCCTCAGGGGAAAAATCGAACTTTTATAAAGCAACGCGTCTGATCTGTATTTAGTGTGCAATTAAATTGATGTATAACTCCACTGGAAAAAAAACCGCCTAATTGTGCTTGACACGAATTGATTAGCTATCAGAAACATTCCAGGACCAGAGAAAAATAGCACAGTATATTAACTATGCAAAATCGACTTCATGTGACGTCACTTCCTGTCTGGATAACTGCTTTGTGTAATTCCAGTTTCCATTGGGAGCTCTAGGTTTGATGGTGTCCTTGCCTGTCTGATGTCCTGCTTTCTTAAGTGACCTCTGACCTGGATTCATATTTACTGTGATGCTATTTTCTTTCTAGATGTCTCGTTCTTGTGATGTCGTCCCATCTGGATTTTATTTAGTAATTGATATTTACCGTAGGGGTTCCTTATTTTGAGCCCCTGGCCCCACCAACCTCCATGCTAAAATCTGATCAAACTAAACAAATAACAAAGCAAAGAATGCTGCTAAAATGTGGTGCCTGGTAAAGTCTTCCTGAAATTGATGAAGTCTTCCTGTTTTCCTCAGCATTTCGCAAAATTTACTAGGATCCAAAATATTGCTGAAATGTGTACCGTCCCACTAATTATCAATAAAAGCAAACGGCATTCTTTAAGTCTCCCCTGAAATATGTACAGTTACCACAAACCTCCTTAGGTTGCATAAAAGTATTTAAAAAAGTCATGCTCAATGGACTGAATTGTAATTAACTCGACTCACCCCTACCCTACCCAGTATGTATTTATTTTTTTATTGACAATGAAGCAATAAAGACATTGTAGTAATTAATGTTTTGTTGGTCAAAGACACCACTTTTAGCCTTGATTGTTTGTTTTAAAAAATTGGCTCACTCTGCAAGTGATCTTTGGTAACACAAATATATTATACCAATTTAAAACCTGTTTTAAAATATATTCATCACATCTGCCCATCACTGGTTAGGCACATTTCCCACCTGTGCGGGTGGCATGAAATAAATGAAAGCCCAGCAGCAAGTTTGGCATTAAAACATGAGTGAAACTTGTCTGAGGACAAGGGGCCTGGCACACCTGAAGGCTTTGGCACATTTGCAGGCTTCATTGCTTCCATGAACTATGTGGTCACTGTCCTGGGCAGGGCTTTTGGGGTTCAGATAGGCATCTCACTTTAGCTCTTTAACATCGCATCAGTGGTGGTCGCTTTGCTATGTCACTGAGTCACAGATTTCAAAGTGAAAGATTGCGATCTCAGATCCTGATGCTTCAGCTTGGGAAGCGGATCTTGGTCTTAGGTCCATTATATCCTCAGTGCCTCACTAACTGAAGTACAAAGTAGGTGTTGCACTTATACTTTTCTAAAATTTGCCTAGAATCTCTAGAACATCTCATCAACTCCATCTGATGATGTGATTTTCAAGTCAAAGGCTGTATTAGCAATACATGCAGGGGTATGGCTGCTTTTTGAGGGAGTGGATCATGTGTTGTGCCCAATATACAGGTTTGTTTCTGGGTGTCACTGTGGCTTGAAACAAGCAGGATGTACTCCCAACCTTCACTGGTGCATCAAATGCAACATGCAGCCATGACTGAACTCATTCAATTTTGTAATACTTTAAAATGTGTCTTTGTTTTGAAAAATAATTTAAAGCGCGAACCCTTCTCAACAATTTCAAAGTGGAGCCACCTTTTAAACAATGGTTCAATTTAGCATCACCTCAATGCAAAGGCAAATAAGGCTCTGGTTTTTAATTTACAAAAGTCACAGCAAGAGCAGGGCGAGCTCTATCACACAAAAACAAGCAATTTTCTTGCAAAACATTTTACTTGGCCTACATGCGGGCTTTGAATGACACTGGTCTTTACAAATAGGCCTTCTACAGACTGAAAGATAAACTTGTAGCAGACTGATATAATCAAAAAACACTTTTACTACTACTTTGTTAAAAGCCTTAGTGTAAAGAAGTTAAGCTGCCTAAGTGGAGCACCACCACATTCGCCCGGCTAGTTTGTTTAATCTGCCCTGCTGCGGCTTGCCTCTTTTTAAACCCCTTACGCCAACCTGGATTGTCCATTTTTTAATTCAGTACTATGGAAAACTTTACTTGGCATCCTATTTTGACTTCAGAAGACACAGTACTGAGTGGAATTACCCAAATCCTTCTCAGTGTTAGGTCTACGGGGACAGGAAATTGAACATTATATGAGGTTATGCTCTGTGACACACCAGACTCAGCACAGTTTGCTGCCTATCGCAACACAGCATGAATCACAAATTAGACTAGCAACTCGACATGAGCATAATGCTATTAGTCTGAGGCCTGTCACCTTCAGAGACTAGAAGTGAGGAACATAAGTGGCCATCATAAATGTTCAAAGTTGGGTTGAGGCTCACTATGCCCTACCTGCTGCTTGCTAGCAAATACAGTTTGGTTGTTTTTTGCACTACCCTGGCAATATGGGCCATCCCCTGCTCTCCCAGGTGGCAGGCCTCAGGGAGCACTGTAGGTCACTGGAAGTCTCTCTAATTGAATGTAATCCTCGCAATTCAGAGCACAGTCTCACCCTCATCTAGTCTCAATGAGCCTGTTGTCTTCACATCCTCTGATCACCATTTTTCTAGTAAGGCGCTGACCTTTGTTCCCAAGCGCTAAAGTTTGAGCCTTGCAAACGCTTGGGTTCCATGACTGTACATTCCACGTTTATTAAATTTCCAACCTTTCTTAGCCTCACTGACCCATGTGAGATTTAAAAATCTTCTGCAATTTTGAACGAGTAGCTGTATTGGATGGTGTGCGTGAGCGGCGCGTGAAACGATAGGTGCATATAAATGTGAGGTCGGGCTAGGGCAAGTGACAGGCATAGGATAAGCTGAGCCGGGCCAGTGGTGCTATACTGTAGCAAAATACATGGGCCGCTTCCAGCTTTTGAGATCCCTAACCTTCTAACCTCATCAAATACCAAAACACTAGAATGGAAAATTCTAAATGAATTCCCAAACCTAATGGCCTAATTCTCACCATGGCCACTCCAATAGGCCTTTGATAACAGGTATACTTTCATGTCAATCCACATCCACCATTTTCAGATAGACCTCGATTTGAAAAAACACATTCACTCCGAGAAAAAAAAACAATCACATTTTGTAAGTTCAATGCTATTAAAATATTTGCATCACTTAAGTCACAATTGTCCCGTGGAAATTAACTTGCAAGAAGTGTTTTACACCCAATACTTCCATTGAGGCTGTCTGCTTATTTTTCTTTCAAATTTCTACTTTACTTTAAATGTCCACCCCTCTCATCATTTCGCCTTTTTACATTTGGAATGTTAATGTTCACTGCCACTCAAATTGCAGACTTTAGCAATCTTGTATGTCTTTCTACTACTCTTCCACCTATGAACTTAGTGCACTCCCTTCAATGCACTCTCACAAAGTACACAGCTTTCGAGTAGCTTCACACGCAAACATGACTCTATTTTCACATTAACCCGGGTGTCAGTCTCATTCGAGCGAAATCCAATTCTATATGTACAGTGAAAAATGTAAAGGGTCACGCCTAATGGATTATCAGTCCCACCACACAGAATACGAGGCGCCCAACCATAATACATGGCAATTATTCAATCGGAGCTGGGCACAGGATATATTCACTCCAAAATGAAGCCCTGTAAAAAAAAAAATATTTGATTAACATACAGATTTGTTTTTTCCATTCAAAATTGTGCTTTTATGAGAACAACCGAATAACTGGATTTTAGTTGTCAATCACAGTGAATGAAGAAAAGAAAAACACATTGCTGAAAAAATACTGATGGAGAAAAACAGTATGTGGATGAAAATCAAAAAGTTGTGAGACTGAAATAAAAAAACACTCCGATAAAAGGACTTAGAAATGCACAGAAGATAAACTAAAAGCCTTCTCATACAGAATAAAAGCTCAAATCTATCTTCACATTCCCAATAACTCAGTCATATGGTAGCAGTAACAACAGGTTTCAAACATGTTTGTGCTAAGTAATCCTTCTTCATGACAAAAATATCATAGAAGTATTTATGAATTTCTGCCAATAAAAAATGACAATGTTTGCCGATCAAGCTCTTTGCATCTGACCTTCACTCTTCGTGTTCTTTTAAGATATGAACATTAAAGAGAAGAAATAGGGGTCTGTAGGTGTCTAATTACACATGCCAGAACATTGCTTAGTAAATTCAGATGCTGTCATTCTAACATTACCATAAAGTTATCTATGTAGTCTCCTGTCACATGAGGTCGGGGGTGAACTTCTGTTAACCCCATAACATTATAAATCTATTACTTTTAGCTCTAGTAATCAAATTTACTTATATGAGGGCTACCCATTCAGTTCACTTTTGGAGTTTGCATCTGGAAAACAGGTCCAAAGATTAGCAAGGCTTTCTGCGGCCCATACCACTTAGGCCCATGCTGTTTACCCAACAGAGCCCCCAGGGCAGGGGCAGTTTTATCCTCATCCCCTGCAGATTCTAAGAATATCCCACAGAGTTGAGCAAAATCTCATTAACAAAAACAAACAGCAGGTGGAAGGTGTGCAGCTGAGGGGGGTAAGGTCTGTGTAAATGAAGCTGCAGTGGCCTGAATGGATCCTGGCGTTCCATATTTATTGAATGCGTCTGTGTAATGAAGCTGCAAGCTGCACCATTTTAAGTCGCAAACAATAGTGCAACAGTGCCCTGATGCACTGCTTTATCCATTACAAGGCGCTACTCAACGAGAATGCCACTTTAAAAAAAATGCTTACCGACAATGCTTTGTGCTCTGCTAGGGTGAAGTTTCAACAGAAATTTTTCAAAACAACCATAGAAAAAACTTAACATTTAACATTTTGTAAATTTGCTGAGGTGTAGGCGGAAGTACTCTGCAAGGGGCGACCAAAAACACAGCTGCACATAAAAAAACTTTAACAGAAACCCTTTTGTATAGTGTTGCTAATTTAATGTATGTATTTTGCTAGAATCTCAGGAAAAAGTCTTTGGTCATTTCTCTTACTAATTTATTCTCATTATGCATCATAAAGTCAGAAATTCTTATCTGTTTGGCGCAATGTCCGACCCTTGTGCAAATCAAAAACCATGAAGATAACATACCTCGATTGAACAGGCTGTACGTTGTGTTTACAATCAATGATCCGTGAAACGAGTCCACATTTCAGTATTTGTGCTTGTTATTTCATGTATTTTGTACACAAAAGTATTTCACCAGTAGGGCTCTGTCCTGAAACAGTGTTCACTTTGCTTGCCATAGAAAGGCACAGATCTGATGGCATTTCTGAATATTAATAATCTATATCCACAATCAACGGGAACTGTCTAGGATTTTCTGGAGGAATTTTTTCTTCTATTTGATGATGGGACAGAATGGAGCAAAACTTCTTGTGTGAAACAAGGGGTGCAAACATTTCGAAAGATTGTCTGTTTTTTATTTTGATCGTTTCTTTGCCGTGAACAAAGTCACAGTCTGGAAAATTGTTTTTATATGTCGTCTGTTTGCTGTAATTGTTTTAGGCGTCTTGCTTATGTTAATGTTTAGATGCTGGATTTACATAGAAAAAGCGTTCAAAGACGCGATGTACTATATTTTTGTCTTTGTTGATGACGACTATATTTATTATTTTAGTCAGTGAAAAACAATCGTTATACAGTAACCGATCTTGGTGGTAAAAAAAGGAAAATAAATACGCATAAAAACTAAATTCTTAGTTTCGTTTTTTTGTATTTTGTATTTTTTTCTATTTGTGCTCCATTTATTTTAGGTCCTGGGGGCTGTGATACAATTGGACTAATTTGCCACCTGTGTTTTTTGTAACAGACTGTCTCTACTATCATCTGTCTTTCTACTATTAATAGAAAAAAAACACGAGCTTTACCCATGGCTAGCAATCAGCGTGTGCAATATTCTGTTAGGCATGAGGCCGGAATCCATTACAGAAGTGACACAATGGATGTATTTTCCCTCTTTGCTATGGAAAGCACAGACTCCAAGGGGCATATTTACAATAAAGTGGCAAAGCGTGTTGTTAAGTCAAGAAGGCCTCGTCACTTTAGAAACACAGGGCTGCACCATATTCACTAGAATATGGTGCAGCCCCGCGTTTACCCCTGCACTGGCACTAACCTTAGCTGCCTAGCGCCAACGCAGGCACCCTTGCACCATAGTGCAAAGGTACCTGTGTTGAGGGGAAGATTGTTTATGTGCAGGAAGGTCCCCCTTCCTGCACATAAACATTCTTTAAATGCTGTTTTGTAACTTCTATGTGTGTTGCTTAATGCAGCACACATAAAAGTTGCAAAACTGCATTTTAAAAAAATGATTGTTTATGTGCAGGAAGGGGGACTTTCCTGAACATAAACAATCAATGGCGTTTTGCTGTTTCTATGTGTGCTGCACAAGGCAGCGCACATGAAAACAGCAAAAACGAGGAGAAATAAAGCATTTATTCTCGTTTCACCTGTTTAAGATCAGGTTTTCCCTGGTCTTAATTTTGGTGCTGCCTCCTATTTATACTGCCCTTGTAAATAGGGGGCAGGGTCAAAATCAATGGGTGTTGCAGTGGAACGCCCACCGCAACACCCATTGCCATCTCCTTTCACGCTAAATACAGCATGAAAGGGTGCCTTATTTACAAGGCGACGCTAAGCCACGTTAAGTGGCTTAATGTTTTGCTTGTAAATAAAGCGAAACACATATCGCCATCACGACGTCACTGAAAGTGACGTTGTGGTGGCGATAGGGGCTTGCAAATATGCCCCTAATTTCTTTAATAGTGTCTAAACTTACTCCTGCTTCAACTAAGTGCAAAGGGTAGCAGATCAGTGGTAAAGGCAGATTGGCATGTGCAAATGAAATTAATGTTGACATGTGGATCACAAAAACTGCCAAAAATTATGTGAACAGTATGCTTCTTTAGCTCTACATGTATTCTTCCTTTTTTTCTGAATCTGGGCCTCTGAATCTACAACTCCAACCAAAGCAAGGCCACCAGTCTGAATTCCAGCAGGTGTCCTGGCTTTTAACACCATAGGCATTCATAATACATGGACGAGGGCTACCATTTGGGGGGCTTAAAATCCTGTCTCAGAGTGTTCATGACCTCCCTAGCCATCGTCTGCCTCAATGCCCTGCCATCTCTTCCAATCTGTGTAAAGGTAAAGCACAGGAGCGATGAGTGTCTGACTTCATGTTGAGGGAAGTAAGAATTGTGAGGCAACCCATCCAGCGCTATTCACAAAATTATGTGATTCTTACATCTTGTGATTCTATTCAAAAGCTTCATTACGTTTTATAGTGTAAAAATAAAAGACAATAGACAAAACTATTTTGAATGCGCCCACAGAAAGTGCGAAACGTGTTCGCTGTCCAAATCAAACAAATGAAAATAAACATCAACCACCAAGAAATACAAAGCTGCAAAAATAACCACGGATATAATTTTTGGGACACAATCGCTACACATTAATCAGAATCCCCACCCTTATAGAGTGAGTGAATAAAAGAATACCAGTCTTCCTCACGGATGAGTGCCTCAAGGGAAGATGATGATGAGAGGGTTACCAAATATACCAGCCTCCAAAACTTCCTACTGTTCTAGTCCACAATGGCGGCCAACATTGCTTCCCAATTTAGCCTATAAAACTTCCTCTTTTTGAGGACACACACATTTTGATGAGCATTTTTCAAGGCCACAATAACTTCCCTTAGGCTGGTGATCTTTGGATCTAGATTTCAGAGCCGGTGATTCCTATTTGCCACTATTCTACCATACTGAAAATCATCATCAAACCACTTATTCCTCTTAAGTGAGGTACTATGAGATTTATGAAGACCTTCCATTCCCGGCTTGAAATGGGATAATAGTTGCTTCGTTAATCTGCAATTCCAGCCTATCACATCATCACTTGTTTCCAGATCTAAAGGTTCAAAGTTAATTGATGAGAGTTACAGAGTGTTCACAACACAAATTCTCTTATGTTAGACTACTTCAGAGGCTAAGGTTAAGTGTGTATGTAATGAGACTGTGTCCTTGAACTCCAAGTTAAGAGCAAGATGGTCACTTAGCCCTACGTAAAAAACTCTAATATGTTTCACCATAAAATACTGGTGAATTGGAACAAAAACGTAATCAAACGGCATGTTACTATTACCATGTTTGAAGGTTCTGGCTGCACGAATGTCATCATTACATCGACCATTGTCATTAATCAAGTTCAGCTGGGATAGACAGGCCAAGACCTCAACATCTCCTTCCCTTGCACTCATTGAGACAGTACAATCCGGCATATTCAATGTAGATCTCAATTCTTTTGTAGATTGATTTAATTCCTTCAAACATGATCTTTCGCTAAAATCATCTCCCACCACAAACAAAGCATCTGGATAATCCAGTTACAATTTTTCACTTTATTAACCAGATTACAATATTCACATTCCGGTAGGGGGAGAGTTGGGGGGGACATAGACATTGAAACATAACATCCAATTTAGCCCCACATCATTAGGAATCTAGTCAATTAGGCCAGCCAGAGCCCATATGGAAGAAGGTTGGAGCTTAGTTACCTTCCTCCCAAAACGAACAGAGACCAATATTTACAAACCACCCACTGCTCTACCTCTTATCGAGACCTTAGCACTTTGACCTACAGCAGCAAATCCCTCAACTGTTGGGCATTCCAGCAAGCAGGTCTCCTGAAGGAACAATACTGGGTAGTGGGTCAATACCTCGATAATTTTCTGCTTCCAAAAATGATTTAAACCTATGTTCATTTCATTTCATTTCCAATCTTTATTTCGACCAATTGGTCATAAAAGATGCACATAGGTTAAAAATCACATACAATCTGTCACATTTGATAGAACATCAGTGCAAGATTTAAAAATCCACATCAAACATTATTAACATTGTTAAAAATGAGCAATTCTACAAGCTACCCAGCATTTTTTAAAAGACGATTACGCGTATACCATACATTTGTAAAGAATTTGGCAAGCGCAAAAACAATTGGGCCGGAAACATCACATTTTAAAATCCTGTACATAGGGATATATTCCCTACCACCCAAGTTCTTAATCAGAGGCAGCAGCCAGTACTTTCTGGCTGCCTTATATGCTGGGCAAAAAAAGATCACATGCAAGTCATTTTCCTCTTTGTCAACACAAAGAGGGCAATGCTTGGTGGAAGGGACTTGCGACCAGGTGCTAGAAAAGGAACGCAAAGGCAGTGTACCGTATCTCCACTGGAGAAATAACTTTCTAGTGAGTACGGGATATATGGGATCAAAAGCCTTTTCGAATGCGTAGAGGTCCTTATTTTGCAGGAATTTGGAAGAAAGGGATCCCTCTGTCTGGGTAGCTAAGGCCCTTACCCTTTTGTGTTCATGATACAGATTCGCCAGAAATCTCTTAGAGATTCTAGGTGCTGTATCTGCTGGTTTAGTCCACAGTTCGGGGAGCCCCAGATCTGTGCAGGTGGACTGGATATTTTGGACCCAGGGGATACTGAGCGCCTTAGGGTGTTGTAATAGTTCGACCAGTTCCGCCCTATAGTCGGTGAGATCGTCGCTGCTCCAAAGCCTGCGCCAGAAGGCAATGGGTCTTAGACTTATCTCATCGGCGAGAGGCCGTAGCCCAAGATCAAGCCTCAAAGGGAGAAGTGGGGTGCTAGGGGGAAGTGCGGTAATTTGTCTTATGAATCTGTTTTCCAAGGATGACAGATTCCGACATGGAGTGTGGCCCCACAGTTCAGCCCCATACAGGATCGCCCCCCTGGCCTGTGCCTTATATATCTGAATTAGGGCCCCCAATGGGCGATAGGTCGAACCAGTCATCATCCGGGAGATCCCCCCCGGCAATTTGTACTAGTTTAAGGTTAGCCCTAGTTTGGTGGGTCCCCCAGGTCATATTTTCGTTGAGTGTCACGCCGAGGTATTCAAACGTGGCTACTCTTTCCAGCCGTGCTGCTCCCAGCAGGGGATTCGGGCGCTGTTTGGGGCTTGGATTCAATACCATATATTTGGTTTTTGTGGCATTGATTTCCAGTCCTCTGTCCTGACAGAAGGCCACAAAGGCATCCAGTATCCTTTGGATGCCCATGGGAGTTTTAGATACCAACAGCGTGTCGTCCGCAAACATTATTGCGGGCACACTGTTGCCATTTAGCTTGGGGGCATCTGTGTAGTCGGTGGCGTTCAGATGAGCGATTACCCCGTTGACAAAGAGGCAAAACAGGGTCGGCGCCAGCACACAGCCCTGTCTTACCCCTCTGCCCACGGGGAATCTATCAGTCAGCTCCCCCGACCTCCCACACCTCACCTGGGCATAGTTGTTATGGTGCAGCCTCTGCAAGGTCAATAAAATATCTGGTGGAACGCCCATCCCTGCCAGAGTGGCCCAGAGTTTTCCCCTGGGCACGAGGTCGAAGGCGGCACGTAGGTCCACGAAAATCGTGTACAAACTGCCGCCCTCGAACCTCACTGTCTTCCAATAGACCAAGTTCAATCTAAAGACCTGGTCCACAGTCGATACCCCTTTCCTAAAGCCTGCCTGGTATGGACTGAGGGCGCCTACCTCCTCAATCCATTCCTGAAGCCTATTCAGGAGAACCCTGCCGAATAGCTTCTGCGCTACATCTATCAGGCTAATCGGTCTGTAGTTGGCTGGGAGGAGGGGGGATCCCTTTTTGTATATCGGGACCACCTCTGCCCCCAGCCAAGTACTAGGGATTTCCATCCCACCGAGGATACCATTAAAAAGAGCAACGAGGTAGGGCGCCCAGACGGTAGGCTCCTGCTTGTACAGGTCTCCAGGTAGCCCATCCAGCCCAGGGGCCTTCCCCGAAGCCAGGCCTGAAATAGCAGCAGTGACCTCGCTCAGTGTTATTTGATCCACCTGAGAGCCCCGCCTCTCCAGTTCAACTGTCACAGGAAGTTCTCCGGACTCAGCTCTATATAAGGACTGGAAGTGGGCCTGCCACACTCCAGGAGCTATATTAGGCTCCACTGCCGAATGTAAACTCCCTGATCCCCCGTTCACCATTCTCCAGAACAGGCGTTGGTCTTGCACTGCTAAGGCCTTAGTGAGCTCTTCCCACTGGTTCTCCTCCCATTCTATTTTAGCCTGGGCGAGAAGTTTCTTGTAGGTTTGCCTACATTGCTTAAGGCGTTCCCCTCCCTTGCCCTCCTTTATTACTCCAAGGAGTTCTGTTTTGGCCCGTCTACAGGCCACATTGTACCATTGAGTTTTGCCTTGGCACCTCTCTCTTGGCTTTCGTGCCTTACATGTGAAGTGGGGTGCTGCAACTTTTATAAGTTCCTTGTGGGCATCAAATAATTTACTCCTTATGTCTATTTTGCTTGCCACACTATCAAGTTCCCCCACAATTTTCAGGATGGGGGTAATCTCTGCATAAAGCAGTGGGAGTTTGTCCTTTTTTGTGACCAGATGCTCCCACCTAATTCTTCTCCTACTGTTATCTATGAGGAGCGTGGGGTAGTTCCCTTCTTCCTGGGTCACTAAGCCCTGAGGTGCTGGATGAACAAGGTCTAACTCAAGGGCATTGTGGTCACTATCCAGCCTATCTGTTACCCTAAAATCCTGTATAGTTGACCACCTTGCCAATTGGACCAGAACATAGTCCAAGTGTGACTCTCTTCCCCGGCGGTTATAGGTATTTTTACCTGGTATGTCCGAGTTAACTCTCCCATTACACGCTCTAAGTCCATACCTTAAGGTGAGGGCAGTGATTTGCAACGCCAATGGGGTCCAAGCTTTCGGAGATGGGACGTCAACCCCTGGTACTGCCCACCTAGCTTCTTCATCTGATAAGAACCCTTCCTGGAGGCCGGGGAGTGGCTCAAAGTGAGAATTAAAGTCCCCACCCACCACATAGTATGAATCAGTCGACAGTTCAGATAAAAAGATCGAAAGTTCATTAAAAGTCGGTGATTCTTTTGCCTTTCCCGTCGGCCTGGAGTAGATGTTAACCAGCAAGAGGTTGGCTTTATTTGGCCATGTTAGTGCGACCGCCAGGATGTCATCAGAGTTGCATGGGAGCCGTGATGCCACACAGCCCAGGTGAGCAGCAACCCATATCGCAAGGCCCCCTGAAGGGCGGCCTTTGCCCTCCCACCTAGCTGGAATAAAGAATGATGTGTAGCCTTGGTATCCATAGTCCTCTCTGGCCCAGGTTTCCTGGTACATGCATATATCGCCAGTTTCTATATACTTTTCCCAGGTCGGCTCTTCCAATTTGTTTACTAGTCCCGCGATGTTCCAGGAGATTATCCTCAGGTGTTCAGAAGTGGGAGATGTCAAGACACAAGGGTTGGAAGAAGTAGGTCCTGGGTCCTCTTGTATTGCCGGGCCTGGAGCGGGGGCGGCATCAGTTACATGTGGCACCATAGATCCCCTCTCCCCCTCACCCACAGGGAGGGGAACCAAAGATGTCCCCTCTGCAGCAACTACTCCATCAGTGGCTGGGTAAGAGAATTCGGTTCTGCCGTGATCTATGGCGAGTAGATCATTCAGTGGGCCCAAACTTGGGCCGGAGGACAGAATGAAATTCTCCAACGGCCCACGGGAACCCAAAACCCCTGGTGCTATCCTGCCAGCAGTAAGTCAGTCGACCCCATCCAAGCCGTCCAGGCAGTTGAAGCGATTGAAATCCCAGAAAGGTGTATCCGGTGGTTGCAAATACGGGCATTGTACAGGGCCTTTGTGAAGCGGGTTCCACTAGGTGTGATTGAAGGTCCGTGGGCAGGCAGCAAAGTGGCGTCAGCAGCGAGGAAAACAGCGTCCGTGTGAGTCCCAAGGCAGAGGGAAATCACTGCCGCTTTTGAAGCAGGTGGGGCTGGGCGGGGCGGTCAGGGAGAGCAGGCCAGCTGGAAACGGCCGGGGCAACCCGGGACTCCTGGGATACTGAGTCCGGGTTGCTGCTCGCAGCCCTGTCACACACTCACCGCCCAGCAGCAGAGGAGAAAGCACAGCCTCGGAATGCCCCTTCCAGCGACGTGGGACCCGCGAAGCGGGTTCCACTAGGTGTGATTGAAGGTCCGTGGGCAGGCAGCAAAGTGGCGTCAGCAGCGAGGAAAACAGCGTCCGTGTGAGTCCCAAGGCAGAGGGAAATCACTGCCGCTTTTGAAGCAGGTGGGGCTGGGCGGGGCGGTCAGGGAGAGCAGGCCAGCTGGAAACGGCCAGGGCAACCCGGGACTCCTGGGATACTGAGTCCGGGTTGCTGCTCGCAGCCCTGTCACACACTCACCGCCCAGCAGCAGAGGAGAAAGCACAGCCTCGGAATGCCCCTTCCAGCGACGTGGGACCCGCGAAGCGGGTTCCACTAGGTGTGATTGAAGGTCCGTGGGCAGGCAGCAAAGTGGCGTCAGCAGCGAGGAAAACAGCGTCCGTGTGAGTCCCTATGGTCCCTATAGTTAAACCTATGTATGTTTCATATCAAGAAGTGACCTGGTCGCTGTTGCCCAACCTCCTACCAATCAATATCCTCCACCTCTCTCCCATTCCTAGTTGAGAAATAACAACCTTGCACGTCATCAGAGGGGTGGAACTCCGCTCCTATGGGAAGATCGCCTTGCCTCACATAACCATTATGACTCCTAAACTCCTCACAATCCAGTGTGCCAGTGTGTCAGTGTGTGTGATGGCTTTTGATTCCTCACTTTCAAGGCTCTGTCATTTAGGAAAGTGACAGTGACTATTCTTTCTTGGGTCCCGCTCCCGCCCCATTCCCACCAGCTCTTACCAGTTCCTTCTCTCTGACCTATATCCAGGAACCTAGAGAAGGCGGTTTAGTTGTGTTTTAACTCTCCATGTTCTCATAAAAAGGGGATTACCTGCTGGAGAGTACTCTCCCTTGACTTCCCCGGAGCCTCCCAATCATCTTCTATTCCCTTACAAAGAAAAAATCCATTCCCTGCCAAGGAAGATGGAGAGCTTTTAACTATGCTTTTGGTTTCCTTAAAGTCAAATAGTGCCCAGGTCAGTTCTTCACATGCTATAGTACAAAAAGCAACTAGCACTAAATCCTTGAGGAAATACTCTTTAGTCTTTTGATGTTGGCAAATATAAATTTAGCAGCCTTTATCTTTTCAAGGGCCAACTAACTGAGTGACGTGTTTTCCTTTTAGATTGTAACTTTAAGAAAAATTCAATGGTGCTTTAGTCTTCGGGTTGTCTCTTTCATGGCATAAATGGGGCCTTTTCGGGCTGCCAATTTTAGAAGTGGTCCCCCTGATGGAGCGCTACTCCAAAAACAGTCCCTGAAACCATTTCACTTATCCCTAAAACACCAGAACGTACACCTACTCACTAGTTGGGCCCATTTCACTGTGAGTTATTCACACACTCCTGCACTCTTCTCTCAAGGGATCAGTGAATCTCAATGGAGAGCTGCTGTATCATTGGCGAAATGTCTAAATTAAATCTAAACGTGTATACTATTTACATCTGCAGTTTTAGAATTTTACCATCATCAGAAAATACACATTCAGACATATCGCCATAAGGGTCGATGGGTCTGCTAGTAAGAAATTAGGCGTAGGAAAACTCAAGACCAGCTCAAATTTCCATTAATCTAATCTTTATTAAAGCAGATTTGACATGTCTAAAAGTTTTTTTTTTTTAAATAGACATTTAAATGGAATTTTGTCAAAAACAGTTAACCTCATTTATTTGGAAGTTTATCAGAAAAATACATTAGCAATTTAGGTTCAGAACGCAAGTATTAGCAAAAAACAAATAGTTCCCAAAGTCCAATCTCCTAATTTCCCTAACTAAAGTCCCTCACTAAGTATGTCTCCTGAAAGAAAAGTTCAGAATTTCATCAGAGTTTTCTTACGTGTCCAGAGTAATCGGCGGTCCAACAGCATGTCTAGCAGCATTCAGGAAAGGGTTTTTCACTTGATAAAATCAGCAGTTTTTCACTCACTCTATCTACCTAAAAGAGTAACTTTGAAAGAAAAGTCAAGTCCTGATTGGTCAATTTAGGGGTGGATGAGCATAACCTCATTGTCACATTACACATTTTCTTCTTGTCAGGGGTTTTTAATGCCCCTATTGTTTTTGCTCTGTCCGGCTTAGTCAAGCTCCTTATTTTGCAACTTCATGATGGATTCTCACGTTCAGAACCACTGTTCTCATCACTTGGCAGCCATCTAGACTTCCAGGCCACCGCGGCCTTGAACGGCCTTCCGCCCAGGCCTAAGCAGCTTGCATTCATTCTCATCTCCGCTTTCGCACATGCCTCTTGTCACCACAATAAACCAGTGACTCCATTTTGTCATAGGCCTCTCGAGTCAGAATGGGAACTATCATAGAAACAAACACAAATAAACGTTAATTTAAGAAAACTAGCCCGTTCTGATTACCTACCCCCTTATTAAGGTTTCCCTATTAGTAATTACCTAGCAAACAAGCCACATATATGCATAATATACTTACTTTAGGTCCAGTCTCTAGCCACAAATACATAAACAAAAGCACATTTATGCTTCATTCCATTATCTTGAAGCAGCACATTAGTACAGGACATGACAAAATTACATATTTAGTTAGTTATGATTGCGACATAAGCAAAAGTTAACTCCACATGTTGGTGTATGCGACAATTTATTCTAAGTTGGTTAATTTCTCATGCACCACTCTATTAGTTCAAATTATTTGTTAGTGAAGTGTGACTTCACAAGGGGTATACAACATTTTGTTTCTTTCCCTTGCTCCATCAACTCCCGCCTTTGGTGATTCTATCACCAAAATACCTCCCAAAAGTTTCGAAATTTTTATCAAAACATGTTCCATGTTCTTCAGGTTAATAAGCTCTTATATGTTAGTATCTTTTTCTTTTGTTTCTTTAAAAACTTTTTCTCTGATTATCTCCATTTCTATGTCACCTTTTTCTCGTTCCCTTTCTTTCCTGTCTCGTATTACTTTCTTTAATGCTTTTCTAACATTTCTTCTTTTTCTGCATATACAACCACATCTTATCATTAAACTCACTAATATTATTACTGTTATTGGTATTAGTATCTTACCTATTATAGAACTATCTATTTCTTGAAACCAATGCTTAACTGCAGTAAAACTTCTACCAAGACATTCAGGAATACCATCAACCTCCAGTGGGTAAATCTCTCTATGTAATTCTGTAATATTTGTAATGTACCTTTCAATGTTTTGACTTTTATCTGGAATATAAGTGCAGCAATTCTGTACTTTCAAAATTCCACAAACTCCTCCTTCTTTTGCCAATATAATATCAAGAGCAAGACGATTTTGCATTACCATAGTTCTCATAGCAATCATTTCGGTGTTTACCATTAGGAAACCACCTGTTGTATCTGTTGACAAGCGATCTACTATCGTTGACAACCTTCGAATTCGATTTGCATTAAAAGATATTCCCACTGCTGGTATCAGTGCTCCAAAAACATCACCTATTATTTCTATAACACTCTCTCTTTTTCTACGACTTAAAGGTTTACCTATCTCATGTATGCCATTTGGTCCCTATCTACTTGAAAGATTTTTGTAAAGACCAAACCCACATAACATGTTCCATACCAATGGTCAGGCAGCCTGTAGTAAGCTTTGTTCCTACAAATAAAATAAACTCCAGGAAAAACTGGATCATCTCCTCCTTTAAATCCCCAACCCCCTAGTATTCTATAAGTATCTTTGCATTGACTTGCACCCACAAAATAATTATCATACACAGTATTATCTCTTCTGATACTGAATTTTCCCATCAATGGTGTGTCTATATTTATAGCGACATTTACATTATTTTCATCAATATTCTCATCATTGCATGTCCAATATTTTGATTTCTCTTGTTTCACTTTCTCTTTGCGTTTATAAGCTAGTCTTCTCTCTTCAACCGTATCCAGAAATACCTTCTCTTCCACTCTCATTTTACATGACAAATTATTCTTAAAGGCATAATCGTGACTAAGTTCATCCATTTCTAAAAAGTATTCTCCCATAACTGCAGCATGCTTTCTTTTATTCAGTTTCTTATGAATTTTTTACTTTGCGAACACTTCGTCTGGATTTGAATACTGATATTCTAATCTTCCGGTCTGATAAAACAAACTTGCAATCAGACTACAGGTTATCCCATACGTAAGTGGAAGATGAAATGTCACCCCCTCAGAAACAGATGCAGGCAATTTTACACACACATAACAATCACTTGCATCCATTGTCCTGACATACTCTAATAACAATTTCGAAAAAGTATTTTTTCGAATAGTCACTGATGGAACTATCCTGATGTACTTCTGGCCTATATACATGCTGTTTGTCTGACTTTGACTCTGTCTCCTGCTCACTTGAGCTTACATTCTTCTTCAATTTCACTAAACTATCTTGAATAGGAATTATCGTTATTATTATTAATAATCCAGTGCAAACTATGCATAACCTACACCAGTGGTTCCCAAACTTTTGACTCCTGAGGACCCCCATTGAGTCACCACTGGAAGCCGGGGACCCCCAAGCAATTTGTATAAGTTACATTTCAAATATTGAAACATTAATTCGAAAAAAAATACACACATGTGCACACAAAACAAATACTCAAAGTACTAAGGATTTTGGGGCCAGATGTATGACCATTTTATTTAGCGCCTCACAAGTGGCGACACATGGCGAGTGATAAATTGCAAGTCGCTAAATGAAATGTACAACAGTGTGTTTAACCCTGTTTTGGATTCCCAATGGGGTTGCAAATTGTGAGGTTCATTAATATTAATGAGCCTCTCGCAATTTGCGAGCCCATTGGGAATGCCACCCCTCTTAGGTATGGTGGCCTGCTGGGCTCTGCAGGCCACCATGTCTGGGTCAGCTTTTAAATCAAGCAGTTTAAAAAAACAACTCAGCCCGTTTACCATGCATTTAAATAAAAAGAAAATGAAACGTTTTCGTTTCAAAATGTTTTCGTTTCATTTTCTAAGGGCAGGCAGTGGTCCCTGGGACCTCTGTCTGCCCTTAAAACATAATTTTGCATGCATTTGCAAAGGGGAAGTGGTCCCCTGGGGACCCCTTCCTATTTGCGAATGCATTACCATCTACTTGAAGTAGGTGGTAATTGCGAGTGTTTTGCGACCGCAATACATTTGTACATGGTTTTGAGACTCGCTATTTGGAAGGGAATGCCCCTTCCAAATAGCAAGTTGCAAAACCTATTTAGCGAGTCGCAAACAAATTGCGACTCGTGAAATAGGCAATGTACACGGCCCAATAGGTTTTTGCATGCGCAAACGGGTTCACAAACCCGTTTGCGCATATAAAAACAGATCGTACATCTGGCCCATAGTATTTTATATTGAATAGCCCCTCTGTCACATGTATTTCATTTGTTTTGGAGAATATCTCATACCATTGTAGGATGTCAGAGGACTTTACATCACACACATATAGAGACATTGAATCATACATGTAAATCAGTGTGTATATAAAATGTTTAAAAAGTGCTTGGTCTGGAAAAGCACAAACTCAGGATTCAGAACATAACACAGTGGCTAGCACTGACTTTAACATTAAAAATGTATTTCCACCCAAATAAATCTTTTTAGCAGCATCAGAATAATGAATAACTGGGAAAAAACATAAGTTACTAACTGGTACCATGCAGTTTGCAAGCAGCTCTTTGATGACCGTTTAAAAGGTCTCTCTGATACATTACGATTGTCACTTATGAAGTGCACAGTAACGAAAGAATCTCTGTGACAAAAGCAGTAACCACGAACCTATGCCCGTAAAATACTGCTTTTTAAAATGCATGTTACACGTTCTTTGCAGTAGGCACATTAACCCTCTGTCCTACATTAGTTAATTCAAAGCTGCCACTGAACAAAACTCTCCTCACGCTCCAGCAGGTACATTAATCACTGGCATTATCTTGACACTTTTATTGTTGCTGGAAAGCTGCTAATTATACAAGAAACTTTTCTGTGCTTTTAAAACTGTTGCCTACGGATCCCCTGGGAATGTGTCACGAACCCCTGGGGTTCCGCGGACCCCAGTTTGGGAAACACTGACCTACACCATTTTCTAAATATAGAACACTTCGTCTTGTGATTGTTATTCACCATTTTTTTTTACACAGCAAATTTTTCTAACAAATTTTCTTTGACCTTGTGTCACCTACAGAATTAGTTTTGTTACCTCTAACAAGTTGTCTTTGACCTTTTGTCAATTACACAAATATCTTATTTCTCTCTAACAAGTTTTCTTCGACCTTTTGTCACTTACAAGTTTCCATTTCCTTCTATAATACCTCCCTTTTATATCAGATCTTCCAGGATATATATTGTTTTTTTTACCATTTATCTTATACTTTGAGTAACCATTTCCTTTTCAATAGTTTGTCTTTTTACTCACTTTTCTCACTTGTCTTTTGGTAACTCAAATCCTCTTGGCTACTGTTTACTTCTGGAATTGAAGGTAAAACGATGTAGGTCCACTCAGGTGATGTGTACTTCTGATTTGGTCTCCTCAGTTTCTTTGACCTTTGTACCACTTCGATCCTTCATCCTAAGGACTCTTTCTGACTGGTTATTTCATGCACTTGTTCTTCTTGCTTTCTTTCTCCGTTACCAGTTTTATTTTCAGTTAATCAATTTTCTTAGGCCAATTGTCTCCTTTGCAAAATCTCTTTGTCTTAGGCTCTGTGGTGTTATGTTCCACTCTCCAGGCTCTTTTTCTTGGACTTCTTCTCACTGAAGTCTCATCTCCACTGTCATCAGTTTCACTTCAGTGTCTTCAACTGTTTCATTTATAATGAGCTTCCCAACGTCTTTGTCTTTTCCAGAAGTAATTTCTTCTTCTGACAGTTCTTTCACTCTATTAGGAACATCTTCTGAACTGGTACTTGGAATCTCATCCTTGTCGTGAGTTACTTCTGCTTTTCCAGGAACTGGATTTCCGTTCCTGCCTTCAGAGTTTTCAGACTGTTCTTCAGATTTCTCTTGATCACCAGTTTTTTCTTTGTTCTCCTCAGTTTCTTCACCTGTATCTTCTTCTACCAATTCTCGTTCTTCAGATTGATCTTCAGAAATTGGTACTTCAACAATCTCTTCTTCTCCTTCTGATGCAGAACTAGCCTCTGAAACCTCCAGATATCGACGTTCTTGTCGAGCTTCAGAATCTTGACCTTTTTCTGGTTCCCCTTCAGAATCAGAATCAGTTGTACTTTCTCCTTCGTCTGGGTTTTCAGGTTCAGGCACACGGATGGTATGACTCGCGTGAACCCACCTCTTTACTCCTGCACATTTAACTGCAGTTGTGCTAATCAAAATGACACTGCTGTGGTTTCTGCCACCGAGGCACCAAGCAATTTCTCCTGCGGTGCACCTTTATTCGAACCCAGTCTCCAAGCACTAAGTCATGAGCTGACTTTTTCTCTTTCGGGTCTGAATCAGTTCCCACCTGATGGAACACAGAAGTCACTACATCAGACAGGTTTTTGCAGTAATCCAGTATGATGTCATCATTAATTGTAAACAACTTATCAAGTGGTACATATGCCTGTCTCATAACCCTACCCATCAGAATATCATGTGGACTCAATCCAGTCTTCCTGTCTGGAATGCTTCTCAAAGTCATCAAAACAAGTGGCAGGGCAACTGGCCACTTCAATCCAGTCGCCAAACACATCTTTGCAATCCTGTTTTTAATCGTGCCATTTACCTGCTCAACTACTCCTGAAGCCTCAGGCCTGTAAGCACAATGTAGTTTTTGGCGTATATCCAGTGCTTCGCACACCATCTGGATGAGCTCATTTTGAAAATGGGGGCCACGGTCTGTTTCAATGGTCACCGGAAACCCAAATCTTGGTATAATCTCTCGTAGAAGTAACTTTGCAACAGTTATTCCATCATTCCTCCTTGTGGGGAAAGCCTCTATCCACCTTGAGAACAAACAGACAACCACTAGAACATATCTGAGTCGATTACACTGTGGTAATTCAATGAAGTCTAACTGCATTCTTGTAAATGGACCTCCCTCACGTCCTATGGTTCCCAGACTCACAATTGTCTTCCTGTTTGGATTGAACTGTTGGCACACCAAACATCTCTGGCACAAACTTTCTGCAATAATCCTGAATTTAGGATTATACCACGTTTATCTAAACAGACGCAACATAGCATCTCTTCCAATGTGAGCTTGACCATGGTATGCTCGGGCCATGTTTGAGATCATGCTATCAGGCATTACTGGTCTTTCATCTTTGTAAACCCAGATTTCATTCTCCTCTCTTTGTCTACATCCTGCCTTTAACCAAATATTCTTTTCTTCCTCATCTGCCTCTTCCTGCATTTGCCTCACTTCCTGCCAAGTGTCAACTACTATCGTTAGCATTAAAGGACTTGGAACATGCTCTTTTTCCCTGTCTTTGTTAATTGAAGCCAAATTCTTTGCACAGTAGTTTGCAATTGAGTCAACATACCTATTACTACGGGTGATGCAGTCATCCCCCTTCATATGTGCTACACATTTGACAACAGCGATTTTGTCTGGTAGCTGTATTGCATCGATTAGCATCTTTACAAACTCAGCATTCTGTATGGCTGATCCTGCAGAAGTCAAGTAACCTCTTTGAGACCACAGTTGCCCATAATCATGGACAACTCCGAAGCCATACTGGCTGTCAGTCACTATGGTGACTTTAATCTCCATTCCCAATTCACATGCTCGAATCAAAGCAATCAATTCCGCTATCTGAGCAGAACGAATCCCTTTCAGACAAGATGCTTCCAGCACTTTTGCAACAGTACACACTGCGTATGCTGCACTCAAGGCACCTTCATCAGTTCTCAGACATGAGCCATCCACAAACATTACAAAATCAGACTCTGACAATGGCTCATCTCTAATGTCCGGTCTTGGTTTGGTACAATACTCAAGAACATCCAAACATTTGTGATCAACCTCACCTCTCACTTCAACATCTTGGACATCAGGCAATAATGTGGAAGGATTTACATTGACACATCTGGAAATTGTCACATTTTCTGCTCCTAGAATTGTCTTCTCATATTTAGTGATCCTCTTGTTGGTCAGGTATTGGGTCTTTGTTCTAGTGAGGAGAATCTCCACAGAGTGAGGTACATACACCCTCACAGGAAATACCATCACTATTCCTTCACTTTGCTCGATACTGACACTTGGAGCTGCTACTGCTTTCAGACAACCTGGCAATGCTTTTGCAACAGGGTCTAAAACAGCTGAGAAATATGCAATTGGCTTTCTCAGTTTTCCATGTCTCTGAATCAATACTGACAATGCACATCCCTCCCGTTCACTGCAGTACAGTTCAAACTCTTTTTCATAATTTGGATTCCTAAAGCTGGTGCTTCGCAAAGACTCGTTTTTAACTGTTCAAAAGCTTCCATTTCAGTTTTAGTCAAAATAATAGGGTCTCGAATATCTGCTCTGGTCAACCTCTGCAATGGCTTTGCAATCAATGAGAATCCACTAATCCACTGTCTACAGTAAACTACCATTCCCAGAAACATCCTCACTTGCCTTTGAGTTTTTGGTGGTTTCATTCCCTGTATCATTTTAATTCTCTCTGCCGTCACTTGTCTGATTCCCTTGGCAATCTTATGACCTAAATACTGTACCTCCTTTTGACAAAATTGTAATTTTGATGGAGACACTTTATGTCCCTCTTCGGCCAAATGATTCAGCAATATAACAGTATCAGTTATGCATGCATCTCTTGCCCTTGATGCCACCAGAAGGTCATCAACGTACTGAACTAACACAGACTCTCCAGGCATGCTCAAACTCTCTAATGATTTCTTCAGCAATTGATTAAAGATTGATGGACTTTCAGTATACCCTTGAGGAATACGGCACCATGCCAAAGTACGATCTCCGAACCGGAACGCAAATATTGACTGGTTTTCTGGATGTAATGGAACTGTGAAAAATGCATTGCATAGATCTATGACTGTATACCATTCTGCATCATGAGGAATTTGATATAAAATCACTGCTGGATTTGGGGCAACCAGACAACATGGGACAACTATTTTCTTGACTTTTCTCAGGTCTTGTACAATTCTAAACTTCCCATTTGACTTTTTCAATCCCATTATTGGTGAATTACAAGGACTGCTCTCTATTTCTCTCAATATTCCCTGCTCAGCCATTTTGTCAATCACTGGGGTTACTCCTTCAATTATTTCTGCAGTCATTTTGTACTGAGGAATGTTAGGGTAATGCACACCTTCTTTTACTGAAACTTTTACAGGGTGTACATCTTTCGTTAACCCAATGTCTTCTCCTGTGAAATCCCACACTTTCTCTTTGACTGTCTTTTTCAATGCATCAGGGATTTTCTCTCGATCAAATACAGGAAACAATTTACTCCGCTCAGCCTCAACCATGAGCATAGTCATTTAATACAGGCTGTCTTCATCTGGGGTTTGCAATTCTATGCCATCCGGTGAACAGTATATGGCACAGTTCATTTTACACAGAATATCTCGTCCTAACAGATTCACGGGACTACTATCACACACCACAAATCGATGCATGTCTTTAAAATTCACAATCTCTATCTCAACTGGTTGTGTCAAAGGCGTTTCCATCTGTCTATTAGCTATACCTACAACTTGGATCTTGTCACCCGAGAGAGGAAGATTTTTAACTTCCTCTGATCCAACAGTAGAACGGGTAGCACCAGTGTCCACTAGGAAAGTTATTTCTACATCATTCACCTTTCCGCTCACATATGGACCAGACTGATCTACCTCAAGAATGGCTCCAAGCACACACTCTTTTCCCTCTCTCAGGCACCGTCAGAAACTTGCATCCGACTCACTTCCACCCTCTTCTTGTAACCAATACTGGGGACACGCATTCACTCTATGCGGTCTTGTCACCTGCTCACCTCCGCTGAATCCTGTCTCTGCACTGTATCTCTGTTGGTTTACACTGTGTGGAAGTGGCGGTTGTGGCACCTGACTTTGCTGAGTTACTATCTGCTGTTGTTGCGGTTGCTGTTGGTTTGTCTCATACTGCATCTGTGGATTCAATGATGTATTTTCTTGATTAACTCTTGGTGGATACTTACACTCTTTCTTCCAATGTCCAATTTTGCCGCAATTAAAACAGGGATACTTTTTCTTCAATTCATCTGTATTCCCTACTAATTTTGGTTTTACAAAGTTCCCTCTTGGTTTTCCCTGATTTGCATCAGTGCTTTTATTGTCCAATTAGGCTACCTGTTCTGCCACTTTGACCTGTGCCCACATGGCTTTTTCTTTTAATTTATTTTGCTTTGCATCAATTTCTTCACTACAATATTTTGCTTTTCTCAAAACTTCATCTACAGTACTCGATTGCCAACCTATCATTGTGTGCTGCATCATGTCTCCAATCTCCGGCCTCAATCCATACTCAAACCGATATACAAAGTGGCTCATGTTCTTCTCGCTTACTTCCTCATATCCACTGTACTGTTTTAATACCAACAACAATCTCTCATAAAATGCATGTACAGATTCTTTTGGCTCTTGAGCCGTCCTATCTATTTTAACCCAGTCTGTCTCTTTTGGTGGAATTTTATTTTTCAAGAACACGATCACTTGTTCATATTTCCGCATTACATCTGGTGATGGGGCACCTATCACTTTGTCTCGGGGATACTCTTCTCTTGGCCAATTTTCAGATATTTTACATTCAATCCATAGGTCTGCTGGCACAACTATGTCAAATAATCCATCCAAATCCACCCACAACACTTTTGAAACTTTTACAAATCGGTCTACCTTTCGATACCATTCCACTGGTTTTTCTCTCAGTCTATGGAAATCATTTGTAAATGACAATATATCCTGTCTACTCCAAGGAACATGTACATATCCTCCTCCAGGTATCTCTCTCATAGGAAATTCAGTTACAACTGGCTCTTTTTGCCTAATCGGAAATGCTAATGTAGATTTATCACTACTTTCTTCTTTCCCCATTTGACCCTCCATTTACTCACATCTCCCCATCTTCGCAACAATACAATCAACTCTTTTATTTTTGTTAACCTTCCAGCAGTATTCATATTTTCGATGTCTCTTTCTGCAAAATCTACTCTATATGATTTCTGTAATGTTTTAAATTTGGTAAACTCCACTCCCAACTCATTTGCCAATTCCTCTAACTGATCATGCACTGTTTTAGCTTTCCATGTTATGCTTTTACACATGAACATAAGTTCATCATCCTGGTAACTTTTTAATCTATCTGTGCCAATAGATTCCAATAATTAATTCTTCCATGTCTACTTTTAACTTAGCCACATCCAGCACTTTTGATTCCTGTTCCTTTAATCTTAAAGTTTTTATCCAATCACTTAATTCCTGATCTGATGGTCCTAAAGGGGTTTGCGTTAAATCTACTTTCTCTACGCTCCTTTCTGGTGTAGCAGAGTCAGATTCTGCTTCGGTTGCATATTTATAGGGCAAACTTTGATTGAAAGTTAAGTAAGGCGGATTTACAGTGCTCACTTGTTTAACTGCTGACAAGTCTGGATAAATGTTTCTGTTCAGCTTTTGTAAACCTTGCTGTAACGGGATTGTCAGACTTGGCTCTTTTACTCTGTGGTTTTCAAACACTGGATTTACAGGTCCTATTGTTACTGGGACTGTTACTGCTTCTATATTTTTCGTAAGCTCTTGTATCTTCTCTGTTAATTCATTTGTAGTTCGTATATATTCAGCAGTACTAGCTTGCTCTTCATTTCGACTATTCACCCTTTTTACATTCTCTCGCTCATAACTCTGTTTAGCGGTACCGGTAAGTCTTGATTCTGTCATTGAGGTATTTGGGTTGTATCTTACCTCTACTCTTTCTGGTACATCCTTTAAATTAGAAAACTGCTTTGGGGTTTCATTATTCCTTTCTTCTGCCAATGGAGCATTTGGTGTGGTCCATAAAGAACCTGGCTGATATGGAGGCGGTCTTCTATCTAAGATTTCCTCTAATACAGCATCCTCTGATTCACTATCACCATAACTTTGCCTCTCTCTTTCTATGTTTTTCTTCTTTTCTATATATTTTCGCCCTTCATACTCATCCACTAATCTTACTGGATACATTCCATCAAACATGTTAGCATTTCTTCATCTACACATTCGAGTTTCATGTGTCTCTCCCATTAAGTCACGAAATTTACCTCTTGGTCTAAAATGCTGACTTAGTCGTTCGCTCTCCAATTCATGCATCTCATCTTCCCACTCAACCAACGCTTCAAACTGAGTTGGTCTCGGTCTCGGCTCAAGCTGCATCATTCTGTCTCTTACATTTCTCAAAATTGCCAAATCAAAAGATCCTCCCTCTGGAAAAGCTAACACACCATCATCCTTGGTATATCGCACCCAATTCTCTAACCAAATGCATGCATGGTAACCATATTTTGATAACATGTAAGAAGCAGGCGTTTTTGGTGGGGGAAGTAATTTTCCCTCCCTCGTGACTATCTCCTTGTCCTTCACAAACACATTCTTCAGCCTTTTAAACCATGAAGGTTTTTTCTTATCTTCGTCAAAATATTAAGCCATTTTCTTCCGATTTCCTGTCTTTCAAAAGATCGCATACTGTTCTGTTGCTGTTCCATAACACCAACCTATCACAGCGCGGTTCACACTAGCGTACCAATTAGAACAAGATACATCTCTTTAGTGTTTAACCAATAACCTTTGCTGCTTTTCGTGATGCACCAATCAGCTCTTCACCCTGTCTTGGTCACACGGACCAATCCCAGCGCGACACTTTTGACGTCAACAGCGCTCTGGCTTCTGCAGCGCCGACTGACCCCTCCTTTACAGGATTTTTTCAAGAAGCCGTTTTTACAAGATATTTTACAAAATCAGTTAGTAACTTACACAAAACAATACCATTCGCCTGTTTCGCTAAGCAAAGTGATAGAATTTCTCAATCGCACAAGTATTCTGTATTTCCAGTAGATATCGCTTACCTCTTCTCTACCACAGAATTTTTACACTTGCCAATAAAGCAGAACCACTTCCGCTACTTTACCCTTTTCTCAAGCTCGGGTTAAGCTCTATTACTCTCCCAGCAGTAAGTTTTAGTCAGGATACGCAATGATCCCTGTACTTGAAGGCTAAGATTTTATAGACTGTCCTCGCTATTCATTTATCCTTTCACAAGTAGTGTCCCTAAACAGTGATATATGACAATACCACCGCAGTCTACAACAATACTACTTTTTTAAACAGACTAATGCACTGTGCGACTCTACTTGTCACACTTCCTCTGTCTGCAGACAGAGGCACCAGCTTCACACAACACTTGGAAGCCTTTTCTGGACTACATATAACGTGATACGGACTCAACAGATGTTAGTCATAATTCAGTACCGCAAAACCCTTATATAGCACTTTATACATAACCCTAGCTAATTTCTATAGCAACCACTACTCTGCTACCAAGCTTATCACTGATGCAGTGCTACTCCAAAAATAGTACCTGAAACCATTTTACTTATCCCTAAAACACCAGAACTTACACCTACTCACTAGTGGGGCCCATATCACTGTGAGTTATTCACACACTCCTGCACTCTTCTCTCAAGGGATCAGTGAATCTCAATAGAGAGCTGCTGTATCATTGGCGAAATGTCTAAATTAAATCTAAACGTTTATACTATTTATACTAGCAGTTTTAGAATTTTACCATGGTTTTATCATCAGAAAATACACATTCAGACATATCGCCATAAGGGTCGATGGGTCTGCTAGTAAGAAATTAGGCGTTGGAAAACTCAGGACCAGCTCAAATTTCCATTAATCTAATCTTTATTAAAGCAGATTTGACATGTCTAAAAGTTTATTTTCTTTATTTCTTTATTTATTTTATTTTCAAAAGACATTTAAATGGAATGTTGTCAAAAACAGTTAATCTCATTTATTTGGAAGTTTATCAGAAAAATACATTAGCAATTTAGGTTCAGAACGCAAGTATTACGAAAAGACAAATAGTTCCCAAAGTCCATTCTCCTAATTTTCCTAACTAAAGTCCCTCACTAAGTATGTCTCCTGAAAGAAAAGTTCAGAATTTCATCAGAGTTTTCTTACATGTCCAAAGTAATCAGCGGTCCAACAGCATGTCTAGCAGCATTCAGGAAAGGGTTTTTCACTTGATAAAATCAGCAGTTTTTATACCTTTTTCACTCACTCTATCTACCTAAAAAAGTAACTTTCGAAGAAATGTCAAGTCCTGATTGGTCAATTTATGGGTGGATGAGCATAATCTCATTGTCACATTATACATTTTCTTCTTGTCAGGCGTTTTTAATGCTCCTATTGTTTTTGCCCTGTCCGGCTTAGTCAAGTTCCTTATTTTGCAACTTCATGTTGGATTCTCACGTTCAGAACCACTGTTCTCATCACTTGGCAGCCATCTAGACTTCCAGGCCACCGCAGCATTGAACTGCCTTCCGTACAAGCGTAAGCAGCTCGCATTCATTCTCATCTCCGCTTTCGCACATGCCTCTTGTCACCACAATAAACCAGTGACTCAATTTTGTCATAGGCCTCTCGAGTCAGAATGGGAACTATCATAGAAACAAACACAAATAAACGATAATTTAAGAAAACTAGCCCGTTCTGTTTACCTCCCCCCTTACTAAGGTTTCCCTATTAGTAATTACCTAGCAAACAAGCCACATATATGCATAATATACTTACTTTAGGTCCAGTCTCTAGCCACAAATACATAAACAAAAGCACATTTATGCTTCATTCCATTATCTTGAAGCAGCATATTAGTACAGGACACGACAAAATTACATAATTAGTTAGTTATGATTGCGACATAAGCAAAAGTTAATCCCACATGTTGACGTATGCGACAATTTATTCTATTTTGGTTAATTTCTCATGCACCACTCTATAAGTTCAAATTATTCGTTAGTGAAGAGTGACTTCACATGGGGTATACAACATTTTGTTTCTTTCCCTTGCTCCATCACCTTGTTAGTTCTTATGAGCCCAGAGACCTCTGTGACCAGGCAATCCTTGGAATCCCCTGTGGCTAGTGATTTCCCTTGGGACCAGGCACAGAAGAGTGACCAAGCAACACTCCCTGATGTTTTAATAGTACTACACCTTTTGTACTTCCCTTCCTTCCATGGGCCCCTTTATCCACTCTTTGGGGCCGATTAGGATGGCGGACGGATCCCCACCGCCATGCAGGCAGTGGCGATCCATCCGCCATCTGTGCCCGTCCGCCACCAATCCCCCCCCGCCATATTACAATGGCGGGGGGGATCGCAGCGGACAGAAACACTGTCCGACGCTTTTCCGCCCTGGTCGCCTTGCGGCCGGGGTGGAAAAGGGTTTATATGGCATTATGATGGCCAGTTGCAGATGCCTTTGCCACGGAAAGGCATAAGGGCTTTGCTTTGGGGGCCCGTTGAAGGCCCCCAGGGTGAATGGGGGGTAGGGGTGCACATGGGGGGTACCTATGGTACCCCCCTGCGTTTCACAGTACAACATGGCAGGCACCGCGCGGTGCCTGTCATGTTGTGCTGTGAAACACAACATGCATTTTTGACATTGTGACATTTTTGACATTGTGGCGGACGGTGCTTTCAGCACCGTCCGCCGCAATGTTAAAAATGCAGGAGGAGTAACTGCAGTCTAGTGGCTAAAACCTTCGCTAAGATTTTGACATCCGTATTTATTAATGATAAAGGTCTATAAGACTCACACCTATCCGGCGGTTTCTCTGATTTTAATAACTTAACCACAAGAGCCTCCTGCAGGGTCGTTGGTAAACACTGTGTCTCATAGGACTCCTCATATACCTGAAGGAGACACAGGGCCAATAAATCTATATACTCCTATATAAAATTCAGTGGGTAGCCCATTGGTAACAGCCGATTTCCCATTGGGCAGTGCCACAATGGCGTCACATATCTCACCCAAGGTAATAGGATGCATCAAAAACTCCTGCTGGCCACGTGAGAGCCACACCAACGCAACATCATCTAGATATTGCATGAGCTTGGCTTCGCCAGCGGTTTGCCGATGAGCATACATCCCAGCATAATAATCGGAAAAGTGGCAAGGATAGCGGGTGTATCATAATGCGTAGTATCGTTTGCGACCACTGCTTCAACTAAGCAATCTTTATTGTGGGGCTTCATTATTTGGCTAGCCAGTGCCCTGCCAGGCCTACCACCATCTCCATAGTACTGAGCCTTGGTGCGACGCGACATATGTCTGATTTCCTGATCAGCCACTTCATTGTATTCAGCAATTTTTATTTTAATAAGTTGCAAAGTAGCGGGGTCTGCCCCGGCATCATACCGACGCGCTAGGTCATAAAGCTCACGATCAAGTGCCGTCTTAGTACCGCGCAATGATTTCAGCACCCCGGCCTGAAGGCTTATGCATGCCCCCCGAATAGTTACTTTAAAAGCCTCCCACAGTGTCTCCACATTCTGAACAGACCCAGTGTTATGGGAAAAATAGTCAGAGATGGATTCCCGAATACCTTCACAGAAGACCTGGTCTAAGAGGGAAGACGATTGCAGGCGCCAGTGAAATTGAGAGGGGATATGAGATGGTATGATCATGCTGAGGAGCAACGGGGAGTGATCAGAGAGCATTCTAGGTAAATGTTTGACCTGAACAGTCCACGTACTGACGTCTTGATGTGACCAGCCAATGGTCTATGTGGGACCACGCTTGACGCGCATATGAGTGACATGTACCCTCCAGGGAGCTAGGGTGTCTCAATCGACAAATGTCTGTAAGCCCCAGAGTCAACACACAGTCGTGGATTGACGCAGCAGTTCTTTTGGGGGGAGGGTCGACTGTAGATACTCTATCCAGTACTGGATCTAAAACAACATTAAAATCGCCCCCACAAATGAGAGTCGAGGGAGGCAGCTTGTAGAGCTTGCCCCAAAGTATATCATAACATGCAGGGTCATTGGTATTGGGCCCATATAAATTCAGGATGACCAACTTCATACCATATAATGTTACTTGCACTATTATATATCTCCCTCCCTCATCCTCCTCTACGTGGATCGGCACAAAAGGCACACCCTTCTTTATAAGAACCATACCTCCCCGTGCATCAGAAGAGTATGATGCAGCTAGCCGCACCTCTGCCCACATATTGGCTATAGTGGAAGCCGCCTGCCTGGTGAGATGAGTCTCCTGCAAGAGGGCGATCTGGATATGATGACGATCCAGATACGAGAGCACCTGTCACACTTTTTTAGGATTGTTAAGCCCTCTAACATTCCAACCCACCAATGAAATTGTAGATTTCATGGGCTCAGCCATGCCTATTGACGTTACTGGGTGAACCTATGCCTATGTCGCTGCCTAAAAAAATGAGTGATGTAATCCAATGTCTGCCAGTAGTATACAACCAATGCTATCACAAAGAAGTAGAGTTCCAAAACAAAACCCCTCACCCACTTCAGCATTAGAACCATGCCGTATATACCCCCCCTAGAACAAAACAGCAATTAAACAGTTGCATCTTGCAGTCATTGAGTAGAAAAGTAAGAAAAAATAACCAAAACTCCAACAGTACGAAGGTGCCCAAGGGCGCTCGAACAAAAGGAATAACATTGTGGGGAATTCCCATATTAAGGGTCACTAGTAGCCATCAGCCCTCGATAAACAGGGTGGGTCGGAACATAATGAGACAGGCTAACCATCCATTAGCAATAACATTTAGCAAGCCCCACACATAAAGCCGCATGCAACCCAGCGTATAATCTGTGCATCAAACCTTATCAGAGGCTCTAGTCAAACATAACAGATAAGAAGATGTAACAACAGTTGATGTAAGCTAACAATCGCCACCAGCACCAAAAATAACTGGGCAAGTAGTAAGCAATCATTTTAGCCAATGAGCGATATCTCAACTGAGTTGAAAAGACAGTGTTTCTCTCACGTATTTAGCCCTCAGAATCAGAGTCTGCACCCCTCCCCCACGCTGATTCCTGCCGTTCGATCTGCCAGAAATATTGAAGTGCTTCTTTGGAGGTTGTAAAAATGCGTGCCTTGCTGCATGCTGAATACGCGGTATGTAACCTTTACAACGAAACTTTTACAACGACCTACCATTACAACGCAACTTTTACAACGCAAACTATTACAACGCATTGCTCTGGGGGGCGCTCTAGGATAGGGAATAGGTTAATTTACTATCCAATAACCTTCCCTACTATCCACGGGGACTGGAGTTGGAATAGTAAATTAAACTATTCACTATCCAGCACCCCAAAGCGCTATGCGTTGTAATGGTATGCGTGGTAAAAACTGCGTTGTAAAGGTAGGCGTTGTAAAAGTATGCGTTGTAACGTCATACATCCTGAATACGCAGACGAGTGGGGTATAGCATTGCATATTGAACATGCAAAGACTGCAGCTTATTTTTGACAGCTTGAAATTCACGACCCGCCTGCTGTACAGCAACTGTGAAATCAGGAAACAATTCCACTTTCATACCTTGATAATTTAGAATGCCTTTTTCTCTTGCCAGACGGAGCGCCGTGTCACGGTCCCGATAGTTCAGCAGTCTGGCTATAATGGGACAAGGTGGAGCCCCTGGCACAGGACAAGCAGCTAAGGAGCGATGAGCCCTTTCCACTATGAGCACGTTAGAGAAGTGCTCAGCTCCCAGGAGGGCAACAAGCCGCTTTTCAACGTAGGTTTCCATGGGTCCGGTGTTGGTGGATTCTGCAATACCAGTTATACGAAGATTGTTCCTGCGAGAACTGGCCTCAATGTCCTCATTCTTTGCCCGTATTACCTCCAGCAGCTTCTCCATGCTGGTACATGATGTGCTGACAACCTCCATACGATCCTCCGTAGTTGAGATGTGTTGCTCTTCCTCCACGATCTGCGTACCTTGTTTGTCTATCTTGGCCGCCATAGTATTCATTCGCAGATTAAGGTGATCGATCTTCGCGTCGATGGACTACAGACTCTGCTGCATGCTCAACATCAGGCATTCCAGTTTGGCGTTCTTCAAACCCATTTCAGGGTCAGGGTCAGTGTCCTAGGCATTTGGGGGTTGGGATTTTGTGTTCTTTTTGGCCTCAAAGTGCAGTTTGCTCTGTTGTTTGTCTGTCCTACCCATGCTTGGCCATAGATTGAGGCAAATTGTAGTCCACCGCCTAGAGTATGGCCAAGGAAGAGGTCTATTGAGATGAGTACAGCCCTTCCAGCACACTGGCTCCCACACCGGCACAAGCAGATGTTCGAGGTGCACGTCTCCGAATGCAGCAGAGCCCTTAAAAGGCGTGGCACACCCCGGGGTAGGGAGTACCGAGGATGCAGCAATTGTGCACCGGGGTTCCCTGCTCTTCAGCCAGACAGGTATAGGCGAGCACACAGCTCATGGCAGCACCATTGAAGCGCCTCTGCACCCCGCAGTCCAGTGAGGTATACAGCACTTAGCGGAATAGCCTGAAAATTTGCACAAGGAACCATATAAAACAGTCCATAAAATAGTCACACAGCAACGCAGACAAGGGCCCGTTGGCGGGACTCACTGGCGATGGCACGCAAAGCAACAACAGATGGCCTGGGGATAGGAAGGAAGCCGGTAGTCGAAGCAGACAACAATGCGATGTAGTGACAATCAGCAGAAAGGTCGCAATTCAGGCGAAAGGGATCCAGTGCACTCGGGCATTCAGGTAATGACACAGTCAATGAAAAAGCCCCTCCACACTCAGCGCTGCTTACTTGAAGGCGCGGCGAGGCACCATCAGGCAGCGAGCAGTCACAATCTGGACTGGCAATATCAGTAATAGCAGGCATGCCGGCCCGCCAGAGCAGAGGCCGCGATGTGGAGAAACAATCAGCAGTCAGTGTGCGGGAATGCAGGAGAGTCTCAAAGGCCGCAATTCAGGCGAAGGGGATCCAGTGCACCCGGGCAATCAGGTGATGCTATAGACAGTTAAACAGCCCCTCCGCATACAGCGCTGCTTACTTGAAAGCGCGGCGAGGCAACATCAGGCAGCGATCCGTCGCAATCGGGACTGGCAGTATCAGGAATAGCAGGTGCGCCAGGCCACCGGAGCAGAGGCCGCGATGTGGGGAAACAAGCAGCGGTCAGTGCACGGGAATGCAGGAGAGTCTCAGAGGCTGCACGGGGAACCGCAGCCTGCCAGCAGGGAGCCAGCACCTCACGCCGTGTGCAGATACGCCACACAGGGGACCGCCACACTTAGCTCCCCCAGCGCGTCCCCAACTCAGTGGCCGCCTCAACAGGTAGGAGCTGCAGCCGCCTCACCTCATTATGTCAGTACATGAAATGGCGGCCGTCCGGAAGCGGAGATTAGCAAACATGGAGCCTCTCCACACCTAGCTCACCCGCAACAGAGCAGCCACCAGGCAGGATTGCAGCGTCCGATAACTGCGTGAGCCCCAGCAGAGATGTTAGGACAGGCGAGCGACTCCACAGAAGCAGCTACCCGCCAGTTTCCTTCGGGGCAGCCATTTTGTGAAATTGAGGTCTCGTGGTAATAACACAGATAATGACATCCAACAGTGAAACAGTGACTCCCAGAGTGCGCACATGCAGGTCAGAAGTAAAAAAATGTTGATTGCAGCCATGGATGGCACCAGGCGTGCAGGATATTAGGCAGATAGTGGTCAAGACCAGCAGACCAGCACTAAGGTGCGGCCATCTTGCTCTGGGCTCTCTAGCGCCCCCCCTATACAATTCTATTTTAATTTATAAAAAGCACAATATCTGTGCTAAATAAAAAGATTTTTGTACACAAATTATAAAAATGATTTAACAACAAACTGTAACAGTTACGAATCCTATTCACATATAGTTAAAAAAAAGGCAATGAATCCACCAAGTGCATAGGCGAGAAGTCAAACAGCAATAAGAAAAATACAGTGGGCATTCACATTTCTCTTGAGGTACACAGCTGTAAAAAAAAGAACTAGTGATTCTAAATGATAAACACATACAAACACAAACTGGGAGAATACAGTAGACAAACACTTATGTCTTAGAATCACTAATCTATTTGGTCATGATCTGGAGTGCAGGGTATCCGTAATTCATTGAAATCAACTGCATCACCCAATGCCTTTTAGATTTAGTTTGAAGTATTGCCTCAACGCGTTTTGGTGAGTTCCCAATATTTACAGCCATCTTCTTCAGGATAAAATAGTTCTCTCCTACAATTAAAAAAAATAATACCTATACAAAAGACATAAAATAATTTTAATCAGACTATTGAATCTCTACTCACATACACATGAGAGGCACTGCATCCCACCATTCAGTTCATTGAGTGTACCACTGGTGTCCCAGGGGTTTCCTTTTAACCTCACTCCACCTCCTAGTTCATTCTGGACCTCATCACCATTCTTCCAGTCTTTCTAGCTCGTAACCACACATACTATCCTCATTTAAAAGAAATGATTGTCTGTAATAACACATCTTTACAGGATTGAAGATAAAAAAATCTCTTTGATGTCATACACACTACTTATGTGTCTCTCTTCCTACTATTAACTGATGTTATATTCATCACCTCAGAAGTAGTACTTCCAAAAGGTTAACCTCACATGGTAGAATAGTTGAAACCTTTAGACTCCTCCGTATGGTTGCCATGATTTCCCAAAGACTTTATAATTTGGTGAACATTTGTCTGTAAAATAAGGGAGGATTTTTGGGGGAGTATCATTCGTCTATCCCTCATTCCTAAATCTTTTCTCAAAAAATAATGAATTATATATATATATATATATATATATATACACACACATCCTACCTTAAGTCTTTCCTAATACTCCATTAATCTCAATCCTTCTGGGAGGTATATAATTCAATTCCTTAGAGTGTTATCTTCTCCAGTAGACACACATCTGAGTCTTCTCGTTATTTCATTCCAGTCCAGTACGGGGCTTCTTGCCATGTATTCATTTAGAGCTCCTGAGCCTGGTGATAGGAACAAATGTATCATTTTCATCTTTTCCCGACTCCCAATAGAACCAAGTAATAATGGGGATAATATATACTGAATATAGTAGTATAGTATAATATTGCAGTTCTAGTGTCCCTATTTTGACCTATTAATGGTTTATTAAAATTCATTACATTCATTATATCTACCTTGTTGCTACCCTCATATCAAGGCGTAGACATACGTACACATCCATCATCCATTATACGAAGCTTTCTGTAGCTGGCAACAAGCCCCAGATTTCACTCTTTTTAGGAAGCTTATTAGTTACTATCCAGCAAATCCGATTTTAACCTCACAACATATCCAAGCCTCAAGACAATGTTGGTGGACCTTTAAGTTCCCTTATCTCAGGGGTATTGGTAAAAAAAACATTTTTGTGCGATCGTTTTTTTTAACATAATCAGGTAAAATAAGGAACCACTATTTCCCGTAAAAATTATTTTAGGGTACAACACTCCCTCCTCTCAATATGCTAGATTAAGCAATAGCCTTCTAGATGGCAACTCCTTGCCTTATCTCGACCGGGACACATTCATCGTCCTCTTCATGTAAACGCATTTAAATCTTTCCCCAGTTTTTGGCTGTACTTAAAATACTTTTGTTTCCTGCGCTGAAGGCCACCAACGCGATTGTGTCAGCAAGGGGTGTTGCGTTATTGGCGGCTCCATATTAAAACAGTTCCTGACACTCTAAAACACTCTGTCATTTGGTCTAAAGGCAATCCCACTTTGCATTTAGGATTCAGCTTCCTACTTAATACTAGAAATTTTTTCATAACGGTCATTTGTTCTAGTCCTTAACTACATATTTTTCCCTATTCAATGGTAATCTTAAACCTACTTTACATTCTTCGATTGAAGGTACCCATATGGTCCCACCGTTTGTCAATGTTGCATCACTGGTTGCCATATTGGAACGGGTCATTCTCCTCATTATGGCTCCACTCGGCTGTCCTAAAACAACAATATACTCTTTGATGCCACCTCCATTTGGTACCAAAGTGTCTTTTAATTATTCTACTTTTAAATATTATTGTTTCACTGGGTTACATCATAAATATCGGGATCAATTTTCCTAAATCTGAACTCAAATAACTGCATTCTGAATGTTTACCCTATCCAGCCACATTCTCTGGTTATTGCTTCATGCAATAAACTTATCCCATTCCTCTCTGAGGTTTAGTCAATTCCTGAAGACTCCGTAAACGCGCCTCTTGGCGCACTGCTGGTGGGGTGATTAGGTACTTTTGTGTCCTGAGGACCTCAGAACTAAAGTGGCCTTCATCCCCCGAGAAGCAGTGCGCCAAGAGGTGCGTTTGCAGAGTGGTGTAAAAAGAGGGCGTGGCCTCGGATGACTCTCAGCAATCCAGCTGTGTGGGGCTTATTAGAGATAACAGGAGGGCGGGTTGGCCCCCAGGGACCCTCAGGAGGCAAGGGGACTTCATCCCCCAACCAAGAGCACACCAGGAGGCACGTTTGCAGAGTGCTGGAAAAAAGGGGTGTGGCCTGTGTCCACGTATCAGCAATCCCACTATCCGGGGCTTACTTGAGGTATCAGGTAGGCTAGTTGGCCCCTAAGGACCTCCAGCAGTGAAAGGGACTTTAATCACCATCCAAGAGCAAATGGTGTGCGGCCTGCTGTGAGAATTTAGCAATCCTACTGTGTAGGACTTACTGTGGGTAATAGGGTGGATAGTTGGCCCCCAAAGATGTCCTTTACTAGTGTTTTTTGTAGTGGAGTGGGTGTACGTTGTGTGTAGTGGTATTATGTGGTGTGTTGTGCAGTGTAATTATGTGGTTAGAAAGTATCTGGTATTTAGTGTATAGGAATTATGTAGAGTGGGATTATGTGTTATGGAGAGAAACTATGTGGTATGATAGTCTGTGCTGTGGAGAGGTAACCTCAGGTTTAGTCTTCCTCGTTTCCATAGAAGCTAAACTATAAACTCAATGAGACAAAAAAAGAAGGAACCACTGAGGAGCACTTCTAGACCTAGTCAGAGGTATGAGCAGGACCACTGGAATTATGCGACTCTTTGGCTGCACCAACTTTTGCACAATTATACATTTTCCACATTTGCCACATAATCCATCATCTGCTGCATAATCTGCAGATTTGAACAAAAAACCTTGTTTCTAGCTCAAACAGCTCAGAAGTTACCAAAAATGACGAAACAAGTGGTACAGCGTGGTCGAAGGCCCTTTGCAAACCTAGAATGGTCACTTGTTACTTAGTGCTACATGTGGGTGTTAAATTGGTACTAATGGTGTGCAAACCAATCTTGCTTCTTTTTGTGCCTCTCTTGCCTCTTTCTTCATTTATGTTGCTTCTTTCTGCACCTTTCTTTCTTTTTCTGCACTTATCTTGCCTTTTCTGCACATCTCTTCTAATTTCTGCACCTCTCTTGCCTCTTTCTGCACCTCTGTTGCCTCTTTCTGTACCTCACTTGCTTCTTTCTACACCACTTTCCTCTTTCTGCACCTCTCTTGCCTCTTTCTGCGCCCCTGTTCCCCCTTTCTGTACCTCTCCTGCCTGTTTCTGCACTTCTCTTGACTCTTTCTCCACACCTCATCTGTCTTTCTGATCCTCTGTTGCTTCTTTCTAGACATCTTTTGTTTCTTTCAGCAACTCTCTTGCTTATTTCTGTACCTTCTTGCCTGTCTCTCCACCCCTCTTCCCTCTTTCTGCATCTCTGTTGCTTCTTTCTGGACTTCTCTTGCCTCTTTCTATACCCATCTTGCCTCTTTCTGCACCTCTATTTTATCTTTCTGCACTTCTCTAGTTTCTTTCTGCACCTCTCTTGCTTCTTTCTGTACCCCTCTTGCCTCTTTCTCCACCCCTCTTCCCCCCTTTTCATCTCTGTTGCTTCTTTCTATACCGCTCTTGCCTCTTTCTCCACCCCTCATCTGTCTTTCTGCACCTCTGTTGCTTCTTCCTGTATCCCTCTTGCCTCTTTCCCCATCCCACTTCCCCCATTCTGCATCTCTGTTGCTTCTTTATGCACTTCTCTTGCTTCTTTCTGTACTTTTCTTGCTTCCTTCTGCACACCTCTTCCCCCCTTTTTTATCTCTGTTGCTCCTTTTTCCACTTCTCTTGCCTCTTTTTCCAACCCTCATCCATCTTTCTGCACCTCTCTTGCTTCTTTCCTCACATCTCTTGCTTCTTTCTGCACTCCTCATGCCTCTTTCTACATCCTTCGTCCCTCTTTGTGTACCCCTCTTGCCTCTTTCTGTACTTCGCTTGCCTCTTTCTGCACCTCTGTTGCTTCTTTCTGGACATCTTGTGTTTCTTTCTGCAACTCTCTTGCTTCTTTCTGCACCTCTCTTGCTTTTTTCTGCACCCCTTGGGCCTCTTTATTCATCCATCTTCCCTCTTTCTGCACTCCGCTTGCCTCCTTCTGCATCTCTGTTCCTTCTCACTTCTCTTGCCGTTTCCTGTACCCCTCATGCTTCTTTCTGCACCTCTGTCACTTCTTTGAGCACCTCTCTTGCCTGTTGCTATACCTCTGTTGGTTCTTTCTGCACTGCTATTGCTACTTTCTGTACCTCGCTTGTAAATATCTATACCGCTCTTGCCTCTTTATGCACCCCTCCTTCCTCCTTCTGCACCTCTTTTGCCAGTTTCTACAACTCTCTTGCCTCTTTATGCACTTCTCTTGCTTTTTTCTGCACTTCTCTTGCTTCTTTCTGCACCTCTCTTGCTTCTTCTGCTTCCTTCTTGCCTCTTTCTCCACCCCTCTTCCCCCTTTCTGCACCTCTGTTGCTTCGTTCTGCACTTCTCTTACATCTTTCTGCACCCATCTTCACTCTTTCTGCACCACTGTTGCTTCTTTCTGCACCCCTCTTGCTTCTTTTTGCATCCCTTGTGCCTCTTTCTGTACCCATCTTCCATCTTTCTGCACCTCTCTAGCCTTTTCTGCAACTCTCTTGCTTCTTGCTGTAGTTCTCCTCTGCTGCTTCTTTCTACACTTTTCTTACCTCCTTCTGAACCCTTCTTGCCTCTTTCTGCACCTCTGTTGATTCTTTCTGCACTGCTCTTGCTTCTTTCTGCACCTCTCTTGAAAATATATGCACCCCTTGTGCCTCTTTGTGCACCTCTCTTGCCTCTTTCTGCACCTCATTTGCTTTTTTTCTGCACTTCTGTTGTCTCTTTTTGTACCCCTCTTGCCTCTTCCTGCACCTCTGTTGGTTCGTTCTGCACTGCTGTTGGTTTTTCTGCACATCTCTTGCCTCTGTCTGTATCCCTGTTGATTCTTTCTGTACCCTTCACCCCTCTTTGTGTACCCCTCTTGCCTCTTTCTGCACTTTTCTTGCCTCTTTCTGCACATCTGGTCCCTCTTTCTGGAAATCTTTTGTTTCTTTCTGTAACTCTCTTGCTTCTTTCTGTAACCCTCTTGCCTCTTTCGCTACCCCTCTTCCCCTTGTTTGCATCTTTGTTGCTTCTTTCTGCACATCTCTTGCCTCTTTCTAAATGACTCCATCTTGCCTCATTCTGCAACTCTTTTGCTTCTTCCTGCACTTCTTTTGTTTCTTTCTGCACCTTTCTTGCTTTTTCTGTTTCCCTCTTTACTCTTTCTTCATCCCACTTACCCTTTTCTGCATCTCTGCTGCTTCTTTCTGGACTTATCTTGCTTCTTTCTGCACCTCTCTTGCTTCCTTCTGCATCCATTGTGCCTCTTTCATCACCCCTCTTCCCTCTTTCTGCACCTCTGTTCCTTCTATCTGCATTTCTTGTGTTTTATTCTGTATCTTTTGTGCTTCTTTCTGCATCCCTCTTGCCTCTTTTTCTACCCCTCTTCCCTCTTTCTGCACTCCTCTTGTCTCTTTCTGAACCTCTGCTCCTTCCTTCCTTCTGCTCCTGCTTCTTTCTGCACCTCTCTTGCAAATGTCTGTAACCCTCGTGCCGCTTTGTGTACCTCTCTTGCCTCTTTCTGCTCCTCTGTTGCCCCTTTCTGCACCCCCTTGCCTCTTTCTGTACCTCATTTGCTTTTTCTGCACTTCTGTTGCATCTTTCTGCACCTCTGTTGGGTCTTTCTGCACTGATGTTGCTTCTGTCTGCTGCACTCTTGTACATTTATGCACCCCTCTTGCCTCTTTCTGCACATCTGTTGGTTCTTTCTGCACCACTCTTCCCTCTGTCTGTATCCCTGTTCCCTCTTTCTCTACCTCTTTTGCCAGTTTCTACAATTCTCTTGCCTCTTTTTGCAATTCTCTTGCTTTTTTCTGTACCACTCTTGCCTATTTTCTGCACCTCTCTTGCTTTCTTTTGCTTCCATCTTGCCTCTTTCTCCTCCCCTCTTCTGCTTTCTGCATCTCTGTTGCTTTTGTCTGCATTTCACTTGTCTTTTCTATACCCCTCTTGCCTCTTTCTGCACCACTGGTGCATCTTTTTTCACATCTCTTGCTTCTTTATGCATCTCTCTTGCTTTTTTCTGCACCCCTCTTGCCCTTTTCTGCATCCTTCTTCCCTCTTTCTCACTTATGCACCACTGTTCTCTTTTTTGTACCTCTTTTGCCTCTTTCTGTAACTCTCTTGTCTCCTTCTGCACCTCTGTTTATTCTTTCTGCACCCCTCTTGCCTGTTGCTATACCTCTGTTGGTTCTTTCTGCACTGCACTGGCTTCTTTCTGTACCTCTCTTGCAAATTTCTACATCCCTCTTGCCTCTTTATGTACCACTCTTTCCTTCTTCTGCACCTCTTTGCCAGTTTCTACAACTCTCTTGCCTCTTTCTGCACTTCTCTTGCTTTTTTCTGCACCTCTCTTGCTGCTTTTTGTACCTCCCTTGCTTCCTTCTTCTTCCCTTTTGCCTCTTTCTCCTCCCCTCTTCCCCTTTCTGCATCTCTGTTGCTTTTTTCTGCACTTCTCTTGCCTATTTCTGCATCACTCGTCCCTCTTTCTGCATCTCTGTTGCTTCTTTCTGCACGTATCGTGCCTCTTTCTGTACCTCTCTTGATTTTTTCTGCACTTTTGCTGCCTCTTTCTGCACTGCACTGTTCTTGCCTCCTTCTGTACCTCTGTTACTTCTTTCTGCACTTCTCTAGCCTTTTTCTGAACCCCTCTTGCCTCTTTATGCACCCTTCTTCCCTCTGTTTGCACCAGTCTTGCCTCGTTCTACACCTCTGTTCTTTTTTTTGCATCTCTCTTTCCTGTTTCTACAACTCTCTTGCATCGTTTGGCAGTTTTCTAGTCTCCTTCTACACCTCTGTTGCTTCTTTCTGTACTTGCCTTTTGCTGTATCTCTGTTTTTTCTGTCTGCATTGCCCTGGCTTCTTTCTGCACCTCTCTTAGAAGTTTCTACACCTCTCTTGCCTCTTTATGCACCTCTTTTGCCAGTGTCTACAACTCTCTTGCCTTTTCTGTACTTCTCTTGCTCTTTTCTACACCTCTCGTCCCTCTTTCTGCAGATCTTTTGTCTGTTTCTGCACCCCTGTTATCTTTTTCTGTACCTCTCTTTACTGTTTCTGCAACTTTCTTCCCTCTTTCTGCAGTCTCTTGCCTCCTTCTGCACCTCTGTTGTTTCTTTTTGCACTTCTCTTGCCCCTTTCTGCACCCTTCTTGCCTCTTTCTGCAACCCTGTTGGATCTTTCTTCACTGCTCTTGCTTCTTTCTTTACCTCTCTTGCAAATTTCTACATCCCTCTTGCCTCTTTATGTACCACTCTTTCCTTCTTCTGCACCTCTTTGCCAGTTTCTACAACTCTCTTGCCTCTTTCTGCACTTCTCTTGCTTTTTTCTGCACCTCTCTTGCTGCTTTTTGTACCTACCTTGCTTCCTTCTTCTTCCCTTTTGCCTCTTTCTCCTCCCCTCTTCCCCTTTCTGCATCTCTGTTGCTTTTTTCTGCACTTCTCTTGCCTATTTCTGCATCACTCGTCCCTCTTTCTGCATCTCTGTTGCTTCTTTCTGCACGTATCGTGCCTCTTTCTGTACCTCTCTTGATTTTTTCTGCACTTTTGCTGCCTCTTTCTGCACTGCACTGTTCTTGCCTCCTTCTGTACCTCTGTTACTTCTTTCTGCACTTCTCTAGCCTTTTTCTGAACCCCTCTTGCCTCTTTATGCACCCTTCTTCCCTCTGTTTGCACCAGTCTTGCCTCGTTCTACACCTCTGTTCTTTTTTTTGCATCTCTCTTTCCTGTTTCTACAACTCTCTTGCATCGTTTGGCAGTTTTCTAGTCTCCTTCTACACCTCTGTTGCTTCTTTCTGTACTTGCCTTTTGCTGTATCTCTGATTTTTCTGTCTGCATTGTCCTTGCTTCTTTCTGTACCTCTCTTAGAAGTTTCTACACCTCTCTTGCCTCTTTATGCACCTCTTTTGCCAGTGTCTACAACTCTCTTGCCTTTTCTGTACTTCTCTTGCTCTTTTCTACACCTCTCGTCCCTCTTTCTGCAGATCTTTTGTCTGTTTCTGCACCCCTGTTATCTTTTTCTGTACCTCTCTTTACTGTTTCTGCAACTTTCTTCCCTCTTTCTGCAGTCTCTTGCCTCCTTCTGCACCTCTGTTGTTTCTTTTTGCACTTCTCTTGCCCCTTTCTGCACCCTTCTTGCCTCTTTCTGCAACCCTGTTGGATCTTTCTTCACTGCTCTTGCTTCTTTCTTTATCTCTCTTGCAAATCTTTGCACCCCTCTTGCCTCTTTCTGTTCACGTCTTCCCTCTTTTTGCACCTCTATTGCCTCTGTTTCCACCCCTATTGCATTTTTCTACACCTCTTTTGCTTCTTTCCGCATTTTTTTTGCCTCTTTCTGCACCACTCTTGCCTCTTTCTGCAACTCTGTTGGTTCTTCCTACCCTGCTCTTGCTTCTTTGTGCATCTCTCTTGCAAATTTCTGCACCCCTCGTGCCTCTTTCTGTAACCTCTTCCATCGTTCTGCACCTCTTTTGCCTCTGTCTGTACCCCTGTCCCCTCTTTCTGCACCTCTTTTGTCTGTTTCTGCAACTCTCTTGCTTCTTTAGGAACTTATTTTGCCTCTTTCTGTACTCAAATGGGAAGTGCGAGCTGTCAAGTTTAAATGTCTTCTTACTCTTGTAACTGAAGTATGTGTCTTTCTCTACCCCTCATCTGTCTTACGTCACCTCTGTTGCTTCTTTCTGCATCCCTCTTGCCTGGTATGCACCTGTTACAACGCATTCGTTACTCCGCACTACCATTACAACGCGACTTTTATAACGCATACCATTACAACGCATTGCGCTGGGGGGCGCTATAGGATAGGGAATGGTATAATTTACTATCCAACACCTTCCCTAGGGTCCACGGGGACTGGAGTTAGAATAGTAAATTATACTTACCACTATCCAGCACCCCAAAGCGCTATGCGTTGTAATGGTATGCGTTGTAATGGTCGCGTTGTAATGGTAGGTAGTTGTAACGGTATGCGGAGTAACGTCATACATCCCTCTTGCCTCTTTCTGCACCTCTTTGGCCTGTTTCTGTACTTTCTGTACCCCTCTTGCGTCCTTCTACACATCTGTTGTATCTTTTTGCACTGCTCCTACTTTTTTATGCCTCTCTTAAAAATTTCTGTACCCCACTTGACTCCTTCTGCACCCCTCTTGCCTCCTTCTGCACCTCTGTTGGTTCTTTCTGCACTGCGCTTGCCTTTTTCTGCATATCTTTTGCCCGTGTGCAACTCACTTGCCTCTTTCTACACTTCTCTTGCCTCCTTCTGCACCTCTGTTGCTTCTTTATGCACTTCTCGTGTCTCTTTCTTCACCCCTCTTGCCTCATTCTGCACCTCTGTTGGTTCTTTCTGTAGCTCTCTTACCTCTTTGTGCATCCCTATTCGCTTTGTCTATAACACTCTTGCCTGTTTCTGTAACCCTGTTTCCTCTTTTTGCTGTTATTTTGCCTCCCTCTGCACCTCTGTTCCTTCTTTATGCACTTCTCTAGCCTCTTTCTGCACCCCTCTTATCTGTTTCTGCACCAATGTTGGTTCTTGCTGCACTGCTCTTCCTTCTTTAAGGACCTCTCTTGCAACTTTCAGCACCCCTCGTGCCTCTTGCGGCACCCCTCTTGCCTCTTTTGGCACGCCTCTTGCCTCCTTCTGCACCTCGGTTGCTTCTTTCTGCACTGCTCTTGCTTCTTTATGTACCTTTTTGCCTGTTTCTGCAACTCTCTTGCCTCATTCGGCACTTCTATTGCCTCCTTCTGCACTTCTGTTGCTTCTTTCTGCACTTCTCTTTCCCTTTTCTTCACTACTCTTGCTTCTTTCTGCACCTCTGTTGCTTCTTTGTACACCTCTCCTGCCTCTTCTGCTCCTCTTTTGCCTCTTTCTGCTCTTCTCTTGCTTCTTTCTGTCCTTTTATTGCCTCCATCTGCACTTCTGTTGCTTCTTTCTGCACTTATCTTGTCTCTTTCTGCACTCTCTTGCCTCTTTCTGCACCTCTGTTGCTTCTTTCTACATTTCTTTTTCTTCCTTCTGCACTTCTGTTACTTCTTTCTGTACCCCTCTTGCCTCTTTCTACACCTTTCTCCCCTCTTTCTGCACATCTCTTACTTCTTTCTGTACCCCTGTTCCCTTTTCCACACCTCTGTTGCTTCTTTCTGCACTTCTCTTGCCTTTTTCTGCACCCCTCCTGGCTCTTTCTGCACCTCTGTTGCTTCTTTGTGTACCTCTCTTGCCCTTTTCTGCTCCCCTCTTGCCTCTTTCGGTACCCCTCTTGCCTCCTTCTGCATCTCTGTTGATTCTTTTTGCACTGCTCTTGCTTCTTTATGTACCTCTTTTGCTTGTTTCTGCAACTCTCTTGCCTCTTTCTGCAACTCTCTTGCCTCCTTCTGCACCTCTGTTGCTTCTTTCTGCACTTCCCTTGCCTTTTTATGCACCCCTCTTGCCTCCTTCTGCACCTCTGTTGGTTCTTTCTGCACTGCGCTTGCCTTTTTCTGCATCTCTTTTGCCTGTGTGCAACTCACTTGCCTCTTTCTACACTTCTCTTGCCTCCTTCTGCACCTCTGTTGCTTCTTTATGCGCTTCTCGTGTCTCTTTCTTCACCCCTCTTGCCTCTTTCTGCACCTCTGTTGGTTCTTTCTGTAGCTCTCTTACCTCTTTGTGCATCCCTATTCGCTTTGTCTATACCTCTCTTGCCTGTTTCTGTAACCCTGTTTCCTCTTTTTGCTGTTATTTTGCCTCCCTCTGCACCTCTGTTCCTTCTTTATGCACTTCTCTAGCCTCTTTCTGCACCCCTCTTATCTGTTTCTGCACCAATGTTGGTTCTTGCTGCACTGCTCTTCCTTCTTTAAGGACCTCTCTTGCAACTTTCAGCACCCCTCTTGCCTCTTGCGGCACCCCTCTTGCCTCTTTTGGCACGCCTCTTGCCTCCTTCTGCACCTCTGTTGCTTCTTTCTGCACTGCTCTTGCTTCTATATGTACCTTTTTGCCTGTTTCTGCAACCCTCTTGCCTCATTCTGCACTTCTATTGCCTCCTTCTGCACTTCTGTTGCTTCTTTCTGTACTTCTCTTTCCTTTTTCTTCACCATTCTTGCTTCTTTCTGCACCTCTGTTGCTTCTTTGTACACCTCTCGTGCCTCTTCTGCTCCTCTTTTGCCTCTTTCTGCTCTTCTCTTGCTTCTTTCTGTCCTTTTATTGCCTCCATCTGTACCTCTGTTGCTTCTTTCTGCACTTCTCTTGTCTCTTTCTGCACTCTCTTGCCTCTTTCTACACCTCTGTTGCTTCTTTCTACATTTCTTTTTCTTCCTTCTGCACTTCTGTTGCTTCTTTCTGTACCCCTCTTGCCTCTTTCTACACCTTCTCCCCTCTTTCTGCACATCTCTTACTTCTTTCTGTACCCCTGTTCCCTTTTCCACACCTCTGTTGCTTCTTTCTGCACTTCTCTTGCCTTTTTCTGCACCCCGCCTGGCACTTTCTGCACCTCTGTTGCTTCTTTGTGTACCTCTCTTGCCCTTTTCTGCTCCCCTCTTGCCTCTTTCGGTACCCCTCTTGCCTCCTTCTGCATCTCTGTTGATTCTTTTTGCACTGCTCTTGCTTCTTTATGTACCTCTTTTGCTTGTTTTTGCAACTCTCTTGCCTCTTTCTGCAACTCTCTTGCCTCCTTCTGCACCTCTGTTGCTTCTTTCTGCACTTCCCTTGCCTTTTTATGCACCCCTCTTGCCTCTTTCTGCACGTCTGTTAGTTAGTTCTACACTGATCTTGCTTCTGTCTGCTACTCTCTTGTGCAATTCTTCACCCCTCTTGCCACATGCTGTACCTCTGCTGGTTCTTTCTGCAATGCTCTTGCTTCTTTCTGCACCTCTCTTGCAAATTTCTGCAGCCCTCTTGCCTCTTTCTGCTCCCCTCTTGCCTCCTTCTGCACCTATGCTTGTTCTTTCTCCACTGCTCTTGCTTCTTTCTGTACCTCTTTTGCCAGTTTCTATATCTCTCTTGCCTTTTTCTGTACTTCTCCTGCTTTTTTATGCACCTCTCTTGTTTCTTTCTGCTCCCCTCTTGCTTCTTTCTGCACCGCCCTTCCCTCTTTCTGCACCTCTCTTGCCTCTGTCTGCACCCCTGTGACCTTTTCTATACCTCTCTTGTCTGTTTCTGCAACTCTCTTGCCTCTTTCTATAGTTCTCTTGGTTCTTTCTGCACTGCTCTTGCTTCTTTCTGTACCTCTCTTGCAAATGTTTGCACCCCTCTTGCCTCTTTCTGCACCCCTCTTCCCTCTTTCTGCACCTCTCTGGCCTCTTTTTGCACCCCTCTTGCAGGGGCGTAACACATGAATATCACAAATCTGGGCACAACAATATTTGTTTTGAAAGTAGTGAGGAGACTAGGAGAGGATCTACATACATGATACATATTAGCAGCAAATTCAGACATCATCATTTATAAATGCATAAGTCCTGAGAACCAATTAATTATAAAAACATAGAAAATCATTTCTCAACTATGTTCGAAAGACGAACTGCAGAGGAAATATATTTGTAAACCATTAAACAAATAAATTCATCCTTTAAAAGCTGGAGATAGTGCAAGGCAGCCTGACATTTTCTTATATTTAGGAATTTTAGAAGAGGCATTTTTTTTAATTTTTTTATAATCTTTATTTCGGCGCATTGCAGCCATAAAAGATACATAAAACCACATTCATTGGAAGTTAAAATCGAATAAAAAATTCGCAATATTATGTCCAACATAAGTTATTTCCTTGGGATAAAAGCGAATAGTCCATCTACAATACATTTTTCTCATGAAAACATTTCCAACAATTACAATAAAAGTTCTGTTCAAAGCCAATATACACCCTCAGCTGTACAGTAGAAAACTAGATCTCAATTGCTACATAACTTCTCCTGATGTTCCACATAGCAGCTAAAAATTTACTTACAGCAAAAACAATCACTGGGGATAAATCAGTTTTCAATATTCTGTAAGACTGCAAACATTGCCTAATCCCCAGGTTTCTGCATATGGGAACAATCCACTTTTTCCTGGGCTTCTCATATGTAGGACAGAAGAAGAGTACATGGATGTCATTCTCTAGCTCTTCAGTACAAGCTGGGCATTTTTTTGGAGTTGGAGAACGCCACCTACTAGTAAGGTCTCTAATTGGGAGGGAGTTGTGTCTCCATTGCAGGAAGAACTTCCTGAGACCAATGGGGCTAATATTTTCAAGCACTGCTTCCAACTTATAGTAGTCTTTTGATGTGATAAATGTGCTGGACAATGTCCCACTTTGGGCATTCCGGAAAGAGGCAGAAAGATTGTAATCGTAGTACCTATTAGCCAGAACTTTTCGTGGTACATTTCTGCAAGCCTCTTCTGGATTTTTCCACAGTGAAGGATAGCCTAGCCTCTCAAATTCCTGCCTTATATATTTTAGCCAGGGGAGGTTCCAGACATTTGGGAGTTTCAACAATTCTGTAAGTTCCTGCCTATAGCTCAGGAGTTCTGGGGTTACCCACAAACGCCTCCAAAAGGTTAAGGGCTTGAGGCCCAACTCCTCCTTTAATGGTCTCACCCCAGGTCAAGCCTGAGGGGGAGGAGGGGCGTGCTGATAGGCAGGGAAGCCAGCTGTCTAATGAACCTGTTCTCTATGGCAGAAATCGCAGGGGCACAGTTGTGGCCCCACAATTCGCCCCCATAAATTATTGCCCCCGTGCCTGCATTTTGTAAATTTCAAGGGGGGGTCCGACAGGTTTAGTCGTAGAATTACGCCATAATTTGATAATCCCCCCAACCTTTTGGGAAAGCTTTAACTGGGATTCAGTCTGGTGTTGGGCCCAGGACATATTTTCGTTAAGGGTCAGACCCAGATACTCAAATGTCTGCACCCTTTCTAGGCACACAGCATCTATAGAAGGGTTTGGGCGGGTCGTCTTCGGAGGATTAAAAATCATAAATTTTGTTTTGGTGGTGTTTATTTCCAGTCCCCGATCGTGACAGAAGACGACGAACCCATCAAGGACTCGCTGAATGCCCGTTGGTGTCTTTGCAAGTAACAGGGTATCATCTACGAACATGATCGCTGAGATCCCTGTACCGGCGAACCTTGGGGCGTCTCTATTGGGGACGGCATTCAGATGCGGGATCAATCCGTTTACAAGGAGACAAAACAGGGTTGGCGCCAAGACGCAGCCCTGCCTTACCCCCCTGCCAACGGAGAAGCTAGATGACAGATTCCCTTCTCTCCCGCACCTGACCTTAGCGAAATTATGAGAATGGAGGCGTATTATGATCTCCAACAGGAATGCAGGAATACCCAGATCTCGTAACACGTTCCACAGTCTCGTTCGTGGGACCAAATCAAAGGCCGCACGAAGGTCTACGAAAACGGTCTATAAAGATCCGCCCTCCACCTTCACTGTTTTCCAAAAGAGCATAGCCAGTCTGAAAATCTGGTCAGTGGTGGATACGCTCTTTCTGAACCCTGCCTGGTACTGACTTAAAATTGCTGACTCTTCCATCCAGTCCAGAAGGCGGTCCAAAACCAACCTTGCAAAGAGTTTCTGAGCCACGTCTATTAGGCTGATTGGCCTGTAGTTGGCCGGGAGCAGGGGCGACCCTTTCTTATATATAGGGACTACCTCTGCGCCCAGCCAAGTACTTGGAACCGCCATACCTCCCATGATGGCGTTAAAGATTGTTAAAAGGTAAGGGGCCCATACCGCGGGTTCTTGCTTGTAGAGATCCCCTGGGACCTTGTCCAGCCCTGGGGCCTTTCCCGCCGGGAGCCTAGATATTGCTACCCTTACCTCTTCTAACGAGAAGGTATTCTCGAATAAGCTATCAGGGTGCCTAATCAGGGGGTCCTCAGGGGGCAGCTCGATAGTGGAACTATCCCCCTTATAGAGGGTGCTGATATGATCCTCCCATGCCTCTGCAGCAATATTCGGCATCACTGCCAGGTCAGGCTCAGCCGAGCCAGTAGTCACCACCCGCCAGAACGTTCGTGAGTCCTTACTCGCAAGGGTTGATGTTAGTTTAACCCAGTTGTCATTCCCCCACTCCAGCTTGACATGGTGGATTAGCTGCCGGTATACCAGCCTATTATGTTGTATAAGGTCCCTACTGCTCTTCTCCTTTAATGCACAAAGTAGTTCTCCCTTCGCCAGTCTACATGCCTTGTTATACCAGGATGGGTTCCTTCCCACCCTTTTCCTGCTGGGACATGGGGGATTGAGAGTCTCGGAAAGACCATTGATTAGTGTCTTGTTGAGTTCACCCAATCTTTCTCTGTAGTCGGGGGTGGGTTGATGCTCGACAAGATCACATACATCTAGCAACACTGGGATGACTCTTTCGTACACTTCCCTCAATCTCTCTGGGTTGTCCGCCACCTTATCCCATCTTACCCTACATCTATTGCTCGTCAGGGTAGCCCTGCTTGGAGCATCAGACTGCAGGACTAAACCAGCCTTAGTGCCACCAGGTGATAGAAAATCCAGGATCAAGGGGTTGTGGTCGCTCTCTCCCCTGGGCAAAACCCCGAAGTCGACTACTCTATTCCAAGCCCTGCATTCAACAAATATATAGTCCAGATGTGACTCTCTCCCTATTTTATTGAAGGTTGGCATGGGAGGGTTATCAGATTTTGTCCGGCCGTTACATGCTCTAATCGAATGTGCCAACGTCAAGGATGTAATTTGGACCGCTAGTGGGGACCATGCTTTTGCTGTACAGCCTATCACTTGTGGAATCTTCCCGTGATCATCCTCCTCCTGGTTTACAGCATACAGCAGACCCTCAAGCGGTTCAAAGGGAGAGTTGAAATCTCCTCCAACCACAAACAAAACCCCCTCCGGGATCTTAGTCAGGACAGTCGATAACTCTTCAACAGTTTTTGACTCAGAGGAGAGGCTCACAGGTCTGGAGTACACATTGACCAACGCAAGTTTGAAACCAGACTGCCACTCCAGGACCACGCATTGGACATCTTCCGTGGCTGTATCCAGAGTTGCAGCCCTGCAACCCAGATGAATTGCAACCCAAATAGTCAGGCCCCCTGATGGTCTACTGTTCCACCCAACCTTGCAGGGATTGCAAATGAAGCAAACCCCTCACGATGTTGATCTTCCCTGGCCCATGTTTCCTGGAAGAGGCATATCTCGTTAGAATCAACGAATGCACCCCAGTCGGGACAGGCCAACTTGTTACAGAGGCCCGCTACATTCCAGGATAGGATCTTTAACAAATTTTCGGCCTGTGGGCTATCAATGAGTTGCAAGGGGGGCTGTGGGCTATCAGTGAGTTGCAAGGGGGGCTGGTCATTAGTGACACAGTTTGACTCCTGGAGATTGTTAACTTCCTGCAGATGGTCACTCTCAGGGTTAAGTATTACCAGACCCTTCAACACTGTATTTCGGGCCCTCCCCTCACTTCCCCCTGGGTCATGTTCCTGATGAAGTCAATCTACCTGCTCGAGGGAGTTAAATCTATTACTACAAAACCAATCACCTAGAGCAGGCCCATCATAATGGGGGTACCTGTGCCTACTCTCACGATAGCTAGAGTCCACCATTCTTCCATCCCCTGATGGAATCTAATATTCTGTGGGGGGTGGAAAAAGGTCAATGGGAGGGGTTGAATGGCTGTATTTCCTGAGCTACCTAACCAGTTGCAAATGAGAGACAATGTGGGGATTTTTGAAATTTACCAAGATACAGTCGCCATTGATTTTCTTCTGCGTCTTACCCACCCAGGGAACTCTCCTGACTGTCAGTAGATCTGCTCTCATGTTCGGAGAGAGGGGCCTATGAATGTTCAACCAACTGATCACTTTATTTTTTAGAGAATCAGTGGTTTCGGGTGCTGAAATAGGCAGTTCCGGGACTCCAGTTAAAATCACTAAGTAGGGAGCCACCTCTGGTGGTAGGTTAACAGCCCTTTCCCTGTTTGGGCTGATTACGCTATAAGTGACGTGATCGCCAATCTCATTAGGCGTTTTCGGCAATCTAGTTAATTTGAGTTTGACTACCGTCTTAAGTTTCATTGCTAGGGTGGGCGGGAGGCTGGGTAGGGGAACTGATAATGTAGGGTTGGAAATCGGGGGATTTGAGATAACTAAAGAGGGTCCTGGCGGCGCGGGGGTAGGTACTACCACAGGGATTTTCGTGCCTATTGGGTTATGTGAGAGTGGAGCGCCAGGGGTCGTTGAGGAGACTCTTTGGGAACAACTAATATTCTTCAGTTTATCCTCAAGGCCCCCCGTAACCCTTTCTATTGCATTCAACCTTGTTTCAATATGGACCAGTCTGGCCATCAACGGGTCCAAATGTCTTTTCAGAACCGTGGCGAGGGTGTTAATTGAGTAACCCCCCTCCCCGTCCGGCCCCTCACCAAAAGCAAAGGATACAGGCAGAGCCCTCAGTTGAAGTTGTGGGGGCTCAGGTGCAATAACAATTGGATTTGGACTTAAGGTTGGCGGGCAATCCACTATGTGCGGGGTATTAACCAGTATATTATTATTGTGTATGGAGTCCAGCTTACTTCTTTTCCCTCCCTTAAGCTGCCTCCCTCTTTTCCTTTTCTGAACAGCACCCTCCCGCAACCCTCGTAATTGGGAAGCAATCAAATCACTCCCCTCATGCAAAGTCGGTGTTGTCTCTACGGTAGGAGCACACTCAGGGATAGGCTGGAGTGAGTCTCTTCGTGGAGATGGGGAGGAGGTCCGTAGCTCTTGCAGGACGGACTCAATTGTTTGGTCAATGCTGTCCAGCAGAGCTATGTGGGAATCATCCAATTTTTCCGGGGTTCTGGCATTCAAAATTAAACCCAAAGATGATCTCCTTACACATTCAATCCCATCTGAAAGTCGTCTTTCTAAAACAATCAATTCATTATCCACCACAGTGTTGGCTCTAATAGGAAAGTTATCAAAAGTACCTGCAACCATTGTTGTTGATGCCGTGGCTTTCCTTCTCGCTTCCCTTGCAGCCATACCGCAATAGACAGTGATAGGGGAGGAAAAATCAGGGGAGTTGGCCCGGTCCGGTCTTGCCCGAGCTTGAACGGGCTTAAACGGGCCCGCCCTTGGCCCGGGCTTCGCCCGAGCACGTCCGCGCGTCTCCCGTGGGCGGGAGGTGGTGGTGGAGTTATGTAGGAGAGAGTTGACAGACCCCCGTCAGGAAAGCACACAATTCCGGCCAATCACGCCCAGGATGTTATAGGTGAGGGCGGAGGCGGGAAGAGGACCAGCTGTGGCGAGTTGTAACACACTGCCCGCTGGTCCTCGCAGTCCCGGTTGGCGTTGTGGTTCCCTCCTGCGTTGGTCCGGGTGTCCGTGATCAAGGTTGCTCCCCAGATGACAGAGCCAGCAGCACGAGCGGTCCCCGCGCAGCGGAGGCCGCGAGGAGTAGGTTAGAAGTCCAGCAGGGCAGCAGTATCCGTGTTACTACACAGACCCCGTCAGGAAAGCACAATAAGGTATTAAGAAGAGACGCCGTGGGTTCATATAAAGCTTGAAAAAAACATAAAGTGCAACATGCTCTGTATGGATATTGAATCACATGGCCATGCATCCAAGCTAGCCTCAGAAAATACATTCCGTGGGTATGCGACCAGTAAATGGGAGGTTCCAAACCTAAACCCTATAAGATAATACAATTTAACTTGGCTAAAGTAAAAGGAAAGGTAGGGCTCAATGCCTGAGGAACAAACTAGTAGGGAGTGCTCAATAATCCTTTTTTCCCCTCTCCTGGATATCTCTTTCCATATAGGAGTACGCCAAAAAATCTCTCTGCAACTTTGCCCTTGATGTTTTAAAGATATTCCCAGGATTGGGCTTTGACATAAGAGATCCAAGGGATTTTGTTCACCCGCTCTAGTTTCAAGCAATCTGTGATAATGGTACGATTCAAGACTGTTTCTTCCTTGGCCCAAATATTATACCACAGTAATAAGAGCGCTTAATGCATGCGGAAGGACAAGGGGATCACGCCAAGTTCACTATGACACATAGTAGCAGCGATGCTTGTAGGCACAGTCAGCAAACGTTTAAAAAATGAATTCTCAACTCTCTGTATGGCTAGTGTATTTCAAACACCCCAGACTAGTTCGATGCCCATTAGCAGCATCTTCTCCCAGAGCTTTCCTCTCTAAACCCAGTCAAAGGTAGACGTCAGATCCATAAACCCTAATTAAAGGGATCCTGTCTTAGCTAAAGTATATTTACCGATGACCAGGTGCAGATCGAGGCACTGTTCTACTGTGCCCAGACCTCTCCTGAAGCCATATTGGATATCAGAAAATTTGCTGTTCTCTGTTACTCAGGTCTCAAATCTTTCTAGGATTACTCTGCCCATGATCTTGCAGGCGCAGTCAATTAAAGATATTGGCCGACAACATTTGGGATCCGCCCTATCACCTTTTTAAAAGATGGGGACTATTGTCACGGATCTCCAAGAAGAAGGCGGTCCTTGAACTACATAGCCGGGAGCTACAGGGATGTGTTGGCTAAGAACAGATCCGCCGGTATTCCGTCAGGGCCAGAGGCCTTGTTCCTCACTATCTGGGTTAAAGCCCTGTCATCTTCATCTATTGTCAGGGTTGCCATGGATGTTGCCCCAAAATTGATGTTAGTAGTTAAAACAAGATCACTCCCAAGTTTATAGAGACCTGAAAAATGTTCAACACAAGTCTCAGGCATTATTGCCACATCCATTTTACCGGTATTAGGCCTGTTAAAATAATACTGGTTAACAATTTGCCCAAAAAGTTTGAAGTCCTTGCTCTTGCATGCAACATACAGTTGTTCCCAAACTTTATTTCTAATTTCTTTCTTGCGTTTCTCAAGCACCTGTTTATATGCAAGGTTGGACTGTTTCACCTCTAAGGAATTTTGGGGCTTTATTTTCAATATCTTAATTAGGTTATTGTGGCAAGCAGTACACTCATTATTAAACCACCCTTTATTGCTCATTGGCCTGGGCCTGGGTTTTTTAGTTAAGACTGCATTTATAGTCTCTGTTATTGCCTCAAAGGAACTAACCATGACTAAAGCGTTTATAGTTTTTCCAGGCAGTCAAATTAGTTGTTAACATTTTGTGTAAAACCCAATCAGGTTTTATAGTAGACCACTTCCGCATTAGCCCTTTGTTTTTGTCGTAAGTTAGTGAACATGATCTAACAGGTGCAGGATGAACATCCGATGCAGTCATCAACTCTAGAGAAATGGGATAGTGATCACTATAATGAAGTTTCTGGATAGTAAAAATCATGGAGTTGGGTTTAAAATGTTCAGAAAAAGCAATAAAAACAATTAAAGTACCTTAGCTTTTCCCAATGTATGTTACTAAATCAATTCCAACTAAATTAATAACGTGCACAGTAAGAAAGAGGGACAATTCTGACAGAATTGAATTAAAAATATTCCCACAGAGATTGTGGTTAAAATTACAACTACCTTCTATATCCCCATTGCTAAATGGCAGGCGCCCTGTTTGGAGAGAGGGCACAGTTTGCAGTTAAAATCACCTTCCCATAGCACAACAAAATCGTTTTTAGCTCCTCCATGTGATTTGACAATTCGTATTCCAAACTCTTGAGCTATACTTATGTTTGTGACATTAAAATTATTGTGATAAAAATTTGAGAGTACCAAAGTCAAGGTTTGGCTAAGAAGAATATTAATAATTTGAAAATGCGAAGAAACAGAATTAATCTTTCCTAGCCTGCTCTTCATTGTACTTGAAACGAGCGTCAGTAATCCTCCTTTTGCGTGACCTCCCACGGAGGCATTAGCTGGCAAGTGAATTGAGTGAAACCCATTTATGTGCACAATATCTTGCAGCCATGTTTCATGAAGACAAACAATACTATAATTTTTAACGAATGCGACCCATTCTGTAATATCTAGTTTATGGGACAAGCCTGCAATATTCCAAAAGAGACTTCCACGAACAGTCATATTATTTGACCCAGAAGGGCCCTTCACAGGAGAAGACAAAGATATAACATGACCCTCTTTAGTACCCATATCCTTTGTTACCACAGGACATTCCAACTCTCCGCGCAACAAAGCATCCAATGATAAAAAAGAGATATCTGATAATGTACGGGCACTAGAATTACTTAATTTTGACATCACAAGAGAGAAGGCCATATCCAAACCACACTCATGACCATTTGACAGTTGTACTACAAAGGTGCAGGATTGACACACAGGAAGATGTTATCTTGACATGCATTACTGGTGTCCTGGTGCAGCAGTGACGCACAGATGAACCAGTGAGGCCATGGTGCATTAAGGACATAGAGGTGAATCTTTGATGCCCGTGTGCAGCAGGAACCCTCAGTTGAAGCAGTGATGTCATTTTGTGGCAGTGACACACAGGTGAAACAGTGATGCCCTGGTGTACCATTGATAGACAGATGCGAAGCAGTGACACCCTGGTGCAGCAGTGACACACAGGTGATGCAGCGATAGTCTGTGCAACAGAGAAACACTGGTAAATCAGTGACACCCTGGTGCAGCAGTGACACACAGGTGAGGCAGCGATAGTCTGTGCAACAGAGACACACTGGTAAAACAGTGACACCCTGGTGCAGCAGTGACACACATGTGATGCAGCTACAGTCTGTGCAACAGAGAAACACTGGTAAATCAGTGACACCCTGGTGCAGCAGTGACACACAGGTGAGGCAGCGATAGTCTGTGCAACAGAGACACACTGGTAAAACAGTGACACCCTGGTGCGGCAGTGACACACAGGTGATGCAGCGATAGTCTGTGCAACAGAGAAAAACTGGTAAAACAGTGATGCCCTGGTGCAGCAGTAGAAAGGTGGGAAGCAGTGATGCCCTGGTGCAGCAACGGTATACAGGTGAAAAGTAGCAATGCCCTGGTGGAGCAGTGAGACACAGGTGAAGCGGCGATGCCCTGGGCCACACAGGTAAACAGGTGAGAAGCACTGATTCCCTTCTGCATCAGCAGTGTGGTTCATCAGCAGTGTACAGTTGAGAAGCAGAGATGCTCTGGGCAGCAGTCCAGTCAAGTACAGGTGAGAAACAGTAATTCCCTAGTACATCAGTGGTGTACAGGTGAGAAGCAGTAAATCCCTAGTGCAGCAGTGGTATACAGTTGAGAAGCCGTGATGCCTTGTTGCAGCTGTGGTATTAAGGCGAGAAAGTGGTACCCTCATTGCAGCAGCACCATACAGGTGAGAAGCAGTGATTCTTTGGTGAGTGGCAGCATACAGTTGAGAAGCTGCAATGCCCCATTGCAGAAATGAGACAAAGGTGAGGCAGTGATGCCCTGGGCAGCAGCAATTTACAGATGAGAAGCAGGGATGTCCTGGTGCAGCAGCGGTGTAAAGGTGAGAAACAATGTTTCCTGGTGCAGCAGCGGTATACAGGTGTAAAGCAGTAATGTCCTGGTGCAGCAGTGGTATACAGGTGAGAAGCAGAGATATCCTTGTGCAGCTGCGGTGTAAAGGTGAGAAGCAGTGATGACCTGGAGCAGCAGCAGTTTAAAGGTGAGAAGCAATGAAGCCCTGGTGCAGCATCAGTTTAAACGTCAGAAGCATTGATACCCTGGTTCAGCAGGGGTGTAAAAGTAAGAAGCAGTGATGCCATTGTGCAGCAGTGGTTTAAAGGTGAGAAGCAGTGATGTCCTGGTGCAGCAGGTGTATATAAGTGAGAAAGTGGTACCCTCGTTGCAGCAGCACCATACAGGTGAGAAGCAGTGATTCCTTGGTGAGCGGCAGCGTACAGTTGAGAAGCAGCGATGCCCCATTGCAGCAATGATACAAAGGTGAGGCAGCAATGCCTGGCAGCAGCAATTTACAGATGAGAAGCAGTGATGCCCTGGTGCAGCAGCTGTATATAAGTGAGAAGTAGCGATGCCCTGGTGCAGCAGCGGTGTAAAGTTGAGTTGAGTAAGTTTTGTCAACCCACCGCCACTTGGGCGGATCCGGCTCCCGGGGCTGGTGTTCTGTGGGCGCCATCTTGAGTGAGGACTTGGACCATCGGCGAGCGCCATTTCGAGCGTTGTAGCGCTCTGGCAGCATCGCGGGACGCCTACTTAAGGCGGTCCCTGGTCTTTAGGCAGCCTGGACAAGGTACCTACGCAGCTGCGTTGATTGCTGCTGTGCTCGCGCTTTATTTAAAACTTCCTCGTTTGCTATTTGTGTTACCTCTCTTTTGTGCTTTTACCCTGCTTTTATCTGGGAGCCCTCTCACTGCACATAATTTTGTCAACCCACCGCCACTTGGGCGAATCCGGCTCCCGGGGCTGGTGTTCTGTGGGCGCCATCTTGAGTGAGGACTCGGACCATCGGCGAGCGCCATTACGAGCGTTGTAGCGCTCTGGCAGCATCGCGGGACGCCTACTTAAAGTCACTCCCCCGCGCAGCGGGGACGTGCAGTAAGGGCGCCGTCGCGTTGCCGGAGTCGTGCCTGAGTCCTGCCCGTCCGCGCTAAGGACGCGCGGGGCGCAGCGGGCTTTTTACTGGTAAGCTCCCTTCCTGGTGTAGTGATGATCACCTACACTAGAGAGACCCTCTGGTCCATTGGGCAGACCCTCCCGAGGTGTGACCTGGCACCAATCCTTCCTCTATGCGGCCCTTACCATTGTGCCTGCAAGAGATGGTTGCTTGATTCCCCCGCTCCCATCCGCCAGAGGGATACTACAGCTGCCCCTCGGAGCAATCGCTCCGCGCGTATGCTTCGGGTGTTGAATCTTAATGCCAGGTCCTTGGTGAAACACCACCAAGCCATCCATGACCTCATCAAGGACGAGTCTCCCGATATATTTGCCATCACGGAAACTTGGCTTCAGGAGGCTGATGTGGCTATTATCAACTTGGCCTGTCCCCCTGAGTACTCCTTCTACACTTTGAACCGGCCTACCAGAGGCGGAGGCATTGCCATCGCAGTCAGGTCCAGTTTCACCTGTAGTTGGAATGGTCTTAACATTGCTGGTTGCGAAAGTGCTTCTTTTAAGATCTTAATCAGCCCCCAGTTCTCGCTTTCTGGGATGGTTGTTTACCGTCCACCGGGTAGTGATGTAGCGTTTAGGGAAGCTTTCCCAGACGCCGTCAGCTCGTTAGCTATTGGCTGTGCCAATTTTTCCATCTTGGGAGATCTGAATCTTCACTTTGACAACCAGAACATCCCGGCTGTTAGTAACATTTTAGCTGATTTAGAGGCCCTTCAGTTATTCCAACAAGTATCCCAGCCCACCCATGTAGGGGGTCATATTTTGGACCCTTTTTTTACAAATCTAGCTGAAGCTAACGTTCTGACCATTTCCCCATTAGGGTGGACGGATCATTTCCTTGTGTCCATTAGGTACCCTCTGCCTGAGATCCCTTCTATTCCATCAGCCAGACTGGTTCCTAGACGGCACTGGAATAAACTCAGGCTGGAGGATCTGCACCGTATCCTGGCTGAAGAGCCGTTAGGCCCACTAGATAACGTGGAAACGGGCTACGATCAATTTTGCCGGTGGATCACCAGGGCGCTTGACTCTCTGATTCCCATTACTTTGAGCAAACTTAGCTCTAGAGAGTCGAGTCCCTGGTATGATAGTGCCTTACGTGCTCTAAAAGGTACCTGCAGACGGGCGGAAAGAGAATGGCGGAAGTCCTATGAGGTCGACAAGAAAGCCGCGTATCTTGCTTCCGTTAAGCTCTACCATCGAGCCATCTGTAGAGCTCGCGCGGCGTTCTATTCCTCGGAATTCCGCAACAGTCCGAACCCGTCTAAAACCATCTTTAAAGTACTTAAAGATCTTTTGGCGAAAAGGATCTCCTCCCCGGAAGCCTGTTCCACCTCCCACTGCGAGGCCCTGGCATCCTTTTTCCTGGAGAAAGTCCAGGTTATTTATCAGGCTTTCCCTAGTATTGGACCATCTCCAGGAGCCCCAGACTGCACTCAAGGTCATACCATCCTGCACTCTCTTCCCCCGCTACTACCTGAGGGGTTCGACAAATTGGCCCAGCAAATCAAGTCCGGCTCTCCTTCGGATCCGTTAAGACCTGCCCTTTTTAGAGACCAGTCTTTTTTGGGACGCTCCACGGTGTGCTCCCTGATTAACCTTTCACTGGCCTCGGGCATGGTTCCAGCCAAATGGAAGCAGGCGGTGGTTTCTCCAATCCTGAAAAAGCCTTAGTTGGACCCACTAAAACCCGAGAACTACCGTCCTATCTCATTGCTCCCTTGGCCGGCGAAAGTTGCGGAGGCCCACGTTAATCTGGCCCTCTCAGACCATCTTACTTGGGCCAATGTCCTGGACCCCACGCAGAACGGCTTCCGTGCTGGCCACAGCACGGAGACAGCCCTTCTCGCCATGGTGGAGCATTTGCGTGCGGTGTTGGATGCGGGTCAGACGGCGGCGCTTGTATTATTAGACCTTAGCGCCGCCTTTGACACCGTCTCTCACCGTATTCTTCTGCATCGCTTGGAGGAGATTGGCATCGGTGGGCTTGCTCTGCAGTGGTTCCGCTCCTTCCTCGACAATCGCTCTTTTTGCGTGGCCATCCCACCTCACCAGTCCAAATTCCATCCTCTGGCTATGGGGGTTCCGCAGGGATCCTCGCTGAGTCCCACGTTATTCAATCTATACGTGAGACCGTTGGCTGATGTCGTCAAGCAGTGGGGCATGACTATGGTCTCATATGCCGACGACACTCAGCTAGCGGTCACTATCAGTGGGGATGCTGAGCTGGATGCCCCTAGGTTCCAGAGTGGACTGAGGGTGGTGGCTAGCTGGATGAATGCCAACTGTCTCCAGCTTAACGCAAAAAAGACTGAAATCATGATTGTCGGTAAGAGAGCGGAACTCTGGGGGGACAGGTGGTGGCCTCCGGAACTAGGGCCGTCTCCGACTCCGGTTACGGAATTAAGAAACCTGGGAGTCTGGCTGGACCCCACCCTCAGCTTTGTTGGCCACTCAAAGAGAACTGCGGCCTGCTGCTTTGGTGTTCTTCGGGGCTTAAGACCTGTCCTCAAATTTTTTGACGCCCCGACCAGGCAGCTGGTGATTCAGGCGACGGTGATGTCCCGGCTTGATTATGCCAGCTCTCTCCTGGTGGGGGCCAACCAGGCAGAAATCACTCGCCTGCAGCGCGTTCAAAATGCTGCAGCCAGAGCGGTAGTTGGCCTGCCCAGGTTCTGCTCCGTTTCTAACACCCTACGATCCTTGCACTGGCTGCCGGTCAAGATGAGAATTCATTTTAAGGTCTTATGTCTGGCCTTTAAAATCTTGAAAGGTTCTGCTCCCCAGATCCTTGCCAACCTCTTGTCTTTGTATGTGCCGACACGCTCTCTCAGATCCTTGGGCCAAGCTCGCGCTGTGGTCCCCCGGTTCAAGTTCAGCCGAGCTGGGGGCCGTTCCTTTCGAGTGAGAGCTGCAGCTATCTGGAACTCTCTTCCAGTAGAGATCCGTATGTTGGAGGACCTCCTGCTGTTTCGTAAGGCCATTAAAACCTTCTTATTTTAAATTTTGCCCTCGTAGCTGTTCCCCTTTTCTGTCTTTGCATTTAGCGGTGTTGTGTTCTACCTTGTCGTGCGCCAGGACGCTCCTTTGCTGGAGCATCTGTGCGCATTATAAGTGTCCATAGCATAGCATAGCAAGCAGTGATGCACCGGTGCAGCAGCGGCTTAAAGCTGAGAAGCAGTGATGCTCTGGTGAAGCAGTGGTTTAAAGGTGAGAAGCAGTGATGCCCTGGTGCAGCAGCGGTTTAAAGGTGAGAATCAGTGATGCTGTGGTGAAGCAGCAGTTTAAAGCTGTGAAACAGTGATGCCCTGATGCAGCAGTGGTTTAAAGGGGAGAAACAATGATGTCTAGGTGCAGCAGCAGTGTAAAGGTGAGAAGCAGTGATGCCCCATTGAGACTCCCCATTGAGAGCTACATGGCTTCTGATGCCAAAACAGCACTCTGCACCCAGCCGCCCCAGTGCCGCTGAGGGTGTATCTTTTGTGCTGGCCTAAACCCCTGTTTGCCTTGAGCTTAAGTCCAGGAGATTTGCTCCTGCTCATCAGCAGCCACCAACCGGAGGCCTCCTATCCCCCTTTGGATAACATTGCCCCTCAGCACTCTGCACCCGGCCGCCCTAGTACTGCTGAGTGTGCAACAGAGTGCATTCTTCACCCTGGGGGACCCCTGAGTCTAACTCCAGAATACCAACTCCCACAACAAAGTACTTACCTTTGAACTGTTAACACTATTTTCCTCCATAGGATAACATGGACTGTTTTTCTATGAAAAGTTTCTAAATATGGAGATGGGAAATCTAAAGAAATTCTTTAAAATTGTACGAACTAACAAAAACGATTTTACTTACCTGTTTTCAAGAAATGTTCCAGTGTAGTATCCAGGTATACTACACTGTGTAAGAAAAGTAATCTCAAAAGTAACTTACCTGTAATTTTACTAAAAAGCCCATTCAAAGTATATGTACTGTATTCTACAAAGCATTGCATTTCTCAGTGACAATACTGTAAGTCAAAACAAAGTGCATATACTATTTCAAGTCAAACTGCATTACTACTGTCAAGTATTTATTGCTTACCTGGGCCAGGCTTGCTTGGTTCTAGAAAATAAACTAACTAAAAGAATATTTTAATGAAAACAATTGGTCTGAAGTTTAGCCTTTGAGTGTGTGAAATCACATGCTGACTGAGTGTGTACAACAAATGCTTAACACTATCCTCTGATAAATCCTTACTGCTTGACCACACTACCACAAATGAGAGTAAGGTGCTATCTAACTTTACCTCTGCCTACCTTAGGGGTTCCACTGGACGCTGTGTACACTATACCTCACTTTGGCATAGTATATATGCAGAGCCAGCTTCCTACATGGCCTCTCCGTCCAAATCAGCTGTAGCTTACAGTGTAAGAAAAAAGTAGTGAAGGGCCTGCATTGTGCCAGCAGAAGCATTTAGAAATGCCTGTGTTCCTGCTGGAAGTATAGTGTCACAAGAAGAGACGAGGTAAGCAGGTTCAACTGGAATGTGGCCATGTCTGGATCCAAGGGCAGAGACCAAGCAGCAGCCACCGTAAAGGAGAAGGCAGCAGGAATACCAGCCAGTGGCATAACATAGGCACCCATAGCACCCGCGGTGTGGGAGGGGTTTCCAAGGGCCCCATCATCACAATATCCTGGCTGGAGAGCTCTTGACTGAGTCTGGAGGGGCCCCTTCCATGTATCATGCAGGGGGATCCCCTCAAGTTTTGTTATGCCACTGCCCTCTTGCCTCTTTCTCCACCTCTTTTGCTTCTTTCTGTACTGCTCTTGCTTCTTTCTGCACCTGTCTAGCAAATTTCTGCATCCCTCGTGCCTCTTTCTGTACCCCTCTTCCTTCCTTCTGTACCTCTCTTGCCTCTGTCTGCACCCCTGTTCCCTCTTTCTGCACCTCTTTTGCCTGTTTCTGCAATTCTCTTGTTTCTTTCTGAACTTCTCTTGCCTCTTTCTGTACTCAAATGGGAAGTGCAAGCTGTAAAGTTTAAATGTCTGCATGCATTCGTGACTGATGTATATGTCTTTCTCTACCCCTCATCTGTCTTTCTGCAACTCCCTTGCTTCTTTCTGAACTTCTCTTGCCTCTTTCTGTACTAAAATGGGAAGTGCAAGCTGTCATGTGTAAAGGTATGCATGCTCTCATGACTGAGGTATATGTCTACTTGTACATGTATTCTTACATGTGTTATGCATCTGAAGATGGTAGCTTAAAAAGAGGGAAACTTCCCCTATAGGTGGTCAAATCTCAGCCTGCCTGTGCAACCGAATGACAAAGCAGAACTGAGAAGATTTGATCACCTATAGGGGAAGTTTCGCGCTTTTTAAGCTACCATCTTCAGAAGCATAACACATGTAAGAATACATGTACAAGTAGACATATACCTCTTGCCTCTTTCTGCACTTCTCTTGCTTCTTTCGGCACCTTTCTTCCTCCTTCTGCACATGTCCTACCTATGTAGGAATGGTTAGAAATTAGCATTTAAAAAACCTTAGAAATTCAATGAATAAACCAGAGGTTTCAGAGACGTTATAGTTAGGAATTAGCATTTTAAAAACCTTAGAAATTCACTGAAAAAAACAGAGGTTTCAGGGACGTTATAGTTAGGAATTAGCATTTTAAAAACCTTAGAAATTTCCTGAAAAAAAACAGAGGTTTCAGGGACGTTTTAGTTAGGAATTAGCATTTAAAAAACCTTGGAAATTCACTGAAAAAAACACAGGTTTCAGGGGCGTTATAGTTAGGCTGATATTTTACTCATACAAAACCATAGAAATTCGGCCGTTATAGTTGGCTGAGCTAACTATAACTCACACCCCCACAATCACTGCTGATGATGACACATATTACATCACTCATGACATGGTCAGTGACATCACTGATATAATCTCAAATGACATCACAGATGACAACATCCAGTGACTGTGTTTCTAAAAAGTTTAAGTATGTTATACATATATATATATATATTCACTGAAAAAAACATAGGTTTTAGGGAAAGTTATAGTTAGTTGGAAATTTCACTCGGTCAAAACCAGAGAAGTTCCCCCGTTATAGTTAGTTCAGCTAACTATAACTCGTGCCCCCGCAATGCACTGCTGAGGACGTCACATATTACATCACTGATGACATCACTAATGACATCACTGATGACAACATCCAGTGACTGTGTGTTTCTGTAAAGTTTAAATATGTTTAATATATATAGGGAAAGGCGTATTGTAGAATGAGTGGGTGTATAAGTGCCTGAATGGATGATTTAGTAGGTGTGTGACAGACTCTATAAGTGAGTGAATAAACGTATCTTACAGAATGGATGGGTTATTGACTAAACCGTCTGAATGTCTGTATCCGTCTGTCTGTGGTGTGTAAGCGGCTGCATGGGTTTGTGAATAGATACAGGGGACTGTGTAGCAGTGAGTTTTTCACATGTAGGCGTCCTACCCAACATCCTCTCCAATTTACTCCCACCCCAGCGCAGGCAGGGTACTGTTGTCCCATTAACTTTAAAGTTTTTTTATGGTGAACAACAGAATGTCACCTACCCCAGGACCCCTGCATTTGGGTGGGATAATAATAATAATAATAATAATAGGGACATGAATAACAGATGGGGCCAAGATTATTATCGAAATACTGTATATCACCCACCTCATCCAGCTCACCATAATTCTTTTGCACAACCCTTATTGCTGTCTAATCGTTATGCTCCTCTATCCTTTTTGGACCAAAATGATTGACTTTCGCCTGCATATATAAACCAGGAAGAGAAACAAGTAGAAGCATTTAGCATGTTTACCTGGAATATTGCAGGAATTAAGTCTAAAGTAGGTAATGTGGCATGTATAGATTTTATGACAAGGTTTGACGTAATTGCTTTGCAGGAAACTTGGGATACAAATAACAGCTTTTCTTTAGATGGCTATAGTCATTTTTGTATCCCTGCAGTAGCTAGCGCCGCTGGAAGAGCCAAGGGAGGCCTGTTAAGCCTCTTTAAAACAGACATAAATGGCCGTTTAAAGAAATGTGATTCGGGTTCCGAACAATGTTTAATAGTTGAACTTTCGTCGGCAGTATCTACCAATATTTTATTTACAAACTTTTATAATTCCAATCCATCTGACTTACTTTACATAGCTTAGATAGATTGGATCACTTTTTGTCAGTCTATAGTGAAAATGTTAATTCCTTTGAAATCATTTTTCTGGGTGACTTTAACATACACCCGTGTTTATTAATGTGTGTTTGCGATGACGTGGAATCCCCCCCGAACTCTACACCTATCCATCTTGAACATAACAAACAGGGGGAATGTTTAGAGAATTTTCTGGCAAGATGGAATTTATATGAGTCTGGGAGCGGGGATGGGGGGGCTAGACTCCCAACATTTAAGGGAACAGACAATGGCTCAATTATTGATTACATATTTATTTCATTGCGTTTCTTAGATCAGGTTTTAATGTACAAAACTGTGGTTTCTGCCTTTAGTGATCACAATCCTGTCTCTTTGGATCTAGTAACAAATGGTCTCATAAGGCGTAAAGAGGGCCCCTGCAATGGTACACAAGCACTTAAACTCAAAGACCAGGGACGTAGATTAAAATGGGATAGCATTATCCCTGAACCCTTCGTACAAGAGGTACTCCCTGATGCTGAGCATGAGATTGGTGTATGTCTATCTAGTGAGGCTGAAAACAGGGAAGTGATACTTGCCTTCGGTGGCATTTGTAGTAAGATTAACCAACGACTGTCTATTGGTTCTAAACCTAAGACAGTGTCTACTATAAGATGGTTTGATCATAAATGCTCAAAAGCACATTCTGCTCTACTAAATGCCTTAAAGGCTGTCCCAAAAGACCGAGAATTTATTACTATTTGCAGAGCCCAATACAAAAAAGCCATTGCAGACAGGAAAAAAGAGATTAAAGATGAAGCTTGGAACCAGCTCCTTGATCCAGTAATATTGAAAAACAGTGGAGAATTCTGGAAGATTGTCAACCAACCCCTTTTTACAGGGGAGGAGAATTCCCCCCTTGAAACAAATATAACTGACGATGGTTGGATCAAACATTTTAGTGACATATATTCCAGCCACACTGGTGGAGATCATGGGGCCCAGGAGATTGACAATAAAGCTATTAGGACTCAATTGCACTTTGAGACATCGGAAGTTTTACATGCAATAGACTGTACTATAAAGAAGAAGGCGCCAGGTCCCGATGGGGTACCTGCGGACGCCTTTAAATGCTTCCCTAACTTCTGGTCTAGATTACTTTGCAGGGTTTTCAACGCATTAAGCCATGACAATATACCTAAATCATGGAAAACATCTATAATTATTCCAGTGTTCAAAAAGGGAAACAGGCAGGACCCTGCATGTTATAGACCAATCTCACTGATTGACTCTTCAGTTAAGATCCTAGGAAGAGTCATCTTAGTAAAACTAAATGAGTGGGCTACTGAGAATAGTATTCTCACAAATGTGCAATATGGGTTTAGACCTAAAAGAAGCACCCAGGACCAATGTCTTAATCTCCACTTGTTGATAGAGAAATACACCAGGGCTAAGGAGGGGTCCATGTACCTCGGTTTCATGGACCTCTCCTCTGCCTTTGACTTGGTCAATAGATCGAAGCTCTGGGTAAAATTACTGGAAATGGGTCTGGATAGGTCCATAGTTAATCTTTTGGCTGATCTGCACACGGGCCTTACTGCAAAAATTAGAGTTACCACGAGAGGTAGGTGCACTGACGCCTTTGCCTCTGAAAAAGGTGTAAGACAGGGGTGTATTTTAGCTCCCCTCTTGTTCACCCTATATGTAAATGCCTTAGAGCCGGCCCTTAGGGATGTGACCCCAGACATTCCGCAGGCAGGAGGACAGGGGATCCCTGTCCTCCTTTATGCGGATGACGCGGTCCTTCTTGCGCGTACATGGGTGGGTCTCCAGCGCCTCCTGGATGCCTTTGAAATTTTCATGGCCTCATTAGATTTGAAAATAAATACCAAGAAATCTCAAGTTATGCTCATGGGAAGAGTTGCAAGAAAAAAATGTCATATAACTTTCCTCTGTGGGCAGGAAAAGCTTGCTCGAGTTACTGCCTTCCCTTACTTGGGAATCACATTTGATGAGAGGGGAAATTGGGGCCCCCAGGTTAAGAACAGAGTAATAGCCCTAGCAAGTACCTCTGCAGCCCTTCAGGGGTTCTCTAAAAAACTTGGGGCTAGGCCAATTATAGCAATATTGAAAATCTATAAGGCTAAATGCATCTCGGTGGCAACCTATGGTAGCTCTATTTGGGGATATAGGGGGCTGGATTCCTTACAAATCATGGAAAATAAATTTTTTAGATCTCTCGTTGGTGTTCCACAATCCACCCCGTCCTACACTGTTCATATGGAATTAGGGGAAGGCTACATCACAGACCTGATAAAAACAGCACCTTTAGTAGCATGGCTGAGTTTGTGGCTTAACAAGGAAATCCCCTTAAACCATATCATTATGAAAGACTGTTTGTGTTTGGACAAAGTCGACAATATTAAGTGGCTGACGTACATCAAGGAAAATTTTTCCAGGTTGGGGAGGCCTGAGCTTTATTCCGATATAGATTCCATAACATCTAAAGATATTGCTCTCACAAAATGTGCGATGAGAGAGCTATTATCTCTGGAGAGAGAAGAGTGTGAGCTAAAAAAACCTAGCGTTAGGGCTAGCTTAATATTATCCATACCTGACGGCCCAGAAAACTATTTGAACGTGGTGACTCACCCTTACCACAGGCATATTTTAACTTGCTTTCGTTTTAACATGATTCATCTTAATCTTGGTTTTTATCCCGTTTGGAGCACCCCAGATAAGGCGTTACCATGTTCTTGTGACCATTTCTCCGAACAAAACACAATGCACCTTGTAATGTTTTGTAGTCACTACACTGATGCTAGGAGAAAGTTTCTAGTGCCAATTCTTAAGAAGGAGGGATTCATTCAAGTAAAACCTGCGCTTATTTTTTTTACAACTTCTACAGACTCCCAGGATTATGTTTTATGTGGCTAGTTTTCTGGTGAGTGCTATTAGGAGCAGGAATATTAGACTAAAAAGTGTAGCTACTTCCTTAAGTAACACAGACTATGTATCTTAAATTGGCACTGGGTTATCATATCATGGTTTATATTTAGGGCACACTTGGGCCCTGCCATGTTTGTCCTGCTGGGGTTTTTCCTTTTTAATAGCTGTTTTTAGCTTTTAGCACTTTTTAGCACCTTGCACTTTGTATTTTGCACTGACACGAACTGTAAAAAGTATTGTGGTTTTTATTCTTACTGTATCTTAATTGTTTTTAAGCATGAATTTTTTGTATATGTATTTTGTTTAATTTGTTTTTTGCCATTGTCTTTATATGATATTAAGTTATCGCAATAAAGTATTTTGACTGACTGAATAGATACATGAGTGTCTATATGGGTTATTGATCGGTTGTCTGAGTATCTGTATGGGTGCCTGAGTGTTTGTGTGGGTGGGGTGTGTGGGACTCTGTGCATAGATGTGTGAGTGGGTGATTCATTGGGTGTATGGGTTCAAGAGTACATCTGTGAAGGGCTGTATGGGTGGGTGAGTGTGTGTATGGGTATGTTGGTGAGTGTATGGATGTCTCAGAGGTACATGTGTGAGTAACTACATATGTGAAAGGCAGCATATATGTGTGTTGGAGTATATAAATGGCTATAAGGGAGAGTGTGTGATCGTGAGAGTGGCTGTATGGATGAGTGTGTGCTTTTATCAGTGATTGTATAAGAGCGTAAGAATGTGCTAGTATTTGTATGAGTAATTGAGCTGGTGTGTGTATAACTGTATATGTGAGAAAATGGCAGTGTGATTAATTATTTGCATTGCATGACTGACTAGGTTTGTGAGTACCTCTATGAATGAGTGGCGGTGTGTGAGTGTCTATATAGGTATATGAGTGCATATAAAATTCTGTACTGAGTGACCATAAGTATGAGTGACTGTACGGGTAAGTGAGTGGATGTGTGTATAAACCTAGGAATCAGTGAGTGGGTATGTAGTTATTGGTGTTGGAGTGGGTGTATCAATGGTTATATTAGGGTGTGAGAAGATGCATCAAATTATCACATGGATGATGTCATCAGTGATGTAATTTGAGATGTCATCAGTGATGTCATCAATGATGTCACTGACCATGTCATGAGTGGTGTAATATGTGATGTCATCAGCAGTGCATTGTGGGGGCGCGAGTTATAGTTAGCTGAACTAACTATAACGGGGAATTTCTCTGGTTTTGTACAAGTGAAATTTCCAACTAACTATAACTTTCCCTAAAACCTATGTTTTTTTCTGTGATTTTCAAAGGTTTTTTAACTGCTAATTTGTAACTATAACATGCCTGAAACCTATGTTTTTTTAAGTGAATTTAAAAGGTTTTTTAAATGCTAGTTTCTAACTATGCCTACAGAGGTAGGACATGTGACAAAAGAAGAAAAAACGCACAGAAAGAAGCAAAAGAAATGCAGAAAGAAGCAACAGAAGTCCACAAAGACGAAGAAAAGTGCAAGAAGGAGCAAGGCATGTGCAGAAAGAACCAACAGCGTAGCAGAAAGAGGCCTTGTTGCAAAATCATCCTGTGCCCATAACTTTTTCAGACGGGTACTGGTGGTAACTGACTCTGACTAACCAGGACTAGAGCCAGTACTATGCTAAAAGACACTTAGAATACAGTGAAAACACCTACATACACTAAGGAACACTATGCATTGGGGTTTACCTGTGATTAGGATGACCTCCTCTCTCAGGCCCTAGTACATAATAGGGCAGGGGGGTTAAAACTACCTCTAAGTCAGAGGTGCAGAAATATGCTACTTTAACTAGTAGTCGCATTTGCAGAGTGGTGGAGAAAGGGTGCTGGGTATCCAACCAACGCTCAGGAATTCCACTGCGTAGGACTTACAGGAGGTACCAGGAGGGATTATTGGCCCCCAAACTCCCTCATGGCTAAATTGGACTTTATCCCCCATCCCGTAGTCTGCCAGGAGGCACGTTTGCAGTGTGGTAGAGAAAGGGGACCATGGCCTCTGAATACGTCTTAGCAATCCCATTGTGTGGTACTTAAGGAAGGTGACAAGAGGGGTAGTTGGCCCCCAAGGACATCCTTGGGGGCCAACTTCCCAAACGATTACCTCCAGTCAGTCCCACACAGCAGCACTGGTAAGTACTCATACCAGGCCACACCCACTTTGCCCACTACTCTATAAACGCGCTCCCTGGCACGCTCTTGGATGGGGATTGAAGTCCCCTTCACTGCTGGAAGTCCTTTAGGGGCCAACTAGCCTACCTTTTATCACCAGTAAGCCCCACGCAGTGGGATTGGTGAGAGGTAGACAAAGGCCCGCCCCCTTTCTCCACCACTCTGCAAACGCGCCCCATGGCACGTTGTAAGTTGGTTGGATTAAGTCCCCTTAAATCCTGAGGGTCCCTGGGGTCCAACCAGCCCACCAGGTACCTCCAGTAAGCGGCACAGAGCTGCATTGCAGAGAGGTGTAAAAAGGGGCATGGCCTGGACCACCTCTCTGCAACGCAGGCCTGTGACGCTTACTGGAGATACCTGGTGGGCTAGTTGACCCCCAGGGGCCCTCAGGGTTGAAGGGGAATTAATTCCCCAACTTAAAAGGCGCGGAGATTGCGGAATGTATATATATATATATATATATATATATATATATATATATATATCCTCCCTCATTTTATAGACAAATATTCACCGAATTAATATAAAGTCTTTGGGAATTCATGACGACCATAAGGAGGAGTCTAAAGGTTTCAACTATACTACCATGTGTACTACCATGTGAGTTTAATTGTGTTGAACAACTACTTATGATGGATATAACATCAGTTGATAGTAGGAAGAGAGACACATAAGAAGTGTGTGTAACATCAGAGATTTTTTTATTTTAAATCCTGTAAAGATGTGTTATTGCAAATAATCATTTATTTTAAATGAGGAAAGGATGTGTGGTTACGAGCTAGAATGACTGGAAGAATGGTGATAAGATCTAGAATGAACTAGGAGGTGGAGTGAGGTTAAAAGGATAATCTTTGGACACCAATGGGATGCTCAATGAACTGAAGGGTAGATTGGAGTGCCATCATGTGTATATGAACCGAAAAAACATAACCAATTGCCAATACAGCTGCTATTTCCAAAGCTCATGTGTATATGAGCAGAGATTTAAAGGTCTGATTACAATTATTTTATGTCTTTTGTATAGGCATTATTTTTTTTAGACTGTAGGAGAGAACTATTTCATCCCGAAGAAGGTGGCTCTAAATATTGGGATCCCACCGAAACGCGTTGATGCAATACTTCAAACTAAATTTAACGTCTTAACCGCGGCGGCAATTACGCCGTGGTGTGGGTGTTCTAAAGAGTGGGCGGGGCTGCTTCGGCCATTGGCCGTTCGCAGCACCAGGGAGGGAGTGCTCCCGTTGGCCGACGGGAGAACGGAAGGGGTTAAAAGGTATTGAGTGATATAGTTGGCTGTGCAGTCTAAATATCGAGTTTTTTATTGATTGGACAGAATATCGAATGAGAAATATTGAGATGTAAGTAATATCGAGGTATTTTTTATCGAATTTAAAAAAAAACAATAATATCAAAGTTAGAAATATCGAGTCCTTAATATCGATTGTTTAAAATATCGTTTTTTTGTGTTAGGTAAAAATATTGAAACTTAAAATATTGTGGTCAATTAGGATGGCGGACGAACTTGCGTCCGTCCGCCGCCCCCGGGGTGGAGGGACCAACCGCTGGGGCAGCGGCGGTCCCTCCGTAGCAATTAGGATGTGACCACCACCCTGGCGGTCACATCCCGTATATTTTACATTGCGGCGGGTGCTGCTTTGAGCAGCACTCACCGCAATGTAAAATATGCATGTTTAACTTTGGCATGCACAACTTGGCAGGCACCGCGTGGTGCCTGCCACCTTGTGCATGCCAAAGTAGGGGGGGTACCAGAGGTACCCCCATGTGCACCCCCCACCCCCCAACACCCTGGGGGCTCAAAACGGGCCCCCAAACACAAAACACCACATGCTTTTCCACGGCGGAAAAGCCGCCGTGGAAAAGCATGTTTCCGCCTGCATCATAATATGGCTGGGGGTGTCTTGCAGACACCGCCACCATATTTGGGTACACACACCGCGGATCAGCGGCGCACGGACTTGCCGTCAGCCGCTGATCTCACCTCCATCCTAATGTGGCTGGTGGTGTTTTCGCAGTCCAAGGCGGTGAATCCGCATCCTCCAGGCCGGCGGTGGCTTCCGCCGGCCCGGAGGATGCGGATTCACCGCCATCCTAATCAGCCCCATAGAGTGTTAGAATATCGAAGGCAATAATATAGAGTGTCAGAATATCGATGTTTTAAATATAGACTATTAATAATGTCGACAAAGTTAGGTATTTGTAAAAAAAAATTATGTTTGTAAATTTATAAAATTAAATATAGATATAATTTTTATTTACATTTTTAAAAATATATATATATATTTTTATATATTATTAAAAAATTTATAATACATTTTAGGAGCGGGATGTGGGTTTTTAGGGGAATAGGGTGGGGAGTGTTTTAAAATATATATATTTGAATATTTTTATTTTTATTTTATAAACATTTTAAATATTTTAAATATTTTTGAAAAATGTATATTACAATTTAGGAGCAGGATGTGGGTTTTTAGGGGAATAGGGTGGGGAGTGTTTTAAAATATATATATTTTAATACATTTTTTTATTTTTATTTTATAAATATTTAAAATATTTAAAATATTTTAAAAAAATGTATAATACATTTTAGTAGTGGGATGTGGAATTTTAGGGGAATAGGGTGGGGAGTGTTTTAAAATAAATATAATTTAGTTGAATAATTTTGTTATTTTTATAAAATTTTAAATGTTTTAAATATTTTTAAAAAATGTATAATAAAATTAATGTTTGGTATGTGGGTTTTTAGGGGAATAGGGTCGGGAGAATTTAACAAATTTGATTTGGACTTTTTTTTATTTAAATTTTTTAATATTAATTAAAAAATGTAAAATATTTTTTTTAAAAATTAAAAATTTATGAGTGGGATGTGTGTTCTTTTTTAGAAAATGGGTGGGGAGTGTGTGAATTTTTTTTATTTTGTAAATTTAAAAATTTAATTTTAAAATAATTGAAATTTGTTTTTGGTATTGTTGTGTTATGTATGTTTTTAGGTGTGTAGGGTGTGTATTTTCTTAAAAATTGAAGTTTTTAATTTAGATTGTTTGTTTTTTAGAACATTTTTATTTAGAAAGTTTTGTTCTTAAATTGTGATTTTTAATTATAATTAAAATATGTTTTTGTAAATATTGTTTAAAAAATATTAAAATATTATAAATTGACATTTATTTTGGGGTTTTTGTGTAATAGTTTTATTTTTAAAATAAAAGTTTACATTTAAATTTTACAATTTTAAAGTTTAAAATATTTTTACAAAAATTTCAATTTTTAAAATATGAAAAATATTAATTATTTTTATTGGAAATATTAATTTATATGTGTTTAGTATGTATTACCTTTACAGATTTTATACTTGTTGGATTGGTAATAGTAAATTATATGGGTTTATTGTCCAGCACTTTCCCTGACTTTATACTCGGTGGAGTGGGAATAGTACATTATATGGGTTTATTGTCCAGCACCTTCCCTGACTGTATACTTGGTGGAGTGTGAATAGTAAATTATATGGGTTTAGTGTCCTGCACCTTTCCTGACTTTATACTTGGTGAGTGAGAATAGTAAATTATATGGGTTGACTGTCCAGCACCTCCCCTGACTTTATACTTGGTGGTGTGGGAATAGTACATTATATGGGTTGACTGGCCAGCACATTCCCTGTATTTATACTTGGTGGAGTGGGAATAGTAAATTATATGGGTTTAGTGTCCTGCACCTTCCCTGACTTTATACTTGGTGGAGTGGGAATAGTAAGTTGTATGGGTTGACTGTCCAGCACCTTCCCTGACTTTATACTTGGTGGAGTGGGAATAGTAAATTATATGGGTTGACTTTCAAACACCTTCCCTTACTTTATACTTGGTGGAGTGGGAATAGTAAATTATATGGGTTGACTGTCCAGCACCTTCTCTGACTTTATACTTGGTGGAGTGGGAATAGTAAATTATATGGGTTTAGTGTCCAGCGCCTTCCTTGGCTTAATACTAGGTGGAGTGGGAATAGTAAATTATATGGGTTGACTGTCCAGTATATACAATGATATTAACATTATTTAAATATACATTATACAGTACCATTTATAAAAATATATAAATTAATTATTATAACTTAAAGTAAGTGAAATTAAAATAATCAGACTCAAACATTTTTTTAATATTTTATTAAGTTCAAAAGAGGGTAATAAAATGAGAAAATAAAGTTATTGATATTTTTCACTGTTAAGTACACATTTTTATTTTGATGATATATAGTTTAATAACATATTTACATTATAGTCACAGTTGTGTATTGGTGAAAAAAATTGTTTTGTAAACACATTTTTAATACAATCATTTTTAAGTAAAGTAATATTTATTCAGTGTACATTTGTTTGTTTATTTCACAATTTATATTGTAAAAAAAGATTTATTTTACAAGTTATATAGAACAAATTTTAAAATTATTTTTTAATACAGTCTTTGTATATTGAATTTTTTTTTTAGCAAACATATTTATAGATATCACCAAAAAGAAGTAGGTATTGTTCACATTGATATCTAATTTACAATTGTATTTTTTGAAAGAAATTAATATTATTAATATATAAAATATTAATAATAATAATTTTTACAGAGGTAAAGTATTATTACACAGGTAATGTTTTTAGATTAATTATTTGTACATATAAAGAGTAAATGATAGTAACATGTATTACACTGTTTCATATTCATACAATCATATAAGTATTTTTTATTACAGTAAATGCTTGTTAAATTAATATTGAGTAATTGAAAATAACATATAGGACATTGTAAGTAATTTTTATAACATTGTTACTTTTTTAATAATTAAAAAAAATACAATAGTTAGATAATATTGACTTAAACATGCATTAAATCTATTTAGAAGGTTATTTAATGTTAATATGAATTGGACTATTTGTTTGTTAGGGACTATTTTGTAACCGCGTTACGTTATTTTGGGTAATTTCGACGTGGAAGAGCTCGCGGTTGGACGCTGTTTCGCGTGTGGAAGGGTAAGTTTAATTTTAAGTATATTATTTTACTTAGATATATAGGCCCCCATAAGGATGGCGGGCGGACTTTGTCCGCCCGCCATCCCATAGGTTAAAGGGACCGCCCGCCTTAAGGGCGGGGGTCCCGATGTATACATTAGGGTGCGCCCGCCACTGTGGCGGGCGCACCCTAATGTATACATCGGGACCCCCGCCGTGCTCACTGCACCGCCCGCCATAATGTTAAAAATGTATGCATGCATTTGCATACACGAAGCGGCAGGCACCGCGCGGTGCCTGCTGCTTTGTGTATGCAACTGCTGGGGGGTACCACAGGTACCCCCCCTGGGCCCCCCCACCCCTCCTTCACTCTGGAGGCCCGCAGGGGGCCCTCAGAGTGAAGACCGCATGCCTTCGATGCCGCCACGGAAAGGCATCTCTTTTGGCCCATACTAATATGGCTGTCGGTGTCTATTAGACACGGCAGACATATTAATCCTTTTCTGCCCCAGGGCGGAAAAGCGGCGGACGGTCTTTCCGTCCGCCCCGGTCCCCCTGCCATACTAATATGGCGGGGGGAATGCAGTTGCGGATGTCGGGCAGATTGCCCCCGCCGGGCCGGCGGTGGCTACCGCCAGCCTGGTGGGGGCAATCCGCCCGACATCCTAATGGGCCCCATAGTTTGAGTGTTTGTGGAGTGTGTATAGGTTTTCTAGTGTTGGGTAGTTGTAGGATGTGTGTGTTTTAGGCGGTAGTTACGGTTTTGGTTTTGGTTCCGGTTTCTCATTTTGAGCTTACTATGTTGAGGTAGCAATAGGGTTACAAATGTTAATTAACTGATATGTATAATGTTTAATAATGTTTGCAAATGTATGTTGGGGTGTATTGTATGTGGAGGTGGGTATGTTTATTTTCTATTTTTCAGGTACCTCGCGTGGATCTCATTTTTGGGAGAAGATTGCATTTTTTTTACTAAGAAGTGTGCAGATTATTATTTAATCTTTTTTAAACACACTTTCTTACATTTTCGCGTTTTCAAGGAGCGTTTCTTTCATTTTTAAACTATCTTCGGGTTTTTAATGGTTTATCGTTGGACCGATTTTGGAGAAGAATCGTTATGGATGTGTTTTTATTTTTTATTTTTCCATTTGGTTTCCTTGGAGCGTTTTTTTAGTTTTTGATAACTATTTTCGGGTTTTTAAGGGTTTTCGTGTGGATCGTTTTGGAGAAGAATGTTTTTGGACTTGTAGGTATTTTTTATGGGTTCCTTTAGATTGTTTGGATGGATTACTAGTATGGAAGCATTTCTTTCATTACAAAGGTTTGTCTTCAGCAACAAAGTGAGTAAGTTTTCTTCATTTATTTTTTGGGTGGGATTGTCAATTTATTTCTTAAAATATTTTATGTTATATGTTAGAAATTATAAGAAAACGGTTCAGATATATTTAAATACATTTTATTAAATATATTTGACAATTTTGTTACAGTTTCTAGCATGTATTTTATATATATATATATATTATGTTTAATATTTGCTCTGTATAGGTATTTTAGATATGTTTAAAGAATTGTTTTTGCTATTGTAGGCCTCTGGTTGTTGGGTATAGGGTAACTTGGTCTTGTAAGGTATTGTACATTTTTTTTGTGTGTTTAGTTAGCTTCGGGCCAATTAGTGTAACAGTTTGTTCCATTCGGAGTTCTTGGTAACTTTGCTCCTTTTGCAATGATTGGAGTAGTTTATGGAGTGTGGGGGTACCTCTGCCTGTACTTGCTAGGAAAGCATTGTGCCATCCTTCGACTGCGTTGTTACTTTTAGCCTGTTTATTTAGTGTACTTAGGTAGACGTTCCACCAGGGAATTTGGAATTTGGGTTGCCTTCTGTGTCCTGATCTGTGTAGCCTTCCTACCCATGTGTCTTCGTAGTAATCTAATAGATGGCTTAATTTTGTTTCATGTTTTTTATAATAGGGGCTGTCTATTAGTAGGTTGTAATGTTCTGCTATGTCTGTAACTGCAACGTAGGCTATTGCAATTATTTTTTTTACCTGGTAGGCAAAAGTGCTGTCATTGCAGTATTGGGAGCTTAAGTCAGATTTTTGTATATGTTTCCATATACATTGGTAAAAATGGTAGTAGCAACCTTGGATTGCTGTGTGAGGGTATGTTTTTAGGATTGAGTTTATCATTGCTTTCTCAAAGTCAATGATAATTTTTTGGGGGAAGTAATTATTTGTTTGTTCTTTTATTTTATTTAGTAGCTCAATATAGGTTGTTTGCTGTTTGTTGGGTAGTAGGGTATATATGAAGGGAATATTGCAGTTCTGATAGTGTCCATGGATTATGTATAATTGATAGAAAGGTTTTGGGCATACTGAAAATATACCATCAATCATCCATGTTTCTCATTGGTGTAATTTCACCATATTGTCTGCTGTAGCAAACATTATAATTCTTTTTTCTTTAGATGCATTGTCGTATAGGATGAAAGGTTCGTCATTATGAGTTATTTTTAGTTCAGGGGGAATTTGGACTTCCTCAAAGGTTTTTGGGGCAGGTGGAGTAGTTGTAGTTAATATTTGTTGCCAAGGTATTGTCCTTTTTAGAGATTCGATGGAAGGTAGTTGACTTGAAGCATGTTGGGGGAGTACTTTTAAGTGTTCTTTAAGGATAGTTGTAGTAGGGAGGTCTGTGCTAGTACTAGCTTCTTTTAGTGAGTCAAGCATTTGTCTAATTTCTATTTCTGTCACGTTGGGAGGGTGGTTATGTTCTGTTGTATTGGTAACAGTTGTTTCCTGTTTTATTGCGCGACCATAACATTTGTTACTGTAATATTTGTAAACACTTTCAGTTCATGCTGTTTTTCCAGTGTATATGTATAGCCCATATAACATAAAAGCATTTTGCCTTTCTGTGAAGCAATACATTTGGCTCCTTCAGTCATTTTTTTTCTTTGTTCTTTCTACAGTAAATAGATGTTACATAGAGATATTTAGTATTGTTTCTAAGTTAATTATTTGCATTCATAACATTTTCACTGTATATTTACCTGTTTCTTTGTTGTTTAGAGGGCCCTGCTGAGTGTTTGGATTCTTTACTTCTCTTTATTTTGTCGATGGTTCCGTTGGGAAAAGAAAATGAGATTTATTGTATATGTTTAGTTTTATATTAGTGGATTTTTTCCCATGAGGAAGTTTTCTTGCTACTTTTTCATTTAAAAGTTGTCTCTGTTATTTTAGTTTATATGCTTACTTTTGTTTTATAGTTGATATAGTTGTAAAAGTTGGGTTTTTTTCTGGTTATTTTGATATATCTGCAAGACATGGTAAGATGGAAAGAAAAGGTATAAGTTATTGTTGTTTAAATGTTTATTTTTAGTTTTGAGTGCTAAGTTTAGTAGCTATTATAAGGTGGTGGTAATTACTTTTCTTTTGTGTAGTCTTTTTTTTTAATGTAGCAGGTTTCTCCTTTGCTGAAAATCTGGCAGAGTGCTCCCTTCTTCACGTTTTGTGGTGCAAAGTGTTATCTAGTTGTCTATTTGCTTTCTTTTTATAGTGTTTCTAAAATGTGTTGGTTGTTTTCATTGGTTGGCCTAATTATTTGGTGTTTATTATTGGTTGCTTGAGAGTTTTTGATTTTTTTTGGCAGTAATGTGGTTTATATGGAAGATGCCAATTACTGGTTTTTTTTTGTGGAGCCTTTTTATTTTAATCTTTTTTTTATAAATCATTTCTAGTGTGAGATGTATAATGTTTTATATGTTAATATGATGTGAATGTATTGTATTTTAGAAATGTAATTTTGTTAACATTTTTGGATGTTTATTTACTCAGTGATTATAGTATGTTTACTTTTATATAATTATGTTGAGGTATCTTAACATTTACCATGGTATTTTCGTTAATTATTGTGTTTTTTATGATATATATAGAGGTCGATAAAATGTTTTTCTATATTTTTGTGGTCTATATTTTTGTTTTCGATATTTTAGCTTATTTCTTTATATGTGTTGACAGTCGATATTTAATGTTTTCGATATTTATTACTTTCGATAATGTTGGTATCGATATTTTTAAGTTGCGATATTGTGAAGTCGATATTTGTGTAGTTACTTGTTTAAGTATGTGTAGTCGACATTTTTGTGTTCAATATTTTTACTTCTATATTTTGGTAAGTCGATATTCGGTCTGTCGATATTGTTTCAGTGATCCATACAGTTGATATCAATGAATTACGGATACCCTGTTCTCCAGATCATGACCAAATAGATTAGTGATTCTAAGACAAAAGTGTTTGTCTACTGTATTCTCCTGGTTTTTGTTTGTATATGTGTATCTTTTGGAATTAGTAGTTCTTTTTTTTTACAGCTGTGTACTAAAAGAGAAATGTGATTGTCCACTGTATTATTCTTATTGCTGTTTGACTTCTCGGCTATGCACTTAGAGGATTAGTTGTCTTTTTTACAATATGTAAATAGGATTCATAACTCTTACAGTTTGTTTTTAAATAATTGTTATAATTTGCGTACAAAAAATATTTTTGTTTAGCACAGATATTCTGCTTTCTATAAATAAAGAAAGAATTGCACAGTCATGGGTTCTACGTTGATGTCTCCAGGGTATCATAATCTATGATGAGTGAAATTGTGGGTAAAGTATGAAGTGGTTGTGAGATCTAATGAGGCATATCGAAGGGAGTTTATTTATATGACTGGATAGTCTGAATGTGGTACCCTCTCCCTTTGGATAGTGTGTCCCTCTCTGTTTTTACAAACCCCTTCAAGAGCAGCCAGACCTTCAGACCCATCAAGGGGTGTCTGTTTTACTTAGAGGCTGCAGGTAGGGTCAGGCAAGTCAATCCCAAGACCGACTCCCCTTCTAGCTATTGGCGAGGATGAAGATCTTGGGGTCTGGCACCCAAAAGACCCCTCCCCTGATCTTGAAACCTCTCAGACAGAGTAATCGAACTTGATAGTTGAACCTCCCGTTCTCCCAGGCCATTTCTAACACATTCATTTACCAGGTGGAAATACTCAATGTCGGGCTCCTTATCAGCTTGGGGGCTAACTTGAATGGCTCCCGGGCAAAACAGAGCAAGGCTGGGCATTCAATTTCCAGGGTTTACAGGATAGTCAAAATTTGCAAAAACTAGCCTCCTTGGGAGGCATCATTATTATAAGACGCATGCGAAAAAGACCACTGCAAAATATCCATAGGTTGCGGCCTAGATAGAACCACCTCCTCCTTTCCACTAACTTCCTGAGTGACAACCAAACCACCTGCCCAGCAGTCTTCATTTGAGTGGACAACTGTTGATTGCTCGGGTGGAGGCAGTGACAGACAGCTTCACCACCCGGATTTCTTGACCATCAGGCCTATGCTTGAATCTATCCTCTGTACCAACTGAGGACAACATTTCCACTTTCACTTCCACGCAATCAATTCCATTAAATCCATCCTTGTTGACATCAATTTCACTCAATGATTTGATGCACCCCCTCATTCATCTCTAGAGCACCAGGAACTGGACGTCTTACTTTAAAATACTTTGTGATGAAGTCTCTTAGAGAGGTGGGTATCCCTACAATGGGTCTCATTGATTTAGGAGCCTTATGGCTATAAACTGCTGCTTGAGGACCTTTCATCTCCATAGAATGGGCAGCAACGGTCTCAGGAATGAAAGACCTAGATGAGGACTTCTCTCCCAATTATTGTAATGAAGGATCTGGGTGAAACATCCCAAGACTTTTGAGTTAACCAGGGGAGTGAGAAAGTAGCCAAGGGGTTACAGATGGTGTAACGGATGGAATTCCATTGGGGGAACATACATTTGGGAGACCATCCTGGTACTGAAATGGACCTTAGTCACCCCTTTAGTTTAGAAGGCCCCTCTTGAACAGTCCATCTTGCTTGCCCCCGCCAAGACCGCTTCCAATGCTTGACATTAAGCAGAATCATTATGGAAAACCAGCTGGGCAATAACTATTACAAGGGATTTATCTAGTCTTTGTATCTGCTTGATCATAACCGTGGTCACTTCTTCCACATTATTTGTAAATTGGAAATTGGACATGTATTTATAAAGTTCTTACGACCCCTGAGGCATTGAAGTGCTTTTTTGGCGAGTAGCATGCTAATCCAAGACCGAAGAAATGTATTTTTCTTTCTTGTGCATTAGTTGTGTTAGGTTTGTGCTCTTGATTTCATGTGTGTTTAGTAGATTTTGGGGGTACGTATAGAATGATAAGATTGGATTCAAAAGAGGAGTTTGGAGTAAGTAGTGGTGTGCCTGCTTGTTAGTTTTGTGGCATGCCTAACAAGCATTTTCAATGCAATAGGTCTTGCATTTGTGATAATAATACCTTTTATTTATGTGTTTTTAAAAACAACATATATATATAAAAGGCATTGTTATTTGTAATATAAAGAGCTCAAACTCTCGCAAATGCGAGAGCACTTTAATATTGGCCGCACCCCTTTTTTTAGACGCTGCTCAGCATGGAGTACAGTGTGCAAGAGAAATGCAGTGAAAGACCTTCTAGAGACCCTCAAGTTCAAGTAACAAATGTTCTTTATTTAAAATAAATTGGTGTGTTCATCCAAGGATGTAATAGTGATAATAAATTAAATCTAAAGTGCAGAAATATGTTGTCATGGTAATTGTTTGATTTCATAGATTTAATAGCATGTGTGAGTGAGAACAGTTAATGTTGTGTGTTTACCAAGGTACGTAAAAATGATGTGCGCCAAGGTTTTTATTTGCCACAGTAAAGTAATTTGGGTTGTCGCACGTGTTAACAAGAAAATGCATGAAGGAAGATGCAATTGTTCAACAATTTTTTATTTTAAATGATTGTAAAATAGGAAGTTATAATTAATGTTTTATTGAAAATGTATGCTTTTTTATGATAACACAAAAAGCATATAGAATATTAAAGAAAGGGTAGCAAGTCATCTTTTATATACATTTTTTATAAATGTACTTTTTTGCCCTTGTGGTTCTTTATTTGACACCCATAATGTAAAAGAAGTAAAGGGTAAACGTTTTCCCATGCACCCATTTAATAACCACATAAATTATGTTGGGAACGGACATAGCACTTTAAGTTCTACAGTGATGGGAGAGTAGGAGAATATAAAAAAGGTACATACAGCTATAAAGGGGAATGAGGCAGTGTAGGTGTCTGTGCCAAGAGTTCATTACAGTGTCTCAGTTAAACTATCCTGGGAGGAGAAAGGCTTTCAGGTCCCTGGTGAAGGTAGCCAGCGAGGCAACAGTGCGTAGGTTTGGAGCTAGTGAATTCCAGCTTCTGGCAGCGCTTCATGAGAAGGAGTGTGCCATCAGTTGTTTCTTTTTAAAGGCTGCGGGTTCAAGGAGCATTGCTTCGGTGTTTCGCGATGGTGAGGTAGCAAAGTGTTTTGTGCAGTTGTTGCAAAGATATTTGTTTGTAACCCGCCAGGCATCATGTTCAAGTAATGCAGGGCTAACTCAATCCTTTGATCGCCCTGATATTGGTAAATGAGCATCTCAGAAAGCTCTGCTACTTATCAACGCACTTTAACAAGAGGCAAGAAACAAATTAATTCCTATTCTATGCTACATAAATAGTCATTTTGTGTGATTCTGGCACCCAGCCCTACATATACACAATCTAGGGGAACCAACCATTAAAACGCATTCATTGCAACACACTACCTTTACAACGCAGATGTTACAATGCAGCTGCCTTTACATCACATGTCATTACAACGCATGTCACTACAACGCATGTCACTACAACGCATGCCATTACAACCATGCCATTACAACACATACCATTAGAAAGCATGCCTTACAACGCATTATAAGGTAAGTAATGGAGATTTTTTAGTTTATGGGTGGGTATGGGTTTTGGGGTACATGGGGATAGTATTTTTACCCCTACACTATCCAACATTTACCTACTGTTGCACTCACTGGAGTGGGATTAGTAATTTTTACCCCTACACTATCCAACACTTACCCCACTGTTGCCCCAAAAGTATTATGCGTTGTAATAGTATGTGTTGTAATGGTATGTGTTGTAATGGTAGTTTCTAAAAGTGCGTTGTAATGGCATGCGTGGTAACATCATGCATTGTAATGGTAGTTGCGATGTAAAAAGTGCGTTGTAATTGTTTTCGTTGTAACATTATACATTGACAATCTAGTGCCCTGACTGTTTTGGTCAGTGCCTCATCCGAAGACATACCTTGCCATAAATACTGCTGACTTTGCTAGGGCCAAAGTGTCTTCACTGATCCTACGGATACAGTTCACATGAGCTTGCCACAGTAGACTTGCTTTGTGCCTCTCGTGGTCTCAGCCGGGGTGTGGACAGCTTGGAAGTGGTGTTGCTGGGTGATGGTTTACGCCTGCCTCTCTCTGCAATTCCAAGCACTCACTCCGACGGAGAGCCAAAAGAAATTCATGAACTCCCCTCTGGTCAAGGACAGCCATGGAGCATACCAGAGGAGGGGCTGTATGTCAGGCCTGGAGGTAAAGAAGCACGTCTGAGCCATATGTCAGGCCTGGAAGTAAAGAAGCATGTCTGAGTATGTGATAAAAATGTGTAGCCCCGGAGATACGAGGGTTGTGGTCTCTAGATGGGGAAGAGGACAGACAAACTGCTGGATTTAAACCTAAGCTGGGATGCCTTGGAGAGATGCCTCTCCGCACCACACTGCGAGCCACCTGGCTAGGGTCTGCTGGGGAGGCCGAAGCGAGAAGGACTAAAATGAGAGGAGACTGTCTACTGTACACTGCGAGCTCCCCTGGCCTGGGTCTGCAGGGCGAGGATGAGTGAGAAGGAAAAACACAAGAGGAGCCCTCAGCTCTGCACTGCGAGATCCCCTGGCCAGGGTATGTGGGGTGAGGCTGAAGTGAGAAGGAACAAGCATTGGCAAAGCCAATGGGACTTGCCTCTGAAAGGCGTTATCAGACATTTTGGATTTGCCAGTGCTTGTTGGTGATGCCAGATGCTATCGGCAGAAAGGAAACAATGCTTGTTGCCAGTGCTGTTCACCAGCGCAAAAGCGCATGACTTCTGCAGCCAGGTGGTGTCGGTGCCAACTAATACTGAATGAAGTGGCCACTATTGCCCCGGCTGCTTGAAAAGAGAAAGCGTGCATGGAGCGCTGAGTGTTATGCAAAGCACGTCGTGCCTGCAGTAAAAGAAACTCAATAAATAAAATAGTGCTTACAGACTAAATAACATGTACTCTATAACAACCGAAGTAAAAGGGCCAGTCACTATGGGAGGTTACAAATGAAGACAAGGCTGTACTTAGGAGGGACTAACAAGCCTATTTATGACTAAGAAGCCAGCATTTACGAAGGACAATTACACAAGCCAATGACAAATATGGGCGGAGAGTGGGCCGGGTTTCTATTCCAGTACAGCAAATCTCGCAGAGCAGCACATGAAAGTTTGAGAAGGATGTTTAGGATTTCACTGTAGTCAGAAAGGTTTAATATATAAACATGATTCTTCTTAAAGTTATGTTTGCTTGATTAAACCCTCTATATAAATATCATTATGTACATTGAAGCATAATTATTTACATGGTCCGCTCTCCAAATTTATCTTGTGGTACATTTTTTATGATTTTAAATAACTGCAATTAACTTATATATACATGCATATACACATGTCACTTACTGGAGTCATTATATCAGAGGTCTTCAAACTTTTTTGGTCGAAGCCCCCCTAAGCAAAATGTTTTGCGGTTGGGCCCCCTGCAAAACTGTACGGCAAGGATTGGGAGAGCAGGAGGGACATGGCTGCATGCAGAAGGCGTGGCTTATGAGATGATTTCAGGAGTACGTTTTCTATAGTTCATAAACCACACTAAATTTGAGACTTATAAAACAGCAAATGCATCAAACGAAAACACGTATTGTCCAAAAAACTGCTCCCCACAATTGGGTTTGTTTGTGAGCCCCTCACACCCTTAGACCCCAATGCAACTACACCTGCTGTACTAATGATAACTGCAGTCCTGAGTAGTAGGCCATCTCCTCTGCATCTTTCACCTCCTCCCCATCATTCCTGACCATCACTCCAATCTTGAAACAGGCTCTCTGTCCTGTTAAAAAAAGAGCCTCCATGTTGTATCCCTTTCTTCTGCAAGGGTGCCCTTGGTCGCAATGCTAGAAAGGAAAATAATCTCCCATGCCCCTTTTTTAAAGCTAGACAGTCATAACGGTGATGCAGTGGCCGCTCAAACTCCTGGGCCCCAACCCTGCTGCATCTGATTCTTTAATGATAACCAACAGTGGCCACTTAGACACCTGGCAGCAGTACCTGCTGCGCTGCTGAACGGCCCTTAAGAAAAAAGGAAAAGACCACTTATATTGTCCCCTTCCTTGGGGTATCACTCTGAAGAAGCTGTCTCTGGCCATTTGTAAGATAAACAAAAGAAGAGTGTCCCTCAGAGAAGCGTTGTAGCATGTAAGATTCGAGGCCAGTTGTAAGTGGTCAGATACACAGACCAATTTCACGAAAAAAAACAAGATTTTTTCAAGAAACCCTCACTCACCCTAGTGGTGACATGCTTCATCATCGGGTCCACCGGGAGAGATCGAATACCTCCCCGGTGTGCTGCGACGCCAGGAGACTGCGGAGCAGGTTCTTGTGAGGGTAAAGTGTGAAAAAAATTAAGTGAATTTAAAAAAGACCTCTCTTTAATAGGGAAACACAAGTATATTCTATTTGGTTAGTTCTCCCTACACATAGTTAATTTTTAATATGTCAGGTTGACCAGCCAATAAATGATTTTTTGGTACAACCCTGGACATTTTTAAATTCACTTAATTTTTTTCACACTTTACCCTCACAAGAACCTACTCCGCAGTCTCCTGGCGTCGCAGCACACCGGGGAGGTATTCGATCTCTCCCGGTGGACCCGATGATGAAGCATGTCACCACTAGGGTGAGTGAGGGTTTCTTGAAAAAATCTTGTATTTTTTCGTGAAATTGGTCTGTGTATCTGACCACTTACAACTGGCCTCGAATCTTACGTGCTACAAAGCTTCTCTGAGGGACACTCTTCTTTTGTTTATCTGATAACTGACTGGGGTCTAAGAGTGCCCTATAACCCTATCTCTCCCTTTGTTGATTGATATCTGGCCATTTGTAAACATACACATTAGTCCCCATACAGTGCTCTCTATTCTGGGCCATCTATTTGACAACATCCATGAATCTCGCTCCTTTCCTCTTTCTCCTGGACCATTACTCTAATGCCCCAGGGGTCGAGAGGATTAGGGCTCTGCATCTGAATGCAACCCAGCTGGCCTTGTACCTGCCTCCCAATGAACATAGCTATTACAATAAAAACTGTCCCTGAACAGTTAATGCTGACTTTGAGGTGCCTCTGCCTGAAAGTGAAGGGTGTGGTGGTAGTGCAGAAAGTTAGAGAAGAAACCAGCCTTCTTACCAGCCTTAATTGATTGAGTCACATAAAGCCAGGGTCACCAGAATTACGAGTTTCTGCAGCAGCAGTGTTTTCCACATAATTATGAGTTTACCACATTTGCTACATAATCCATCATCTGCTGAAAAATCTGCAGAATTTAGCCCAACAAATTGATTCCAGCTCAAATGGAGCAAAAATTTCTTAAAACGTGACACAGTGTTCAGGAGCAGTGGAAGGCCTTTTGCAAAGATTGACTGGTAATCTTGTAGCTGCCTATTGCTGTATTTGAGTGTTAAACTGGTACTAATGAGGTGAAATATTGCTCCTAACAGCATAACCATGAGTTAAAATGTCAAAATAATGAAGAAATGCTAACCACAAAATGTGCTGCATTGTGCCGCATAATTTATCTTTTCTTGCTGCATAATTTATTCAACCATGCTACATTATATGGTTCCTCTCCTGCTGAATAATTCCAGTAGCTCTCCTTAAAGCTTCATGGTGGCAAATAATGATTTTGTTTGAGATGTAATGTTGGGGTGTTATGCTGAATAATGGAGACACATAAAAATGTCTGCATTAGATATAGTCTGATTACTCATTACTAAAAACTATATTTTGTAAAAACTTGTTTTATCTCAAACACTGCATCAATTTGTAGCACACTAGCTTAGACTATGTGAAATACTATTTTAAAATACTGACTTACATATTTACAGTGCTTTCTGCCACAGGCTGTGACCTCATAGCACTATAAACAGGGCCTCCGGAATTATATGGCAGTAGAAGGGCAAATTATGCAGCAGGGTTAACAACATTTTGCAGGAAGCAAAGGCAAATCATGCTAAATAATGCTGAACATTTTCCGATGGCATTACTGAATTATTTCCCCATTTTTACACTTGTTAACACTGTCCTGGCATATTTCCCTTCACAAGTACCAGTTTAATTCCCACATATAGCAATAATGCACTTAAATTACTGTGAATACACAAAAGGAAGACATTGTTTTTAGCAACATCTTTGACCCTGCCAGCACACTCTGTGACTTCTGACCCGAAGGCACTCCGATCACAGTTTTGACTTCAAGGGCACTGAGTAAATGAAGACAGCCTGGAAATGCAGATTCCAGTCCATCTTCATTTACATGTGTTTGCAGAGGCATTTGCTCCTCCCTGGGAAACCATCCACGCCTCCCCCGGGGGGGGGGGGCGCACCCCACAGTTTGAAGACCTCTGCTCTATAGGTACACCTATGTATGCATAGATGCAGCAATTTTGACATGAACTCAAATACACATGTAGGTCGTGGTGTAATATATAGTTTTTCCCAATATATAAATGTATCTGCCTATAATAGGGTTAATAGTTCAAAATACAATGATGTGTACTTTTACAGTAACAACTCTTTTCCATACTGTGTGAAGTATAGTTTGTCATGTCTGAGTATACTGTTGTGGTATATTCTTGAGCTGTGAGTGTAGTCGTCATGTGGGGAAGAGCCAGCTCTTGATTAATCTTCTGAAGTGGAGATGGTTGTCTTTGACTCCTATGTTTATGGGTTGGGAATTTTATAGTTTGGTTGCTTGAACAGAGAAAGATGTTCCACCCATGCTTTTTTTCATGTATGTAGGAAATATGAGGCGGGAGCCATTCTTGAGCCTAGGTTCCTTTGTAAATATTTACTGATTTTCTTCCTAACCAAGGGTGATATTTTGCCATGTATTGCTTTGTTTGTTATACTGTTAGATCTGTCTGCTTAGGGTGGTCTTCACACAAACGTTTTGCCTTTACCCTGCACTTTTTGCTGAAATTAGTTTTTGTTAACTCTGGGTTTTTGTGCACTTTAACACTGCTAAGTGGTGCTAAGTTGTTTGATCACTCTCTCTTAAAAAAATAATAATTGGCGTATGCCTGAATGGCATACTTAATTTACACATCCCTTGTATAGTGGTATAGAATAAAACCATGGCATGTAAATTAAATGCTACTAGTGGGACTGCAGCACGTGTTGTGCCTCCCACTTAAGAAGCCCTTTAAAACACATAACAGGCTTGCCATTAAAGCCTGAATGCAGTTTTAAACTGCAATTCGACTTGGCAATATAACTCCTTGCAAGCCTTAAACTCCCCTTTGATTGCATATAAGTCATCCCCAAGGTAGGCCATCGGCCCATAGGGCAAGGTGCATTGTAATTAAGAGGTTGTACATGTACTGTTTTGTTTTACATGTCCTGGTTGTGAAAAACTCCTAAATTCATTTTTCACTACTGTGAGGCCTACCTCTCCCATAGAATAACATTGGGTTGCTTTATTATATTCCATAAGTGCCAACGTTTGTTTGGGAACAGGTAAATAGTTCATGTTTGGTGTCAGAGAAATTGTAATTAAAAATCCTCATTGATTATTAAATTGAATTTTAAGCTTAATGTTGAAAAAGCCCCTTTTAGAAAGTTGTCATTTTCCTGCCCTAAATATTGGGTGCCTCATCCTGTCATTTGGTCACGACTAGGTGTTGTTGACAGTTGGACTTTGTTTATTCCTTCCAGACTGCCACACAATAGATGGATTAGGTGTCCCTGGACGGGCCATCAAGTGGCAGGATGGTGTGGGGTTGGAGCTGGGCCCAACTCCATCTGCAACTGAATAGACTGTGCTCTGCTCAGCAGCGGCCCATGCAGGTAAGAGTGGTAGGGCATTGCGGCTGGGTGGGGGGGATTTTGACAGACGACGATGAGGGGAAATTAATTATTTATTTAGTTTCCCCTCGTGGTCGTCTATCGAACCCCCCCCCCCCCCCCACAACCTGGCCCACCGCTCTTACCTTCACGGGCCGCTGCTGGCTCTGCCTTCATGCAAAGGTTTTTTTTTACCCAGCATTCCTAGCAAAGCTCAAACTCTGCCCAAAGAACACATTTTCCGTGCATGTTTGTGAGGAAAAGTCCTAGAATCTGCAGGCAGCCACAAGTCTCCTGAGAAAAACAGTGCCTCACTTGTGTGGGCAGGCCAAGTGCCCGCGGCACAAAAGGGCACCAAACGCATCGTAAACACATCACATTTTTTCACTGAAAAACAATGTGTTTTTTGCATCGTTGGTTACTGTGGATTTTGGGCCCCAGCTCAGCCAATACCTAGAGAAACCTACCAAACCAGTACATTTTTTAAAAACTAGACACACGGGTGGCGTCTCTGTTGGTTCAAACAAGCTGCACCTCTTACAAAGGGACGGTGGGGTGGCGGTATGATTACTCAGGGCTTACTCACCCTTTGGGCTGCTGGGGAAGGCTCTCACACACACAGAGGGTGGGCCGGGCAGGTGAACCTCTGGAGCCTGGCCCACTCCTCGCAATGACAACCCACGAGGCCTGATTCTGGGTAGTCAGCCAACCAGGGTTCATATGTCCAGTGTACGACTAGGAAGCCCTTCCCTGTTGGGCTTACAAGGTATTCCCCACATGGCGGGGCAGGTTCTCTGCATGCTCGTTCTGGAGTGATCTCTCCATCGAGCGGTGAGTATGCAGGGATGAAGTTCCCTTCTTCCTGTAGGGTGACGGCTTCACTGGGCACCATGGCTCCAGTCAAGGTGAAGCGCTCAGCAAGCACTGTTCAGGGACAGTTTAAAGGCCTGAAATAAAGCGTTCCTCAGCCCTAATGAGGAAATCAAGCACTAACCACTGCTTGTTTGAGGAATACAGTGCTCACCATGCACTGTTTTGCAAACTTTGAAAGAACAGTCCAGTCCTTTCTCTGCACTACAGAGAAGCAGCAACTGCAGGCCAACCCAACGCACACATATTAAGGGTCAGCGCTTCTCACACAGCTCTTCAGTTCTTTTTCTAGGCAGGTTTCTTTTGATCCAGCAAGGATCCAACAGAAGGCAAGTACACACAAGCCCCTGGAGATATTCTCTTGCAGGATACCACAGCAGGCCAAAAAAAGTCACTCCTTTTCCTCTACCCACAGATAGAAGCAGCAACTGCAGGCCAACCCACCTCTCACACAACTGAAAGGGTAGCGTTCATCTCACAGCTGTTTAGCTCTTCTTGGCAGGGTCCTCTTGTTTCCAGACGTGATCTAATGTTCTGGGGTTTCAGGTCCAATACTTATACCCCATTTTTTCATTGTATCTGTGTTTCAGAATCCCTGAGCTCAGTACAAACCAGTTCTGTCATCCCTGGTCCAGCTTGACCTCAGGAGGTGGAGACAGCATTGTGCAGAGGAGACACAGCCTATTCAGGTACTAGTGAAAACTTCTCCCAACACTCTAAATGCAGAGAGGTCTATTCCGCTGGCTATGAGTCACCCAGGAAAGGCAGAACCCCCTTCAACCCCCCTTGTGGCTGTCTAGAGTGAATGCACATCCCATGATCTTGTATTTGTATTTGTATTGATAGATTTGTAGAGCACATGGCTACCTGAGGGCTTCCCCGTGCTGATGATGGGTGCAGTAGTGAGAACGGAGCCCATTAGTGGTTTAAGGAAAACAACCAGGTCTTAAGTTTTTTTCTGAAGACAAATTAATTTTGCAATGCTCTTAGGTCAGGCATCAGCTCGTTGCACAGTTTTGGAATCAAGTGTGCAAAGGATCTTTCTCCCCATCTTGATCTTTTGATTCTGGTTGTGCGGAGAAGGTTTAGATGGGAAGCCCTTAGTAGTCTAGTGGGGACAGGGGCAGATATCAGATTTCTGAATTTTTCAAGGCCTTTTCACTCCAAAACCAGACGGTGAACACACAAACAGGCAGAGGCATACAGAATGGTAAAGCAAGTAAAAGCCCACTTTCTAACAGTGGCATTTTCAAACACACAATTTAAAAAGCACTTTCACTAAAAGGTGTGCTATTAAATTCTGAGGGGGTTATTTACAAGCCCCTTGCAACACTTTTGCGTCACTTTTCCCATGTTAAAAATGATGCAAAAATGGTGCAAGAGGCTTGTAAATAAGCCCCTGAGTTCAGAGAGCCTCAACTCAATTTCTCAATCTTGTCCCAGTGTAAAGTTACACATGTAAGATGTTACAAGGCAGCTCCCATGTTAACCTATGGGACAGACAGTCTTTCAGTAGTGAAAAACAAAATGCACAGTATTTCACTATCAGGACACGTAACACACACCAGTACATGCCCTACCTTTAACATTACACTGCACCCTGCCCATGGGGGTACCTTGTGCCTACCTTAGGGGTGCCTTACATTTAAGAAAAGGAAGGTTAGGGCCTGGCAAGTGGGTGCACTTGCCAGGTTTACATGGCAGTTTAAAACAGTGCACGCAGACACTGCAGTGGCAGGCCTGAGACACATTTCTAGGGCTACTCATGTGGATGGCACAACCAGTATCGCAAGCCAAATATGCTAATCATGGATAACCAATCATATCACAAAGAACCTATGCACTATAGCACTGATCGGCAGTGGTAATGTGCCCAGAGTCCTAATGCCAATAAAAGCAGGGTCAGAAAAGTAGGAGGCAAAAGGCAAAACGTTTGGAGTTAAACCTGCAAATAAGGCCAGGTTCAACCGGAATCTAACTAAAACAGCACATTTTTGAAAAGTGGACGCCCGGTTGATTTCAGGGTGGGGTCACTTGCGTGGCTGTAACCAGGTTATTTTACCCAGCATCCCCGGCAAATCTCAAACTTTGCCAAAAACTTTGCCTTGCATTTCTGTGAGTAAAAGTCATGGAATCTTCAAGCAGCAACAAATTTCCCACCACCCAGTGTTCCCTTTAGTCTCCTGAGAAAAATAGTGCCTCACTTGTGTGGGTAGGCAAAGTGCCCATGACACGAAAAAGCTGCCAAATGCAACATAGACACATTCATTTTGCACTGAAAAACAATGTATTTTTTGCAATGTGCGTTGCTGTGAATTTCGGCCCCAGCTCAGCCAGCACCTAGGGAAACTTACCAACCCAGCACATTTGTAAAAACTAGATGCACGGGGGAGTCCAGGGTGGGGTGACTTGTGTGGTTCAATCCAAGTTTTTTACCCAGAATTCCTGCAAAGCTTAAACTTTGCCTAAAAACTAATTTTGCTTGCATTTCTGTGAGAAAAATTCCTGAAATCTGGAGGCAGCCACAAATGTGCTACCTCAAAGTGTTCCCCCGAGTCTCCCTCAAAAAAGGGTGCCTCACTTGTGTGGGTGGGCCAGGTCCGTGCGACAGGGAAGGGCCCAAAACGTGTTGTGAAGACATCGAAATTGTCTATTACAAAACAACCTGGTTTTGCAAGGGGGGTACCGGCGTTCTTGGGTTCAGGCTCGGCAGATATCTAGGGAAACATGGCAAAGCCAGACATTCCAGAAAACCAGATGCCTGGGGGAGTCCAGGGAGGTGTAGCTTGCATGGATTCCACAGTGTTTTCTTGCACAGTGTCCCATACAAATTTCTAATCTAGCTAAAAAGTCACATTTTCCCCACATTTTTATGTGGGAAAGTAGTGGAATCACCAGACCGGCACAAATTTCCTACCACATAGCGCTCTCCAAGGTCTCACGATAAAAACTGCTCCTCACTTTGAGTGGGTGGGCCTAGTGCCCTCAATAGGAAAGGGCCCAAAACATATTGTGGTGATAATGATAACAATCGTAGGTATACTAATTAGTCCTGGGGACAGCAACCATGTTGGGAAACCTATCAAACTCAGACATTTCTGAAAAGTAGACATCAAAGGGAGTCCATGGAGGTGTAGCTTGTGGGGATTTCCCAAAGTTTTGTTAACCAGAATTCCCTGCAAATGTGAAACATTGAATAAAAAGACTGATTTTCCTTGCATTTCTGTTGCATAAACTACAGGAATGTGCAGGGGTCCACAAACGTCCTACCACCCAGAATTCCCCCACTTGTCCTGATAAAAGTGCTGCCCCACCTATGTGCCTGGACCTGGTGCCTGCAACTGAAATGGATCACATGAGAGTCAACGGTAGTTCTTGCTTGAGTACTACTGATGACTCTGGTGTGATCCATTCCTGACCAAGCACTAGACCCAGGCACATAAGTGGGGTAGCTTTTTTATGGGGATAAATGGGTGGTAGGAATTCTGTTGATCCCTGCCCATTCATGTAGTTTACATCATAGATTTGCACGAAAAATAGTGTTTTTATTCAACATTACATCTTTGCATGGTATTCTGTGTAGGAGCACTTTGTGGGGTCTACGCAAGCTGGGGTTAGTAGGTTTCCCTAGATGGCCGCCGAGTCTGGGACCAAAAACGCAGGTACCCTCTTTGCAAAATCAGATCATTTTGTGATCGATAATTTGGGGCACTTAGAGGCACTGTGAGGTGGCAGGACTACAGACTAACCTATCCCGTGGGGGTATCTGGGATCAGTCTGGATACCAATCCCATAGTTTATGTTGTCTAAACGTGCAGCTCCTATATAGGCTTATAGGAACTGCACGACAGTGCAGGCAAGTGCTAATTTGCTCCAAACGCTGTGTCTTCACTCAACTTACAGTGACATTCGATCCTGCATCCCTGCGCGCTCAGGCTCAAGATTCCACTGTATCTTGCCCACGTCATTCCTCAACACACGTAGTGTTATGTTGCATAATATGTGCATGCAAGGTCCAGCCTCTCATCGGAGACTTTAGCGGGCTGGTCAACCAACGTGCTTTTGGCGGTGCAGCTTGGTTTATGCCATGTTACATCTGGCATTTAGATGGTAATTGGAGACTTTAGCAGCCTATTTTTCCAACGTGCTTATGACGGCGCATCGGTGGAAGTCTCCCCTACTTGTGTGACAGTTTATGAGCTTTTGCAAATCTAGAAGCACCAATTAATCTAAATTTCCTCACATGGAGTTTGTGTCTTTGCTGAGGTACTTGTTTTGTTTTCTGACAAGCATGAAGACTGTCATTCCTGTATGTACAGATTGTGTCACCTTTGTCACTACTGATTATACTGAAGGCAGTTTGTATTTCCTCGTATTTCTTTGTTATTTTTTTTTTATAATTGCTGCTGCTTTTTGTCATGGTTTCAAGTAATGCACTCAATTTACCCCCCTCCCTCCCCAACCTTTTACACCAACCTCTGGTGAAAATTCACTCAAATGGCAAGAGTGGAAAGAATACTTCCTCAATTACATTTCTACTCTTGATTAAGAGGATGACTTCATTTCAGATAAGAAGAAAAAACGTCTGTAACACTCCTTGGGCCCACTAGGGTTGAGAGTTTTGAGAGTTCACGATCGCATTGAAAAAAAACATACCTGTGATGGTGATGTGTTTGTAAATGCGATGCAAGACATAGACGTCTATTATGCCCCCACTATTTGCATTGGAATGGACAAATACAAATTCTACCATAAGTAGCAGTTGGAGGAAGAGACGATCGAGGAGTACGTCTTGGCTTTAAAAAAACTAGCATTGACTTGTCGTTTTGGTGTCCTACATGGTGAATTAATTAGAGACCAAATTTTCATGCATGGAGCAAATTCTGCAATTCAAGACTACCTTTGGGCTACCAGATGTTATTGAAATTGTTGAACGGGATGAATTATCTCGAAGATATGCAAAGGCTGCTTTGGCTGAAACAAAAGAACGTCAGAAACTGACGACAACCAGCAGGGTAAAGACAATGTCAATAAGATAAAACCTTGCAAAAAGCCAAGCAACACTCATGAAAAGAAACCTGGCCAATTGAAATCTACCTACCGGATTACAGTAATGATTGGAAGTGCTACAGGTGTGGTTTGGCTGGTCATTCCTGCTCTTGGATCCTCATGCAAAGTGATCCTCGAGGAGGAATCTGTCTGTGAGAGGCATCGGTGGAAAGGGGAGATTTTTCCTTTTCCAGTGATGTCTCCCACACGCATGGGAAGGCATCCTAAACCCCAAAAACCCCACCGTACACAGGAGCAGTTCTTACCTACTGCCTCTCTCTCTGCTCCAGTTGGGGTTTGTGACGTCAGCATGCCCCGTGGTGTGCTAATGTCACAGATGGGCAGGAGGGAGGACATGAGAGCCAAGAAAGCGATTTAGAGTCTCCCCAGCAAAAAAAACCCAAAAAAAACAGGAAACCTCCGATGCTTAGCACTGGAGGATTTATTTTAGCCCTCCCCAGTGTTGACTAATAGAGGACGGAGGCAACAGGGAGGGTGTATGTGTGTGGGCCAAAACACGCATGCAAGGGGTTATGTAACATGAAATGTCCCTACAAGTGTTGGCGCTTTCCACCAGGAAAATTCAAAGGTCCGATACACAGGATTGGGTCTATGTGAGTCCCAAAGGACAAGGGCCCTTGAACAATAAAACGTTCACTCAACAATAATCAAAGTCAAAATGATAAAAGTTTATTCAAAATTAAGAATCATCACAGCAGGCAAATAGTAGTTAGTTAGTCAGATTCAGATCATCACAAACAATGCCTAAATAAAGTCAATGCGAGAGGTCATAACTGAGGGATTTAACCATAATCATATATATAGTTCAATAATGAGCTAGCATAAATCTACTCAGTTCACAAGTCAAAGGAGAGCAGTAAACAAGAGGACCAATATGCATTCTGCTTCTGTTAAAAGAGATTAAAAAGTCTCAAGGTAGTCTCTGGCAAGTCCTGGTAAAGCCTTTAAGTGCAAATCAAATAAACATTCTATCGTAGAGTCTGCCTTCATGGCAATCAGCAAAAGGTCTGGCATTCCTCACCGGAAAGGACACATTTTTATAGTTTCAGAGAAGCAAAAAGTAAAAAAAAAACACTCAGCATTGCATGAAGTGGTTTCATAGGGCTGTACTAACAAAGATATATGACATAAACCAATCAAGATTGTAGAAATTGTGCTCCACTAAATAAGTTACTTTAGGAAATGCCTAACTCCCGTATAAATGCTCCATATCTTCATGCCACAAACAAAGGAAATGACATTGAACTGTTGAAACAAACCAAACAATAAGCCATTTTAAAATTATTTAAAACACAGCTGTGGCATGGGAAACAGTAGCCTTGAACATTGTAGCATAATAGAACATCTCAACCTGGATTCCTCCTAGAGCAGCCAAATTGCCTATTACATAAGCCACTGCTAAGCCCTGGGCATTCAGATCTTCTGACTTGCATCACTGAACAAACTTATTTGAACATCCCCCATAAATGGATTTTGCGGCAGGTATTTAGGCAGTCAAGATAACATTTGCTATGGGTAAGGAAAAATCCTCTAGTTGGCACCACCACAGTCTCCACAGGTGCAGCCACTGTATTTGGAGATTGGGGTGATGGTCATGCTCACCTTGCGTGAGTACAAGTCCACTTGCGCCGCAAAAGAAGATGTGGCTAAATACTGAGTTCTAACAGATTGTGTGCCAAATTCTTTCTTGCCTAGTTTGGATTGGTCACGACCAGATGTATGTGACCCCCCCACCTTCTGTAGAAAACACAACAGAAGTGGAACCTGGGAAAATTCAGGGGTAATCTCACGCTCATCATCCTTTAAGGAGAGGTGAAACAGTGCACTCACCTTTATGTTGTAGGTGTTCGTGAGGTATGCTACTATCCTGAAAATGCTATATTGCGGTCCCGTCACCTCAGCTGAACCACCTTCCAACACAAGGTCCACAAACCCACACTACCCTCTATGCTGATATAATGGATGGTAGTGGTATGGCTGATATGGCTGACAAGGCTTCAATTGCACTCGCTGAGTTAAAAGGGAGGAAAGCCATAATGACATGTTGGACCACCCAAAGCTGCAACACATTTATGTGCAGGTGTTGCTCTGGCATTGACTAAAGGCACTGTACCTTGTTGCTACCCAGATGAGTACCTCAACCCAACAAGGAGACATCCATTAATTATCATATCCTGCAAAGTGTCGAGAGCCAAAGGGATGGCCCACCCACAGTTTGAAAGGACAAATACACCAGCGCAGACCCGGGAGGACAGAATCAAACATCTGCACCTGAGCCAATAGTCTCCCCTTATGTTGCAGTAATTGTTCTGCAACAGGGGTCAAGAGGTCCTCAGGCCTAAAATGCATAGGACTTGCAAAATTGGGACTGGTGTCTGAACCTGAAACATAGAAATCATATCTTAAATATCTGCAATCCTCTGAGGAGGAGGAAAAGTGTTCATACAGGTCGTGTGCAACTCCGCTCCTATGAAGGTCAACCTCTGAGGGATGATGAGATTGGACTTCTCGAAGTTTGTCTTGAAACCCAAGTTATCAAGAAGGGCCATGCAGCACTGAGGATGCTTGGTGACTAGTGCTGGAGACCCAGCCTTCACCAGCTAGTCATCCAAGTAAGGAAACGCATGGACTCCTGACCTATGAAGTGAAGAAGGCACTATATCTGTAACCTTGGTGAAATCTTGTGTTGCATTGTTCAGCCCACATGGCAGACCTTGAACTGATGGTGCCAAGACCCCACAATAAACCTCAGGAAGGGCCTGTGAGAAAGTAGGATTGACAAATGAAAGTAGGCACCACAGATACATAGGTTCACCAGCTGTTTCCTGCCTTGAGGGACAACAGAAACTGGCTTGGGGCAGCATTTTAAACATATTCTCCTGAATAAAAAGGTACATAGGAAAAGGGCCAGGGTGGGCCCATCCTTCATGTGGAGGCTTCATCCTTTTGTTCTTCTAAGCAAGGACCTCTGCCTCTCCAAAACTGAGGTGTGTGCCTGAGAGCATTGCCTGGCGAAGAAAGACTATTCAAAGGAGAGGAGAGGAAGGGTAGAAGATATACCTTTTAAATTGTATGGATAGCCCGATGTGAGGAAATGGCTTTTTGCGGGTTCACACCCACTTTTTGCTCCACTATTTGACTTTCAGGCAATGGTGTAACAACTTTATGAAGCATTGGGATATACTAACCAGGACTCAGTATATGTAATCTGACCCGTAAAAGTGTTTGTTTAATTATGTCCAATTGGCATCGGCTAATGTATTATAAGTCTCTGGTATATGGTACCAAGGTTACCCAGGGCCTGTAAGTTAAAGTTAGGCTGCCCAGATATTGGTTAAAACCGATTGTGCCCGACAGTACCCTACCGGCTGAAAATCAGCTGAACCGGTTTAAACCGAGTAGCACTGATTTTTTACACTTGTTGCACCGCATGGCAACTTGAGGGAGCCAAAGCAGTACTAAACCGAACTGTACTGAAAACTGCAATTTAGAAGCAAACAGCGCGGAACAATGTGAGTCCCGCCCATTTAATTAGGAGAGACAAATTGGTAAGCAAGATTGGTGGGCGGGGTTCGGTCCTATTTAAATTGCAGTAGGGACTATGTCAGGCCTCAAAAACCTCACCACACTGCAGGTAATGATGAGACGATGTGTGCCAGTGCTCCAAGACCCAGCATGTAAGTTTTGCAAGGAAGTTGCTCTACTGCACTGCAACCTCTGGATTGGCAAAATCCTCGACCCCGCCTGGGGTTGGAAAGGTGGCGGGACTCGTTCAGTGGTGGTGGTGTGGTGCATTATTTGATTCAGTAACTTCCCATCCTTAGTCCCTATTTATGTATAGTTGGTTTGGGCCTGGTGCCTCCGATGGGGATGAGTCCTCCATACAACCTGCACCTGCATTTTGAAAATTCAATATTAAAAACTGTGCCGAAATACTCAATGGGGAAAATCATGCTGTACTGGTAGGGGCCGCGTCCTTGGTGGTATAAGTGCTCCGATGCCAGTGACTGTTCTGTCCAGATAGGAGGTATGCGTGAGCTTTCAATGAGCACCAGTTACATTACACAATGTACTCCCGACACCAACTCTCTCCTCCAGTACCATATTGAAAACGTTCTTTGGTGCCCGTCTCCCCAGAGTGTCTGCAGAAGATAGGCTGCCTTGACCAGGTGCGTAGATACTGCCCAGCAAGGAATGCATGCTGCACCCCAATTGTATTTCCTTACAAACATCCCCTCCATAAGGGCGGGCACCTGAATTCCCCACTGTTTTGCCGGCTAGGTCGCACTGGTGCTTGCTGCATTCAACGTGTGTGACACTTTCAGGAATACATGCTGTAACTGCAACCCACGCCGCCTTAACGGGGTTAAAGGCCATCACAGGCAGGGTTCAAAAACCAACTAATGATGGCCCTCAAATCAGGCAGCCTGCTACCTCTGCTACCCCTTCCCCTCCCATAACTGTAGGAGTTTTTTTGCAGTTTTATGTAGAGCAAACTCAGCTTGAAGGTATGGCGAGCACTTTACATGAACACCAGTTACATTACACAATGTACCTCCGACTCCAACTCTTTCCTCCAGTGTCATATTGCAAACTTCCTTGAGAAATCCCTTTCCCCTGAGTGTCTGCAGGAAGCAGGCTGCCTTGATCAGGTGTTTGGATACTGGAGGTGGGCAGGGCTTACAGCTCTAAAAGTACCCAGACCTGTGAGTCTTCCTCTGCAACTTAGCGGCTGTGGTGTCTAATCCGTGCAGTCAGCTATGGCCTTTTGGGGACACAGACCACCTTCCATTGGACAAGCACCAGCACTAGTGTAATTGTACTTTTTTTTATATAACACCTATGACCCCTAACGAGGCATTGAAGCACTTTGCTTCTCCAGTACCGGAAAGGTTGGTAACTGACAAGCAGTGCAGATGGGAGGAGGGCAGATATGAGGAATATATATATATTGTAGTTGTAATTGTATTTATATAGCGCCTACAACCCCTGCCGAGGCATTGAATTGGTGTTTTCCAGTTCCCAAAACCCTCCCCTTCCCAACATTAAACTTCAGAGTGCAGTTGTATGTTTAAGAGTGTAAATGTTAAATGTTATCACTTGGTGACAAATTACTAAATATAATGTGTCTAACACGGTTATAGTAACACACATTACTCCCTCATAACCCTCTATAATACTATATGGGTTGTGTTTTTGCATCGTTGTCACAGAGCAGTCAATGCAGTCCACAGTGTTCGCTCCATTCGCTGCATCTTTGCCAATCTGTTTCTAAGTGCTTTTTTTTTATTGATTTAGCCTATGAAGAACAACATGCCCCACAGAATAAAGACGCCGGAAGAATATGTGCTGGAAAACAAAGATTTCATGGCTGAAGAATTGCCTGGGCGAAAGATGTTAATTTGCAATTTTTGCAGAATGACTGTCCCAATAGTATCTGGGAAGACTGCAAGCTAAATTGCTGAACATATTGTCACCAGGACCCACCTGCAATTGAAAGAGCCACCTAATAGCGCTAACCTATGCCAGAAGTCTCTAGCTGAGACAATGACACACTGCAAAAGAAAACGTTAGGGAAAAAAAGGATGTGGCACATGATTTTGTACGTGGCCAAGTGCAATCTGGAACCAGTTTACAACAAGCCGATGGATCGATTGGGAATCTGTCCCACAAGCATGCAGCAGCATTCAAAACATTGTCAAAAGCAACACAAATGTATGACAAATACCTACCAGAGGTGTTCCTTGCAGCGTTTGAACATTTTTTAAGAGTTTTTCCAAGGTGATGTAAAGATCTCCTTTACCATTGATGAAACTCCAGAGATGCATGGCGACCCAGCATTGGCAGTTCTAATCACATTTTGTAATGCCTAAAATGAATGGTTCCAACACACCATCATGGCAGATCTAGATGTATTGGAAACATGCAATACAGTGTCCCTTAGAATGCTGCTGCCAGAAGTTCTTACCAAGTTCAACAAAGATTGCAGTGATATTCTTTGTATTTGCAGTGATTCAGCAACGAATATGAAAATGTTGTATGATGACCTGTCAAAACTGTTACCTGAGCTGAAGTGCTTCCCTGTAAGAGATGCTTGTTACTTGCTTGATGGTATACTGAAAGTGTCTTTACGATTTTAAGAGTTAATGAAGAATGCTATTGACTAATTAGTCAATTCTGGTGCACTGTTTCATGATACGTGGGAACTAAAACCCAAATATTTCTAATTTTGTGCTTTGTTTGGCATCAAAGAAAGATTCATCTCAACTGTGTCATTTAACCGGTAGTTCTCAGTCCTAGGGGCAGTGAATGCTATATTATCCATGTGGCGACTGTTTACAGAATTTTTGTTTAGCGATGAAACCAAAGCCAAGAAATCTGAGGATCTTCAGTTGCATATTGATAGTGATGTGAAAAAAGTACACTCTACTGCTTTCTTAGATTTTTACAGGAAAACATGACTGCTGCATTGGACGTAATAAAAAAACTAGAGTCTGAAAACACCCTTGCCTACCAAGTGTTTAGTGTAATTGTTGTAGATGTGAAACATCTCCTTGAGAGTAGGCTGGCCAACACTTTTAGTGAGTTTGGCACTGCAACATGTTCCAAGTTAAAATGCCTGCCATTTGGTAAGCAAAGAAATGTTGAGGAGTAATTCAGGAAATTTTATTTTACAATGCATGAGAAATGGATTGCAATGATGCATAGAAATGTCCCTTCCTTAACCATTGCATTTGAAGTAAGTGAAGCCTCACTGTGGTACTATGCACAAGTTCTAGATCCCTTTCATAAATGGGAATTTAGAAAAGTACAGCTTCATTTTTGACTGCTACAATAACTCTGAGGGCACATGCGCCCAGTTCAATGCATATGTTGCAGAACCTGTCCCAGAGAATCACAATCTTCAGGTTCCCCAGTATTGGCATAAAAAGATTTGTCAGTGGCCAGAGTGAGCAAATTGTGTACTCGCTGTTTTGATGTTGACAATGTTGAGAGGGCCTTTTCACAGATAAAAGTTTACATGGGAAGGAAAGAGCGAGCACGCATGACCAAATACTCACTGAAGTATTTTATGGTGTGCTACAATAAATATGATTTGTAAAAATGTATTTGGATTTCATATACACTGTATGTACATTGTATATATCATACACTATGGGTGCAGAAAGCAAGCAATATAAAATCAAAACATTCCATAAACACCGGAAAAACACTGTTTCTGTTGTTTTAACTGCACGAAAATGTGCAACCTCTGATAATCACTGTTTGTTTAAGGTATTGAAATCACTGGAAAACACTGAAAACACTCCACCAGAATTTTCAAAAATAGAAACTGAAAACAGGGAAGCCTAGATAAAGTGTCCCTCATGGACTGTAGAGCTTATTATGCAACCAGAGTGTGACAAAGTAAAGTATGTCTCCCAGCCTGCCACTGTGGACTGGTAGAGCAGTTTAAAACTGGTAACTAGACTTTGCCATTTATAATAATGGCTAAGCTCAAACCTTCCTTCGTAATATATATCAGTCAACCCTAAGGCAGGTCTGATGAGCCTTAAGGCAGTGTGCTGTTTTTTGAAAAGTAGGGCATGTGTTTTTCACGTCCTGACAGTAAATGCCCTGGTGAGATGGTAGCCAAGAATGCTTGACCGCCACTGACCCCAAACATGCAGCTTGGGAAACCACAACCTGACCTTCAAAAGTTGTACTTGAGTCTGCTGGACCTGGGAGAGTCACCGGAGTGCGGTTTGGTCCTCCAAAATAGACACTAGCCTCCGTTAAAGGTAACCACTGGTTTTGCTGTAACCGGAGACCAGAAGACTAGTCGCAAGTGGTTTTTGACTGGACATCAACCAGACTTCAAGGAACATTCCCTGTGGCCAAAGAGGTGGCCCCAGGAAGAGCCCTGTCACTCGGTCAGCATACGCAAAATCCTCCAGCATCCTGTATTGCTTGCAGCGTGACCACTTCATTGATGTCTATGGCAGTTCACCATAGAACCTGGTGCTAGACAGGAGACTGCTTTGACTGCAAGGTAACTGTCCTGCCAAACCTCATTGCCCCATGTGACTCACTCCCTACTAAAGGTGGTTGCCCAATTCAATTCAGTTCAAACTATTTATCATGATTTAGAGCTCCAAAGAGTTCCACATAAAACATATATCCAATTTATCAAATCAACCAACACTTAAAAAGCAAGCTAATAAAATTACAATGCATCACAAATTCAGTTTTCATAAAATGATATAAAATTCACAATTGGGTGTTAATTGCAGAGAGGAGCAATACAAGCACAACATCAATTTCAGAGTTCTTTCAAATACAAAGCTAGCAAAGGCTGGACAAGGTAAGTTATACCGTTAGATCCTTAGATGACTTCAACCGGGTGTTTGCGAGAAGGCTAGAAATATATTTGTAATAATACAATTGATTCAACAAGCATACAAGATTAAAATACAAAAGAATTAAAAGAATCTACGACTTGGACTACAGTACGCAGTAAGTAGCAGCATAAAGGGTGCCAAAAAAGTGCAAGTGCTCGAACACAATAACGGATGCCAAAATCTTGGCTGATAAAAATTCAATTATATGTGACAGTCTTCATGGTGGCATACAAGAATATAAAAGTGCAAGTGCACAACTATAGCACCAATTTTCTAAAACCCTTTAAAATGCGATCATAATGTAATAAATAAAGAACATATCATACCAATAACTCTTTAACAGTTACGACCTTCTAATAAAAAAACCTCAAAAATACTGCTTATAAAAATTCATAAAATTTTGCTCTGAGGGGAACCTATGCAGCACCTACAACAACGGGGCAACCTATTCCTTTTCTAAAATATATTTGAAAATGTTCTAAAAAAAACCTACATTTTTTAAAACAGACTGGTTCAGAGGGGTGGTGGTCAGCAGACAATTTCGGGCCTCCTCAGCTGTGGTTATTTTATACTTTAGGAAAACAGATCTTAAATATCAACATTGTGAAGGTTGTAGTAGGGGACAGACAAATAGGACATGGTTTAAGAGCTCTACACAAGTGCCACATAGATGACAGAGTCTTTCAGGCCTAGGAAGACCCTCCAAAAGCTCCTGTTAAAATTCTTAAGGGAAGTAAATTCAGCCAAAGCGACAAGATTGTTCTGTGCACTCCAGGAGGGAGATTCCATAGAACATAAGGTTGTGACTTTTTATAAATACTGCTCCCCACTATAAAGTCATTATTACTAGATATTTCGTAAATAGTTTTTTAAAATCTAGTTTTCAATACTTGGTTAGGAAGAACGCACAAACAGCTATTCTCAAAATCAAACAAATTTACGGCTTTCTGGTAATTCCTAAAGAGAACACTTTTTCCATTCAGGGTATAAAAGATTTCCTCACGCATTGCTACCCGTAAAGGGTTCTCAGCACTGTTCAATAGTGCATTACTCTAGCCAAGCATGCAGCCATAGAGAACACGTAAGTAGAAAGTAGCCAGAATACAAACCGAATCGCTGCTATGGGTGTTGCACGATTCAGATTACACATTTAGGCACCAAATATGCCCCTCTACTTTCTCAAAATTATCCCACTGCTATTCATCCACTGTTTCGCAGGTATAACTCAACACTGGGGGAATTTAAATTTTATAAACTGATAAAACATGTGCAAAGTGGTTTTTCCCCCAATGCGATCGCTACTGGAGCACTTACATGTAAAAATTCTCCTAAAGTATGGGTATAACGTCACCATGGAAAGTTTTTCATTCCCCAAGAACCAGTGCGTATTTTTCCTAACTCGACATCCCCGATATCTAAAGACCATAATTTTACTTTTTGTAATATTTATATTTAAGAAATAATCGCCTGAATAACTTGCTAACTCAGTAAGTGGCCTTTGGAGTCCAATTGGAGTTAGATCCAACAAAATGGCGGCGTCCGCATATAGCAGGCAGCTCAACTTCATAGTTCCTAGTTTTTGTTGGTCCCCTTTGCAGTGCCCTACCCTACTCGGCAAATCATTAATATAAAGAGAGAAGAGAAGAGGGGCCAGTAGGCACCCTTGTTTGAGCCCATTGTGGGTCTGTATTTTACTTTACAGGCCCTGGGTTCCTCCCGTCAGGACCAGAGTCAAAGTGGAGGATTGCACTGCAATAATTAATCTAAGCAGGTTCATGGGAAACCCCATAGTGGCCCATTTTCTCCACAGTGTCCCCCTGTCAACACGGTTGAAAGCCGCGGAGAAGTATATAAAGGCCGCATATAACAGCATACCCTTGCTCATTGGGTATTTTTCAATTAAAGTTTGTAGGGTAGTAATATTATCTAGGGTGCCACTATGTTTGCGGAACCCGCTTGATCTTCAGGGACAAAACCGTTACCAAAAGCCCTGTCTTGAAGGTGGCGAATTATGCTCTTGGCAAACAGTTTACCAGTCGAATCCAATAATATGATCTGCCTAAAGCTAGCAGGGGAGTTTTTTGGTCCCTTTTTATATAATGGGACCACAATACTTCCCTTCCAGGATGACAGAATAGTCTCATGTGATTAGCAGTAAGAGAATACCGGACACAGGAATTTTGTACATGCTGCGCCGTCCTGTTTAACTATAGCTATTGGTACATCATCAAGCCCCATCGTACCTAAATGTCTTGCCACTTTCTTGAAACCCTCTATTCCTTTACACAAGGGGGGCACAATTGCTCCCCACCAAGGAGCCAGATTTCCCAAAGAGGATCAGAGTAGTTGAGTGCAACTTTAGAAAGGTTTTCAAAAGTTTTAAAAGTAACCACTAACCGCGATAGTTGCTAATACTTCTTTGTGATTTGAATGAAAAGCAGTCATTTATTATTAGCTTAATAATTTATACATTCCATAACCCTGCAATGGCTTTTTTTCATTTTGGTGCCTAACAATTCTTAGACTCTCAGGCCCATATCTATCAAAAATTTACACAACGCAACGCAGCAGGCCACCTTGCTGTGCTGCGCTGCGTGAAAGTGAAGGAATGCACTGTATTTACCCGTGGCGGCAGGTGACATTTGAAAGTGGTGAGTCGTAAACGTTGGGCATCATTTTTATATAGCAAGCAATGTGAACAAGTTCTATGGACAAACCTGGGGTCCAGGGGGAGTCCCTCACCTGAGAAAGAAATGAAAAAAACATTGGCAAGTGGTGCATTTTAAAGCAAATGAATGTAGCGATAAAGCAAGGCTTATTAAGCATTGAGAACGTATAGTCTTGAAATATTAAACACATTAAAAACTGCCCCATATCTTCTTGCATTAATTTGTTCAGCAGCTTCTGTAATATGTAAATTATTCTGCATGACAACTTTAGCCCTTTAAAATGTATGCTTGCCCAGTGTCTTGCACTGCATGCAGCATTAACTTTGGAAAAATGTGCTCTAACCAGACTTCGAGTAGCACCCACAGATGCTAGCTGTAACCAGTCATATAGGAATATGTGCAGACAGGTCTTTAAGTGAGATGAAAAGAGTGGGCCTCTCTATAAAGGAACATGCCAATTACAATTCTGTGATTCCCATAGTGTGCCATCAGACCGGAATTTTGGTTTCTGAGATGTAATTTTATCCAGATAAATGGCACAGCAACTGACATACGCCTAAAGCCTGTCAGTATAATTGGCTTTGTCACTGGGTGTTAGCTGTTTAAGATAAATGTGTAACAACGATTTCTTATGAATAATTAACACTGGAAATGTTTAAATTCTGAAATAGTGAGTCTATGAATTAAATAGCATTGAGGCCTGTGTAAGGAGTTTTGGCCTTCAATTATGTGTGCGCTTTTTTTTAAACAAATTTCATTGAGTTTTACATGACTGAACAGGTACATTCTATGAAATGATCCATGCCAAAGTACACATAATGCAATTACCGAAATCGGTACCGCATGTAAGACAAGTATAGTAGCTTGGCTGCATATAGACTTCTCACCCCCCACCCATAACTTAAAAATCCTGTACAAATCAACAAACATTTGGTGCGCATGTCGTTAGTACCCTGTATCCTAAAACAGTTCTATCAATTATATGTTAGATATGTCTCCTCTTTTTCTCTGCATACCTTGTCCATCTGCACATCTTCAACCCCCTCTCTTTCCTCTTCAGCATCCTCTTTTCACACTTCCCCGAATGCCCTTCCTCGCATCTCAGTCACTTTACCGCCCCAACATGCATCGCACGCCCTCAAATTTAAGCATTTTAATTTCTTACTTTTGCCTTCCAAATATTTTGACATCAGTGTACCCCTTCACACACATATCCACAGAATTTCAATTGCAAATGGAATACAGAAACGTTGTTCTGTGTGCTCTGCAAAGAGGACAACCCACTGACATGCACGTTGTTTGGCTTTAGCCTAGCGCCTGAGCGCTCAGTCAAAGCCCCTCATAAACTCCTGGCATGGCTCAAGCTTCAAAGTATGCATAGCAAAAAATACAGATAAACAACAACATTATAAAATAGCTAACTCGTGGGGAATGCAAAAGTAAGTAAAGCATGTAAAATAATAGAGAAACTAAATCGCTGAAATGCATTCCCTCGACGTTTTTAACATTCATTGTTTGCAAGTCAACCCATGTTTTTAGCATCAGATTAACCTAGGGGCATATACACATGGCCAGTTTTAATGCCATACATCAAAGAACTGGCCTCTGTAAGCACATGTTACACAGTAAGCAATTATCTCTCGCTTTGGGCCTGACTCGGATATTTGGATACATTTTGCAAGAGAACAAGAGCGAACCCTGCTCTTTATTTGGATCCATTTCACAAGGGAGCAAATGCTGCAGCTCCACTTCTAAAGGAGCGAGAATGTGCAGCGAGGGCCTGGGGTGTCACAGTGGGGGTGGTTAGAGTGATGAGGGGTCTCAGCACAATATATAGAACACATCATTAGCTTGCAAGCACTTACCATTACCGAGACAAAGGCACCGGATCAGAAGTGCTTGCATCCACTCTCACGTATGACGAAAGGGTGGGATCTACGCCTTTGAATGACAGACATCTGAAATCACGCAGGGATGAAGTTTCCGGCGCCTGAAACCGTGATGCTTATTGCGTCACTGGCCTACAGTGTGTATACAACCAGAGACCCCAATGGCAATGAAGGGCTTTAAAACAGAAAGCCTTGCGTCGTGCGTCACATTAGGAAAGTTGATTTACTGCCTGTCTTCTGTCTCCTGCTTCAGAGTGAGGTGGGGCATGCAGCCTGATCCAGACCACCCAGACTTAAATACATCAATTTATTTAGAGATACGACACAGGATTGTGTTACATTTTCTTAAAAACCAATGCAAATACCAATATGCGTTGGTTTTTAAATCTCAAAAAGGAATTTGCGTCAATGAGATTAATTTCCAATAAATTGAAGAAATAAGCATTCCTGTTTCGCCAACATGTGTTTCAAAGTACGTTTCACTTCTTCGGGTCTAAAAGATACAACAATATACAACGGAAGAACAGCCTATTAAAATCACTCGATAGGGCCTCTTTCAGTTACACCATTAAATATTGTCCTAATATGTTTTGATCTTGATAATTAGGTTATTTTTAATCTTAAATTAAATTAATCTCGCCAGATCTTTGATCACTAATATAATATTATGATACCAATTTATTTATTTATTTATTTATTTATTTATTTATTTATAGAGTTTTATATAGCGCGGACAAGACCCGTGGGTATCAGAGCGCTTAACATAAAAACATAAAAAGATTATACATTACAGATTGACATTATAGTAGCAGTTATGACAACAAACATATATGAGGTAGTAGGCGATATGCTATCAGGGGTGATTAAATAAATATATTCCTAACGCCTGTGACATTGGCCTTAGGAGGTGCATAGGCTTGGCTTATGTCATAGTCATATCGTCAGGCTCGGTGAGGTAGGGTTACATAGTATTATCAGTGCAATTCCATGAGTAATCAGCAATAAGAGTTGGATAGGTTTAGCTTGTGGCAAGGATTAAATAGATAAATCAGGTAGGGTAGAGAATTATATCATTATGGATGTGAGATACAGTGTAGAGATTACATATATATGAGGTGACCTTAAGGTGTATAGCCGCTGTTTGATCGGGAATCAGTCATTGTCTAATTGATCTTCAGGTTATTCATGATGAGTCCGATCTTCTTTGTCTTGAGTGTTCATACTAATGGTCGGTAGGTGTCTCTATGTAGGGTATTTACTCATCAAGTGGTTCTTAAGTTCCGTTTGAATTTTACAGTGTTTTGAATCACCCTGATGTTAGGGGGGAGTGAATTCCAGACTCTGGGGGCGGCTCCGGAGAATGCTCGGTCATAGGTCTTTTTCTTCCGGAAGAAGGCCGGTCGTAGTAGCAACTCCTTAGCGCTTCTCGTTGGTCTGTTGCCTCCCGATAGCTTAATTTTCTTGGCTAGATATCTAGGCGTGCTGTAGTGGACCGCTTTGTGGGTAATACAGGCCATCTTCATTTTAATTCTCGCTTCGTAGGGTAGCCAGTTTAGTGCCTTTAGGTGGGGAGATATGTGATCGAATTTCCTCGTTCCCGTGATGAGTCTTGCCGCAGCGTTTAGACAGGCTTTTAGTGGTGCAGTGGATGTTTTTGGTAGGCCAGCTAACGTGGTGCAGCCATATTCAATTCTCGAGATCACTAGTGATTGGATAGCCAGTTTTAGATCTGCTTCTGAGATAAAGGGTTTCAGTTTTCTTAGATAGTTCAGGTGGAAACGGGCGCTCTTGGCCATTGTGTTGATGTGGTCTTTCATGTCAAGGTTCTCATCTAACGTAATTCCTAGTGATTTAGCTGAGTTAATTAGGGTCGGAGTACAGTTCAGAGCAGTTACCAATTTAGTCCAATCTTTTATCTCTGGTTGACTCCTTGCAGGTGATATTAGTAGGAATTCTGTTTTGTCGGCATTGTTGTCAATGGTACTTGCTAAACTGTCAACACTACATACTTTATATATTTTCTCAAGCACCTCTCTATATAAATATGACATCACTTTCAGAATCCTCAAATTTAACATATATTTGCTTCAATTGAGTATGGCATTTGAAAAGACTGGTTATTACGATATTTATATAAGCTTGACTACTTATTTGGGGTCATATTATCAAGAACGGTGTTAAATTTATCGCCGGTTTAGCGGCAGAAAACTGCTGCTAAAGCGGCGATAATGGGCTTGATAATATGCCCTGGAGAATTCCAATAGTAGCCCAGGTTAACACCAGAACATGGACTTCTATTGGAATTCTCAAGAGCATATTATCAAGTCCATTATCGCCGCTTTAGCAGCAGTTTTCTGCCGCTAAAGCGGTGATAATTTTTAACGCCGTTCTTGATAATATGCCACTTGGTTTTCAACATCATATTGAGGTCACAGGCTTAATTAAATTCGAGAGAATAAGACGGGATTAGAACAGCACTTCCTGGGCTGCCTTGCTTGGAGTATAATAAGACTTCCGGTTTGGAGAATCAATGCTGAAAACATCAGACAACTATAGATTGGTTTTATATACTATGTTCTAAAGTAACTGAAGGAAGAAATAAAACAATTAATGTCCTGAAAAATATGAATTATATAAAGGTACCTCACTCAAATGCGCAGAGGATTTATATTTCACAATCTACCTTTACTGAACAATCATATATGGAAAATCAGTTTATAATTGTACAGTGATGCATTATTGGAGATGTATTTTTTATTTCTTCTATGTTTATATTTTGTTATGTTTAGTACATATATATGTTATTGTGGATGAATTATGATTAAATAAAGTTAATTTGATTAAGTTGTACTTTCCATATATTAGCAACAATGTCGTTTTTTTGCATTTGATACATAGAGATGTTTTGAAAGAATGGAAATATTTTGGATTGAAAGAGAGTCTGTAGTCCTAGAAGTGCCTACTGGAGCGGCAAAAGTCATCAACAAGTGGGCAAAGACAATATACTTTTTCAGTTATTGAGTTTACACAATGCAGCAATTCCATATGATGTGCGCATCTTGCGACACCATCTTGAGTCGTGTTTTATACAGAGACCCTTACTGGCTGTATGCGTGTGAGAAAGCACTACCCAGTATTGCCCGGGAATAGATAACTACCTCATTTGTAGTTGTTTTAGTCATTCATTTCTATCAGTAGTCTTTATAAATGAGAAAATACACCATCATGTTGTCAATGTCATTCATTGTTCAGATCCCTATGATTCTAGTTCAATTTTATGTATAAGTTAAAAAGAAATATAAAAACAAGTGCATGAAAACTCAATTTAACCTGTGAACTAATCTATAAAGGGATGATCGTGTAAAATAATTTATTTTGTAAGTGTCAAATAACCTTCAAGCGGATCAAACCCAGATATTTGGCACTAATGCCTCATTATATATAAACCTGTACTAGTCCCTTAATCAATATGCCTGAACATTACATTTATACAAATCACCACAACTCTACAGGATGTTATTTAGTCACCTATTTTTTATAGTAGCTTATAAAAATATTTATAGTAGTATTTAGTTCCCCCCACAAAAGCAACCCTATTAAATGATGGAGCAAAAGTTATTCTATCCATAAACCCATTCTCCTTTTAATTTCTATGCCTTTCTGAAAACTGAACCAAATGCATCATCAAGTCCTTCTGAGTGGAAGTTTCTAATTATATGTCAAATTAGCCCAGAATTCATGTGTCACTGTGTTAATTTATCTGCTCACATTATCCAAATTTATGTTGATCGTTTAACAAAACTTTGGTCTCATTTATCTCTCCTTGTTGTAGAACAACTTTCTGGGAGAATTTGGCTCAGATCTTTACCTAACAACAACGTATTTCAATTATTTTTAGAGTATCACATAGTTTATTGGTTTGCTGCACCATAATATGTGATGGAATAAATAATATCGTTTTTGTTTCCCTTCCATAAGTTTCTCTTTGAAGAAATTCACCCACTGTATTCCTCTGGCCTTATTGAGTGCTGCCTGTAGAACATATTCTTTGTATCCTCTCTCTTGGGATCTCTTAGGATATTCACTTAGTGGTTTTTGTTTGTCATTTCCTTCACTACATATTTTCTTACTTCTTATGGACTAACCAATGAGAATATTGTTAACTTATTTTTTGGAGAGACATGCTATGGAATGTAATATATTGCTGATCATGGTTCTCTTAAGTTGTTCTCTACTATACAGTGTCTTATTCCTCAAGTTCAGTTCAAAAACCTGATGTTACTCTTAATATATTCCAGGGGAAATGTAACATTATACTTGTCATTCAAGTATAAACGTTGCTCCAGCAATGTTCCTTCTGTAGCATTCCAAATCAGAATAACATAATTGATGTATCAGCCCTGAAAAAGTGTCTTGTTCTGTATCTCAGTTGATTGGAATGTCAGAGGCATACTCCCTCTCATATCAACCCATAAAAAGATTGGCTTAATTCGAAGCAAATCTGAAAACCATGGTCATTCCACATACATGCACATACATCCTTCCACTGCTCACATTCCGAGATCTACGTTTTTCCCTTTCTTTCACCACTTCGTGGGAATGCATTTCGTTTCTTGTTCTTTCCCCTTTGTACTGCTTTATCTCAAATACCTACCCCCATTGGCTCCGTATTGCTTCATCCTCCTCTCTGTTCATCCATTTCTTCCCCCAGGCCGGCTCAAGGGTGGTGCGACCGGTGCCACCGCACAGGGTGTCTGGTTCTGGGGGGAGGGGGTGCAGTGTTTGCAAATATATTATAGTTTTAAAGCTTTAAAGCACCTGTTGTTGCGTTCTTTTCCCCCAGCAATTTCCAGGCAATCAGAAAAATTTCAAGAAAACTCTCCTGTGATTAATGTTCTTCCTGGTGAGAGATCGGAGTTTTCTCTAGTTGAGGTTGTGACTCACTATAAAGTGGTGCAGAGGGTTAATATGCCTGTTGCAAAGAATGTGTACAATGCAGATTACAGATTGAGTACAATGTAAAGAGGCCAGTGAGTTACTGCTTTTGAAAAGACATCCTTTTATTACTTGCAATTTCTAAGTTCAAATCCTAATATACAACAGTCAGCCATTAACTTTTATCAAATAACTGCATGCAGATTAGAGCGTAGATCAATTGTGCAAAAATGGTTTATTTGGGTAGAAATCAATTCTTATTATTAAAGAGAATCCCAAACAACAGTGTTCCTCTTTGGGTTTCGCCTGGCGTCCGCTGCGCAGCAGCGTTCGCGCAGGCGAAATCTTATGTTAGAACAGTACGGGGGCTTTGTCCCGCCTGCTCTTCCATTGGCTTGCTCCATAAATGGAGGCTAGCCATTGGAAGAGAGATCTGTCCGTCATTGCCGGAGCAGATTTGTGGGCGTTCCGGCGATTTTTACTCATCCCGCCCCTTTTAGAACATCATGCGGCGGTGGGCGGTGGTTTATTTTTTTTTTTTCGAAGGTTTTTTTGGGTCATTTCTCCAGGCCGACCGCCGCCGGAAGAAGTCCAGGTGAGTGCTTCCCTCCCCTCCTGCTGTCCGTGTGCCCGTTCCCACCCCCCTCCCGCTGTCTGTGTGCCCGTTCCCGCCCCCCCGCGCCCGTTCCCTCCCTCCCGCTGTCCGTGTCTCCGGTGGGAGTGGAGTCTGATTGCTGCTGAACTCTGGTTCTTCCTCGACCTGGAATAGATGGATGCAGCATGACTCTTAGTAGTTTTGCTTAATCCAGGGCGTTAACACTGGCGCTGTATGTGATTCCGCTTGTATGTTGCAGGGTCCTGTGCTGCTTTGTTTCCAATAGAGTATTGTGCTGTGGTTATCACTCTGTACAGTTCTGCCCGTGTGCCCGTTCCCGCCCCCCCTCCCGCTGTCCGTGTCTCCGGTGGGAGTGGAGTCTGATTGCTGCTAAACTCTGGTTCTTCCTCGACCTGGGAGAGATGGATGCAGCATGACTCTTAGTAGTTTTGCTTAATCCAGGGCGTTAACACTGGTGCTGTATATGATTCCGCTTGTATGTTGCAGGGTCCTGTGCTGCTTTGTTTCCAATAGAGTATTGTGCTTTGGTTATCACTCTGTACAGTTCTGCCCGTGTGCCCGTTCCCGCCCCCCCTCCCGCTGTCCGTGTCTCCGGTGGGAGTGGAGTCTGATTGCTGCTGAACTTTCGTTCTTCCTCGACCTTGGAGAGATGGATGCAGCATGACTCTTAGTAGTTTTGCTTAATCCAGGGCGTTAACACTGGCGCTGTATGTGATTCCGCTTGTATGTTGCAGGGTCCTGTGCTGCTTTGTTTCCAATAGAGTATTGTGCTTTGGTTATCACTCTGTACAGTTCTGCCCGTGTGCCCGTTCCCCCCCCTCCCGCTGTCCGTGTGCCCGTTCCCGCCCCCCCTCCCGTGCCCGTTCCCGCCCCCCCCTCCCGCTGTCCGTGTCTCCGGTGGGAGTGGAGTCTGATTGCTGCTGATCTTTCGTTCTTCCTCGACCTGGGAGAGATGGATGCAGCATGACTCTTAGTAGTTTTGCTTAATCCAGGGCATTAACACTGGCGCTGTATGTGATTCCGCGTGTATGTTGCAGGGTCTTGTGCTGCTTTGTTTCCAATAGAGTATTGTGCTTTGGTTATCACTCTGTACAGTTCTGCCCGTGTGCCCGTTCCCGCCCCCCTCCCGCTGTCCGTGTGCCCGTTCCCACCCCCCTCCCGCTGTCCGTGTCTCCGGTGGGAGTGGAGTCTGATTGCTGCTGAACTTTGGTTCTTCCTCGACCTGGGAGAGATGGATGCAGCATGACTCTTAGTAGTTTTGCTTAATCCAGGGCGTTAACACTGGCGCTGTATGTGATTCCGCTTGTATGTTTCAGGGTCCTGTGATGCTTTGTTTCCAATAGAGTATTGTGCGTTGGTTATCACTCTGTACAGTTCTGCCCGTGTGCCCGTTCCCGCCCCCCCCTCCCGCTGTCCGTGTGCCCGTTCCCGCCCCCCCTCCCGCTGTCCGTGTCTCCAGTGGGAGTGGAGTCTGATTGCTGCTGAACTCTGGTTCTTCCTTGACCTGGGAGAGATGGATGCAGCATGACTCTTAGTAGTTTTGCTTAATCCAGGGCGTTAACACTGACGCTGTATGTGTTTCTGCTTGTATGTTGCAGGGTCCTGTGCTGGTTTGTTTCCAATAGAGTATTGTGCTTTGGTTATCACTCTGTACAGTTCTGCTTAAGCTGGTTTGTGAGGACAGCATGCAAAGGAGAGTCTTATTGAGCGGTCCTCCTCTCTGGATGTTTCTGCAATGAACCAGGATGCGATGGTTGATGGTGTACGCGGTTCTGTTTGGATCGGGGTATCTCTACATGAACCAGATGCAAAGGCTGCAGCTCTGGTTATTCACTCTTGATCTGACGTGAGGTGGTTGTAGATTTGGGCAATTCTTTGTGAATCGACATGCGAGGGCTGCATTTTCAGGTAGTTCTGCTAGGACTGAGGTGTGATGAGCACAGGTGTAGCTGCGTCGGCTTGAATACGATTTCAACTGGAGATGTAGGCGGTTCTCCTAAAATGGAGTGGGCTGTTACGACTTTTTAGTTCTGCATGAACCTGTATGTGAGGACTGTAGGTGTATGCTGTTTGGATTGGGGTACGGTCGAAACCACTCCTGGAAGCCCAGCGTGAACCACAGCCTCGACCTTGGCCTAGTTGCTTGGCCTCAGACTGCTGCAGCCCGCCCTGGCCCGAGCACAGAGCATCACTTGTTCTGACGCCCCTTCTCAGAAGTGGAAGGCACCCAGGCAGCGAAGGCTGCTTCTCATTAACTGGCAGATCTGCTACATCCCCTGCAAGAGGAAGTGTACACGGGAAGTGCTCCAGCTCCATGGCTGCTGTGACGCATTTTCTTTAGCCATGGCCACTTCCTGCTTAGTTTATTAACCCCTGCGTCGTGTTCTGTCCTAGAAAGGCCAGCTTCTCGAAGTTGTAATTAACGTTAATCCTGCCTTCGCTTGGCTTGACCCCAGTTGAACATAATTACAGAGCTCAGGCCCGCGTCCCCCTCCCAAGTTTTAATAGCGCCATGCTAACTTTATGGCATGGCCATGTTGTATGCCGAGATAATGTAGGACACAGGACCTTGGGCAAAGATCATGTGTAAAGAAACACTTGTAGGCACCTCGGACACAGTAAAATGCCACCAATTGAAACCATAATATCAAGTATTAAAACGCTAAATACTTTTTTAAAAAAAATATCTTCACTGTTGAATTTCCTAAAAAATGGAAGCTACGGACGCAGAAAGTGCCAATGGGGGCGAGGGAAGCTAAACACGCAGCAGTAATGTTAGAAAAGGGAGGCCGAATCGGGAGTATTGCAAGGAAAGATAACCGAGTTGCACGGCAAAAAACAAGACCGCAATCTTCTTGTTACAGACAATATTTTCTTTGTCGATTTTTCAAGCTTGGGGCCGGAAGGAATTAATAAAAACAATGATTTTAGCTGACATTATTGTAGCTCCTCCCTTCAGTCTGCAAAGCACCTTCTACATCCCTCAGGGCTGGAATATTGAAGATGCATTTATGTAGGAGATAAGAGAACCCCTTAACGCACATTTTAAGGATATTGCAAGAGTTTTGTTACGATATAGTGGAATGAGGCCAAAGGGCAACTTCTTATTCAGAACGTCGAAGGACTTACAATACCCTGGCTGTGCTTGCTCCCCTGCAACCTGGCTGTGCTTGCTTCCCTGCCCCCTGCCCCCTGGCTGTGCTTGCTTCCCTGCCCCCTGGCTGTGCTTGCTGCCCTGCCCCCTCGCTGTGCTTGCTTCCCTGCCCCCTCGCTGTGCTTGCTTCCCTGCCCCCTCGCTGCCTTGCTTCCCTGCCCCCTCGCTGTGCTTGCTTCCCTGCCCCCTCGCTGTGCTTGCTTCCCTGCCCCCTCGCTGTGCTTGCTTCCCTTCCCCCTCGCTGTGCTTGCTCTCCTGAGTGTGTGTGTGGCTCTGGGTGGGTGTGTGTGGCTCTGGGTGGGTGTGTGTGGCTCTGGGTGTGTGTGTGGCTCTGGGTGTGTGTGTGTGTGTGTGTGTGACTCTGGGTGTGTGTGTGTGTGGCTATGGGTGTGTGTGTGTGTGTGTGTGGCTCTGGGTGTGTGTGTGTGTGTGTGGCTCTGGGTGTGTGTGTGGCTCTGGGTGTGTATGTGTCTCTGTGTGTGTGTGTGGCTCTGGGTGTGTGTGTGGCTCTGGGTGGGTGTGTGGCTCTGGGTGTGTGTGTGGCTCTGGGTGTGTGTGTGTGTGGCTCTGGGTGTTTGTGTGTGTGTGGCTCTGGGTGTGTGTGTGTGTGTGTGGCTCTGGGTGTGTGTGTGTGTGTGGCTCTGGGTGTGTGTGTGTGTGTGTGGCTCTGGGTGTGTGTGTGTGGCTCTGGGTGTGTGTGTGTGGCTGGCTCTGGGTGTGTGTGTGTGGCTCTGGGTGTGTGTGTGTGGTAGTAATTGCTGTCTGCTGAGCTCGTCCGTAGGGTACAATAGGTCTCACATTTGCGAGAGATTAAGCTAATGGCAATGTAAATGACAATGCCATTTATTTATCTGTTTTCAAAACCAACACATAAATACAAATTTTGTCATTTACAATGCCAATAGCTCAAACTTTTCCAAAGGCGAAACCGTTGCATTGTAAATGCTTGTTATTAAATTCTTAGTTTGTGCTTCTCTAAACAAGCACTCTTAAACTATACTGCTTACCAGTATGGATGACATGTCACTCCCATCCCATGTAAGCCTCTGTCTTATGTAACATTTCCTATACACTGATTTACAAATGTATGATTGAGTGTCTCTGTGTAATGTGTGTGTGATGAAAAGCGCTCTGACACCCTACACTGGTATGAGTGGCGCTATGCAACTAATTAAATGCATCTGAGAGAGAGTGGTTATGGAGACTTGGTCAGTGTTAAAGGGTGGTAGCAAAGAAATTTGAGGTGGAGGTGGTCATTGGAGTGTGCCAACAAACATTGTCACACCGGCACCACCAGCGCTAAAGCTGGCTCTGTTTCCTCACCCCTCCATGGCTCTTACTGAAATTTGAAGGATAGGTGATTATTTTGAGCGGGGACACTGTCGTAGCACCACAGTCCCTCTTTTCATGAACACTTGAGACTTCATTCAATGTGCACTTTAGAAAATCTGAAATATAGAGCCCTCTTTGACAGCAGCAATTTTCACAGAACATTCACGAAAGTGCTAGATGGATGAAACTGCAAAATAATGGCATTTGAACCAACACTGCCAGAAAGCGTGGAATACCACTTAAATGCTGTTTCAAAATTCCCTAAGTCTGGTGATGAACCAGCAAATGAACCAGCATCTTGTAACAATGATGAAAACCATTTCAAGTCAACGGTTGTGATTATACCTCACGCCAGAGTTTTGACAAATTAAAAAGGTACTCTGAGAATGCCTAGTATAAGCTGAGTCTTAAGTATTCAACTTTGTTTGTAGCAAATGGTGCACACCTGGGCCTATATTACATATAGGGTGCACTGTCCATATTTCATTTAGGGTGCATGTCCTTGTTTCCACCACAGCATACACTTAAGCAGGTTTTCCAGGTGCAAACAGGGACAATGTGCCCTGTTACAATGAAGATGCTGCCCCAGGGCAAATGTGGACTCGAGCTGCCCTGGGGCTGCACATTCAGTGAAATACGGAGCAGCTGCTTCAAAGCGGGGTTAGAGATCTCCCTGCAGGCTAGTGCAATGAGTGTCTGCACCTGCCTGCAGTGGGAAGTCTGAGGAGTCCATGTGATCGCGCTTCCTCTGTCCTGAGGGCTGCCCTCTGGGTGTGCACTGACAGTGTGCCACCTTTTTCAGTGCACCTTCTGAGGGCATGTTTGCCACTGCACCCCCATGCAAATGAGGGAGTGCCCTCTGAAGATGGCCCTGGTGCTACATTTATGCCATTGCTATCAGTATTATAGAAGGGGCTGCACAAGCATCTGCACCCCCTTCTGTAATACCACAGTGCCCCGGGGCAGTGGCAGCTGCTGTGAAATAGAAGTGGGGGGCAGTACGGGGGCAGTGCAGGGAGTAGCGCGGGGGAGATTAAGAAGAAAAACATATAGCACTTACCTGGCACCCGCTGCTTCGGTGCTGTTCTGTTCCTCTGCTCCTCTCGATTCTCAACACTCCATGCAGAGGCTCCCAGACTGCCTACACAGTTCCAGACACTGGTCTCATGCTGGTACCCAGCATAAGAAAAGCACCGGGATTGGTCTGAGCTGTCCGGTTTGACGCTCAGTTTGGTCCTGGGAGTCTGTGTCTGTTCTACACCCAGCTATGCAGCACAGCTCGTGCAGAGAGATCTAAGTGCGCATGTCAGTTTGGCCAAACGGTTAGGGCAGACGGCCGGCCAAACCGATGTGCACACTTGCAGCAGTGCCCACTACTCCTCCTCCCTGCTGCTGCTGTACATTAGGATGACCTGGCCCTCCCCGCCCTTGACTAGGCTCAGTGAGAGAAATAAAATGATAATAAACTGCTTTATTATCATTTTCATTTCCATGTTTTCACTGCTGAGAGAGCAGTTGGGCAGTGTTTGTCCATCTTAACGGAGGAGCCGCAGCTGCCCTGGGGATGCAAAAAGATAGCATACACACCAGTTGCACCCTCCAGGGCACTACATGTAATATGGCCCATAGTTTCCACAAGTGTTCAATCAAAGATGTAAAGAAAATCACTTGACATTATATAATATCAGTAGAAGCACCAGTTGAATATAGGGACATTACAAAAAACATAAACCCATAATAGTAGTTTGGTGAATGAGCGAAAGAATGCATGGATGAAAAGATCCATGGGTGGTGAGTGAAGTTATGCTTGGATAGAGAAGGATGGATGGATGAGTGGGTTGGTGGATGTGTGCATGACTGGACTGATGGAAGTTTGAAAGAAACTCTTATAGGCAGAATTAGGCTTAATTTGCTCAGAGCTATTAGAGGTTTGGTTCAAAATGAGAGGTGTCTGGATTTTCTTGCAGCTTCCCTGGTACCCAACAAGCGATTGCATCCACGAAGGTTTCCAAGACAAATGTTGCACTCTCATTTAAAGCTGCTCCACCATTCTGACTTAAAGCCAAGGCTCTCCTGAAAGCCAAGTAAAATGACAGAAGCAAGTGGTTCTCTGTATGATCACTGTACCAGCCAATGATATGGCAAATAGGTAAAATCGAGATGATAAGGCATCCGGAAAGTGTACTAGGTCGTGTTGAAAGGTTGGGGCATCAGCACATGGTGTCGTGAAGAAATACTCTTATATGCAGACTATGCAAGATCAGTGCAATTAAATCTCAACAACATATCATGTTTTACTCTGGGCCTTATTTGGACTTTAACGCACGGGACACTCGTAGCACGTTGGTCTTATTACAAGTGCCACAGGCATTAATGCAGTGTTAATAAGGCGGGCGGGACATCTGGCACATTTGTGATGGAGCATCCTGTCTGCCAAACTCTGAATAAGGTCCTTTGATTCATCAGACAACCTTTTAAAAGAGCCTACAAATATAAAAAAAATGTTATTATATTAATGAGCAACTTTTAGGCATATCATAACACTTTGGTTGCTATTTTGTGACTGCATGTGGGCATATATAGATGTTGTTTGGTTATGTGGTTTTATGGAACTGAGGGGCATATTATCAAGACAGGCGATAAAATTATCGCAGCTTCATCGACAGAAAATTGCCGCTTAAGTGGCGATAATGGGCTTGATAATATGCTCTATGGAATTTGAATCGAAGCCCATGTTAGATGTGAAGACATCTAACATGGGCTACGATTGGAATTTCACAGAGCATATTATCAAGCCCATTATCGCCGCTTTAACTGCAGTTTTCTAAAGCGGCGATAATTTTATCGCCTGTCTTGATAATATGCCCCTGAATTTCGGGCCCGATGTACAAAGCCATTTGCTACTGCAAAGCCTGTAGAATGCTCTTGTCTTGCGCCCATAGCAGTCAATTGACCACCTGACGTCGATGCTTGAAACCTCATTTTCTTAGCCTATTGGTAGAACCGGTGCTTTCCATAAGGCAAGGGGATGCTGCTGTCTCACAGTGTCACCAGCAGGGGAATCAAATAGTCTTATATTGTAACTGAGAGGTGCAAATGCAGCACTATTCATGAGGACGCCACAAGCATTTATTTATTTTTGTATTTGATGCCGATAATCCTTACATCATTCCTGATTCGCCAAACTTCGAGGTCCCTGCAGCTGAAAGCAATACCCAAAGCAGCGAAGGCATCTTAAAAATTTCAATTTATATATTTGCATGCTGCATCGATATTACCTGGCACAGCACACCATCATTTATGTGTGCAAAATCTTCCAAGTTCAATTCATCCAGAGGGTTTCTGTATTAGGTAAGTCCATATTATTAAACAGTATATAAACTGGAGAGCACTAAATTAAGGTACAGATATATTTCTTCCATGTCTCAATGGAGAAAACAAAACGGAACAAACACATCCCTGATAGAGAAATATTTGATACGATATTTTAACAGTTCCACTTCACTGGGGGAAGATATATAGAAATGCAATTAAGTTGGAGGGCACCAAAAATTAACCAATCCAAGGTAAGATGGCTGCATGGCCAACCAAAATGGCGCTATATTCCTTAGCATCGACATCTCGCAAGAAAACATGGGGGCATATTACCAACAAATAGCGATATTTATCGCTAAATAGGGTTAGCGGCAATATTTTTATCGCCGCGCATCACCGGTTTTTATCGCTGAGATAACTTGCTATTAGCCAGGTTTATCTCAAAAGCGATAAAAATCAGGCGAAATGCGTGAATATCGCTGAGAATACAGCGATCTTCACGCACTAGTGACGAAATGCTCTTAGCCATGTTATCCACCTCCCATTGGATAACATGGCTAAGAACTGGTCTGAGCAGGCGTTGGTTTTTGGCGGTAGCAGGAATATTTCCATCGCTTCTCCTGCCTTGCTAATAGGCGATAGCGACGTTAGCGCCTACTTTCAGTCGCTAACAGGTTGGGTACACCCACTTTGCATATCATTAGCGATAAATATCGCTGACATGCAAAGTGGGCCCCAAACCGCTCGCTATCGCCTAAAAGCTGTCGCTAACATCAGTTAGCGACAGCTTGCTAATAGAGCGATAGAATTATCGCCGCTTAGCGGCCGAAAACGGCTGCTAAACCGTTGATAATTGCCTATCGCCATCCTTGGTAATATGCCCCATGGGGCATATTAGCAAGGAATTGCGATATTTATCGCAAAACGCGGTTGGCGTAGTTTTTTTTAATCGCTGCCTATCGCTGGATATGTTAGCGGAGAAAACATGCTATTAGCAACGTTTTTCTCCATTGTGTTAAAATATCCAGCGATAGCCGCGAAATGCGCGAATATCGCTGGAAATCCAGCGATATTCACGCATTAACGCCAATGGGGGCTTAACCTGACAATCCACCTCCCATTGAATACACAGATAAGTCATCCTATTAGCAGGTGTTAGATTCTAGCGATAATCGCGTTTAGCGCGACTTTTTTTATCACTAAGCCTGCGTTGCTAATAGGCGATAGCTGTGTTAGCGACTGCTTTCAGTCGCTAACAGTTTGGGTACGTCCACTCTGCATGTCATTAGCGATAAATATCGTTGACATGCAAAGCGGGCCCCAAACTGGTTGCTATCACCTAAAAGCTGTCGCTAACTGCTGTTAGCAACAGCTTGCTGAGAGGGCGATAAAAATATCGCCGCTTTAGCAGGAAAAAGTCCCTCTAAAGCGACGATATTGCCCTTGCTAATATGCCCCCATGGATTCTGCTACTTGAGCAAGCAAGCTTGGGAAAATACAGTTGCCACTGGACCCAGAGATCTGCAGAAGAGGGGAGCAGTGTTGAGAATCTGACAATAATATGCTGTGGCAGGTGCTGCATGATAAGGCATATGAAGTTTATATTATGATCGAAGAAGAGTTTGCCGGAGGGCCAAGCAATTTCTACAGTCTAAGGCTTTCTTCCCTTTCCAGGCAGAAGTCCTTCCGAATCCGTCCTAAGGCAAAGTGGCTCTGAAGTGTGCTGGGAAGCAGGTAGATGTTGAGATACTAAACATAAGAAGATGGACGACTATAGTTCATGCAAGCCTTGTGCTCAGTGAAATCCCGAGGCAGCTTTTGAGCTCTTGCAGAGTTCGCTGTACCATGAAAGATGCCAGTGATTATTTGGATTATCAGCGTCACCTCTGATAAGTGGACATAGACAAATTTGTGCTTTTCCGGTCTTAAGCCCACTGAAGCAAGTTGACACAATACAGAAGGCTTGCTCTGTGGTTTTTAATAAGTGTGGAAGGCCCATGAGGCAAGAAGCAGCATCACCAGTTCAGGAAGCACACTTCCATGTTTGCTGATTGGAAAAGCGGCAGTAGGTACGTGATTGCCCACTGCACCAGTGGCACGGCAAAGGTGTTATGGGCCTTAGTGCATGCCAGGAAAATTGATCCCTCTATTCCCCCTAGTTGGGCAGCAAATGAAGGCAATAATTGAGGTGCAGGAATCCCTCACACCTCCAGTTTCAGAACCACTGCATCAGCTACACTAAAGGTTACTCAGTGGTGGCTGGGTTGTACTGAGCGTGGTGGGAGCACAAAATAATAATAAAAATAAATTAATTCACTTACCTCCACAGCAAGACGTCCTCCTCCCTTGGGTGTCTTCCAGGAAGCTCTCGATGCAGGAAACTGCACTGCCCAATCCTGGTTCTGCTTTCACAGCATGAAAGCAGCTCCAGGATTGGACAGAGCAGGCTTTTCCAGTGCTCCTAAGAGCACTGGAAGCCTGTGCTTTCTCTAATCCAGCTAGGTTAGAGTACTATAAAATGTGCATGTATGGCTGGCCATTGCAAGATGTGTAAATTTTAAAGCACACAGCTCCCTGCTGCTGCCACTCCAAAGCACTGGCCCGCCTCGTCCTGACACTTAGTTCAGGACAGGTTGCTGAAAAATAAAATGGTAATAAATAAACTTTATTGCTGTTTTCTTTTTCAGCTCTGGGGCTTGTGGACCGATGCTCCTCCGCTCCAATGGACGAGCCGTCCCTGGTGTTGCTCTGCCTATTTAGCTCTCTAGATATTCTTCCAAGAATGTGACAGTTCTGTTGTGGAGGTGGGAACTGTGGGACCAAATAAAAAAAGACTAGCTGCAACTACATGTTGCACGGTGTAAGGCTGTGACGTGCCTGTTTATCAATAGGCTGAGTGGGCATGCTGTAGAATGTTGAGTGTGGGTGGTGTGAGAATGTGAGGATGCATGGAATGTTGGTACTGGCTGAAGCCTGGGAGTTGATTACAGTTGAAGGCAAATGTCTTTGCACAAAAGTTAGGAGCCGTCCAGGAAGGGAGTTGATGACAGTTTGAGGGAGGATAGAGCCTTAGCAGGACCTATCAAACATGCCACATCACTACATCATCCCTTTTCCTTACAAACCAGGCATGCCACATCACTACACCCTGACACTGACAGATCAGACTTTCAAGCACAAGAATGGAATTGAAGATTGCCATTTCAGTAACCCTAACTAAGATCAAGATGCAGTCGGGAAGTCATTGGTTCATAAAAGCCCTGTCTGTAACTCCTTAATTAAGGTGGATAATCAGCACGTGCACTGAAAACTGAAACAATGTAGCCCTCTGCTCCTGATGACACTTCCTACACTTCCTGTGAGGCAACAGGTTGCTTCCTCCGCTGGATAGAATGTCTCCATTTAATTTCCCAAACTGGGTCCGCAGCCGCCTAGCCTTGGTGGTTCTCCGCTGCATATCGCCCACCCCATCTACTGCTTGTTATTTTTACTTATCTAATTTTGTAAATGCTGCAATCCTCTTAGGGCCGCTGCTCCCCTCAGCAGATTGGTAACTGAATTAGAAAGGATTACGAGTCCTCTAAAGATGACAAATTGGTTCTTCAATACAGAGTGACAGCTGCCGCCCCCGGCAGGTTCTTGTGGGCCACCTCTTTTAATTAAAGAGGGCTGGCCGTGGAGTTCAAGTGGACAGCATTATCAGGGGATTAACGGTCCCTTTTCTGGAAGCGACAAACACACAGCAGGCTGTTGACCAGTCCTTGGAGACCTGAAGGATTTTCTGGAATATAGAATCCCAGAGAGATGCAGTGGCAAGCTCCCATTGGCTGAGCAAATAACATGGCATGCTTACAAAGAAGGATTCAAACCATGATTCATTGAGTGTGCCATGTACAAACAATAACATGATCCAACTCATAACATGGTTCAGCACATTACATGGTTAACATAAACTATGGTCTGATACATAACATGGTCCAACACATAACATAGCCCAACACATAACATAGTTCAGACATAACATGGTGCGACACAAAACATGGTCCAACAAGTTCCGGCACATAGCACGGTCTGCTACATAACATGATTAAATACATAACATGAACCAACACATATTATCGGCCCAGACATAACATGGTCTAACACCTAACATCGTCCACCATATATCATAATTAAGGCTCCCTGTTTTCCGTTTTTACTGTTTCTTACAGATAAATACAGACAGAAGACCATTTTTTTTCCTGTCTATATTTATTTTTAAATGTGGATGAAAACGGAAATTGGGTTGTTTTTGAGTTGTTCTAAATGCTGTCAATCATGACTGCCAGGCCAATAGCTGTGTAGATTGACAGGCAAGGGGATTAAAAAAAGATATGGATTTTAGTAAAGAAAACAAACAGCAGCAGATTTGCACAAACTTGATACTAAAATGTACATACTTTCTTACAAGTGCATATTTACCATCTGACTGTGTATATATCATTGAAACCTGTGAGGCGTCGGGGCATGAGTGCACACTAACTGGTTAAATAAATGCAGAAATATACACATTTCAGCTTATTTTTTTCACAAAACCTAAAATAAATATGGATAAATACATGGAAAATTAGCAAAAAATAAATATAGATAAATACAGACGGAAATGACAAAAAACGAAATACCATAAAACCGGGAGCCCTACTCATAATCCTACTCATAGTGTCTGCTGGTTACGGGTTCTAGAAATATATAACAGGGAGAGCTCCACATGGAAATCCGAGATCTTTGTGGTTCATTAGGGAATGCAGAATGCAAGGTCTACCAAAATGAATTTGAGGTTCATATGAAGCATGTGAAGGAAAAAGTCACCCCAGGTATTGAACACATTAATGAACGAAGGGCTAATGATGCTCTTAGGGGGAATGCTTAATTCTAAGGGCTGCCAGTCAATAACTTGACGGCCGAAGTTGATAGGGTCACTTGCAAGCAGAGAATAGCCGTATAAGCACATATTATCTCAAAGGCGAGAGGACTCTGTTAGAGACAGGAGAGAACACTCAACAGGTGAGGTGATCTGTGATGGGAATAGAATATCAAAGTTTAACATAAACTAGAGAAAGAATCTAAAAGACAAGCTCTCATGGATACCCAGGTAGAGAACAATTTATAAAACACTGAGGTTCTCATGGTCAGTTGGGGAATACATCAGGCTCATGTTGGCCAAAAGCCACCCTGAGAACAGAAGTTCCTAGGGTGACTCAGTTGCAAACAATACCACTGAATGAGCAGACAGAAGTAAACAGCATTTCATAGATCAAAGGTTAGTGGATCTGCCACGAACATGCAAGCAGGAGGTTCATGGAATCTGTCACCTGGAAAGAGAGTCCCAGCTTAAGTGAAATATTTGAATCAGTAGAATTTAGAAGACCTTCCTCAGGAAGCATCAAAAACACAAGGGCTGATAGGAATTTTCAAAGACGCCAATGTCTAGTTCAACTAGTGCAGCATTAGTAACTTTGTGTGACTGTTCACAGTGTGTCTAATGCACAATTTCTGAAATCATTACGCGTCTCCAGAATGAGCTGCTGCAATTGAATAAAGCGAATGAAAAAATAATAAAATATTTATTAAAAAAATAATTCGTAAGGAAATGCTTTCTTGTAGGAAGTAGGTATAGACAGCCTTTATATCATTATTTTATTCTCAAATGGTGGGTGGTTAAACCTTTGGGGCAAATTTCCAAAGAATTCATGTAACGCAGCTCCGTATTTAAAGTTGCTCCGCTGTATTTCGTGAAAGGAAGAGAGCAGGACTGTGCTGTGTCTTTTAAAATATGGCACTGTTTTTCTCCTAACCTGTTCTGGTGCACTTTAGGCTGCCTTCGGCCAATGTATAAGCCTTTACTCCATAGTGCAAGGGTGCATGCATGAAGACAAGCATAGGTTTTGTAGTGGAAGTGGGCCCTTCAAGTACAAAACAGTAGGCTTTAACATAGTTGAATACATTTATAACTGTGTATGTGTACCCCACACCTGCAAAGTTAGAAAGGTTTTGAGAAGAGGAAGATTTTCTCTAAGGTTGGCCCTGCCTAAAGGAGGCATACATGTTTTTGACACCAAATCCCTGTTTACTATTTTTAGTAATTTAGTAATTTGCATCAAAACTCATGGGGGTTGCATAAGAATGCTCGTGTACCATCTATTGTATGCCCTTTTGATGCAAATCAGCTCAAAGTTGCACAGAGCACCACTTTGCATCACTATGGTACAACTATCCAGCACAATATATCTTTTGCACTGGCAAGTAAATCCCAAAATCACCCATTGCAAGTTATTTTTTCCATCAAAAGGGCTGCTGATTAAATTCATTTACAGTACCTCTGTGTGGACTACATTTGTCATGAATCTGAGGTATTATGACAGGATATTATCTTGATGCAAATGCCAGCGGACTAGGGATATCACCCCGAACTGTACATCCCACAATGTGTTTTGTACGGTACACTAATTCAATGAACAGCTCTTGTGACTGAGTTGGTAAAATACTTTAATTAACATTATGAGCTGTTTAATTGGTTATAAAAGAGCAGATGAAGGTTTTTATCTTGCACCGAGCACTTTTTCACGTGGCTGTGTGGAATTTATTTTTTGTTTTAGAGTTTTATATAGCGCGAACTAAGCTATATAAAGCCTAGAGGCCCATAGGAATGAATAGGAAGACATTCTCATTTTGCGATTCGCAATTAAGGAATCGCAAAATGAGAATGCGATTTCAAGGGTGCAGGGGGGGTCCAAGGACACCCTGTTGCCCCCCTGAAATTTGCCATTAAGTACATTTTTCACACACACATGCCCCAAAGGCATGTGTGTGTGTAAAATGGAACTTTGAAAAATGCACTTTTGTGCATTTTTAAACGTTTTCGCAAATTACCATGAAGGTCAACTTCATGGTAATTTGCACCCCTTATTTGCGAACTCGCAAATTGTAAAAGTTTGATGCATTGCATTTAAGGAATCTCAATTTGAGATTCCTTAAATGCAATCGCAATTTAAGAAATCGCAATTTTGCGATTTCTTAAATTGCGAAAACATCAAAATGCATAATGCATCCCAAAAAAGGAAATTGCATTCGCAAACGGCCGAATTTTGCGATTCGCACCGTTTGCGAATGCAATTTCCTTTGATGCATGTGCCTGATAGTTACTTCTTGGGGAGAGAGTTATATTAGCTTCAGTTAATTATAATAGGCGAATTTCAGATAAAAAGTTAAGCTGTAAGTTATTATTTTCACCTAACTATAATGTAACTTTAAACTTTGTTTTTTAGTGAATTCCTACGTTATTTTTTACTATACTTAACTTTTACCGTAATTTCAACCTTTGCATTTTGTGAAGAAAAAAAAGAAAAAAAGAATATATATATATATATATATATATATATATATATATATATATATGTATATATATATTTTTTTTTCAGTAGAGGCCGCAACTGGACCTGGGTGGTGGGGTGGCAAAAAAGGAAAACTAAACAATCAAAAAAACACCTTAAACGGCAGCCGCCTCTACTCTTTGTCCTCTGCCTCTCTGACATCTTCCCGCACTTCCCGTCAGCAGCAGGAAGCACCCGCCTTCCCAGCCTCCCCATAGCTAATCACAACGCTGCAATCCAGCGTTGTGATTGGTATGAGCATTGTCGATCTGCGCTCAGACGGGGACTGGGAGTGTTTGCATGTTCCTCACCAGGCTGTGTAATGCAGCCTGGGGAGGGACATGCAAAGTGCGCAGGTCTGCTTGGGGAAGCCTGAGAGGGCGACCAAGCAGTCCTGTGCACTTCAGGAGTGCAAACCATTCCTCCCCCTACTCTGCCCCCCCACCCGAGAGCCACTAAAGTATAAAGGAAAAATAAAACGATAATAGTTATTATCATTTTATTTTTCCTTTTTTCAGTGGGGCAATGATCCTCCACCTTAGTTGAGGAGCTGCCACTGATACGTCTACACATACATATTAGATAAAGTACTTCAGAAGGCACCCCTATAAACCCTCAAAAAATGCAGTTTCCTTGAACTTTATATAAAATAATGTATTGTTACTCAATCTGTATACATACACAAGTTAATTTATAGTTTTTTTTTTGTTTTAGTATTTCAATTACAAAAAAATATTTTACTAATTCATGGTTCTTATTTCAATTTTTTTTCAAACATATCATTATTCAAACATTTTGTCTATAAAGTGCAACACATTTCTTAATTGAAATTAATAGTGATTGGTGGTTACAAAAGGGAATCCTAAAGAACGTGTTCTAGTGAAAGATAGAAGCTCTTCAACTGTAAGCCAGATGATGTGAATCAGCCAACACGTGTTTTGCACATCCTGTCATTTTTTCGAGGCTGAAATGACATCATAAGTAAAATTATACAAGCTGCACATAAATTATACATTATGCATGTTCTTACTTATATGTAGTCCTGTATTAAAATAAATACAGACAATAAGGACTGAAAAGCATTTGATGTTAAAATTAAATTGCATGGCCAACACTCCTTTAATAGAATTTTACTATATCGCCCGCCTAAATCTCAGGCCGATTTTTTTTAAAGACTTATGCACCTTTTTAGCTCACTAAGCAGAACACCCCAATTTTTACTATGCTAAGGGATTTTAATTTCCATTTGGAAAAATTTGCTGACCCTGATACTAAAGCACCTTTACATCAAATGGATAGCACAAAGATGTGCCAACTTGTGGAGGGTTCAACCCACAATGCTGGATACTGCTTAGATTATATTTTCTCAGATAACCCCATGCTAAGCTGGACCGGAGTTCTGCCCTTGATCTGCTCAAATCATAAGGCTATCCTATTTGACAGATCACTGCCGCAAAAAAATCATCCTAAAGCCCCAAGAGAACTCTATGTCAGTCGCCCTTGGAGGAAAGTAGAGGCTAGCTCTCTAAATTATATTCTTTTAAAAACTCTGGCAAATCTGCCCACTGATTCTGATCAAGCCACAGTTCAAGACCACTCTTGGCTTGACTCGGCTTTGACACAATTAAAGCCCCCTAAACAATCTCATCCATCCAGGAGAACACCATCAGAACCATGGTTTAACAACACATTGAAAGCCCAGAAATAATTATGTTGCAAAGTAGAGAAAAAAGTGGGGACTTGAAGATAATGCAATTACTCGAATGGAATATAAGTCATCCCTTCAAAATTATAAGAAACTTATCTTCAAGGAAAGGGTCCTATACTTTTCTGAGAAAATCATGGCAGTCAACATATGTCCTAAAGCCTTGTTCACTACAGTAGAGAAATTAGCAAAGCTGACACGTGCACCCGATATTAGTATTAGTCAAGAATTCTGCAACACATTAGCAGAATCCTTCCAAGAAAATGTCAAGTCTGTCTTTGACCGGTTTGTACAGCAGTATAATCGCCTAGCTCAAACACTGGTTGAGCTTAATAAGATTCAATCAGACTTTCCTGAAAAAACACAAGATCCCTTTGAATCAGCCCCCTCGAATCTTTCTTCTTTTAATACCTTGACAGTCGAACAAATCTCTAAACTCATTGCAGCTACTAAATCTGGCTCTCCATCAGATCGATGCCCTGCCAAAATTCTGCATATTTTGCCAGAAATGATAGCTATTCCTTTAACCCCTTCTGAGCTGCGCAAATTTTTGCGCTGTGCGAGGGTTTTATTGAGTGGGCGGGATTCGGACAGCCCCCGGCTGTCGTCAGCACACGCCCGCTGTGACGTTGGACGGTCGGGGGCCGTCCGAAGCATACAAGGGGTAACAGTGATTTTTAACTCACTGTTTACAACTGGAAAATTTCCAGCGTAATGGAAGAAAGCCTCCATACTACCTTTATTAAAGAAACCCAATCTGAATGCTAAGGATACTCTCAATTAGAGACCAATTTCAAGACTTCCATTTCTCTCAAAAGTAATCAAAAAAGCAATTAACACTGAACTCTCTGTTTTTATCAAGGACAATGCTATGCTGGATCCTTCCCAGTTTGGATTTTGTGCTCAGCACAGCACAGAGTTGGCTCTCATTACCGCAACGGAGCACCTCAGGATGATACTAGATACTGGGGGGAAAAAAGCTCTGATCCTCCTGGACCCGTCAGCAGCCTTTGATACTGTCAATCATGGGCTGCTGCGGGACCAGCTGAGTTCCATTGGGATCAGGGGTAAGGTACTGTCCCTACTAAGCTCCTTTTTGTCTGAACAGTCTCAGGTAGTGGCTTTGGGGGACATTGTGTCACCCCCTTTACGTTACCTTGTGGGGTTCTCCAGGGCTCCTCTCTGAGCCCAACGCTCTTTAATCTGTATGTCATTCCTCTCACCAGTCTGGTAAGAAGTTACATTTTTTCCCTTTATTCATACGCAGATGATACTCAGAGCGTTGTCTCGGTGAGCAGTTCTGCCAGCCAGACAGCTACAGGTCTCGCAACTGTATGAGCCACATTGCAAATTGGATGTCAGACAACTGTCTGAAATTGAATTCTTTCAAGACTGAAGTTTTGTTGCTGGGGAACAATCCTTCATTTTGGACAAACAGCTGGTGGCCGGTCCAGTTGGGCTCTTTACCCAAACCAGTGCTTAAAGCCAAAAACCTAGGTGTCATTTTTTACACCAAGCTGTCCTTTGAGGCAAAATTCAACTCTGCCACTTTTGCATGTATCTTTATCTTGAAAATGTTGAGGAAAATCCTTCCAGCAATTCCTATGGATCTAAGGAAGACAGTGGTATCAGTGCTGATTTCCTCGAGACTGGACTACAGTAATGCCCTCTTTTCCAGTGGTCCGCGGCGTTGCATCAACAAACTTCAAACGGCTCAGAATGCAGCAGCAAAAGCACTGTTGGGCATTTCTAAATTTGATTCAGTCTCTTCAGCCTTAGTTCGACTCCAGTAGCCAAAAGGGTCCAATTTAAATCATCATGTATCGCCTTTAAATCTCTTAACAACATTCGGCCATTACCACTGAGGAGTTTCCTTAAGCCATACAATTCTGCCAGAGCCCTCAGATCTGCCAAAGTGGGAAACCTAATTGTTCTTAGAGTCAGCAGGGTGAGATGGAGCAGTAAGAGCTTCACGGCCACAACTGCCAGCCTTTGGAACTCTTTGCCTACCACGTTGAAAAAAGAACCCAGTCTCTTTAAACAAAGGAAGGGCTTCAAACTTGGTTGTTTAAGGGTTAACAGTTTACTTCTCTGTTTGCAGTGATTGGATCTAAGGCATTGCCTAAACACCCCAGGGTATTTGTCGCGCTTTATACATTTCTCGTCATCATTATATATATGTATATATATATATATATATATATATATATATATATATATATATATATATATATATATATATATATATATATGTGTGTATGTATATATATATATATATATATATATATATATATATATATATATATATATATATATCCAGCAGAATCTTGTCGAAAACATCCATATCCCCTCGAGCATTCGAAGAAGGAAACAGGTACAGACCACAAAATGGCTCGTGAGTAGGTGCTATTTTATGTTCATAACGACCTTCCTTGAATGATGCGTTTCGACCGGGTCACGCCGGTCTTGATCACATGACGTGCCTATACATAGGTGTGTCTTAAATAGTGCTTAAAAAACAAGTAGCCACTCCTACAGGAATAATAAACATAGAAAACATCTTGTTGTGTAAATATACATGATAGCAGAAATGCGTTTAAAATTGCAACATAAATGTAAAAAACATTACAGTTAACATTGAATTCCTCAGCAAAAGTACTGTCAGTGAATACAGAGACAAACTGGAGCATAAATGAAAATAAGGTAAGGCCAAGTGGCTTCAAATTCTTAATGCAAGAGGAGAAAAAAATAGATTGTAAACAAACGCTTGCTAAATACACATAGCCAAGTTAAATACAGTCATATTCATTATATAGGAGTACAGGCTAACTAAGTGCATGTGCTGAAATTGTGTAAAAAACGTGACACAAATTATGTAATAAAAATATATAAGATTACGGGAAGTTTATATATATATATATGGTAACTAGAGTTACATATTTATTAAGTAGTGTACCTTATATACCCCAAGAAGTTTCAATTCTAATTTTTTTATAGATAATATAAAACAATTGGTTACCTCAAGAATGAAGGCTAATCCAATCCTTATATTCCAATGTTCTCTGTGTTCAACATACCATGCAAGTCAAGAAGCTTAATACCAAGAATATCTACACTTACTAAATAAAGTATGACGTTGCCAACACATTTAATATGTCAGCACGTATATACACATCCCTATTCAATATCCTTTCGCCATCAGTCATAATTATTAGTATTGGGATCCTCAATCCACTACTGCAAACATTCGCACAATCCATAAGCAATCACCCTGATTTTAAAGTGAATTTCCCCTATTTCAAGCTTATCATCATAAAGACTCTAATGGGCCACTGCAAGTTGGACAATAAGGCGAAGACAGCACTCCCTCACTATAAGTATCAACGTGAGCCCAGCACGGAAGTCCTGGTTTCCCATAAATATGTTGTCCCAGCACTTGTCGTAAAATTCAATCACCCATCCTTAAATAACCATCCTTAAAACAAAGAATTACTAACTTAGAATTTTGAGAAACAAACATCACCCATTCTAGGCTTACCAGAATAGTTGCTCCTGTAAACCATCACAGTTGACAACAGAATGAAAAGCGCACTTTCTCTATGTGAGTAACAAAGTGAGCCAGTATTAAAAATTCCAATTTCCCGTTAATGATGTCCCAATAATTGGTGATAAGTTAAACTCCCATGATATGGGCCTACAAGTTATTAAACATTCTTTAGGAAGAATAATTTCTGGTAATCTTAACCATAATCAACAGATCACCATTTCAACCCCAAACTCCGCGCTGTAGCCTACACTAACAAAGATGCTAAGAAGAAAAAAAAGCAAGCAGTCACATGAAGTTTAAGTACACCAGTTAACCAATCAATTTGCCCCAAAAACCTGCACTAAGAGGAGCAGTAAAATCCATACTCAAGTCACCAATTCTGTCACAAAATAACATGAACCAACCAAATTAACCAAACAACCCGTGCTATCAACCATGGTGAATAAAGCAGTAAAACTTTACATTCAAATGGGGCAATAAATTACAAGGGCGAATACACCATTCAGATTCTCCCACCATCCATGCTCAAAAGAGAAATAGAGTCCACATTGTCAATTACGAAGTGTGGCACAATGACACATAAACCAATGAAATTAGCCTGTACAATAAACCTTAATAGGGGAAGCGGTTAGCCAACAAATCTGATAGAATCATATGCATCAGTCAGACTGCACCAAAACCAGCCGTATGGAAAGTGGCAAAAATCCACATTTTAATCAATCATTACCTCGCTCAAACCTTCAAAATCTCTGCTACTTTCAAGAAAAACTGAAAAATATTCTACTTCAAAGACCAAATGAATTATGATCCCAAAAATGAAAGTAAACAAAAAATATATATACCCAGCTACAATTAACATATATCCCTGATCATTCCAAGGACTCTCCCAAGGAGATGCTCGGATTTAGATTCCTGTCTTCATCGGCATCTACTGTCTTACGGTTCATACTTTTTCAGTAAGACTGTGTGATTTTGGACATCATGAACATCAAAACCGTGCAGAACTGAGTCCATGCACACCATCAGAATATGTTGACTGCAGTACTGACTAGCTCACAGTGCACCATCTGTACCCCTTACTTAGCAAGGTAACGTGCTAAGTGCAACCTCGGAACATGACAAGCTTGACTCCCCAGTGAAATCATGGAAACAGATCTAAAGCCCTTTCCTTTGGTAACTCGTGCATGCCGAAGGAAAACACAAGAAATACTCAAATTAGCGGTTCAAATATTTATTGAAGCAATAAGATTCTTGTTTGGAAAATGAGCGCTGCAATTATCACTAAAAGGTAACAAAACAGAGGAAATAGTGTCACAAGAATGGTAAAGAAAATGATCAGTTCAACCATTCTGCTTTTACACAAAATATATGTTTGCATATGAGTTTAGTTATAGTTATGCTCCTAGCTAGTGCTCTCTAGCCTAGTGTGCCTAGGGTAGGTGAATCTGCCAGAATCCCTGAGGGTGATCTGACACCCCAGTTACCTTTGGGTATGTTTAATCTGGGAGCCCATCTTGGTGTAGAGCTGGGCACCATTCTTCTCAGGATTCAGCTGAGTTGAAATTCCTGCATGGGGCAACCTCAACAGTGTCAGCACAATGCTTCTCTAACTAAACAAAGAGGTGATCTTGTTTATTTAATAAACGTCAACCACATTCCCATGCCAAAGCCCCACTCAGGTCGCTATTATTGATTCTATCATTACAGAGCTGGTGCCAAGCAGACAATAACAAACAACAACATTTTGAGCTGTGGCTTTAGCTATCATACAGAATCTTCAAGTCTCTGATAATATGCCGACGAAGAAATGTAAATGTAAGCAAAGTCATTTCAGAGAATATTATCCCATACAGGCACGTAAGCAAATGTGTGTCTAGTGTCAAAATCCAAGAAAGATGTCAACTCTAAATGTGACTGTGTAATGTGGTGGTGTCCACTCCTGGGATGTAAGGCTATTAAAATGCTTCCTAAAAACTATGCTAAAAATATAGATTTAACCATGTATTAAAACCTAAAATCATAAAAGAATTGTGCTCTTTAATAATAAAAGCATAGAATAATCTAAATTGTATTAAAAAATCAATAGAAAAAGATGAATGAGAAAACTGCAATTTAGCAAGTAAAAACATGGCCGAATTAAAAAATCTTCACTGCTCGAAACTGCCAGATTGTTTAAAAGTTTCAAGGAGTAGACAAAACGGAACAATGACAGAATATCGACGGACATACTATCGAGCTTCTGGAATATCGAGTCTACAATATTGATGGACAGAATATCAACAGCCTAGCTCCACAATGTTAAGTATAAAAATATCTAAACCAAAATATCGTTATTTAAAATATTGTTGTTTAAAATATCGTTGTTTTTTTAAATGTCTTAGAAATATTATAAAAATAATTCAATAATACATTTAATTAATTAAAACATAGTCTGAATTATTTAAAAATGTTAAAAAGTGATAAATGATAAATGTAATCTAAAAAATATTAAACATACTTTTTTATATATTAACTTATTAATATTAATACATAATTATTTTATTTATTTATAAAATGTTAGAAACATAAGAAAAGTTATAAATATATATATATATATATATATATATATATATATATATATATATATATATCTATACTACTATAATAAAGGAGAAACTTGCAGGCTTTGAGGCAAGTAAACGCGGGAACCACTGCGCCAATCTACACACCCGATACACCGTAGAAATCGGCAGGGTGTGTAGATGGTTATAGGCTATATAAACTTTTAAAAAAAAACGTATTTAAAAAAATTAATAAAATAAAAAAAAGTCCCCCCAAAGTAGCGCCGGCCACGACGTGCGTGCTCACGTTGAGGAGCGGCGTCAGAGTGGCGTCAGAGGACCGGCGGACATGGCGCGGGGGAGGAGTGGTCACGTGAGCAGCAGCGGACAGGCCAGCGGCGGTGAGAGACCAGCGGAGAGGCGGACATGGCGCGGGGGAGGAGCGGCGGCGGACAGGCGGTGAGGAGCAGAGCGGCGAGGACCTGTTAACTCAGGAGCAGAGAATGAGGTAAGCAGGCGGGTGTCGGGCCAGGCGGGGACGGGGAGTTACTAAAGGCACTGTCGGGGCAGGCGGGGTTCGGGGCAGGAGGGGGACTGGGACTAACACCTCCAGGCGAGGGTCGGGCCAGGCGGGGGATGGGGCGGGCGGGGGCACGGGCTGCTGGGCAATATCGGGGCAGGCGGGGTTAGGGGGAAGCCTGAAAGCACCCGGACAAGGTCGGGACGGGCTGCTAGTATATATATATATATATATATATATATATACAAAAACCTGTAATCTGAATATAAAAATAAAAATATACATATCTATATATTCACTGAAAAAACCATAGGTTATAGACCATATATAGTTAGGAATTAGCATTTAAAAAACCTTATTTTACTCACACAAAACCATTGAAATTCCATATATAGTTAGTTGCACTAACTATATATCGCGCACCCGCAATCCACTGCTGATCATGTCACATATTACATCATTCATGACATGGTCAGTGACATCACTGATGACATCACTGATGACATCTCAAATGACATCACTGATGACATCACTGATGACATCTCAAATGACATCACTGATGACAACATCCAGTGACTGTATGTTTCTGTAAAGTTAAAATATGTCTTACATATTGAAGAATGAGTGGATGTATAAGTGTCTGGATGAAGGATTTAGTAGGTGCGTGACTGACTGTATGAGTGAGTGATTAAATGTGTCTCACTGAATGCATGGGTTAGTGACTAAACTGTCTTAATTTGTGCATCATTATGTCTGTTGTTCTGTAAACTGCTGCATGTGTTGATCATTAGCTATACGAGAGGCTATATGTGTTATTAATTGGTTGCCCAAGTATTTCTATGGGAGATTGAGTTTGTGTGGGGGTGGCTGGAAGGTGTGTGACTCTATGCATAGATGAGTGAGCAGTTTATTCACTAGGTGTATGAGTTCAAGAGTGCATGTGGAAACAGCTACATGGGCAGTTGACTGTGTGCATGAGTGTATTGATGAGTGAATGGATATCTCAATGCTACATGTCATAGTAAGTACATATGTAAAACACAGTACATGTGAGAGTTGGCATATATAAATAACTGTGCATGAGAGCCACTGAATGAGTGAGTGGTTGTATCGATCATTGTGAACTTGTATCAGGGATTGTATAAGAGAGTAAATATGTGTTAGTATATGTTTCAATAAGTAAGGTGTGTTTAACTGTATAGTTGAAGAAATGGAGGTGAGATTGTTTCTTTGCATGACTGACTGGGTGTGTGAGTAACTCCATGGATGAGTGGCAGTGTGTGAGTGTCTGTATACACTGAGTGTATCTAAGGTTATATTAGAGTCTGAAGAGGTTTATCGTATTAGCACAAGAATGATGTCAAATGAGATGTCATCAGTGATGTCATCAGTGATGTCATTTGAGATGTCATCAGTGATGTCATCAGTGATGTCACTGACCATGTCATGAATGATGTAATATGTGACATGATCAGCAGTGGATTGCGGGTGCGCGATATATAGTTAGTGCAACTAACTATATATGGAATTTCAATGGTTTTGTGTGAGTAAAATAAGGTTTTTTAAATGCTAATTCCTAACTATATATGGTCTATAACCTATGGTTTTTTCAGTGAATTTTCAAGGTTTTTTAAATGCTAATTCCTAACTATATATGGTCTCTAACCTATGGTTTTTTCAGTGAATTTCAATGTTTTTTTAATAGCAAATATCATAAGCTGTCGAATGTCAAGTACGTGGTAAGTAAAAACATTTTCGTGTTTATGCACACTGATCTGCTTTGAATGCTGCCCCCCACCCCTCATTTCTATTAGGAGTACTCTCTCTTTGCAGATAGTGAAGGGTAGTTAACGCAGGCCTTTGCCCCCGTTGTAATCCGTTGTGCCTGCTTCTCTCTCCATTTGATTGATTGTACTCTTTGGTTCATTCTCTATTTACAAACAAGCACAGAGTCGCAATACTCTGTTTAGTCTTTGCAGATAGCGAAAAATCGTGTAAAAAAACAAAAGGAATCGAGCAAAATCAGTAGGCCACTAATGGGATCTCTTTTTGACCTCCCTAAAATAGAAACATTAGGAACAACCTGTTGATAATACCAATGTGTATGTACATAAGCGGCGTTCATTTGTGTTCACAGTACCCCTTGTTGATTGTTTGAATCGAGCATTGAATTGTTCGAAGTTGGTTCTCTTAAGAATCTTCTCTGCCTGCAAACGAGGAAGAATAGGAATATTCTCTCTCCCTTTGCAGATAGTGAAGGGTAGGTAACGCAAACCTTTAACACGTCGTGCCTATTTCGTTCCTCATTGATTGATTGTTTCCCCAAACATTGACTGTTTGGGAATTGGTTCTTTTTGGAGGTATTCCCTGTTTGCAAATATACGTAGGAAAATCTTTGCAAATAGTGAAAGGGTACGTAATGCGGACCTTTCTCCCCCGTTGTAATCTGTCATGCCTATCTACTCCCCACTGATTGATGCACCTGTTTCACCCGGACCATTTACTAGAGATACGTCATCTGGCCCGACCAGAGAGCACCCCTAGTGAAAAGGACATATGCAATAATAACGAAGTGATCACTGTATCCTGTTAACAGAAACTTTAGCATGAAACAACCTGGAAAGAAAAGAATAGGAAAACGAAAATCAGTAGGCCACTGATGAACATGAACTTTTATTAAACAACGAACAAAGAAACGATAACATAACGTAATGATAAAACCTATTAATGTCCTAGAAACAAGAAAACATTAAAATATGCCAGTGGTGAGAGACCAGAAAAACAGTAAGAGAAACCAAATCACCCCTCGCTGTCCCACTGCCTGCCACGCCAAAAAAATCGATAGACTAGGGAAAATGCAAGTCAGTAGAACATCCGCCCCCACTCTGGAAACTTCCAAGGTGGGGCAGGGTTGCGGCTACGCCCAGCCGGGAGCAGCCCATATAAGGCGGGTCCTGCTGCCACGCCTCGGCCAGGAGATCCTAACGTAGGGTGTAGCCGGAGGAGAGGCCGAGGCCAGCGGGACCCGGCCAGGGGATTGCCTTTACAACGCTGAAGAGTTGCAGGGGGGGGAATATCTCCTCGACCCTCCCCTCTCTCTCCCAGTCCGGCCGCGGTGGCCCTTGACAGTTTCAGGTAGTCCCGCCACATGCTCTTCCGGTCCGGCCACCAACGGTCGGGGGGCCGAGGCCGACGGGATCCGGCTGCAGCCGATAAACCAAGGAACCCGTTCATGGGGCCAGAGCCAGGGGCGTCCGGCCGACATCCACCGGAAGCCCGGCCCGAAGACGGACGGGACACTTCTTCTTTCTTGAATAATGGCTGCGACAACACTGGGGGGGGGATGTCTTGCACATGCCTCCGACCCCCCCCCCCTCGTCCTCATCGCCTGGTCCGGCCATAACAAATCTCAAGCAAGACGCCGTGGGGTGCACTGGGAGGGAGAGACGATGCGAACAGGCCTCTCCCGCCTCCCCAGTGGAGGCTTCCCACCTGCACCCTCAGCGCTCCAAGCGCCCGGAAAAGGGTTCTTCCACTGTGGCGATGCTGCAACGTCTCGCCCGGCAGGGTGGAGCCCGTCCGCTCATTTGACCCCGCGATCGCCAGTAGCTACCGAACTCTCAAAATGGCGGTCGACCTGGCAAGAGCGGGCCCAGCATAAAGAAATGGCCCGGTCACTGGTTGACTCCACCACCGTAGTCCTCCACGACCTTGAAGATTCTAGAGGAGCCGCGGGAGTCTCCGACCCCCGATGGGGAATGACTGCCATGATCGCCCGTGGAGTGACGAAACTGTATCCGCGGGACGTCGGCGCTCCCATGCTGGCGCCAGCCTCACTTTGAATTACTAGAATCCTGCAGACCTCAGTTCCGGTGAAAGCACAGTGTGACCCGGTAGGAAAAATTGTTGCACCCCCTCCCCTTTTTGACTGATGGTTCAAACCACCGATCCTTTCCTTTGCCCTTTTAACGGAACTTTGGACTGCCTCCCCCTCTTTTACATTTTCTAGAGAAAACAAAACATTAACCACTACATTAGCATAGCAGTTGACACCAGAACTGTTTTCAAATTGAAAACCAACAACATCTTCAACAGAATCCTTTTTGTTTCTGCTGTGACCCTGCTACAGCACAGGCATTGTCCCCAGCAGTAATTCTGCAATGCCGGTAAGAATAGCTGTGGTGCCTACTGGACTCACTCACCCCCGCGGCGCCCCACGCCGTTATTTGCTGGGCGGCAACTTACTAGACATCACTTTCGTGCCATCTAGATTTCAGCGCGTTCTGCTGCCTTGGAACTATTCGCACAACAGACTGCTACTGACGACCCACCCCCAGGCAACATCTTCTGAATTTTCATAATTTGAAAGAACTAGTAACATGTCCTCATCAGGAATTCAAAAGAAATTGCCACGGTCTCTTCGTTGTTTAAATGTTTTTACTGTTTTTGTTTTGTTGTATATATTTATATGTTATTAAAGTTTTATATTCCTACTACTTTGTTGGAGTGCTATATATTTTTAATGTGACACATAATTGTAAAAACTTTGATGTACAAAGAGTCATTCCTGGAATCTTCCGCTTCAGGCTCGGTCCCCTCCCCAATCACAATACAGGATGGTTTTCAGATAGTAGGAACAAGTGTGGTGTGACGGATCTCATCGGGTGTGGGCCTTGATCTACTATAACTCCTTTGAAGAGGGGTGATTCTTTACAGCTGGAGCCATAAACTACATCTGCAGGGCTAGCTGATAGCCTGGACAATCGGACACAGAGGAAGAGGAGTGTCAGAGGGTGCGGTAGTGAATAGGGCGAAAGGGAGGTGTCGGGCGGGCACAGAGTGTGATTCTCAGGGAAGAGCAGCGCAGATGGGGGGAGGTTTATTGCCCATGCATAAGACAGAGAGCGGGGGTGACCAGTGCCTGGGGAAGATGCTTGCGAGGGTGGGGAGCCATGCTACGAATCGACAGCGTGCAGAGAGTGGGTCTGGTCAAGGCATCTAAAATGGCTGCCGTGCACGACAAAAGTGTGGCATTTCAAAAAAGGCAAGATGGCGCAAACAATGTTTTTCAACACTTCCTCATTTCCTTCGAATCGAACGTTAACAGACGTTGGTGCATATTACCAAAGTTAAGCGATATTTATCGCTAACGATGCTTACCAACGAATTTTTTACCGCTAAGCATCGTCAGAAATTATCGAAGATAAACCTTGCTATTATCAAGGTTTATCGCAAATGCGATAATAAACGGCCGCAATGCATGAATATCGCTAAAAAGTCAGCGATATTCATGCATTACCGAGCTAATGCTCTTAGCCATGTTATCCACCTCCCATTGGATAACATGGCTAAGAACTGCTCAGGGCAGGTGTTACTTTTTGGAGATATTCGCGCTTAGCGCGAATATCTCCAAAAGTTGGTAATAGGAGATAGATATCTTGCATGTTGTAATGCAAATTATTGTGGTATATGGAACTCATACCATAATCTCTCAGGAAAGCAGAAACTGATCCTTTTGGGACCGCCTGAAAAGGCCTAGGGGGTGAGGGGTACTCTACTTTGCCCCCTTTTCACGTTCCGAACTATTTTATTTTACTCTCTTCTGTAATTACACAAAATAGCAGCGATAAGATGCATCGGAGACACACAGTGAGAGAAAGGAGGCCGGAGATGAAGAAGAGATGTCAAATACACATTGGAGATAATATAGTGGCAGAAGGGAAGTAAATATGAGTAAACTTACCATGTAACATAAAAATGTTGCACTCTATACTATAAGTCTCATTTTATACTACAATCACTTCGCTACAACCTCATAAATTAAAAATAAAAATGAATAATGTCTCAAACAATTTTTGATTTCTAAATATAAATTTATTCTTCAGAATTTTCTAAATTTGAAAGAACTAGTAACATGTCCTCATCAGCAATTTCCTCATGAAAAGTCTGCAATGATGATTCTTGTAACTCTATGGTCTCCAAACATTCGATAAATTCGCCATCAACAGATTGATCAAAAAAATCATTCAAGTCATCTCCTCCTTGTGACAATATTTCATTATTGGTGCTGTCAATTTCAATCAATGTAGTGGAATCATTCAAGTCATCTCCTCCTTGTGACAATATTTCATTATTGGTGCTGTCAATTTCAATCAATGTAGTGGAATCATTCAAGTCATCTCCTCGTGACAATATTTCATTATTGGTGCTCTCAATTTCAATCAATGTAGTGGAATCATTCAAGTCATCTCCTCCTTGTGACAATATTTCATTATTGGTGCTGTCCATTTCAATCAATCTAATGGAATCATACAAGTCATCTCCTCCTTGTGACAATATTTCCTTATTGGTGCTCTCAATTTCAATCAATGTAGTGGAATCATTCAAGTCATCTCCTCCTTGTGACAATATTTCATTATTGGTGCTGTCCATTTCAATCAATCTAATGGAATCATACAAGTCATCTCCTCCTTGTGACAATATTTCATTATTGGTGCTCTCAATTTCAATCAATGTAGTGGACAATTCAAAAGAAATTGCCACGGTCTCTTCATTGTGAGCCATTTTATTTTGAAATTGCTTGCTGTAAATTGCAGAAAAAAATAATCACTTTCATTTATCGTTTTTAGTAATACATAATATAAAACTAACTTTATCAAGTATTTAGTATAACAGAAGGACTGCAAATAAATAACAGAAAACATTTTTCAAATTATCTTCAAGTGTACAACATAGTTCCCCTTACAAATTAACAACTCACCTTTTTAAAAGTAGGAGAAGTGTTAGTACTGTGTAAATCAAACACCAGAAATTCACCACCAAAAATTCCTCACAAATGTACCTCAGACAGTAGTATCACAAAATGGCTGTGGTTTCCTCTCATTTGACATATATACATAACCAATTAACTTTCATCACACACAAATACAAAACCAAAGTAACATTTTAATTGGTTCTAAATTTCAACACTTTCAAATGTGTTTTCCCCATGCAATTTTCCATAGGACATTTACATACGTCTACAGCCTGAATGGCTGAACGGAATTACACCAAACTTGGCAAAATGGTACATCAAACCTAAGAGGTCAGGAAGGATCTACTATGCCCCCTTATGGTCATTTCCCCCTTTGCTTTGGCCTCCTCTTGTCTCTCGATCCTACCGAGAGACAAGATGGCGGCCGCTACGGACTGTTTGGAATGTTGACAGACGCCGGAGAACCAATCAGCTTCGCAAAGCTCCGTAACGCGAAAACTACGCGAAGCGGAGCGCTGTTACAGATATATATCTTTTTTTGAACGTTAATTTCTCAAAATCCACTGGAGCACATATATTGAGACCTAGCAAAGGCACATCGGGCTACCAGTCCCTAATATTTTGCCAAGTTTCGTGCAAATCCATTCAGCCGTTCGATTATTGACATTTAGATACGTCTACAGCCTGAATGGCTGAACGGAATTACACCAAACTTGGCAAAATGGTACATCAAACCTAAGAGGTCAGGGAGGATCTACTATGCCCCCTTATCGTCATTTGCCCCTTCCCTTTCGCCTCCTCTTGTCTCTCGATCCTACCGAGAGACAAGATGGCGGCCGCTACGGACTGTTTGGAATGTTGACAGACGCCGGAGAACCAATCAGCTTCGCTTCACAAAGCTCCGTTGCGCGAAAAGTACGCGAACTGGAGCGCTGCCCGGTCCGCTGTTACAGATATATATCTTTTTTTAAACGTTAATTTCTCAAAATCCACTGGAGCACATATATTGAGACCTACAAAAGGCACATCGGGCTACCAGTCCCTACAATTTTGCCAAGTTTCGTGCAAATCCATTCAGCCGTTCGGGCTAAAAGTGAGGCCAACCGCCCTATGGAAAACTCAATGTTAAAAACACGTTTTGGGACCCCCCTTTTTTCTCGACCCCCCCTAGACGAACCCCCCCCCCAATTTTCAGGGGCTGCTCAGAAACAAAATGTGCCATTTTCCTGAAAATTTCAGCCAATTCCGTCCACAAACGCCAAAGTTATTAGACATAGAATTTTCAAAAAACCCATAGAGAAAAAATCCTAACTATATATACCTACTGGCGACCGCCAGTAGGTAATATATATGTATATATATATATATATATATATATATATATATATATATATATATATATATAAATGAAAATATTAAAATTAATATTTATTTAAAAAATATATTTTACACTACATTAACTATAAACGTAGGGAAATGTTGGATAGTGTAAGGGATACAATTACTATTCCCACTACATAAAGTGCAACAGTAGGGAAAGTGTTGGTTAGCGGAGTGGAATAACTTACTATTCCCACTACAAGAAATGCAACAGTAGAGAATGTGTTGGATAGTGGAGGGGAATAATTTACTACTCCCACTCCAGTGAGTGCAACAGTAGGGAAAGTGTTGGATAGGGGGGTGGGTAAAAATTACTATTCCCACTCCAACGAGTGTAACAGTAGGGAAAGTGTTGGATAGCGGGGTTAAATTTACTATTCCCAGTCCAGTGAGTGCAATAGTAGGGAAAGTATTGGATAGCAGGTGGGTAACAATTACTATTCTCACTCCAACAAGTGTGTAACAGTAGAGAAAGGTTTAGATAGTGGTTGGGTAAAAATTACTATACCAACTCCAGCGAGTGCAGCAGTAGGGAAAGTGTCGGATAGCGGTATCACACAAACCTGCATGCAAAATAAGGAATCGCAAAATTTGCGATTCCTTATTTTGCAATTGCATTTAAGGAATCGCAAATTTTGTGATTCCTTAAATGCAGTGTATGAAGCCCAAAAAATTAGCAAAATGCCCTTAAGGAATCGCAAATTACCACCAACTTCTAGTTGGTGGTAAGTTGCGATTTCTTTGAAAAATGCACATTTCAGCATTTTTCAAAGTGCCATGTGATGCACATACATGCCCTTAGGGCATGTATGTGTGCCACATGTGCACCCATGCATATTTCAGGGGTGCAACAGGGTGTCCTTTGGACACCCCTGCACCCTTGAAATTATTCTCATTTTGCGTTTTTCAAATTGCGAATCGCAAAATTGAGAATACCTTCCCATTCATTCCTATGGGCCTCCTGGCCCATAGAAATGAATGGGAAAGTATTCCTTAATTGCGATTCGCAATTTGCTAATCGCAATTAAGGAATACTAAGAATTCGCTAAAAAAAGCGATTTTGTACATACATACCAATTTGCGAATCGCAAATCGGTACTTTCATACATATGGCCCTTAGATACCAGCAGTACGTCACTTGCAAACAGTAGGAGGGGAAATTTATATATATTACCTACGTCGCCAGTAGGTAGTAGGTAGTTATAGTTAAGATCATGTTTCCAGCATTTTTTACTTGCCTAAATCTTTGGCGCCGTTTGATGAATCTTCACAAAATTTTCCAAATAAGTCCAACAGTAATTCTAGTTGAGCATAGACATTTTTGAGGCAATCTGACAAGCAGGGGCCTAGAAAAATAGGGGTTAACATTTTTTTTGACATGTTCATTTCTAAAGAGATTTAGACATGACTACAACCCGAACCGCTGGCGGGAATTGCACCAAAATTAGCAGAAGAGTAGCCCTTGGTCTAGAAAGAACCCTTTTTGTTACATGGTGTAAATCCATTCAGTATTTTTTGACATATTAAAAGAAATCCACATTTGTATATCTAGGGACGCAAACGCTCCGCGAACTCTCCCGATCTCATGCTGAGGTCTGACTGGCTGCCAGCACGTAAACCAGGAAGTGTCAGTAACCATCCTGTGACTGAGCTTCAGCCAAGCCCCTGAAAAAACATTTTTTTTTAAACCAAAGGGGGCAGGATAGAAATACCTTAACCCTCTATCCCTGGGGTCTCAGAGGCAGGGCAAAAAAGCAGCTATTTGAAAAAGGAATTTGCTGCAAAATTGCAACAGAGCAGTGAATCCGTGGCAAAAGATTTTAAAAAAAGAAACGCAGTCCCCCAAACTTGTTTATATAATTATATTATAGCTCCTGGACATAGATAAATAAAAGGAGGGGAGCACATAAGGCCCCCCTCAAAGGGCTTATTTTTGCCCCAGGGACCACCACTTCCCTGTGGCTATTGTTGATAATTAGCAGGGGAGCTGTGCAAACCACCCAAGCCCCAGGGACCACCACTTCCCCAAGGCTAATGTTCAAATGTAGGGAGGGCTCCCTTCTGAGCCCAAGGGACCACCACCTCCTGGGGGATATTGTTGTTGAACTATAGAGGAAGGCCACGCAGACCCCACCAAGGGAACCACCACTTCCCTGGGGGAGGCCCTTGGAAATTAAAGGAGGTGGAAAGCACAAACCCATCCTAGAGCCATACATGGCCATGGGGACCGCCACACCCACAGGCCGGCTTCTGCTATGTCCCTGGGTGCCCATCTGCAGAACATAGCTGTTTGCTTTGCCTTGGCAGGAGCTCTGACAGCTCCCACCAAGCAAAGGAAAACACTCTGCTCGCAGCAAGCGGGAGCTTTCAAACCACTCCAGCTTGCGGAAAATGGAAGGACCCTCAGCAATCAACAGGACTGCATCCCCCAACCAGTAGTGTGCCAGGAGATGCATTTGCAGAGAAGTGGAAAAGGGGGAGTGGCCTCTGACAACCTCTTAGCATTCCTGCTGTGTGGGTCTTACTGGAGTTAACAGGAAGGGCTGTTGACCCCCAAGGACCCTCTGGAGGCAAGAGGACTTCACCCCCAACCAGCAGCATGCCATGAGGTGCATTTGCAGAGTGGTGGAGAAAGGATACGGAGCCTCCGACGATTTGCCGGGCTTTTTTTTAATACAAGGGGGGCTGCGTGTCCCCCTCCTGGGGCGATTTGGGCCCGGTGACCCCATTCCCCGGGGCCTGCTCCCTTTTTCTTTTTAAAAAAAGGAAGGGGGCTGCGCAGCACCTTATTCAGGCGAATTTCGGCCCCAGGGCCCTATCCACAGGGCCTGGCCATTTTCATTGGGGATGCCAAGGAGAGCCTGAAGGCACCCTGTGGTCCCTGATGGCTCCCTATGTCCTGCAGGAGCCAGCATTGCTTTTGGTCAGAGGGATCTTCTGACATGCAGCTCCCTCTCTCCAAAAGCAATTCTGCTCTTCTTTAAGCAAGAAACTTCATTTTTAATGCTCTCACTTTCAGAAAGTGAAGCAGTGTTTGCTATGTCTTGGTGCGAGCGGTAATTCTCCTACCAACCCATAACAAACACCAATGTGTCTGTGAAGAGGCCAGTCCCTCTCCATACCCTACTATACACACCCATCGTCTGAGAGAGAGAGATCTCAGTGGAGTGGTCTAGTCTCTCCTCCTACACCCTGCTACATACACTTGTCATCCAAGAAAAGGGTGTCATGTAAAAGGCCACTCTCTCTCTACACCCTGGTAGTCTGAGTGGTCAATTCAGTCTCTTCTGTTTACAGCCTTGCTTTAGGTTAATTAGTTCAGGAGACTCTGTTTGAATGCTCCCAATCTTTCAAGCATCCTCCGGGTGTCAATTTTGTAATAAAAAGGGAGCAGTAACATGAAAGAATTATTGGTTAAAGAGTGTTAGTTTTCTAAAGGAATATGCTGTTCGATGAGTTTGAAATTCTGTTGCGATCCTGCATGAGTCTCTCAAGAGTACTTTGCAAGCTTCAGTGAGTGAATCTTGCTGTATGAGTCTCGTGAGATCCGCTTGGAGAATTACTGAATCACCCTGCCACAAGGTACTTTATGATCTTGCAGGACTCTCGCAAGCTCATATGAGGTAAAGTAGAGAAAAAGAACAAGGCTATATTAAGCCAATAGTTAACATTGTCAGTACATGGTTGTAAAAATGTTGGATATAATTAAGAGTGTTGACAGAACTTGATATATTTTTAAAAAGACAGATTCACATTGATTCGTATTATGTAAACCTGGTTCCAACTTGTATGTTATGGATATCTACCTGTAGCACTCATGCCCCTTATGTCATTTGGCTCAATAAAGTCACATTATCTATGTTGGTTTTTTTTCTATTTGTATATGTTACAGTCATATACTAAATCGATTATTATAAATCTCATACATGAAAAATTGAATCTTTGTTTACGATGTGTTTTGACTTTCATTGGTGTCTGAAGCACTTGCCAGACATTGAGTGTCATGAAGAAAAGGCACAGGGACCGAGTCATAGAACTAACTTAAGACAAAATCCTAAACTTACTACCATTTTGGTATTCACAGAAGGCACTTACTCATTTTGGTATTCGCAGTCCTAACTTTACTACTCCTAAACTGAGAAACATCCTAATTTTAAGACTTTCAGTATTCACAGAAGGCATTTAGGAGTCCTAAAGTTAGGAGTCCTAACTTTACTACTACTAAACTGAGAGAAATCCTAATTTTAAGACTTTTGGTAATCACAGAAGGCATTTAGGAGTCCTAAAGTTAGGACTCCTAACTTCTGTGAATACCCAAATGAGTAAGTGCCTTCTGTGAATACCAAAATGAGTAAGTGCCTTCTGTGAATACCAAAATGGTAGTAAGTTTAGGATTTTGTCTTAAATTAGTTCTGTGAATCGGGCCCACTGTTAATATATATTTTTCATTGAGTTGTGTTTACGGTAAACATCACTTACAATGAAACTTTTACAACGCACTACCATTACAATGCGGTCATTACAACGCAAACCATTACAACGCATTGCGCTGGGGGGCGCTCTAGGATAGGGAATAAGTTTAATTTTCTATCCAACACCTTCCCTAGTGTCCACGGGGACTGGAGTTGGAATAGAAAATTATACTTACCACTATCCAGCACCTCTAAGCGCTATGCGTTGTAAAGGTTTGCGATGTAAAAACCGCGTTGTAAAGGCAGGCGTTGTAATAGCCTGCGTTGTAACGTCATACATCCTGTGTTTACTATGCAATTATTTCACCCAACAGAACCCATTGGAAATTAAAGAGATATGATTGGCTGCATACCCACAGATAGCTGAGATTGTTCTTCATAGTTTAGTAAGTTAGGGGCCTATTAGGATGGCGGGTGGACCTGAGTGCGCCCGCCATCCTTGTGGTGTTGGGACCGGCCGCCAGACATGCTGCGGTCCTGCATTGCGAATTAAGATGCGACTGCCACCCTGGCGGTCGCATTTCACATTTTAACATTGCGGCGGGTGCTGCTCACAGCAGCACCAGCAGCGATGTCAGAACCGCATGCCTGCCATTTCCCTGCACCGCGTGGCAGGCACCACTGGGTGCCTGCAATTTGGTGCAGGGAACTGCAGGGGGGTACCATAGGTACCGCACAAGTGCACCTCCCAGCTCCCGGGGGCCCGCAACGGGTCCTCAAAACCAAACACCGCCAGCCTTTCCGAGGCGGCATCGCTGCCATGGAAAGGCCTTGCACCATACACATCCTAATAGGGCTGGAGTGCCTGCTAGGCACCGCCATAATATTAGTGGCCCACATCCGCCCGGCTGGCAATCAGAACGATTGCCGACCGGTGGAAAAGCGGCGGATGGACTTTGCGTCTGCCGCAATACCCCCCACCATCATAATATGGCAGGGGTGTTTCATGCTATGATGGTGTAACGGTCGTCACCGCCTGCGATCGATACACCATCGTATTGGGTCCCTAAGTAAGTAAAACGCTTATAGAGCATGCAAATGCCCAAAAGTATCTTGGTGCTAGCATCATACAACAAGCACATAAGGAAGAGCTAGTGTGATGAAGAAATTGCGAAGAGTCATGTTTTTAGCTGTTTCTGAAATTGACTTCATTCAAATTATTCTTTAGGCTTAAAGGGCAAATAATTCCACGGCTTGCAAATGGCAAGGGAGAAACGGTTGTATAACTCAATAATTACTGCCTGAAGCACGACTGCCTGAACCACGACCTCCTTTTTCACGAAAGTTTTTACAACTATCTAATCGTTACAACTACTTGTTTAAGTACGACTTCCTTTACAACTAATTTTCTTTAATTAGTCTTTTTTTGTGGGGGGGGGGGAAATCCCCCCACACCCCCCTTTGTTTTGCTTGATTTGATATTTTTTTTCGTCATATTTAATTCAATTTTTTAACAACGCATTTTTAAGATTATACTTTTAATATTAATTTTATGTATTAATTAAAATATTCTTTTTAAGAATTGTCCTACCTATGACGCCAGTTTGGGTTCATTCGAAACAATGCAAATCTTTTTTTTTTTTTCTTTTCCTATCGTGGGAGATATTTTGTGATTGGGCAGTGTTGAGTGACGTATCACTCCAACAAAGCCCAATCGTATTGAGCTTTGAGGGGATGGTAGGCGGAAGACAGCGGAGAGAAGTGACGTGGCAGGCAAGTCGTGGTTCGGACGTCGTGGTTCCGGCTTTCGTTGCTGAGCAGTCTTCGCTGTTCTCCTCTCGTAGTTCAGGTGAGTCGTTGTGAAAGAATTGTGGTTTAGGATGTTTCCCGGGAGAAACATCTACCACCAGCGGGCTTTGTTAAATCTGTGGATGGCCACCATTTTAGCTGCAGTAGATATAAGCGTTAGCTTAGGAGCTTGCCACTGAAGAGGTCTTTAAGAAGAATTAAGGGCCAGCATTGTGAAGAGCCTTGCACATAGCCATGCACGTAGTCTTAAAATGGACCTGCTCATGAACTGAAAGCCAACGGAGGTCAATGATGGTTTGAGGGACTAAGCTACATTTCTGTATTTTCATGAGCATCTGGGCAGCGACATTCTGGAGAGTCTGGAGCTTGCTCAGCATACATTGTTGGATACTTTCATACAGAGTGTGGCACTAGTCAATCGTAGAGATGACAAGGCAATAATAACCATTTTTGGGGCTCTTGTGGAAAGAAAGGAAAGATCTTCTTTAAGATTCTTAACAGAGAAAAAGCAGGAAGAGGTTACCTGATTTATTTGGTTTGAAAAAGATAATTTTACATTCAAAGAGGGCACCTAGGTTTTAGCTATATTTACTGTGGTGGGGAGTGAGCCATAATTGTGTAGCCACCAGGAAGCCATCCAAGAGGATGTGTCCTTGCCAAATAAAAGTACCTTAGTCTTACCTGAGTTTATTTTGAGGCATTTAGCCTAAATCCAAATGACAATTTGCACCATACAGTTGTTGAACTATTTGGCTACCTCTTCTACACCACACAAGACTGAAACTACAATCTGCATTTCATCGGTGTAGGAAATCACAGAGAAACCGCATGATTGAGTCAGGTTTGCCAAAGTAGTACAATAAATATTAAAGAGAATGGGACTTAATGATGATTTGCAGCTGATGGAAGTCTATCTGACTTGTGCTCAGCAGAGGTGATTTTATTTGGAAGTAAAAGAGAGTAGTGTCTTCAGCTGCCTTTAAAAAACAGCTCCTATTTCCGGTAATTAAAATGTAAAGAATATTAAGAAAATCAATAATGAAAAATGTCTGAACAAAGGCCTTTTACTCTGTTGGGACATGTCAGTCGATAGCCTGCTGTTTATAAACTTATTCTACACCAAGTTTACTGAGTAAAAAACTGTTAGTAAAGGGGTAGGTTTCTCATTATAGCCTTTTACATGTAGACATTATGATGTACAGAGATGTTAGCAGGGATCGCAAGTGATGTAAAAATAGGAAGTGTTCACTCTGTATACAGTTCTACGAAAACTGAAGTAGTGTTTCTAAAATTATAAAACAAAGCCTCTGGAGTGTGTTAATATAATGCCTTGTGTTTTCCTGAAGCCTAGTATACACATCCTTTACCCTTTTCACAGGAGAGATTGCTGTTTCTAAAATGAAACACCCTATTCACAGTCAGCAAAGGTCTCTCAACCAGAATGTGTTATGTAACCAGTTTTTACCCTGTACAGAGGGGTCAGTAGTTAAAGGGTATGTTAAATCACTGTAGATGAATCCACCTAGTTTGTCACTTTCATCTGGGAAGAGTATGCTTGGGATGATCTTTATGACTGTCTCAGGCCAGCTAATGCAAACATTGCAGGTATCAATAATAAAACTTTTGGTTAATTGTGTTCTATTGATCCTGCAAATGTTTGTAGGTACTTCAAATATGGATTTGAAGCCATGATCCAATGTATCTGTAACAAAAAGAATGATGCACTTGGTGAGGCTGTGGGATTTCTCTTGAAATAGGGATATCTAGTTAGTGGTGCACTAGATAAATATATTGTATTGTGTGTGAACAATGTACATAGGTTTGGTCAACATAGTGATGAATCAGTGTTATCATCATCCAATGAGCAGTACGTAACTGTTTTATTTTTGGTTGTTTTTCTTTTTGTAGGAGGAAAATTGAAATAAAGGTTTTCAAAAAGGAAAGTAGCATGTGACAGAATATATGGTGGAGAAAAACCAAAACATTATAATTTTAGAAGAAGCAGGAAACAATAAGCTTGGAGGGGTATTTATGTTCTTGTGAAGTTTATTCTGGGAGATTTAGTTGTTTCACAAGAAATAATTTGCTTACAGAAGGAGAAAATCACAGCCTTTTTCAAATATGTTGGATTAGTATTAGCCTGACGTGCTAGTAATTGTGGCAGTAGTGTATCTCCAGGTGGAAAATATGTAGAATCTTCTGACGTGTTGTCTCTTTCAGAACATCAAGTAATCTGAGCACTAGCAAGTCTGTGACTCTGCTGAATTCTTTGTTTCAAGGTTTGCAAGTCTCAAACCTGGCATATACTTTTTGATTCCTGCTCTGAAACTGCTGGTGTCTGCAGATCAGACTCGGATTAAGACATTATAAATGAGTGAAGTTGGTTGTATTCTTTGTTTTAGAGTTGTTAATATAGTTATTGTAGGTTTGTGATGTTGTTAAATAATTTTATTATAATAAAAAAGTTTTACGTTAGTAGTGATTTCTTTTTAATTACTAGTTATTTAAGATTTCAATATTATTACAGTATTGGAATGTTCACTGATACTGGCAGTTCCATCTCTTATGAATGCACCAGTGTTCCTGTATGTATGTCTATTTATTCAGTACTAAGCACCTATTTTATGCCACAGAGAGGTGTTGGCGGATAAGCCGAATATTTGTAAACCCTACCACACTCACTTGTCATACAAGACTGATGTCTTGGTAAAGAGATCAGTCCTTGTACATGATGTAGAATGGCTAGCTCTCATAGCAGAGAGAGGTCTTGGCACAGAGTCCAGTCTATCACCATACTCTACGACACACAGCTGTCACCTGATGGATATGTAGTAGTGAAAAGGGCAATGCTTTTGCACATGTTACTATATATGCTTGTCATTCTGATAAGAAGTTTTAGCAGAAAGGTCTGTTTCTGTGAACATACTACTACACATGCTTGTCGCCATAGGACACATCCATCACCATAAAGAGCAGTATGAGCAGAGAGACCAGTCTCTATCCACAGCCTACTAGGCACATTTATTACCCTGAGGTGAGGTCTCAGCTGATAGGGTAGTGTTTTTCCATACTCTACTGTCTATGTTTATCACTCTGGGGAGATGTATGAGTGGAGAGGTTTCTTTCTCTTTATATACTACTAAATACATTCGTTTTCATAAAGAGAGGTGTGAGTGCAGAGGGAAGTATTTGTTCATATTGTACTATGTACATCTGTTACCATATGAGGAGGTGTTATCATAGAGGGCACTGTCTTTTTACATCCTACTGTGCACACCTGTTCTCCTGGGGAAAGGCCTCAGAAGAGAGGCCTCTCATTTCCCATGCCCTAATATGGATACTCTCCAAACCCTCCTATGCACGCTCATCCCTTAGAGGAGGGATCTCAGCGGAGAAACAACTCCCTCTTCACATGCTACTATGCACACCAGTCTACATGAGGAGAAGTCTCAGTTAGAGGCCAGTCGCTCTCTACATTGAACTATGCAAATCCATTATCCAAGACAGAGTTCTCAGTATAGAGGCCATTTATTACCCACACCCACGCTACTTGTACATCTGTCATCCTGGGGAGAGCTGTGAGCAGAGACATAAGTCCCTCCTCACACCCTACTACACACACCCATAATCCAAGGCAGAGGTGTCAGCAGGGCACAGTGTCTCCACTTAGCCTGCCACCCAACAAATCCTGCTCACTTAGACCCCCCCGCTCACAACAGAAGACACCTTAAAGACGATGAATATCATCTACTCTGGAGCACCCTCAGACCCCAGCCCACCCCACTTCTTCCACAGAGGCGCCACAGCCAATGCACCCGAACTATGCTGGACGTTCAACTGTTCCCTCAAGACCGCCACATTCCCTGATGACTGGAAACACCCCAAAGTCAACCCCTCCTGAAGAAACCCTCTACAGACCCAACGAACCTCAAGAACTTAAGGCCCATCTCCCTGTTTCCATTCGCAGCCAAAGTCATCGAAAAAGGTGTCAACACCCAGCTAGCAAATTCCATTGAAGCCAACAATGTCCTGGACATCTCCCAATCCGGATTCCGCAGCAACCACAGCACCGAGACCTCCCTACTCTCTGCCACCAACGGCATTCGCTACCTCCTCAACCAGGGCCAACCGGCAGCCCTCATCCTCCTGGACCTCTCAGCTGCCTTCGAGACCATCTCCCACTGCACACTAGTCTCAAGACTACACAACGCCGGAATCCGCAGAAAGGCCTTTGACAGGATAAGCTAATTTCTCACAGGCAGAACTCAGAGAGCGAGACTCCAGCCCTTCCTCTCAGAACCAACAAAGACCAGATGTGGTGTCCCCCAGGGATCCTCCCTCAGCCCCACATTCTTCAACATCTACATAGCTCCCCTCACAACCAGCGTCAGAAACCGCGGGCTCAACATCGTCTCTTATGTTGACAACACCCAGCTCACCCTCTCCCTCACCAAAGAACCCAACATCACCAGGTACAACTTCCAAGAAGGTATGAAAGCTGTCGCCACCTGGATGAAGAAGAGCCGCCTGAAACTCAACTCTGAGAAAACAGAAGTCCTCATCCTTGGCTCCACCCCATCCACCTGGGATTACACCTAGAGGCCCCATGCCCTCGGAAACCCCCACACCCCGACAGACCACACACGAAACCTTGGCATCATACTAGACTCGGCACTCACTTTGAACCACAAGATGAAAGCCGTATACCCGGCCTGCTTCTACACCCTCCGCATACTCCAAAAAACATTCAGATGGATCCCACCCAAATCCATAAAAACTGTCACGCATGCCCACATCAGTAGCAGACTTGACTAGGGCAACGTTCTCTATGCCGGAATCAACAAGAAACTACTTCGCAAGCTCCAGACTGCCCAGACCGCTGCAGCCAGACTGGTCCTAGAAATCCAGCGCCAACACCACATCACCCAACATCTCCGCAATCTCCACTGGCTCCCCATCGAAAGAATAAACCTTAAGCTTCTAATTCACACTTACAAGGCCCTCTACAACATTGGACCAGCATACCCAAATGACCGCACCCAAGAGTTTCCTCCATTCAGCTGACCTCCCTCTGGACATCATCCCATGCACCTACAAGACCAGAATGGGAGGAAAGTCCTTCTACTACCTCGAAGCCAAGGCCTGGAATGACCTCCACCTCCAGCAAAACCTCACACTGTCCCAGTTCAGGAAGGACCTCAAGACCTGGTTCTTCGGACGGCCCCAGCACTCAATGGAGCCACCCCCTCCCCTTGTGCCTTGAGACCCTCGAGGGTGATTTGTTGCACTATACAAACCTGTGATTGATTGATTGATGCACACCCATCACCCTGGGGAGATGTGTTAGCAGAGGCCACTCTCTCCCCCCACCCTACTGTGCATCCCTGTTGCCCTAGGGAGAGGTATCTGCGGAGAGGCCACTTCCTCCCCACACTTTACTGCACATCTTCGCCATTTCCTAATATACATAGTTGTCGCCCTGGGAAGAGGACTCAGCGGAGGGGCCAGTACATACTCACACCCATCATCCAATAGAGAGCTCTCTCAGCTGTGAGGGCAGCCCCTCCCCACATCCTACTATGCCTACTGGTCACCGGCCACCCTGCTGTGCATGCTGGTCACCCTGAAAAGAAGTCTCTGCAGAGAGGTCAGTTCCTCACCACACCCTTCTATACAAAGATGTTGCCTTGGGGTGAGGTGTCAGTGAAGGGCCTGGTCTCTCCTCGCAGCTTACTACGCACACGTCATATTGAGGAAGGGTCTTAGTAGATATGCACTTTCTCCTCATACCTACTAGTGGGGACTGTTAGGCATAAGTACTGTGATGAAACAAAGTATAAATTATTATAATGTTTGTAATGTACCTTCCTGTAATTTTTGTAATTTACCTTCCTGCGAGACTCTCGCAAGATCATAAGAAAGTAGGAAGGGGTAGACCAAATCTCTTTCCACTCTACTATGCACATGTGTAGCCCTAAGGGGAAGTGTGTCTGTAGGTAGGTCATTATTACAAGCTACTCCGCTAATTTGTCACCATGTGAAATAGTCTCAGCGGAGAGGCCAATACCTTCTTGTAGAATAGTATGCAAGATTGTCTTTCTGTAAAGGGATGTTAGCAGAGAGGCCAGTCCTTCCCCACACCCTACTATGTACACCCATCATTCTGGGTATTCGGATAAAATATTGAGGAAAACAATTTGAGATGCAGAAATATTGAGTTCTTAATCTTTTGATCCACAAATATCGTGATGCAGGAATATCGTTGACAAGAACATTGATTTTCTAAGGTAATTAATATCGATGTTAAAAATATCTATGTTGTTAATATAGTTTACATAAATATTGTTAATAATATTGTTTTTATCATTATTTTTCTGTAATTTTGGTATATGTTTTAATTGTATATGTTCTAAATGGTTTGCATGATTATTGCTAATGTTGTTTAATATAGTTTGTACATGTTTTTGTTGTTTTTTAATACAATTTAATTGTTTATTGTAATTTGTAGTGTCGTATCGGGTTGTGGGTTTTGTAAGGTGGGAAGCAATTTAATTATAAATAATTAATAATTAATTTTTAATTAGTCATAATTATTTAATTGAAGATTATGTGAATTGTGTCATTCATTTATGTTTTTTAAGTTACGTTTTAGGTGCAGGTTGTGCGGTTTGTTGGGGTACAGGATGGTAAGTAAATTATTTAATAATTACATTTTTAAATATTTAATTGATAATTAATTATGTAAATTATGCAATTAATGTATTTGTAACATTATATGTCAGATGTGGGTTGTTGTGTTTTTAGGGTTACAGGGTGAGAACTTAATTAAGAAATAATGTATTGATAATTATTACTATTATGTTAATTGTGAACTTATATTTGTTAAGTTATATTTTAGGTATGCGTTTAGTTTGTAGAGGAATGGGGGACATTATTTAGGTAATCATTAATAAAAAAGTATTCATTTATTAAAAAAAATACTCTTTAGTTTCTCAATTGTGTTAATCTTTGTTTATTTCTATGACATATTTATTGTTGGTTGTTATGTTTGTGGGAATATAGTATGTCATTGTATTTATATTATTAATATTTGGGGTATTTGATAACAATTATTAAAGATTGTAATATTTTTTTTAATTTAAATATTTGTTAAAATTAAGATATTTTATTTTTATATTTAGATTATTATATTTTTGGGTATGTTGAAGTGAAGTATTCTCTCTGTACTGTACCAGTGAATAGAGTGAGAATAGTAACTGTTACCCCTTCTGAGTCCAACACTTTCCCTACTGGGGAATAGGCTATTTAACTACTACGCAGTTTAACACTTTCCCTACTGTTGCACTGACTGAAGCTGGAATAGTAAATGTTGCTCTTCCTGAGTCCAACACTTCCCCCACTGTTTCACAGACTGGGTTAGGAATAGTAAATTTAACGTCTCCTGAGTCCAACAGTCCCTTTCCCTACTGTTGCAACAACTGGTGTGAGAATAATTAATGTAACCCCTTCTGAGTCCAATGCTTTCCCTACTGTTGAACACTCTGGAGCGGGAATAGTAAATGTTACCCTTCCTGAGTCCAACACTTTCCCTACTGTTGCACAGACTGGAGTGAGAATAGTAAATATAACCCCTCCTCAGTCAAACGCTTTCCCTACTGTTGCACAGACTGAAGTGGGAATAGTAAATGTAACCCCTACTGAGTCCAATGCTTTCCCTACTGTTGCACCTACTAGAGTGGGAATAGTAAATTTAAATCCCTCCTGAGTCCAACGCTTTCCTTACTGTTGCACCTGCTGGAGTGGGAATATGCAATTTAACCACTCCTCAGTCTAACACTTTCCCTACTGTTGTACTGACTGAAGCTGGAATAGTAAATGTTACTCATCCTGAATCCAATACTTGCCCCACGCTTTCACAGCATGGGGTAAGAGTAGTACATTTAACCCCTCCTGAGTGTAACGCTTTCTCTACTGTTGCAACGACTGGGTTGAGAATAGTTAATTTAACATTCCCTGAGTTCAATGCTTTCCCTACTGTTGCGCCTTCTGGAGTTGGAACAGTTAATTTAACCCTCGCAGCAGTCTACTGCCCACTACCCTGCTTGTTTCCTCATCGGACCCTCTGTGTTGGCGCCCTACTCTGGCCACAGTGTTCAGCGGTATTGGTGATTGTCAGCGCGGGACTTCAGCAGCGGGACGCCGGGACTGCGAGGACCAGCATTCTTGGAGTGACTGCAGCTGGTGCCTCTTCCCGTGCCGTCCCCGCCTACTTTCATCAGCCCTTAACTGCTCACGGCCCCCGCTTCGCGGGAGCCGCTCGCAGCAGTCTACTGCCCACTACCCTGCTTGTTTCCTCATCGGACCCTCTGTGTTGGCTCCCTACTCTGGCCAAAGTGTTCAGCGGAATTGGTGATTGTCAGCGCGGGACTTCAGCAGCGGGACGCCGGGACTGCGAGGACCAGCATTCTTGGAGTGACTGTAGCTGGTGCCTCTTCCCGTGCCGTCCCCGCCTACTTTCATCAGCCCTTAACTGCTCGCGGCCCCCGCTTCGCGGGAGCCGCTCGCAGCAGTCTACTGCCCACTACCCTGCTTGTTTCCTCATCGGACCCTCTGTGTTGGCTCCCTACTCTGGCCACAGTGTTCAGCGGAATTGGTGATTGTCAGCGCGGGACTTCAGCAGCGGGACGCCGGGACTGCGAGGACCAGCATTCTTGGAGTGACTGCAGCTGGTGCCTCTTCCTGTGCCGACCCCGCCTACCTTGGTGTACTTCTTCATGACCCCTTAACGCATCGCGGGACGCATCGCGGGACTAGCCGGGCTAAGCCCGGGCAAAGGGCGGGCCCTCTGTGGCCCTCAGAGGCCTGTAGAGTCTGGTCTGGGCCAGAGCTCTTACTTTTGTAGTTTGTTTTGAGTTCCTTGGGGGTAATTATTGTGAGTAAATTGCCTATTGCTATATACTATTACTGGCTGTTTTGTTTTGACCATTTTTGTTGTATAGAACACTTTTGTATTAGTGGGATTTTGACCCTTTGATATAAGGATGTGTACTCGGGAAACCCGCAGTAAAGCTGCGGCTAGTGCTTCTAAGTTGACAGGTACTTTAGATCATTTTATTGTGCGCACAAACACTCTAATCGATGAGGGGATAGCCCTCATGGAAAGCAGAGTGTCACAGGATCTGGCTGCAGCGAAGAGGTCATCCTTAGGCCTTATAGCTTCTGCGCACACACCAACTAGAGCTCAATGTATTCCCCAACTGGATTCTATTCAGCCTACACCTCCAAGGCTTTCTACTCCTACCACCCAATTAGTACCCATTGATTCTACCACCCCTCAAGTTGCACTTCCAACTACTCTAATGGCTATTCTGACTGTTATAAATGATCATGCTATAACACTTGCACTAAAAGGTCTGAGGGAGGGCGTCATCCCCAAAACATCCCAAACATTAAGCAAGGATAGCGCTGATCTAATAGGTATAGTTGATGGGATGGGAATTACTAGTGGTCCAATTAGTACGCCCGGTGGGTTAGATGTGGAGCGGGACATTGTGGTTATTTCGGAAAATAATGTAGACGAAGCTGAGGGGCGCTGTGTTTCACACCCCCTACCATTGGGTATCCCTGATGACACAACCTCAACCCCAAGCCTTGCAAACTTTCTTGATGAGAGCAGCCTGGATGAATCTTTTGACGAGGCTGAAGATAGGAAGGATATTTTTATGAGCTCTATAACTGAGCTGATTAAATCCTTACTATCTCCATTGGAATCTAGATTGCAAGGCATTGAAGACCAACTGCAGACCTTAAATCTGGAATTAAAAGCCAGACCAAAAGTTCTTGCAAATAAGACAACTGGTGGACCGGCACCGGCTGGTGCTGTACCTCCGCCGTCCAATACACAAGCAGTAGGGAAAAATTCTACTACAAAAGGGTGCCCGTCAAAAAACCCACCAACCAAGGCTAATATAAATAGTAGTAGCAAATTGCTCTCTACTGTGCCAAGTATACCCCAGAAAGTAAATGGTCCCACTATTGTTGTCCCCACCCCTCCCATTACTCCTGGTCCTAAACTACCTCCATCTCATCCAGCGAATATTAGAATTCGGCGGAATATTAATCTGCCCCCTGATGCCCATCCTTATGTAATTGTTCTAACTGGAGTCCCTGAGTTACTTCCCTCATCAACAGAATCATACTGGGCTCTTAAAAATAAAGTTTGCCACTGGTTAGATCGAAACTACCCACTCCCGCACAACACTCGTAGTAATCTACTTATGCTGGAGAGAGCACCTTGGGTGGGTGAGAATCCAAAAAATCTCCAGGGTGACTGTATAGTCGTTACATTTGAGGACCCACGCACGGTGGAGTATATTTGTGCTAGATCTCCATGTGAGATCAACTCTTCCATCCTAGTCAAACCTCTCTCCTATTTTTATATGCTTGCAGACCATCGCAACAATAGGTGGAGTTGGTTAAGGACTCCTAATTACATAAGAAGGGGGTTGAGAGAAGAGCCTTTTCAGGACCATAATGTGAATTATTGGGAGGGGGGTGAGGAGAGAGGATGGAGCACAGTACAAAGGAGAGTAGGCAGGCCCCCCTTTGGGATTAATCAGCCCCACGGGGAATGGTTTGGTCATCAGCATAATGCCCCCTCAGTACCTTGTTTTAACCGTTTTAGTGGCCTGGAAGTAGGCGATTGACATTCGACTTTTGCCCCAGGTCACAAGGTTTGGAGGGAGGAGATAAGGCCACCACAGATTATATCTACACATGGAGGAAAGATTGATGTGTCTGAGGATAATGTAACCACTAGAAAGATTGAATTGGGCTGCCTCCCATCACCTATAACCACTGTAACAACTGCTCCTCTTTCTCCAATTAAGATAATTTCTTGGAACATTGCTGGATTAAGGAAAAATCTTGAAAATCCGGATTGGAATGATTTTATTGATCCTTTTCATATTTGTTTGTTTCAGGAAACCTGGTGTTAGACCCCACAATATAAAAACGGTTATTCCACATATTTTATCCCAGCAGTCTCTATAGGAGAAGGTCGACCCTCAGGTGGCCTCCTTATCTGGGTGAAGGTAGACCTGAACTACACCGTTACCACACATAATACACAGTCCAATGACATTTTGCACATTTCTTTGAAAAACCCACATGGGGACATTGTTCATTTGTTCTGTGTTTATGCAAGAGGGGTTCAGGGTGGTCTAAAATCACAAACCATTGAGTTTTTAGATACAAAATTGTCTGAGCTCCCACCTAGGTCTAAAATACTGCTGGGGGGCGATTTTAATTGTACATTTGAGCCACTAGATGATGAGGATGTTTTGGGTTGGAATTCTGAAGACTGGAGACATGTTATACCCCCACTAGCGCTGGCCCCTATTAAGAAGTGGTCTGCCAGAGCAATACAGTTGAATGCATTAGCTTTGGAACATAATTTACGGGCATTAAATGGCCGGACTATCTCTGATCGTGAAGGGGTAATGACCTATAATAGGATAAGTTGTCCCTCGCGAATTGATTACATCTTTTTAGATGTCCATTCTTGGGCTAGTTTAAAAGACATGGAAGTCAGGCAATCCTCAGATAGTGACCACAACCCATTGTGCATGGAAATTAATTGGGCACAAGGGTTTAGTACCAGTGGGAGTCTAGAGATGGTCACGAAGGAAGTTCTCCCCTCCAACTGTAACCGGAAACTGAGGTGGGATGTGGTTAAATGTGAAGAGGAGAAAATTAACAACATCAAGGATCTAGTTGAAGCAGAAATCTCTAGCCTTGCAGTGGTTGATTGGGGAGAAGTTTCTTCAGCGGGGCACAAACTATTGGGTCAGTATAAAAAAATTACAGACAAAATAGGAGAATTTTTCATTAAAAACACAAGGAACTCCGCGGTGGCCAATAGACCGCTGAAGGTGAACCCGTGGTATACAGCAGATTGTAGAGCCAAGAGAAAGGCCATTGGTTCAGCGATAAAACTAAAGGATTCAGCTGCAGTAAGACTAGCTAGAAAGGAGTATCGCGGTTCAATTACCCTAGCAAAGAAAAACTGGGAGGAAGAGCATTGGCAGCAGCTTAAAATTGCTGCCAGTGGGAAGAATTCCACTATTTTTTGGAAATTGGTTAACACCTTAAACCGGAGGGGTACCGATCCTATCTTAAATCACATTACTGAACAGCAATGGCATACTCATTTTTTTAAATTGTATAGTGACGTTGCCAATCAAATTCCCCTGTCTTCAACAGTGTGTAGCAATAGCAACCCAGGTTTGGTGTTGGCTGGTATTGATTTGGAACTGACGGGCAACGAAACGATATTTTCCCAGCAAGAAGTTAAGACCGCTATTTTAAATATACTTCCAGGTAAAGCGGCCGGCCCTGATGGTCTGCCCGGTGACCTTCTATTACATGATCCCACAATCTGGGCAGAGTATATAGCTAGTTTAATGACTCTTATCCAGTTAGGCCATCCCGTCCCGGACTCATAGAAAGGGGCGGAGGTGATCACGATCTTTAAAAAAGGTAATAGAGAGGACCCTGCCAACTACAGACCAATTAGTTTAATTGATATTATCCAAAAGGTAGTTGGCAGGGTCATTATAAATCGTGTTGAGACATGGCTAATGGATAAGGATATTCTTACCCACTTCCAGGCGGGTTTTAGGCGGAATGTCGGCGCAATGGACCAAGTCTTCCGGTTCTGTGCGGTCTACTGGAAGTCAGTATCAATTATTAAAGGCTGTTTGTATCTGGCTTTCATCGACCTGAAAACTGCGTTCGATGTTATCCCTCATGCCAAGCTATGGGAGATTTTACAAGCTATGGGGTTTCCCGGCCCCTTGTTGCAACTGGTTATCAAATTGCATGAGGATAATTATGCAAGGATACGATGGGGGCGTCAGGGTCAATTGACAGAGAGGGTACCAGTCAGCAGGGGGGTACGGCAGGGATGTGTGATGGCGCCGACATTGTTCTCCCTCTTTATAAATGGGGTGGTGGATCATTTGAAGGAGGACCCGGCAGATGCCCCCGTCCTTGTCGGTGAGAAAACCCCAACACTTCTTTTTGCTGACGATACCCTCCTGATGTCCAAAACCCCTAAGGGTCTCCAAAAATTGCTTGACCGTTTTTCCCTCTTTTGTAATGATCGTGGGCTAACGGTCAATACTTTGAAGACAAAGTTAATGGTTTTAACTCCAAATAGAAAGGTTAGGAAGGTTCACCTTACTTTGTGTGGATCCCCTTTAGAGGTTGTTAACGAAATTGATTATTTTGGGGTGAGGCTCTCTAACAATATGAGCTGGGATTCGCACATTTTAAAAATGGTATTAAACCTTAAAAGGGCTTATGTTGCAATATTAAAGAACCAGCGCCTCTCTACTAGCAGACCGGTTGCCCCTGCTTTGGTAGTTTATGAAGGGAAGGCCTTGCCCTCGGCAGTTTATGGCTCCGAATTACGGGGCGCTGAAAATACTAAGGCACTGGCAATTGCGGAAAACAAGTTTATTAGAGATTTAGTCTCACTCCCAGCCTCCACCCCTTTGCTACCCTTATTTTTCGATATGGGTAAAAAATCGATCTCGGATAAAGTTCAACTAAGGCCGCTGTTGTTTTGGGTGCGCCTTAGAAGAACTGAGGAGCTAGCTGGGTATGCTCGAGTGTTGGATGAGCTAATAACCCTAAATGTTTCCCACCAAATAAAGTGGCTTAACAACCTTAAGAAACTAGTAACATGTATCGGCCTGGGGGAGTCCTGGGCGTCACAAGTCCCCCCTGCAAAGCAAATTGTAAAGAAATTATATTGGGATTGGGTTGAGTCCAAGGTCAACAACAACTCAAATCTGGGGACCTTAACGTCGAACTTTCTTATTCATAAACCTTCAATGAAGCTGGAACCATTTTTGGATTTTATACAGGTAGCAAGAGATAGAACTTTGTTCTTGAAATTAAGGTATGGCACACTGCCCCTTAAAGTATTTGTGGAAAGATGGAAGTCAAAGGAGGTGACTGATTTAAAATGCCCAGGTTGCCAATGTCCAGAAGAAACCCTTGGCCATTTTTTGTTTGCCTGTTCGGCATACAAATCTGCTAGGACTAAATGGTTGAAACCTGTATGCAGAGAGTTGGGTGTAAAAGATCATAGGTCAGCCCTCTGTATCATCACAACTAACGCTGTCTCAATGTATATTATTTGTGGGGTAGCAAAATATCTGGGGGGTGCTTGGATAATACGTTCTAGATTGTTGGAAAATGTATAAAAAACTTTTGTTTTTTTAAATTGTTTATACTATGTTTTTACTTGATTTTTAAACTGCTAATTGCTGTTCTGGATCTAATTGTAGTACTTTGGATGGATTGTTTTTTATATATTTGTATGTTTGTACTTTTATGATACATGTCTATCGAATAAAGTATTGCTACTACTACTACTACTACTAATTTAACCCCTTCTGAGTACAACGCTTTCCCTACTGTTGCACACACTGGAGTGGAAATAGTAAATGTAACCCTTCCTGAGTACAACACTTTCCTAACTGTTGTACAGACTGGAATGTGAATAGTAAATGTAACGCCTGCTCAGTGTATCGCTTTCCCTACTGTTGCACAGACTGGATTGGGACTTGTTAATTTAACCTTTCCTGAGTCCAAGGCTTTCACTACTGCTGCACCTACTGGAGTGGGAATAGTAAAGTTAACCCCTCCTGAGTCCAACGCTTTCCCTATTGTGGCACACATGGGAGTGGGAATAGTAAATTTGACCCCTTCTGATTCCAACTCTTTCCCTACTGCTGCATCTACTGGAGTGGGAATAGTAAATGTAACCCCTTCTAAGTCCAATGCTTTGCCTACTGTTGCACACACTGGAATGGGTGTAGTAAATGTTACCCCTCCCAAATCCTTCACTTTCCCTACTGTGTTTCCACCAATACATTTACCATAAACATTTTAGACAGATGTAGCAGCAAAATGGCTGCACGGAATTACAAGAAATTTAGCAGGAATATAGATTATAGTGTGGAAAGTGTTCTTTTGTTATTTGTTCTGAATTTGTTCACTTGTTTTTAAGTAAAAAGGGTCAAAACCCTAGTAATATATTTGTCCACGGTATACTGTGGTGCCTTCATGGAATATCGAGGTACATTGCCATAATAAAACACAATATTATTGCTTTTAATCCCTTGCTAAATAAAAAGGCAGCAATATTGTGTAGCCCACACGTTGTCTTTGCTCTGTGTTTCAATGTGAAATCTACATTATTACTGTTTGTGTAATGTAAAGAAAGACATGAGGCAGGTTAGTGACCTCTGGTGAGTTACAGGAAATTATTTTTATTTATTTTTATATATATTTTTTAAGTTTAAAATGTACAGTGGTACTTTCTCAAAATTATCGAGAAAGCACAGCGTACTTAATTTCGAGAAAGTACTGCAGTTCTATTGAAATAAAAAACTAAATCCTCTGCACCACTGTACACTATGCCATTGCACTCCAGGCCACTGTATTCTGCTTTTCAGCACTCTACACCACTGTACTCTATACCACACAACTCTACTCTGTAACACTTCTGGATGGAGCACTGAAACTTTTCAGACACTCAACCCAGTAATAGATCTTGGTTGAATCCATCATCATTCTTTAGCTCGCTTCGCCACTCCAGTTCCGACACAGCTATATACAAATAAGTCTTGACCCTGTGCCTCATGGGAACAGTCCAGCCCAAACTGCCAAGCCATGTCTTCCCTGGACTGGAAACAAGCATCCTGGGACCAGTTTCGGGCTAACATCCCTCATCATAGAATACCTAATGATGCCCTAGGTATTCCTATGAGACGGCTGTTTTACAGGCCCTACGGAGATCTCAAACCCCTATCACCACTTGAAGCAGAATCACTCCTCTAATCATACAACACAAATACTCAGCAAGACGACCACATGCCTCCATTCAGAATCCCTGTAATCAAGGTAGCGGAGCGCATTGCTGCTCGGAGCGTCTTGCGCGCTCGTGTTTTATTTACTATTTTTAAATTGTTCTTTTGGTTTACGGTCCTTTGGGCTGCTGTTTTAAAATCCCCCTTACCTGCATTTTAATCTGTGTCCTCACCGCCGCTTGGCGGGCTTGGTGCCTGGGTGTCGCCATCTTTGATTGGGCAGGGGAGTTTCCTTCCGCCAGCGCTTGACCGCGCATGAGCCTGCGAGGGGACGCCTACTTAACGCTCCTCCCCTAGCGTAGCGGGATCGCGTAGCGGGCGTGCCCTCGCGTGGCCGGAGTCGTGCCAGAGTCCTGCCCGTCTGCGCCCGTCCGCGACAGGACGTGCTGGACGGGGCTGGACTCTGACCCTTTTGTGGCTGACTCCTCGGCCATAATGCTGTGCTATACCAGGGACAGACTCGTTGCCATCGATCAGTCACTTGGGACCTGTGGGACAACGCGGGTGGACCCCTTATGTGGCCCCCTCTCTTGTGGCTGTGGGCGGTTTTCCCTTCCCGCTCCCCTTGGAAGGGGTTCCAAGGAACGTGTCACTGTGGCTGTCAGTTCACTTCCTTTTATCAGCATTTGGAATTTGAACGTCAGGTCGCTTGTAAAGCACCATCTGGATGTTTTCGACCTGCTAGGCCACGATTTGCCAGATTTATTCTGTCTAACAGAGACTTGGCTGCAGGATGCGGATATGGCCGTTGTCAACCTGGCCTTCCCGCCTGAATACTCGGTATTCACTCTTAACCGAGCCTCCAGAGGTGGAGGGATAGCCCTTGCGGTTAAGTCCTGTTACTCGTGTACGTGGCAGGGACAAAGTATCTCTGGCTGTGAAAGTGCATTGTTTAAGGTGGCAATTACGCCTAATTTTACTTTGTCGGGGTTACTGATTTATCGACCCCCAGGGAGTGAAGTGGCCTTTAGAGCTGCACTGCCAGATGCCATCAGCAAGCTGGCTGTAGGGTGCTCCAACTTCTCCATTATTGGGGACTTGAATCTGCATTTCGATAATCTATCTAGCCCGTCGGTGTCTAGCTTTATGGCAGATCTTGAGGCGCTCCAGCTGGCTCAGATGGTGTCACAACCTACCCATATAGGGGGCCATATTCTCGACCCGTTTTTGACCAACTTTGCGGAAGCCAGCTTTTTCAGCCTTACACCGTTGGCATGGACTGATCATTACTTGATACAGATCCGGTGCTCCTTACCTGTTATGCAGCCCAAACCAGTGGCGTGTCCTATTCCCAGACGGCGCTGGAACAAACTGAAGTTGGACGAGTTTTTCCATCTCTTGTCGTCCGACCCATTAGATATAACTGGGGCTGTGGATCAAGGCTATGATGGCTTCTGCAACTGGGTGACCAGGGCATTAGATTCCCTTATCCCTATAGTTTGGTGTAAATTGGGGGCCAGGAATTCCAGCCCATGGTACGACGATTCGTTACGGGCACTTAAGACCACTTGTAGGCGTGCAGAGCGGGCATGGCGCAAAACCTATAACAACGAGAAAAAGGTCCTGTACCTTGCCACTGTGAAACTCTATCATCGGGCAGTGTGCAGAACTCGCGCTGCCTTCTATGCCCTACAATTTCGGACTAGTGCTAACCCCTCGAAAACCATTTTCAAGGTGTTGAAAGACCTTACCGCCAAAAAGGTGACTGCGATCCACCAGAGCTCTGTCGAGCACTGTGAAATACTAGCGGATTTCTTCTTGGAAAAGGTCAATGCTATTTATCGGGCTTTTCCGTCGGCTATTCCATCTGCAGACTCACCTTTTAAACTTTTGACACCTGAGGAGTTGCACTCTTTTCCGAATCTAACATCTGAAAGCCTTGGCAAACTGGCTTGCCAAGTGAAGTCAGGGTCCCCAGCAGATCCGCTCTGTTCAGCTGTGTTCAAAGACCTAGCTGTGTATGACACCTCACCGCTATGTTCTTTGATCAATACGTCGCTTACAACCGGCGTAGTTCCACACAAGTGGAAACAGGCCATGGTCCAGCCTATTCTCAAGAAACCTAACCTGGATGGTAGCAAGCCCGAAAGTTATCGGCCAATTTCACTCCTGCCGTGGCCTGCCAAGGTGACTGAGGCGCATGTCAATGCGGTCCTCTCGGAACATCTACACCAAGCCGATATCCTTGATATGACGCAGAATGGGTTCCGGACAGGTCATAGCACGGAGACGGCTCTGCTGTATATGGTGGAGCATCTGCGCTCCGTGCTTGATGCGGGTCAAACGGCGGCGCTGGTGCTATTGGATCTGAGCGCCGCCTTTGACACCGTATCACACCCCATCCTTCTGCGTCGTCTAGAGGAGGCTGGTGTCACCGGCATCGCTCTCCAGTGGTTCCGGTCTTTTTTAGCCAATCGGACCTTTAGCGTGAACGTCCCACCGTATCAGTCCAAATACCATCCGTTGGATCTGGGGGTCCCCCAAGGCTCCTCGCTGAGTCCTACGTTGTTTAATCTATACGTAAGGCCGCTAGCTGAGGTTGTCCGGCAATGGGGTATGACAATGGTGTCATACGCCGATGATACCCAGCTAGCGGTCACGATCAGCGGGGATGCCGATGTGGATGCACCCAGATTCCAACAAGGACTGCGGGCGGTCGCTGGCTGGATGACGTCCAACTGTCTCCAGCTGAACGCCAGTAAGACCGAGGTCATGATCTTTGGCAAACGGCCGGAACTTTGGGGAGAGAGATGGTGGCCAGGGGATTTGGGTCTTACACCTACCCCAGTATCTGAGCTTAAAAACCTCGGGGTATGGTTGGATCCTTCCCTTACGTTTGCCTGTCATACCAAACGTACGGCGGCCTGCTGTTATGGCATTCTACGGGGGCTCCGTCCTGTGCTTAGGTTTTTTGATGCCGCCACCAGGCAACTCGTGATCCAAGCCACTGTCATCTCCAGGCTGGATTATGCGAGCTCCCTGTTGGCAGGCCTCAACCAGGCAGAAATTGGACGTCTGCAGCGGATCCAGAACGCCGCAGCTAGATCGGTGGTAGGATTACCTAGATCGTGCCCCACTTCCAGTACCCTGCGCTCGCTGCACTGGCTTCCGGTAGCTCAGCGGATTCAGTTTAAGGTCCTCTGTGTTGCCTATAAAATACTCAAGGGGTCTCCGGCCATGATTCTTTCAAAACTTCTGGCTCATTATACTCCAGCGCGAGCATTAAGATCGGCTGATTTAGAACTGGCTGTTGTTCCGCGTTTTAAGCGCAGCAGAGCTGGCGGACGGTCCTTCCAAGTCCGTGCGGCGGTGCTTTGGAACTCCCTTCCCCCGGCGATTCGTGCCCTCAGGGACCTGCTTTCCTTTCGCCGTGCGGTGAAAACCTTCTTGTTCCCTTAGTTTTAATTTTCTGTGTGTGCTGTCTCGTTGTGTTGTGCTGCTACCTTGTCGTGGCGCCAGGACGCTCCTTTGCTGGAGCATCTGTGCGCCTTATAAAAACGCATAACATAACATGAGCACAAGTAGAATCCCTCAAGTTAATATAATGCCTAAACCACCTGCTCAATACACCACTATCCATTTACTATATACTTCTCAAAACAATCTGAACTATCTTTCCTGCATACTTCTTGACTGCAGATCTGCAGCTAAACACTCAACAGAAATAGCTGAAACTATACTAGCGGACATTGCTTTTCTAACGGAAACTTGGCTTAACAAACACTCAAATCCATACTGGACTTGCTCACACCTCCTGGCTATTTTATCTTTAGACGGGTTAGTTCAAAACAAATAGGGGTGGGCTATTGGTCATCCACAAAGATGAAATTCGACTTAACACATTAGAAATCATGGGCTATTCGATGTTTGAACATCTCAGAGCTGAACTCATAGGCACCACCCCTATCATACTTCACACTAACTACCACACTCCTTGTGATCGCACACTCTTAACTAAATACCTAACCGACCTAATAGCATGGTTCTCTATTACTGACACCACAAATGTGTTCCAAGGTGACTTCAACATGCACTGGAATGACACACAAGATGCCAGAGTCTGTAATCTTTTAAACTAGCTTGAAATAAATGACCTTAAGCAAATCTGCAATGACCAGACCCACTATAAAGGCTGTACTCTGTATGAAATAATTACTGGAAAGGAGCTTGTCTCCCTTTGAACCATCATGCCAATCAACTGGTCAGATCGCCACCTAATATTGTTTTATCTCAAGGCTAACCCCAGCCCCTACCGATCATCAGCCAATAAACTCAAACACTGGGCAAGGAACATCAAGCAAATCCCACTAACCAAACTGGAATCAAGGATCAGTGCCCAACTACACTCTGAACCTCTCCTTCACACTGTAGATTACCTTGCCGCCCACTATAGCTCAGCGATGACAGAGGTTCTTGACCAATGGCCCCTCTCAAACTAACGAGATCTAGAAAATTCAATCAAGACCCTGGTTCAATTTAGACCTTAATACAGGGAGGAGACAACTAAGGGGTCTATTACGATGGCGGGCGGACAGAGTTTGCCCCCCAAAGTAACGGAATGCGGGACCGTCCGCAAGGGGTGTGGTGGTCCGGCACCTGCAATCAGGATGCCACCATCACCGAGGCGGTGGCATCCCCTATTCCCAGAATAGTGGCGGGCGGTGCTCACAGCACCGCCAGCCACAATGCTGGGAATGCAAATCATGCATTGGCATGCACAAGCTGACAGGCACCGCGCAGTGCCTGCCACTTTATCCATGCCAATGCAGGGGGTACCTATACCCCCCATGTGTACCCTCCACCCCCCAACTACCTGGGGGCCCGCTACGGGCCCCGATAGGCAAAGACCGCATGCATTTCCATGGCGGCAACGCCGCCATGGAATGGCACATCTCTGCCTGCATGCTAATATGGATGGCCACCATGTTAGACCCCTTTTCTGCCCGGTCAACTCGTCAACGGGCGGAAATGCGGCGGACCCCCCAGCCATCATAATATGGTGGGGGTCAGTCATGCGTGGCTGGTGGGTGGATCGCCCCCGCCGGGCCTGCGGACGCTACCGCCGGCCCGGTGGGGGCAATTCACCTACCATACTAATAGGCCCCCAAGACTGACTGAAAAGTTATGGAGACAGAACTCCTCACTGGCACACCTTGCACTCCTCAAATCTGAATGTCTCTTCTACAAAAAACACATCTTTAGGGAAGAAGCCACCTTCTTTCGTAATCAACTTGACCTTGCTAAGAACAGATCAACTTACCTCTTCAATATAATAAAACATGCAACCACCCTTACCTCCCAACAAGAAACAATAGCCACCATTAAACGCTGTGAAGAAAGAGCACTTCTCTGACAAAGTTGCAAAAATAGAACGCTCTCTTATCCATGACTCAAACCTGTCAACTCAGCCTGCTTACTGCATTAATCAGCAAGTTTCCACAGAAACTCCTCCCAAAACTCAACTAATGACCAGATGCCCCAAAATATACTAAAGCCAACATTGATCTCCTACAACTTAAAAACAATGCTAAGTGGACAGATTTCAATTCTTTTTTTAATTTAAGTCACTTTATTTTGGTCACAGATCTTCAAAGTAACAATCGTCATTCATTTTTACAATAACACATATATTTTAGAAAGATTAAAAAGTTCAGAATAATGTAACAGTACAACAATACAAGAGGATAGATTTCAAACCGATGACAGAAGGAGAAGTATTCAAAATAATTGCAAACTTGAAGCCCACATCCCACACTACTGATCTCCTTCCCTGCACCTTAGTATAGAACCTCAACCACATCATATCTCCTTGTTGGACCAAAATCTTCAACGCCTCTCTCTCTCGTGTTCCCACTACCTCCAACTACGCCAAGGCACAACCATTCCTAAAAAAACAGAGGCTGACCCCAATGACTTCAACAAACTAAAACTGATTACCCGCCTTCCCTTCCTAGCTAAAATGATTGAGAAATGTGTCCTGCTACAACTCATCCATCACATGGATGAATTCAACCTCCACGACACATCCCAATCAGGCTTCTAGAAAGGCTGCAGCACAGAAACTGCTATGCTGAATATTTCCGATGACATTCACGAATCCTTAGATAAAGGAAACTCATGCCTCCTAATCCTACTGAACCCATTAGTGGCATTTGATACAGTAAATCATCCAGCTTTACTCGACAAAAACATGCCAAAGAAGGAGCACATCAACACCTCAGCCAAAGGAGCCCTCTTTACACTAAAACACCCCAAAAAATCAAACTTTTTATCTCCCTCTCACGATCTTAAGACTGTAGTGCAATCCCTTGTCCTCTCAAAACTTGACTATGGCAACACTGTCATCAATGGAATTCCAAAAAGTCACCCTGCACCCCTGAGAGCCACTCTCAATGCGGCAGCCAGACTCCTCACATGAATATAGTGGTTTGATCACATCTCACTGGCCCTCAAGAGTTTCAACTGGCTTCCCATTGAAGGAAAATGCATCTTCAAGACAGCTTGTATCAGTGAAACTGTGGGGGAAAGGCAGTTCATATGCTCATACTGATGACAGCAGAACCACTATAATATAGAGATCTGCCAATTGATGGCAATTCTCCAATGTTAACTCTAAAAATATGCATTGAAAGGTGAAAGTTAATCAAGACCAAGTCAGATTTCTGGTGGGAAATCTCTGCATGATATTAAGAAAGAAATGGCAAGAAAGGTAAAAAAGAAATGCCTCTCACTGCAGGACAACAACACAGTGGGAAATGGGGGTACTGGAAAGGTGCCTCCTCATTCAAGACAACAAGAAACATTATTTCAAACTTTAAAAATCCATCATATTCTTACATTATTTAAATGTTTTTCTCATGTCAGCGTGGCTGCCACAGGAACTTTAGGGACAATAGATTTTTTCTTGAATGTTCAAAATACTCAATTTCTTAGTTCAATATAAAAGGATCCAATGAAAAGCAATTTCTTCTAGTCAACTATTATTTTCATATGTAGATCTTATTGTTATGCATTATACCATAATCTCAGGCTCCTAATCAATGCGTTTGTGCACAACACTTCATCGTCAGCATGAATAGATTAGGTGCAGAGACAGAATAGTGAGTTTTAAATATCAAGTTGCCCAAATATTGAGTCAGAAATATTGTGATTGAAAAATATAAACAACAGCAAGAATATCATGGTCAAGAATATCGAATTTAGGTAAGAAATATTGAATATAAAAATATGTAAGTGTTTAATATAGTTTTCAAAAATATAGTTATTAAAAACATCGATATTTTAATTAGTTATGGATTTTAGTATATATTTTACATGTATATGATGTGTTTTTTTGGTATTTAATTATAGTAATTGTGTAATACATTTTAGGTGTATGTATTGGGGTTTATAGGGGTAAAGGGTGTCAAGTAATTTGTGTTTAATTAATTAATATATAGTTAATTAATGTTAATGATTTGATTTTTTGGGGTAATTGTTTATTTTTTGTGTGTTGTTTTTATTTTTAAAGTGGTAAAGTGTGAGTATTAAATATATTTTACTTACTTGATAATTAGTTGTTTAATACTAATAGTTTTTAATTTTAAAACAAGTTTTAATTGTGTAATGTATTATTTTACAGTTTAATGTAGGAGTGTGTTTTGTAGACTGTTTTTGCAATTTCTTTAATTTAATTGATAATTATGGTAACTATGGAAGTATATATATTTTTTAATTTAGAAGTGTTTTGCTATCTGTGTGGAGTTATAGGGTAAGAAATAAAATAATTATATTTATGTAATAAATAATGTTTTTGTTTGTAAACATTTTCTACTTTAAAATATTTATTTTTTGGAAATGTATTTATTATTTTATTTTATATAATATTTGTAGGTATAGTTTAAATGTAAATAACAGTATATTATGTTTTTATATCAAAAATATTTTGGAACATATTTATAAATGTATTCATTTATTTCTTTTTATAATATTAATTATTTATTTTTAAATATTTTTTATTTTTTTATTTTTGAACTGCTTGGAATGTGAATATTAAATTTACCCCTATGCAATCTAAAATTTTCCCTACTGTTGAACTCTCTGGAGTGGGAATAGTAATTTTTACTTCAACGCTATCCAACACTTTCCCTACTGTTGCACACACTGGAGTGGGAATAGTCATTTTTATCTCTCCGCTATTCAACACTATCCCTACTGTTGCACTCACTGGAGTGGGAATATTAATTTTTATCCCTCCACTATCCAACACTTTCCCTACTGTTGCACTTACTGGAGTTGGAATAGTAAAGTTAATCCCTCCACTATCCAACACTTACCCTACTGTTGCATTCACTGGAGTGGGAATAGTAGTTTATACCCTTCCGCTATCCAACACTTTCCCTACTGTTGCACTCACTGGAGAGGGAATAGTAACTTTTACCCTTCCGCTATCCAACTCTTTCCCTACTGTTGCACTCACTGCAGTTGGAATAGTAAATGTAATCCCTCCACTATCCAACACTTACCCTACTGTTGCACTCACTGGAGTGGGAATATTAATTTTTATCCCTCCACTATCCAACACGTTCCCTACTGTTGCACTTACTGGAGTTGGAATAGTAAAGTTAATCCCTCCACTATCCAACACTTACCCTACTGTTGCATTCACTGGAGTGGGAATAGTAGTTTATACCCTTCCGCTATCCAACACTTTCCCTACTATTGCACTCATTGGAGAGGGAATAGTAACTTTTACCCTTCCGCTATGCAACTCTTTCCCTACTGTTGCACTCACTGCAGTTGGAATAGTAAATGTAATCCCTCCACTATCCAACACTTACCCTACTGTTGCACTCACTGGAGTGGGACTAGTAATTTCTACCCCTTTGCTTTCTAACACTTTCCCTATTGTTGTACTCATTGGAGTGGGAATAGTAGTTTTTATCCATCAGCTATCCAACACTTTCCCTACTGTTGCACTCACTGAAGTTTGAATAGTAAATGTAATCCCTCCACCATCCAACACTTACCCTACTGTTGCATTCACTGGAGTGAGAATAGTAATTTTTACCCCTTCGCTATCCAACACTTTCACTACTGTTGTACTCATTGGAGTGAGAATAGTAATTTGTACTTCTTCACTATCCAACACTTTCCCGACTGTTGTATTCATTGCAGTGGGAATATTAATTTTTACCCCTCCGCTATCCAAGACTTTCCCTACTGTTGTACTTATTGGAGTGGGAATAATAATTTGTATCTTTCTGCTATCCAACACTTTCCCTACTTTTGCACTGACTGTATTTGGAAATGTAAGTGTAAATATTTTTTAATAGTTTAATATTTTCATTAATATAGATTTTTTTATATATCTAATTATTAATATTTATATATATTCTAATTTTATATAATTTTAAACTTATAAAACTAATTTAAAATATTAGTTTTTAATTGTTTTAAAGTAAATATATATGTGTAAACTATGTTTGTGTGTTACTCTTTTTTAAATTAAATGTATTTGTTAAAATGGATATTAAATGTAATTTATTTGGTTAAAATTAATATTAATATTAAATATATGTAATATATATTATTTCATTTTTAAATATATATATATATATATATATGTATATATATATTACCTACTGGCGGTCGCCAGTAGGTATATATAGTTAGGATTTTTTCTCTATGGGTTTTTTGAAAATTCTATGTCTAATAACTTTGCCGTTTGTGGACGGAATTGGCTGAAATTTTCAGGAAAATGGCACATTTTGTTTCTGAGCAGCCTTTGAAAATTTGGGGGGGGGTTCGTCAAGGGGGGGCCGAGAAAAAAGGGGGGTCCCAAAACGTGTTTTTAACATTGAGTTTTCCATAGGGCGGTTGGCCTCACTTTTAGCCCGAACGGCTGAATGGATTTGCACGAAACTTGGCAAAATTGTAGGGACTGGTAGCCCGATGTGCCTTTTGTAGGTCTCAATATATGTGCTCCAGTGGATTTTGAGAAATTAACGTTTAAAAAAAGATATATATCTGTAACAGCGGACCGGTTAGCGCTCTGGTTCGCGGACTTTTCGCGCAACGGAGCTTTGTGAAGCGAAGCTGATTGGTTCTCCGGCGTCTGTCAACATTCCAAACAGTCCGTAGCGGCCGCCATCTTGTCTCTCGGTAGGATCGAGAGACAAGAGGAGGTCAAAACAAAGGGGGAAATAACTATAAGGGGGCATAGTAGATCCTCGCTGACCCCCTAGGTTTGATGTGGAGGTTTTAAAAGGGCCCCGCGGGGCAAAAAAAAATAATAATAATAATAATCGAACGGCTGAATGGATTTGCACGAAACTTGGCAAAATTGTAGGGACTGGTAGCCCGATGTGCCTTTGCTAGGTCTCAATATATGTGCTTCAGTGGATTTTGAGAAATTAACGTTCAAAAAAAGATATATATCTGTAACAGCGCACCGCTTCGCGTACTTTTCGCGTTACGGAGCTTTGCGAAGCGAAGCTGATTGGCTCTCCGGTGTCTGTAAACATTCCAAACAGTACGTAGCGGCCGCCATCTTGTCTCTCGGTAGGATCGAGAGACAAGAGGAGGCCAAAGCGAAGGGGCAAATGACCATAAGGGGGCATAGTAGATCCTCGCTGACCCCCTAGGTTTGATGTGGAGGTTTTAAAAGGGCCCCGCGGGGCAAAAAAAATAAATAATAATAATAATCGAACGGCTGATGACCATAAGGGGGCATAGTAGATCCTCGCTGACCCCCTAGGTTTGATGTGGAGGTTTTAAAAGGGCCCCGCGGGGCAAAAAAAAAAAATAATAATAATAATCGAACGGCTGAATGGATTTGCACGAAACTTGGTAAAATATTAGGGACTGGTAGCCCGATGTGCCTTTGCTATGTCTCAATATATGTGCTTCAGTGCATTTTGAGAAATTAACGTTCAAAAACAAGATATATATCTGTAACAGCGCTCCGCTTCGCGGAGATAAAATTATATCTGTATTACCTAGCTGTTGCTAACACCAGTTAGCGACGGCTAGTAGGAGATAGCGACCATCTTGGGTCCCACTTTGCATGTGAGTGATATTTATCACTAATGACATGCAAAGTGGGCATGCCAAGATGTTAGCGACTGGAAACAGTCGCTAACATCGCTATCTCCTATTATCAACTTTTGGAAATATTCGAGATAAGCGCGAATATCTCCAAAAAGTAACAGCTGCCCTGAGCAGTTCTTAGCCATGTTATCCAAAGGGAGGTGGATAACATGGCTAAGAGCATTAGCTCGGTAATGCATGAATATCGCGGAGTTTTCAGCGATATTAATGCATTGCGCTCGTTTTTTATCGTATTTGCGATAAACCTTGATAATAGCAAGGTTTATCTGCGATAATTTCTGACGGTAAAAAAATCTTTGCAATGCATCGTTAGGGATAAATATCGCTTAACTTTGGTAATATGCCCCAACGTCTGTTAACGTTCGATTCGAAGGAAATCAGGAATTGTTGAAAAACATTGTGTGCGCCATCTTGTCTTTTTTCAAATGCCACACTTTTGTCGTGCACGGCAGCCATTTTAGATGCCTTGACCAGATCCACTCTGTGCACGCTGTCGATCCTTAGCATGGCTCCCCACCCTCGCAAGCATCTCCCCCAGGCAGTGGTCACCCCCGCTCTCTGTTTTATGCATGGGTAATAAACCTCCCCCCATCTGCGCTGTTCTTCCCTGAGAATCACACCCTGTGCCCGCCCGACACCTCCCTTTCGCCCTATTCACTACCGCACCCTCTGACACTCCTTTTCCTCTGTGTCCGATTGTCCAGGCCGGTCCTAGGCTATCAGCTAGCCCTGCAGATGTAGTTTATGGCCACAGCTGTAAAGAATCACCCGTCTTCAAAGGAGTTATAGTAGATCAAGGCCCACACTCGATGAGATCCGTCACAGCAGAAGCGTTGCTATTATCTGAAAACCATCCTGTATTGTGATTGGGGAGGGGACCGAGCGTGAAGCGGAAGATTCCAGGGATGACTCTTTGTACATCAAAGTTTTTACAATTATGTGTCACATTAAAAATATATAGCACTCCGACAAAGTAGTAAGATTATAAAACTTTAATAATTTATAAATATATACAAGAAAACAAAAATAGTAATAACATATAAACATTTTTAGAGAAAAACAACGAAGTAGCGGTCGGCTGTGCGAATAGTCCCAACGCAGCACAACGTCCAGATTTCCGGCGTGGGGCGTCGCGGGGGGTGGGTCATCAGTAGCAAACTGTTGTGCGAATAGTTCCAAGGCAGCAGAACGCGCCGAAATCTAGATGACACGAAAGTGATGTCTAGTAAGTTGCCGCCCACCAAATAACGGCGTGGGGCGTCGCGGGGGGTGGGTCATCAGTAGCAAACTGTTGTGCGAATAGTTCCAAGGCAGCAGAACGATGGCACCAAGGTGATGTCCAGTAAGTTGCCGCACTGGTTTTGGTATCCTACAATGCTGCTCCGAATAACGGCGTGGAGCGCCCCGGGGGAGGCGGCGTGAACGGGCCTCTCCAGGTGGAGTCTCATCTGTTTTAGTGGGGCGCCCCTTTACCGTTTCAGTTGCCATTCCGTCCGCTTTTGGTCCACTGTGTCAAAATCCGCCATTCAGCTGAGTTGCGCCCACTCTTGCGGTGCAGCGATAGGCGGCTGTCACAGGACTCTCAAAATGGCGGCAGGCTGTTTCCTTTTTGGGCCTGGTCCACTGAAATGGCCCTGGGACACCTTGGAAATCGGACGCTTGTCTGCTAGGTCTTGGACCCCATTCTCGAAAGCGTCCCCTCCGCCTTGAGAATTCATCAAAAGTTTTGGGGGCTCCGACTCCTGCAGGCTTCTGGTGGGGAGCGGCTGCCATGATTGCTCGCGGAATGACCACGACTGAGCTACGAGATGGTGGTGCTTTCATGCTGACGCCAGCTTCAGTCTGAAACATCCAGAAACAAGGTGGGGCTTTCATCGTTTGGGGGGAAAAAAAAGTTTTCATCCAATGAAAAGTGTTGTTTTTAGGTCATATGATCAAGCCTTCCATCATTAGGAAACCAAAAGTAAAATGAACCAATGAAAAGTTTTATAAACAAGTCACATGACCTGTTATGCGGCATAGGGTATAAAATGCGGAGAAAATACGTTGGCACGTGAGGCGGCGTCAGTAGCGGACCGATGTGCGAATAGGCCGAAGGCAATACAACGCGCCAAGATCCGGATGGCACCGAGGTGGTGTCATAGTTGAGAGTTCTGAGCAGCGGTTGTAACACTGTCTGAAGCTTATTTGCAGCTGCTGCAGCTTCACTACGCGCCAAGATCCGGATGGCACCGAGGTGGTGTGTAGGAAGTTGCCGCACTGGTGTGGCCATCCTACAATGCTGAAAGTCGGCGTGGGGCGCCCCGTTGGCCTGTGAGTTTGCGTCAGTAGCGGACCGATGTGCGAATAGGCCGAAGGCAGCACAACGCGCCAAGATCCGGATGGCACCGAGGTGGTGTCTAGTAAGTTGTCGCACTTCTGTGGCCATCCTACAATGTTGAAAGTCGGCGTGGGGCGCCCCGTTGGCCTGTGAGATGGTGTCAGTAGCGGACTGATGTGTGAATGGGGCCAAAGGCAGCGCAACAATATTTTCTACTATATTTCCGGTGTAGAAGACACCACAAGGCGCTGAGATGCCAAGATCCGGATGGCACCGAGGTGGTGTGTAGCAAGTTGCCGCACTGGTGTGGCCATCCTACAATGCTGAAAGTCGGCGTGGGGCGCCCCGTTGGCCTGTGAGATGGCGTCAGTAGCGGACCGATGTGCGAATAGGCCGAAGGCAGCACAACAATATTTTCTGACTGACACCACAAGGCGCTGAGATGCCAAGATCCGGATGGCACCGAGGTGATGTCTAAGTTGCGGACTGATGTGCGAATGGGGCCAAAGGCAGCGTAACAATATTTTTTGTATGGAAGATACCACTAGGCGTTGAGATGCCAAGATTCGGATGGCACTGAGGTGATGTCTAGCAAGTTGGTGTGGTCATCCTACAATGCTGAAACTCGGCGTGGGTCACCCCATTAGCCTGTGAGATGGCGTCAGTAGCGGACCGATGTGCGAATAGGCCGAAGGCAGCACAACGCGCCAAGATCCGGATGTCACCGTGGTGGTTTCATAGTTGAGAGGCACTTCATCTGCAGTGGGGCGCCGAGATCCGGATGGCACCGAGGTGATGTCTAGCAAGTTGCTGTACTGGTGTGGTCATCCTACAATGCTGAAACTCGGCGTGGGTCGCCCCATTAGCCTGTGAGATGGCGTCAGTAGCGGACCGATGTGCGAATAGGCCGAAGGCAGCACAACGCGCCAAGATCCGGATGTCACCGTGGTGGTTTCATAGTTGAGAGGCACTTCATCTGCAGTGGGGCGCCGAGATCCGGATGGCACCGAGGTGATGTCTAGCAAGTTGCTGTACTGGTGTGGTCATCCTACAATGCTGAAACTCGGCGTGGGTCGCCCCATTAGCCTGTGAGATGGCGTCAGTAGCGGACCGATGTGCGAATAGGCCGAAGGTAGCACAACGCGCCAAGATCCGGATGTCACCGTGGTGGTTTCATAGTTGAGAGGCACTTCATCTGCAGTGGGGCGCCGAGATCCGGATGGCACCGAGGTGATGTCTAGCAAGTTGCTGTACTTGTGTGGTCATCCTACAATGCTGAAACTCGGCGTGGGTCGCCCCATTAGCCTGTGAGATAGCTGTTCTTTGGATTTGGGCCTGGTCCACCAAAATGGCCCTGGGACACCTTAGAACTCGGACGCTCGATTTTTTTTTCCTTTCCTGTACATGCAAAAAAAGGTAAATGCCCGGTACGTTACACGCTTCATCTGCCACGATGAACTCTCCAGAGGAACCGAAAAAAAATATAGTTGTGGTAACTATACCATGCATCGTCATATGGAGAGGTGGCACCAATTAATTATAGTGCTGCATAAAAGAGAGATTTGGAGGAGAACCCCTGACCTGCTAGTACATTCATCAAAGAAGTGGCACTGAGAGCTTCAGAGGCAAGGGAAACGGTCCCAAATATTTAGAAGAACTTTGGAAAGATTAAAATGACATGTTTAGATTGTGGCAAATTAATTTCATGTGGACAGATGAGTGTTACTCTAATAAATACAGCATATGAACATCATCATAGTCGATGGTTGGTAGAGACATTTTGACTATATCCTGGACCTGCCCGTCCTCGCCCAAAATGGCGCCAGAATAAATGGGACTCGTAACTCCTTGTTGTGTACTGGTTGCAGAACCTTGAAATCACGAGATACGTATGCAGTTTTGAAGCACATGGCGGGCGGGGACGAGAATTGATTGAATATTTCGACATCCCTATTGATATTAAGTTCTGATGTGTTATTGATTACTGTACTGTTGAAAGTTCGAATTAACGTCACCCATGGTACTTGCCCGCAAATGTATATCTAGATAATTTTATTGTAACTGGCCCTGTCGTATTTTAATTATAAAATGTACGTCCACCGATTCCGTAACTGTTAGACACCTTAGTTCTTGCAACCTAATGGCCCGCCCGTTACGTTCCTCTACAGTGTAAATGTCTATTCATCATATACGATTACAGTTTGCTCCGTGGCCGGCCCACGTGGTTATAGGCTCGTATTTGTATAATGAAATTTTCACAATAAAGGTTTTTAAAAGAAAACATGGTAGTAGTATATACATTGGTAAAGTTTTTAATAATAGTCACTGTTTTAGAATCATTAAAAGGCAAGTGAAATAAAGCAGACCAATTACATGAAGGGTAAAAGGTATAATACGAAGGAACGCAGTAAAGATAAATGGTCAAGGGCTGTTGTGTTTTCTATTCCTGCAACATAAAGTGATCGATAAGAATCTCATATTCAGGCGTATCGGCGACTAAGACAGCAGGTCGACCCTCTTTTGCTCAACGGCTCCGTCATGGGACGAAGAAACGCTCTTTTTCTCGAAAAAAGAATATATTTTACTTGCAGGACAGTTGTAAAATTTCCGGGAAAGTACATTAGCCTGGAACATTATAACATATATTTAAGAAAAAATAATGTTCGGAAGTAGTGAAAAGCGTAATTTTTAGGTCATATGACCAAGCCTTTCATCATTACAATAAGAAAAGTAAAATGAACCAATGAAAAGTTTTATTAACAAGTCACATGACTTGTTATGCTTACGTTACGCGCTGCGCGCCCCGGATGACTTCCGGATGCGCTAACGCGGCGCGTCATATGACGCATTACGCGACAACGCAGGTACAGAATATAGTCAAAATGTCTCCACCAACCAGCGGTCGGAACACAACCCCTTTCAGCAGGCTAAATAGTTCTGTTAAATGACAACAGAAGGGACAGGCAACAAGAACCATCAGTCAAAGAGGGGAGGGCTAGTTCTTCTCTACCGGGTTACATTGGGGCGCTACCGGAACTGATCGAATTGGTAGTCTACAGTGTTTCTGGATGTTTCAGACTGAAGCTGGGGTTAGCATGAGAGCAGCACCATTTCGTAGCTCCGTCGTGGTCATTCCGCAACCAATCATGGCAGCCGTTCTTTATCGTTATTTTGGGCGGGGTGGGTGGCGGAGCCGAGCTGTTTTGCAGCCATCATTGTGTGGAGTTCAGTTCATCTCACTAGTTTTGTATTTGTCATGAGGGGTTGTTCCTAATGTTTCTATTTTAGCGAGGTCAAAAAGAGATCCCATTAGTGGCCTACTGATTTTGCTCGATTCCTTTTCTTTTTTTTTACACGATTTTTCGTTATCTGCAAAGACTAAACAGAGTATTGCGACTCTGTGTTTGTTTGTAAATAGAGAATGAACCAAAGAGAACTAATTCTAAAACAGTAAATACTTGGATAACAATGAATCAAATGGAGAGAGAAGCAGGCACGACGGATTACAATGGGGGCAAAGACCTGCGTTAACTACCTTTCACTATCTGCAAAGAGAGAGTACTCCTAATAGAAATGAGGGGGGGGGGGCACCATTCAAAGCAGATCAGTGTGCATAAACACGAAAATGTTTTCACTTACCACGTACTTGACATTCGACAGCTTATGATATTTGCTATTAAAAAACCATTGAAATTCACTGAAAAAACCATAGGTTATAGACCATATATAGTTAGGAATTAGCATTTACAAAACCTTGAAAATTCACTGAAAAAACCATAGGTTATAGACCATATATAGTTAGGAATTAGCATTTAAAAAACCTTATTTTACTCACACAAAACCATTGAAATTCCATATATAGTTAGTTGCACTAACTATATATCGCGCACCTGCAATCCACTGCTGATGATGTCACATATTACATCATTCATGACATGGTCAGTGACATCACTGATGACATCACTGATGACATCTCAAATGACATCACTGATGACATCACTAATGACATCTCATTTGACATCATTCTTGTGCTAATACGATAAACCTCTTCAGACTCTAATATAATCTTAGATACACTCAGTGTATACAGACACTCACACACTTCCACTCATCCATGGAGTTACTCACACACCCAGTCAGTCATGCAAAGAAACAATCTCATCTCCATTTCTTCAACTATACAGTTAAACACACCTTACTTATTGAAACATATACTAACACATATTTACTCTCTTATACAATCCCTGATACAAGTTCACAATGATCGATACAACCACTCACTCATTCGGTGGCTCTCATGCACAGTTATTTATATATGCCAACTCTCACATGTACTGTGTTTTACATATGTACTTACTATGACATGTAGCATTGAGATATCCATTTACTCATCAATACACTCATGCACACAGTCAACTGCCCATGTAGCTGTTTCCACATGCACTCTTGAACTCATACACCTAGTGAATAAACTGTTCACACATCTATGCATAGAGTCACACACCTTTCAGCCACCCCCACACAAACTCAATCTCCCATAGAAATACTTGGGCAAGCAATTAATAACACATATAGCCTCTCGTATAGCTAATGATCAACACATGCAGCAGTTTACAGAACAACAGACATAATGATGCACAAATTAAGACAGTTTAGTCACTAACCCATGCATTCAGTGAGACACATTTAATCACTCACTCATACAGTCAGTCACGCACCTACTAAATCCTTCATCCAGACACTTATACATCCACTCATTCTTCAATATGTAAGATATATTTTAACTTTACAGAAACATACAGTCACTGGATGTTGTCATCAGTGATGTCATCAGTGATGTCATTTGAGATGTCATCAGTGATGTCATCAGTGATGTCACTGACCATGTCATGAATGATGTAATATGTGACATCATCAGCAGTGGATTGCAGGTGCGCGATATATAGTTAGTGCAACTAACTATATATGGAATTTCAATGGTTTTGTGTGAGTAAAATAAGGTTTTTTAAATGCTAATTCCTAACTATATATGGTCTATAACCTATGGTTTTTTCAGTGAATTTTCAAGGTTTTGTAAATGCTAATTCCTAACTATATATGGTCTATAACCTATGGTTTTTTCAGTGAATATATATATATATATATATATATATATATATATATATATATATATATATCTGGATATCTCCGAACCTCTCTGTAGTGCCCAGCCGGAACACAACCAAAGGACGAAATATAGACTCCAAAGTATTGTGGAAAATGCAGGTCTTTATTTCAGGTTTGTCAGACGCGTTTCGAATACCCTTGTATTCTTTCTCAATTAACAAACAGATAGTCCACTTTCAGTTTTTATACTGTTTTTTTGTGTGGTGCTTTCACCTCCCCTCTGTGATATGTGGAAGTAGAGGAAATACTGAACACCTTACGCTGTTTGATTTTTTCTTCTTGTTTCTGCAGCCTGTCTTTTATATCTTTTCGCGTTTTGGCAATGTAGTCATTTGGTTCCAACTTTGCTAATTCCTCATTTATAGTTTTAATTTCATCCAATAATTTTATCCTTTCGAATTCAGCATATTCGATTAACAGATGGACTAAGTTCATTGATGCCTGTAGGTTCATAGTGCCCCATCTCTCTAACATTTGAGGATCCGGATTTTCGTAGCTGGGTGCGAGTAAAATTCTCAGCCCCCGTGGGACTCTGCCGGCTTCAGCGTATTTACTTAGCGACTTTTTTCTCCCACCACTTTGTTACCTCTGACCTCATACTTTTTTCGAGCTTCCTCAGGAGAGTCTTGGCAGTGTCATCTACTCGTACTGTGCTTTCTTTGTTAACGGTTGCCCCCCGTTTTTCCATGATTGGCAGTTTGCTGTAAATATCGTCTGCAGCTGCCTCCCTTGCGCGGACTTCATCTGCTGACATGTTGTTGCTGATTGTAATCTATCTCTTCGTGTTTCAAATCACACGGTTGAAGCTCAAATGACGGAGCCGATTCTACCTGCCCACACCTGCCCACCGAGTTTTGATCGCGCATGGACACTCACCGCCGTTTATGCGCCGCTCTTGCCGGTCCTCCGACCACGCTAGGGTTGCAGCATTCACGATGGCCTGGCCACAGCACTTCACCCGGGGGCCGCCGCAGTAGTTTCCGTTCCGGAAAAATGAGCAAAGAGGGTTGTTTGCAGCAGCCACTTCCGGTGCAGGGGGTCTGTAAGCGAAACCAACCCAATGTTTCGCAATTGATATCTGGATATCTCCGAACCTCTCTGTAGTGCCCAGCCGGAATACAACCAAAGGACGAAATACAGACTCCAAAGTATTGTGGAAAATGCAGGTCTTTATTTCAGGTTTGTCAGACGCGTTTCGAATACCCTTGTATTCTTTCTCAATTAACAAACAGATAGTCCACTTTCACCTCCCCTCTGTGATATGTGGAAATGCAAGCAATCTAGTAAGGCTTCTTTTAACAACTACAAGTCCCAGCATGCATACTTGTTCAGTATTTCCTCTATTTCCACATATCACAGAGGGGAGGTGAAAGCATCACACAAAAAAACAGTATAAAAACTGAAAGTGGACTATCTGTTTGTTAATTGAGAAAGAATACAAGGGTATTCGAAACACGTCTGACAAACCTGAAATAAAGACCTGCATTTTCCACAATACTTTGGAGTCTGTATTTCGTCCTCTGGTTGTGTTCCGGCTGGGCACTACAGAGAGGTTCGGAGATATCCAGATATCAATTGCGAAACATCGGGTTGGTTTCGCTTACAGACCCCCTGCACCGGAAGTGGCTGCTGCAAACAACCCTCTTTGCTCATATATATATATATATATATATATATACATATATATATATATTTAACTCAATATTTTTTACATCTATATTTTATACATCAATATTTTTGAGTCAATATTTTTGTACTTACCTGTTTAGGTATTGGAGTCTATATTTTTGTAGTCTATATTTTTTTAATCGATATTTATAACATCGATATTTGTGTCATCGATGTTCTATCAGTGAACAAATTGATTACCAGCCTATAATATGACATATAAAACAGAAATCATCACTGCAACATGCATACTTAAATAACAGAAGCATAATAAATGTACAGCACACCTGACAAACTTTGTAAAGCCTTCTAATTCTGTAGGTTATCTGTTACTCTGGGACAGCAGCATCAGCCACCCTTGGATGTTGTAGTTCATTGGAAAATTAATATCAACTATAAGTCTAATATTTTTGATTCTGTGTAAGAAACAATCATTCTGCTATACTAGCTTATTATTATTATTCTATACCACCCCAAGTGCTGCCTCTTTGCTGCATGGCATTGCATGGTTATTATGTCACTGTACACATATTCTTCAGGGTGGCTTGGGTATATTAATGCTATATGTTGTAGTTAGGGCATTCACAGAAATCTTTTGAAATATTTTGGTCTTAGGGCCCAATTTCGATCTTACTAGGAAAACCCTCCATACGATTCGGATCCGGAGGGCTTTCAGAGTGAGACGTACTCCGGGAGTCCGAACAAGTGAGTACGATGCTGCTGTATGCTTACAGACTGATTTGCATATAGCTGTGTCTGAACTGGAGTGGCGAACTGAGGTAAAGAACGATGATGGATTCAACCCAGATCTGTGACTCGGGGTTAGTGTCCGCAAAGTTTCAGCGCTCCATCCTTCATCTCCTTTTGTTTGCTTTGTTCGCCCTAAATTGGCAGGGTATGCCCAGACATGGGTCCCTTGCTCACTTTGCCACTCGATTCAAGCTAGCCTGGTTGATGAGGGCTGTGAGCCTGAAAACGGTCCCAGGATGCTTGTTTCTGGTCCAGGGAAGACATGGCTTGACAGTTCGGGCTGTACTGTTCCCATGAGGCACAGGGTCAACACTTATTTGCATATAGCTGTGTCTAAACTGTGGTGGCGAAGTGTGCTTAAGAACGATGATGGATTCAACCCAGATCTGTGACTAGGAGTGAGTGTCTGAAATGTTTCAGCGCTCCGTCCATCATCTCCTTGTGTTTGCTTTGTTCTTCCTAAGTTGGCAGGGTATGCCCAAACGTGGGTCCCTTGCTCACTTTGCCACTTGATTCAAGCTAGCCTGGCTGATGAGGGCTGTTAGCCTGAAACCAGTCCTAGGATGCTTGTTTCCAGTCCAGGAGAGACATGGCTCGGCAATTTGGGCTGGACTAATCCCATGAGGCACAGGGTCAAGACTTATTTGTATATAGCTGTGTCGGAACTGGGGTGGCAAAGCGAGCTAAAGAATGATGATGGATTCAAACCAGATCTGTGACTGTGGGTGAGTGTCTGAAAAGTTTCAGTGCTCTTTCAATCATCTTCTTGTGTTTGCTTGTTCGCCCTAAGTTGGCAGGGTATGCCCAGACATAGGTCCCTTGCTCACTTTGCCACTCGATTCAAGCTAGCCTGGCTGATGAGGGCTGTGGGCCTGAAAACGGTCCCAGGATGCTTGTTTCTGGTCCAGGGAAGACATGGCTTGGCAGTTCGGGCTGCACTGTTCCCATGAGGCACAGGTTCAACACTGATTTGCATATAGCTGTGTCTAAACTGGGGTGGCGAAGTGTGCTTAAGAACGATGATGGATTCAACCCAGATCTGTGACTAGGAGTGAGTGTCTGAAATGTTTCAGCGCTCCGTCCATCATCTCCTTGTCTTTGCTTTGTTCTTCCTACGTTGGCAGGGTATGCCCAAACGTGGGTCCCTTGCTCACTTTGCCACTTGATTCAAGCTAGCCTGGCTGATGAGGGCTGTTAGCCTGAAACCAGTCCTAGGATGCTTGTTTCCAGTCCAGGAGAGACATGGCTCGGCAATTTGGGCTGGACTAATCCCATGAGGCACAGGGTCAAGACTTATTTGTATATAGCTGTGTCGGAACTGGGGTGGCGAAGCGAGCTAAAGAATGATGATGGATTCAAACCAGATCTGTGACTGTGGGTGAGTGTCTGAAAAGTTTCAGTGCTCTTTCAATCATCTTCTTGTGTTTGCTTTGTTCACCCTAGGTTGGCAGGGTATGCCCAGACATGGGTCCCTTGCTCACTTTGCCACTCGATTCAAGCTAGCCTGGCTGATGAGGGCTGTAGGCCTGAAAACGGTCCCAGGATGCTTGTTTCTGGTCCAGGGAAGACATGGCTTGGCAGTTTGGCTGGACTGTTCCCATGAGGCACAGGGCCAAGACTGATTTGCATATAGCTGTATCTGAACTGGGGTGGCGAAGTGAGCTAAAGAAGGATGATGGATTCAGTCCAGATCTGTGACTGGGGGTAAGTGTCTGAAAAGTTTTAGCGCTCCGTCCATCCACTCCTTGTATTTGTTTTGTTTGCCCTAAGTTGGCAGGGTATGCCCAGACGTGGGTCCCTTGCTCATTTTGCCACTGTATTCAAGCTAACCTAGCTGATGAGGGCTGTTAGCCCGAAACCAGTCCTAGGATGCTTGTTTCCGATTCAGGGAAGACATGGCTTGGCAGTTCGGGCTGTACTGTTCCCATGAGGCACAGGGTCAACACTGATTTGCATATAGCTGTGTCTAAACTGGGGTGGCGAAGTGCGCTTAAGAATGATGATGGATTCAACCCAGATCTGTGACTAGGAGTGAGTGTCTGAAATGTTTCAGCGCTCCGTCCATCATCTCATTGTGTTTGCTTTGTTCTTCCTAAGTTGGCAGGGTATGCCCAAACGTGGGTCCCTTGCTCACGTTGCCACTTGATTCAAGCTAGCCTGGCTGATGAGGGCTGTTAGCCTGAAACCAGTCCTAGGATGCTTGTTTCCGGTCCAGGGAAGACATGGCTCGGCAGTTTGGGCTGGACTAATCCCATGAGGCACAGGGTCAAGACTTATTAGTATATAGCTGTGTCGGAACTGGTGTGGCGAAGAGAGCTAAAGAATGATGACGGATTCAACCCAGATCTGTTACTGGGGGTGAGTATCTGAAAAGTTTCAGTGCTCTGTCCATCATCTCCTTGTGTTTGCTTTGTTCACCCTAAATTGGCAGGGTACGCCCAGACGTGGGTCCCTTGCTCACTTTGCCACTGGATTCAAGCTAGCCGTGAAGATGAGGGCTGTTAGCCCGAAACTGGTCCCAGGATGCTTGTTTCCGGTCCAGGGAAGATATGGCTTGGCAGTTCGGGCTGGACAGTTCCCATGAGGCACAGGGTCAAGAGTGATTTGCATATAGCTGTGTTGGAACTGGGGTGGCGAAGCGAGATAAAGAATGATGATGCATTCAACCCAGATCTGTGACTGGGGGTGAGTGTCTGAAAAGTTTCAGCGCTCTGTCCATCATCTCCTTGTGTTTGCTTTGTTCGCCTTAAGATGGCTGGGCATGCCCAGACGTGGGTCCTTTCTCCCTTTGCCACTCGATTCAAACTACCCTGGCTGATGAGGGCTGTGAGCCTGAAACCGGTCCCAGGAGGCTTGTTCCTGGTACCGGCAAGACATGGCTTAGCGGTTTGGCTGGACTGTTTCCATGAGGCACAGGGTCAAGTCTGATTTGTATATAGCTGTATCTGAACTGGGGTGGCGAAGTGAGCTAAAGAAGGATGATGGATTCAGTCCAGATCTGTGACTGGGGGTGAGTGTCTCAAAAATGTTAGCGCTCCGTCCATCATCTACTTGTGTTAGTTTTGTTTGCCCTAAGTTGGCAGGGTATGCCCAGACGTGGATCCCTTGCTCACTTTGCCACTCAATTCAAGCTAGCGTGGCTGATGAGGGCTGTGAGCCTGAAACTGGTCCAGGATGCTTGTTTCTGGTCTAGGAAAGACATGGCTTGGCAGTACGGGTTGGACTGTTCCTAGGAGGCATAGGGTCACGACTGCTTTGCACATAGCTGTGTCTGAACTGGGGTGGCAAAGTGAGCTATAGAAGGATGATGGATTCAACCCAGATCTGTGATTGGGTAGTTGTCTGAAAAGTTTCAGTGCTCCGTCCATCTTCTTCTTGTGTTTGCTTTCTTTGCCCTAAGTTGGCAGGGTATGCCCAGACGTGGGCCCCTTGCTCACTTTGACACTGGATTCAATCTAGCCTGATTGATGAGGGCTGTTAGCCCGAAACCGGTCCTAGGATGAGCCTAGCTGATGAGGGCTGTTAGCCCGAAACTGGTCTCAAGATGCTTGTTTCCTGTCCAGGGAAGACATCGCATGGCAGTTCGGGCTGGACTGTTCCCATGAGGGACAGGGTCAAGAGTGATTTGCATATAGCTGTGTTGGAACTGGGGTGGCGAAGCGAGCTAAAGAATGATGATGCATTCAACCCAGATCTGTGACTGGGGGTGAGTGTCTGAAAAGTTTCAGCGCTCCGTCCATCATCTCCTTGTGTTTGCTTTGTTCGCCTTAAGATGGCAGGGCATGCCCAGACGTGGGTCCCTTGCTCCCTTTGCCACTCGATTAAAACTACCCTGGCTGATGAGGGCTGTGAGCCTGAAACCGGTCCCAGGAGGCTTGTTCCTGGTACCGGGAAGACATGGCTTGGCAGTTTGGCTGGACTGTTTCCATGAGGCACAGGGTCAAGTCTGATTTGCATATAGCTGTATCTGAACTGGGGTGGCGAAGTGAGCTAAAGAAGGATGATGGATTCAGTCCGGATCTGTGACTGGGGGTGAGTGTCTCAAGAATGTTAGCGCTTCGTCCATCATCTACTTGTATTAGTTTTGTTTGCCCAAAGTTGGCAGGGTATGCCCAGGCGTGGATCCCTTGCTCACTTTGCCACTCAATTCAAGCTAGCGTGGCTGATGAGGGCTGTGAGCCTGAAACTGGTCCCAGGATGCTTGTTTCTGGTCTAGGAAAGACATGGCTTGGCAGTACGGGTTGGACTGTTCCTATGAGGCATAGGGTCACGACTGGTTTGCACATAGCTGTGTCTGAACTGGGGTGGCAAAGTGAGCTATAGAAGGATGATGGATTCAACCCAGATCTGTGATTGAGTAATTGTCTGAAAAGTTTCAGCGCTCCGTCCATCTTCTCCTTGTGTTTGCTTTCTTTGCCCTAAGTTGGCAGGGTATGCCCAGATGTGGGACCCTTGCTCACTTTGACACTGGATTCAATCTAGCCTGATTGATGAGGGCTGTTCGCCCGAAACCGGTCCCAGGATGAGCCTACCTGATGAGGGCTGTTAGCCCGAAACTGGTCTCAAGATGCTTGTTTCCTGTCCAGGGAAGACATCGCTTGGCAGTTCGGGCTGGACTGTTCCCATGAGGCACAGGGTCAAAACTTTTCTAAAATGTATAGCTAACCAGGATCCATTATTGCTTTCAAACCCATTTCTAGCATTAACTGGAAGAAGGTTGAAAGCACAAAAAATTGTAAAAATAGGCTATGTCCCAGTCAAATGCCAAAACTGTGTAAAAAAATTGGTTTTCTGACAAACATCTGTTAGTCCCTGAAAGCTGGAAAAATTGTGATTTTATCCCCACAAATCTTTTGATACCATTTGCAGGGAAAAGACCAGAGGCTTTTCATTTGCAGCACTTTTTTCCCATTTTTCCAAAAAAAAGATAATGTAGCTATCTTTTGGCTAATTTCTGTGTCCCCTCCAGGGGAATCCACAAACCCTGGGTACCTTTAGAATGCCTGTGATGTTGGAAGAAAAGGACGCAAATGTGGCGTTGATACATTATGGTCAAAAAGTTAGAGGGGCCTAAGTGCAAATAGCCAAAAAACAGGCTCAGCACAGGGAGAAAAGGCCTAGCAGTGAGGGGGATAATAAAATATTTTAAAATACATGAGTAAATACGCTTTAGTTTTAGATCTATTTTAATATTAAATAGAATGTAACAATATTTTTTTAATTTTAAAATAATTTATTTCAACATTAGCTCCTATGAGTTATTATTTTAAACTCTTAACTCCATTAGTTTCTATGAAACTGTGTTACAGAACCTTCAAGTGGCCATGGGTGGTGCTGGACCTACTCGAGGTCTGACCTGGAATACATCTACAACTGTTTTGGTTCCTTTTTTGCTGTTGTAGCGATAGAAGAGCAGTTTGTGCATAGCAATGGGCCTACTTTTTTGTGGGTTGGGTGCATGTTCTTCCCTAACACTGCCTCCTTACTCCTCCCTTAACCCCTCCCCTTTAGATATAAGTATTCCCCATTGTCCAGCCTTTCCTTCTGCCCCTTCTAATATACTATTAAAATATATACTTAAGTGTGTGGAGATTGCAGTCAGGGTGGAGATCTCTGCACAGAATAGATCGGAGAGGCAGGGATGTAGACCTCCGCATGCAAGCTTGTGAATAGCGTTGTGTAGTGATAGTAATACTATTGCAGCATTACTAACATACTATAAACGCAATTTGTGTAAATCAGCCTTTCAGTTTCCATTGGAATGGAACACATGGCCATCTCAAAGAAGTGACCCCTTCAGAAATATGTTTCATGCACAGGTGTGTCAAGCTTAATGTACAAAAACAGAAGACTAGCTTTATAAAGGGGACTGTTCTCTCCATAACTGGTAGAGTTGCACACTGTCCTAAATGCTGTGAATATTCATGGTCTGTCATTCAACAACACCAGTATATTCATGTGAATACCTCGTATCATAACGTTTCTTGGCAGTGTTTTCATCCAGGGGGATACCGAAAAGTCCCATTTAAGTTATTAAATCCCCGGCTTTTACATTTTATTGAGCAAAAGTGTGTTTTAGTGTGGAATCAATATATATAACATGTTTTATTTTTAAACCTTTGTACCTTTCTTAGTGCCTTTCCTATATACTTAACATAAGTATTATACCAACAGCTATTGTTAAAGTGGATGATCTTTGGAACAACTGACTGTGTCAAAAAAGGACGAGGTTAACCTGTCAGGTGTGAAAGCAGAAAAGCGGGGGCCATATCCTGGCTCCCCACTGTGACAAATGTGTGACTATTGAAAAATTGCTTCATCTCCATTTTCATCAGTTCCTTTACTAGCCAAAACGGGAAGGTCTTAACAACAGGCATGCCTAGCCTGGGAAGCTGCAAAGATTGTTTGTGTGCCAACATAGGCAAAATAATATTTTACTGTCATCCTTTCCTGAGCTGGGGTTCAACATTTGCAGTTCCATGTTAATCCCACTAGTGGCACCCTGTGATGGAGCAAGGTTTCATAAGTACAGAAACTTGCTTGGATTCAATCATCTCGAAATAACATGCAACTAATTAATCAACATGTTTTGTTTTACTAATAATTGCATTACTTGACATTTTAGTATCTAGGGGAAGCTTGCCAATGTGCTTTTATTAACAATAACCCAAGTATCTTAATATGGCCGCCGAAAACCCGGAAACTTTTCTGCGCATGCGTCTACCACAACTATGTGGTGTGACGTTTCTCTGCTTTTGGTGGGAATTTCTTGCATCTGCGCACTACTGCCAAAGATGGCCGCTTCAAACATTACATGCTAATGTGTATGCTATGCTTAAACTAAACCCTGTGTGTTCTGCTTAACTATTAATGCTATAGTTAAAATAAAGTAATGGGGTTAGAGTAGAAATAAGTGGTATACAGTGCATTCATTTATTTTTATATTCTAATATGTCTCTCTTTGACTTTATTATCAGCTCGTATTTGGGTGTGAAGGGGACACGTACTCCATTTTGAAAACATTTGACCATGCGAAATCCAGCACAAAGATCCTTGAAATTCGTGTTATTAAATGACTGCCAAAACTCATCTTACCCGTGATGTTCCTAGGAAACTGACCGTCTGACCCTACAAGAGGAAGAAAATTGAACTATATTTAATACAATGTATCAGAAATTGAAACTAATATTGCTGGGTGGAATAAAACCGTGGGAAAGTAAATTATGGCACGGAACATTGATCAACTATATTAAATGAAAATGATCTCATATTAGTATGGTGTGATGACCTCTCCTCATCTTTCTGACCAATCAAATGAAGGGAACACATAGAATTTGCAACATTTAGGGGGTGGTACACACTCTGAAATGGTATAACTAAGGCAGGTTTAGTTAGTTAACTAACTAAACCTGCCTTTGTTATAGTCACAGACCTGTCACTGACCCAACGTATGCTGAAGGAGAATCGAGAGCAGAGTGCTGGTCGAGCACTCTGTCAGAAGAATCAGGGTTTTGCGGAGGGAGAAATATCGATTACCCAGTCGGGGTCCGAGTAGCCGCAGAGAGGGGTGCGACGCTGGCGCTGCACCTAGTGGAGGATACCTGTCCTGTCTTACACCTGTCTGTCCCATTGGCACCTTAGTCGGGAGCCTTTCCTCTTGTCCCAGCCCGTGGCCAGTGTTGGTCCTCGCACCATTCTAAGTAAATATAATCTATGTGGGGTGTCCTTGTACTGTTTCCCTTTTTCGCCCTTCCCAGGTACCAATGTCTAAGGATGTGTCTTTACATTTTTGTAAAGTTATTGCTTTAATAATTTTTTACTCAAGAAATCTTTTGTGTCCCTGATGTGGCCGTTGATTTATAGAATATTTAAAAGATAAAGTGTTTAAAACTTTTGCGAGTCTGTGGGTATTTTATGAAGGTAAATGTTAAAATCTACCTATTATTCTGAACTCCTTTTCGATCCATAGGACTTAGAGCACAGGTGACAATGATTTGGTAAGTCATGGTGTACAGGTATAAGTCCTAAGGTGAATACAATTCTGATAGGCAGGAAGTTAAGCTGGATTACTGGTTCAAGGTGTGAATGTTTATGGGCCCAGGTGAGTATGGTAAACTGAGCCGGTTATCCTGCGCGCCATCGGTACCTGGAGACGTCATTCTCTCCTCTGCTAACTTACAGCCAGTCTGGGACACAGTATTAAGTTCCAAAAAGTGAAAACAAAAATATAAAAACATAAACAGCTTTCACATAAAATGTACCTGCAATGTTCCTTGTTGTCAATGTGGCATCTACTACAATATTACATTTTACTTGTTATTACAAATTTTACATCAAGCTGAAACAACGAATTATACCAATCAGAAATGTTGTTTTGAGGGCCTAGATAACACATTAACATTGTTGACAATCCTACTAATTCCGGCAAAAAGGCACTTGCATTTTCGGCAGCGCTACTACCTACAGATATGAGCTTACTGCTTTTAGGGAAGCTGTGAACTGAATATGTTGAGCAGTCAAAGCCAGTCAGTATTTTTTGTTTTATTTAACACATGAAATATTCATATATAAGTGAGATTTTATATTAAGATTGATCATAGTTAGTGATTCTCACGTCATAATTAGCCATGGTTAAAAAGTGTTCACCTGAAGTTAGCCATCGTAATGTAGGCCCCAGTTTGACAATTCATTCTAACATTTAAAATTGTATTTTTACTGCTGTGTGTTTTCTCACTCTTTTCAAGTTTCAGGAGCAAAGCTCTAAACGACCCTAGTTTGAATAGTTTTAGTTGTTTTGTTTCCTTAAAAATGGTATTATTTATACTCAAATTAGACATGCGCTCATGGATGTAATCCCACAAGGCACACAGCTACCGGAAGCTTCGCCTCTAGAAGACAGACTCCTCACAGATCATTTAAGTAAGAAAGCCATCTCCCTGATACACAGGAAAATCATAAACAACCTTCCAGATCCCATGACAGTCCTTAAGGAACGATGGGAACAAGACCTGGGAACACTGGACGAGACAGACTGGCAGGAAGAGCTGTCGTCCCCCAAAGAGGTAGCGATCCCCTCTAAACTACGATTAATACCACTGAAAGGTCTCCACCGAACATATTACACAAGGACGCTACTACATAAAATGGGAGTAGTTGACAAACCGCTCTGCCTTCGACAGTGTGGCATGACTGGCACATTTCTTCACACAATCTGGGAATGCCCTCAAATCGTATTATATTGGGAGGCGATCATGAACACAATCTCACAGGTCACGAGGGTAGAAGTTGCAACAGAACCAAAATGATGCCTAATCAATATATGGGAACCAACAGACCTTAATCACATGAGGCAAGACTGGGTAACACTAGGCATGGCGCTGGTGAAGTGGAATATAGTGCGTAACTGGGGATCGGGACAAACTCCTACACTGCAAATTTGGTGTTGGGCTATGGACAATGCTATGGTAACGGAGAAGGCAGTTTATGTACATAGGGGATGCCCCAAAAAATTGACCCAGGTATGGGGTAACTGGAACACCTTTCATGGAAATATATGTGAACCCCCACAAGAGGAAACACTAACAGACGACAGTGACTAATGGAGACAACAGTAAAAAAGCTCCATGCTGTAAGACGATATTTTTCAATTATGTGCCAACGATTTACATTGATGAACACTAAGGATATTTATGAAAAAACAAGACACTCTATATCTGAATGCAATGATCGTATACTCTGCCTAAGTAACCATATACCGATTGAAGTCTTTTGTACAATAAAAAATGTTTTAAATTTTTTTTTTTATTATTGTTAGTTTCACTGTAACTGAATAATTGTTTTGTGTGTGTATGCTCAGGGAGGTCTGATCACAATGTGCCATCCTGGACGAGATATCTCTTGAAGGCAATGCAGCTGTGAGCCTCCTTTGTGCACTGATTGGGAAGGAAGACGAAGACTTCTTCTGAAGAAATCCTAGATTTTTATCGGTTTTCCACATCATGAGATCCGTAGGGAGTTGTGCTTCACTCTAGAAATCAAATGATTATTATACATTTGCTAAATCAGTAAGTTTAAGATGTTCCTATCTCCTCTTGAAAGACCAGAAGCCCCTTCCCACTCTCTTGAGACTCCATGTTTAATTTGCTCTTTTCAGAGAGTTTAACTCTCGAGCAAATCTATTTTTCTTTGCCTGATTGAACCTTCATTTGGTTCTGCCTTTAGAATCTTTACTTGCTGACACCTGCTGCTTAATTGTTCCCAATCTCATCTGAATACTCAGTTAGCTTTAGGGATTTCCCTTCAGAGGAATTGAGGGGCATATTAACATGGGCATTATCTCCGCTTTTTTGGCTTTAAAAGCCAAAAAAGTAGAGATAATCTTTACGCCCTATTTACAAATGGATGCTAACATGCATTAGCGTATGTTAGCACCCTTTTACCCGACGCCTCCCTTTGCATCTCTAATGAGATGCAAAGTGTGCGTCACTGGGCAGTACAACCTTGCAAATATCGCTAATGTGCACAACGCGACATTTACAAGGCTGCCCCATCATTTAACCAGATGCCAGTTTTTGGAGAAAACCGCTGTTTTTGCCAAAAACTAACATCTGTTAAAATACACACTTACCTATCCCTGACATTGGGGGTGGATTATGCTGATATGACCACAGGGTCGTATCAGCATGGTTATCGCCGTTTTGCAGGGAACATTGCTGGAAAACCAGCGGTGTTCCCTGCAAAACGGCGATTTCCGCGCTATCGAATTCTTATCGCCCTGGAGAAACGCGTTGTTAATAACGTGCTACCAGGGCGATAAATTCCAGAGATAGACGGCGATAAATAAAAAAGCGCTAAACGCGCTTCGCGGTATTTATCGCCGTCTCTTGATGATATGACCCTGAATCTATTCAAATTTACATATGACTATCTTTGAATAACTTGTTACTTATTAGTCTCAGGAACACCATGTGATATATGTGTAGTACCCTGTTTTTCCTTTCCTCTTCTTACCTATTTTGTTTGCATTAGGAATATCATATGATCCTATGTAATTAATGTAACATAGTACTGGTCCAGAAAAATTTCGTTAATGCAGATGTATATATGTGCATGATCATTCTCCCCTAACTCTGAATTTAGTTTAAATGAAATAACCTGCCCGCTCTCACTTCTGATGATTTATAGCCCTGTATATAGTCTCGATTGCTATTTGTAACCTTTTTTACTTTTTTAATTGTACAGATTGTTTTTTAAAAATGTCTTTTAACATGTGCTTTTATGATTTTGCAACTAAAAATCGAATAAAGCTTATTTTGACTTTGACTTTGACTTTGAATAACTTGTGTCTGTATTTGCTATTTTGACTGGTTTGGGATTATACAGACCCATGCTTTAACAAGGTGATTATTGATTTATGACTAATCTGACTGATCTGAGTTTGTAATTTAGCTAATCTGCTAAAAATCTTCATGGTTGGCAAATGTACTCCTCTTAGTCATCCGTGTGGGATAAATTATTCGTCACTGTTATTGATATATTGTTGAGCAGTTGATGATGTTAAGCCTCAGGTTGAGACAAAGGTCCATCCACTTGAATGTAGTTTGAACTTGAATTTGCACCAAAGATTTACATGGTGCTAACCCCATCCCGCCCTGCTTCACTAGCAGGAATAAGGCAGTCAACAAATCATCTGCTTAAAAGCCCACACAATTTTCCTCTACTATGAGCAGGGCAACTGGAATTATGAGATTGTGCAGCTACTACATTTTTGGTATAATAATGTATATCCTGCATTTGTCACATAATCCATTATCTACTGCATAATCTCCAGATTGTACCCACCCTAAAAAAAAATTCTAGCTCAAACAGTTCATCACGCAGCCACCCTTGTTGCTGCGCCGTGGAATTCCCTTTGCAAAGGTTGACTGGTCACCTTTCTGTAGTTTACATCTATGTTTGAGAATTAAACTGGTACTAATGATGTGCCACCTATGCCCTGACAGGCTGAACAAGTGTAAAATTGAAGAAATAATAAAGGAAGAATATCAGAAAACATGCTGCATTATGCCGCATAATTTGGGTTTTCATGCCACATAATATGGTCAAACGCACTCTGGCTTTCTCTAGCCGCATAACTTTAGTGACCCTGACTATGACTTAACTTTCACGCCATATGATGTGACTTCTTGGTATCATGGTATGTCATCCCCGGCGGAAGGGTCATGTGATGTCACGTCGGTCTTAGGGCCATATGTATCAACAAACTATTTTGCGATTCCTAAATAGCGATTTTTAAGGAATCGCTATTTAGGAATTGCAAAATGGTATGTATGAAGAAAACCGCTATATTTTAGCGATTCCTTAATCTTCCTTATTTGCGAATTCACATTTTGGGAATTCGCCATTAAGGAATAATTTCCAATGCATTCCTATGGGCCAGGAGGCACATAGGAATGATTGCGAAATAATTCTCAAATTGTGAATTTGCAATTTGCTAATAGCAATTTGAGAATTATTTCAAGGGTGCAGGGGTGTCTTAAAGACACCCTGCTGCACCCCTTAAATGTACATGTGTGTGCATATGGCGCACATACATGCCCTATGGGCATGTATGTGCATCACATGCCACATTCAAAAATGCCACATTGTGCATTTTTTGAAGAATTCGCAATTTACCATCAACTACAAGTTGGTGGTAATATGCGAATTCTTAACCATAATTCGCAACCCAAAAATGGTACATACATAGCATTTAAGGAATCGCAAAATTGCGATTCCTTAAATGCTATGGCAAAATAAGGAATCGCAAATATTTGCTATTCCTTATTTTGCGGATATTACATACATACCAAAACATGCAAAAAGGCCGTTTGCGATTTGCAAAGGCCGAAATTCTGCGAATTTCGGCCTTTGCGTGCGATTCAAAAACGGCTTGATACATATGGCCCCAAATCACTTTAAATAGTGATTCTGAAACCTGAAAATGCTTCTTATTTTTGATAGGGTTGCCACCAGGATATTTTTAGTGGCAAGGTCTACATTTAAAAATCAAGGCCAGTGAAATATTGGGAAAAAAGTAAAATCCGGTATTTGGCCCACATTCTCTGAACCACAAATCTAACACTGAAAACACATACGAAATTCCGTTAAAAAAGTAGTCTAAATCATTCCAGAGTGATTAACACAGCAGACTTGCGATAAATGTAGTTTTACAAAAAAATCCTGGAAATGTTGCATACGTTCAGTTTCACCTACTACTAGCTCTTGGTTTAACCAGAGTAGCAAACGCAACCCATAAGCAAATGGCCAGTACGTAGCAAGCCTGCGTTTTGGTAACAAAATGTTGGTAAGCATGCATTCCGCTGTTTCACTTTTCGCTTTCTATAGAAGTCTGTGGGCACGAGCGAGGGCACGTGCTTATCCATACATTGCAGAGCTGTAAACCTGAAGTGGCGCGTTAGCCGACTGCTCTACTCTAGCAGCGAGCTCTCACTCACCTCGCCATTACAACGAGTGCATTTTAACGAATGCAGACTTTTCAGAAGGATAGAGACGAAATCTGGCATCCCTTGACCCCTTAATCAGCCCGCGACAAACATTTGCAAATCCATTAGGGCTTTAATCTGATGATGTAATTGCTCATGTGACCAGGCGCGCGGCCCGCCGCGTCGCTAGGTAAATGTGGGACACGCACTTTATTAATCCGCAGAGATTTACCAGCCTGCCCGTCCCTCTGCCTCCTCCCGTCCTGTCTCCGAGCACTTAGGGCACATATAAAGGTCACCGCGCGAGCGGCGAAAGAAGCAGCGGTTAAGAGACACGCTCCCATTGGTGGCCGTGTTGCTCCGTGCCAAGGCACCCTTTAATAGCAAGCTGGCACAGTATGGGTAATAAAAAGCAGAGAAAATTGTAGAAATGAGAAACGTGTCACCGGAAAACCGTCTGCAAACAGAAGTTGTAAGAAACAAGTGCAGCGTTGGAGAAAGTTACTTTTATAAAAAATGTAAAGAACGTAAGTTGGCCATTCGATTTTGGTGATTTGTTAAATGTGACCAGACTGAGGGAAATTGCGCACAGGGCTGGCTTTAGTACTGGTGGCGCCCTGTGCGACAATGTTTGTTGGCGGCCCCCTCAATGCCCACCGCCACGGATTCCCTCACTACCACCATTTGACAATGCCCCCCAAGGCTCCATAACCACTGTCTCTTAGATTCATGTAGTTTTATAGCGTCACTCATACCAGTTTAAGTTGTCAGAACACTTTATATCACACATAGGTTGCACGGAGACAATCGCATGTGTGTAAATCAGTGTATAGGAAATGTTGCATAAGACAGAGGCCTACAATGTGTAGGAGTCACGTGATCCATACTGGTAGGCAGTATTGTATAAGAGTCCTTGGTCTGGAAAAGCACAAACTCAGAATTAAAAAAAATGTAACACCATTGTTAGGGGTTTTCTTTCATAATAAGAATTAATTTCTACCAAAATGAACCCTTTTTGCAATATTAGGATAAGGATAGACTAAGCAAAAAAACATGTAGCTGTAATATATTCCTTGTAGTTTGCTTGCAGCTCTTTGGCAACAGTTAATAGCTCACTACTCTACATTAGGATTTTAACTTTTAAACTGCAGGTAACAAAAGGATCTCTTTGGAAAAAACGATAACCCATTGACCTATTTATAGTGTATGCACTTTGTGATCTGAATGGGAAACTTCTTTGCAGCAGGCATAGTAACCTGCGCTATGATGAGTCAAAACTTCCACTACTAGATAAAGCTCTGGTCTCTCTCCAGGAAGAACATTAATCACCGGAGTTATTGTGACATTTTTATTGATGCTTAAAAATTGCTGGAGCAAGGAACGTGGCATCTGGTGCTTTTAAAACAATAAACATGGTGCCCCACCCCAAGTCAGCACCTGGTGCGGTGGCACATATTGGAATGCCCTAGAGCCTGCCCTGATGACCACTTATGCCACAGATTCCCTCACTAGCACCCTTTAACAGTGCGCCTCAAGTCTCCACAACCACCGTCTCTAAGATTGATTTAGCTTTAAAGCACCACTCATACCAGTGTAAGGTGTCAGAGCACTTTACACCACACACATTGCACAAAGACAATCATATGTGTGTAAACCAGAGTATAGGAAATGTTACATCAGACAAGGTGTAGTGTGTGTGTGACATGTCTTTGATACTGTTAGGCAATATAGTTTGAGTCCTTATTCTGGAAAAACACACATTCAAAATGTAAAACATAACACCATTGTTAGGGGTTCTCTTTAACCTCTTCCACACTCGTGACGGAACCGTTCCGTCACGAGCCACGGGTGGGCTGTGCTGGTGACGGAACGGTTCCGTCACGGCCCTGCCGCCGCGCCTGCGCGGCGCGAATTCCGCGCCTGCGTTAACGTTCTGAAGAACGGGCGGGGCCGTGACGGAACCGTTCCGTCACAAGCACAGCTCACCCGCGTGCCGTGACGGAGCGGTTCCGTCACAAGCACGGAACCGCCGCGCGGCCGCCTTACCCCCTTAGCGCTGCAGCGGAATAGCAGCCGCAGCGAACTGGTTAATAATAAGAATTGTTTTTAACCCAAATGAACCTTTTTTGTCGATTACGATAATGAAAGACGGGCAAAAAAATGACATATAGCTCTAACATGTGCCTTGCAGTTTGCATGCATCTCTTTAATGGCAGTTAATAGCTCACTGTTCTAAATTAGGATTTTAACTTGTAAACGATAAGTAACAAAAGGAGCTTCTCTTACAGAAGCAGTAACCCACTGACCTATTTACATTATATGCACTTTGTTATCAGCATGGTACACGTTCTTAGCAACAGGCAGCATTTTAACCCTCTGCGCTACCTTAGGATGAGTCAAAACTTCCACTAGACAAAGCTCCGGTCTCTTTCCAGGAAGACGATTAATCACTGGAGTTATCGTGACATCATAATTGACTCCTGAAATTTGCTGGAGGCCAGGAATGGCAGCAGGTGCTTTTAAAATGATCATATACCTGCAAGAATGACGCCCCCACTCCAAGTTAGCGCCTGGTGCGGAGGCACTGATCGCACCGCCCTAGAGCCAGCCCAGATTCCGCATAAGGGCTCTAGGCTTATGTAGTGAGTAACAGATGGTTGCAGGGCCTCTGCAAGACTTTTTGGTGCGTTATCAGTGTGCATATCCTGGAAAGTGGGGCATATTTGAGGCTGTTAGGGACAACCAAGCAAGGGTAGTTCCCTAGGTAAATGCCTAGTATTGCTTTTATGTCGCACCAACCCTGGCGATATTTTCAACCAAAAAGCAGCGATATGAAGAAATAAATTGGGGCAGAAAGAAGTAGTGGAAAGAGAGGTTGAAGGCTTGTAAAAAGATCATGATGTAGATAGCAAAAAAAGTCTCCCGCATGTATATTTTGGAAAATGGTAGCTAGTGTGGAAGCACAAGGAAAGGGTACGAGAGCTATGGAATACACATAGTTACCACCTTAAAAAAAATACCAGCCATTTTTCTCTTTTGGAGTGACCTAAAGTTGATAGGTGAGACAATATGTTTAAAATTCCCAGTATTCTTTTGAAACAATGCAATCATCCCTCTGTTTTAATAATCGTTTAGAAATAATTTAGACAGCTTTCAAATACGTTTAGTAGTTTCTTTCACGTTTGCGGTTTTAGGGCCAGATGTAGGTGGCCATTTACCGGCCGGTAACGGCCGATTTCGGCCGTTACCGACTGGTAAATGGGTTTTTGGGATGTAGGGGCATCATTTTACAGATTGGGTAAATTTACAGAATTGGTAAATTTACCGAATCTGTAAAATACCAAATCGGTAATTTTACCGATTCGGTAAATCCAAGATGTAGGTAGCACTGTTTGCAGTGCTACAGGTCTTCAGAATTCGGTATTTTACAACACGATCCTATTGTGTGGTAAAATACCGAATTCAGGTGTGCATGCACATCTGTGCATGCACACCTATGCCATGTGACAGACAGACATGCCCTTAGGGCATGTCTGTGTGCCACATGGCGCACATGCCTGTTTTCGGGGTGCTAGAGGGTGTCAAAGTGACACCCCCTGCACCCTTGCTGAAATCGGTATTTACCAAATCAGTAAATACCGATTCGGTAATGCCCATTGATTCCTATGGGCTTCAATGCCCATAGGAATCAATGGGCATTACCGAATCGGTATTTACAGAATCGGTAAATACCGAATCTTAACAATTCGGTATTTACAGATTCTGTGTTACCTACATCACTCCCCCTCCATTTTACCACTTCTTAAATACCGAATCGGTAAAATTCGGTATTTAAGAAGTGGTAAAATGTAATTACCTACATCTAGCCCTATGTGTTGTATTTCAAAAAGGCAAATTATACTGAGTTTCTTGGCTTTTTCCCATTTTTTAAAACTGGAATGGACATAAAAATGCAGGTCAGATCAGCAGTTGCGGCTGGTATCTATGGATAGTGGTGAGCGGCAAATGAGTGGTGCGTAAAAATAACACGTTAAACATCGTCTCCACCTTGCTGCACGTACTGCTCCTGCTGCTGCAGTCCGACACAGGCCACAGCCAACAGCCTTACCCAACCCTGGCCCCCTCGCACTAGCATGAGAGAAGCTCCAGGATTGGAGGGAGCGGCCACCCTCACACTTGAGCCCTGCACTTGCTCTAACACAGCTGTCTTGAAGACATGTCGCCAGACGGCCGGCCGAAGGGCTATGCGCACTTTGAAAAGTGCCCAGGCGAGCCACCCTCCTCCCTGCTGCTGTTACTCTGCAAGCCCCACAACGTCCTAACACTCGGTTTGGGATGGGGGATGAAAAAAATAAAATGTAATAAATTAACTCTATTTCCACTTTATATTTCATTTTTGCGGGGCAATTTAGATGGTGGGCGACAAGCCTCTGCTCTCATGGAGGAGCCACCCCTGCAGATCAGTAGAATACTAGCCAGGTGGCAACCCTGGGCACACAGAGGAGAAAGCGAGGTGGGTTGCAACACTCTGCCAGTCAGTGGTGCCTGAATACCTCCACTGTCCCACTGTCACCATCCAAACTCCAGTTCTGCCCCCACTGCCAAGTTGGTTTCTCAGTCCCACCATACCACCGATACCAATTATGGCCTTTGGCTGTTGCAGTAACTGTTTCCTGCTGCAGCAAACAGCTGCTGAAACTGCTCCTCTTTTTTTCAAACTAGACAAGACTTGAACTTTGCAAAGATCACAAACTCTTAAAAATTTAGTGAAGCTTCACATTATTACATTTTCCACCTGCCTATTCCCAGATAGTTTTGGGAGGTACTTGTAAACCTTTTTCAGTAGATCTTACAGCCTTCTGACACTGTGAAGGCAGAAATATTTTTCACAGAATTATGGACTGTGCCAAGTATGTTTTTGTACATCAGGTAGGTGTCTAAAACTTAACTCGACCTGCCACTAGTCAGTTCAGGATTACCAAATAGGCAAAGTAGTCACCTGCCTATGAGCCCAACTCCTTTTAGGGGCCCGCAACAACAAATCAAAATAATATTGATTTAATCTTAAAAGAAAATTACAATCAAGTTTTCTTAAATAATATTTCAAAAAGATAGAAAAAAATGAATCGACTCAAAGAAACAAATTCTTTACATTAAAGACCCTAGAGAGAAAATACTGTATTAATGTAATGTACCCATTAACAACAAAGTACAGAAACCAAAAACATCAGATTCACATAACAGATTGTCTCTTAAAAGATCATATTCTGGCAGCTGTCAGTGTGTAAAATAAAACAGTGCATTGGGATAATTTGTGAGGGGGGCCCGAACTTTCGACTGCCTAGAGACCTCAACAGGGTTTAATCTGGCACTGCCACTAGTATCTGTGAGGGTTGCACTAGGCCTCTGTGGTGTGATCAAACTTAGACACATTAACAGCCCCTCTCAATACATTGTAGGAGCTGATGTTTGCTCACATGGGTTGTGGTAGAAATGGGATTTCTGGTTGGCTAGGGCAAGCGCCTAACCCAGGCAGAAAACACCAAAAGTCAGAGTATACCAATCATTACCTTGAAGGGCTTCCCTGCTTTGGGCGATAGACCTCCGACGCGGGCCCACAACTGCAGGGGCACACTCCAGTTCTACGCCAATTCGAATCCATGTGGTTTCCCCTGTCAAGGCTCCCAGGACCAACTAAGCAACCCCACTGGGATTCCCAAGCTGTCTGCAGCCAGGACCTGGCCCTGGGCCATCCAGATGTCTCTGGTCCTTGCCATCTCACAGAGTGGGGGTCAGGAACCACTGGTACATAGTACCCATTCTCCACTCTTCCTCTCATCAGTGCAGTTCTAAACTGCCACTGATCCTCCAACCTAGGGTCCGCACCCTCAGGCTGACCATAGGTCACTGTGAGGCTCTCCTCCCCCTACCTTTACTTCTGGGGTCCCTCACTTTCCTCCTAGGAGAAGCACCCCGAGAACCAAAAACTGTCAGGATGCTGGAAACAGCCCTCCTACACAATTCTCCCACCAGTTCAGGACCTCTCTTCAGCAACTGGTCTCCCAATCTAGTGTCTAAACCCTCAGGCTGCACCGGGGTCAGAGGCAAGGACCACCTCCCTCTGCACCCCTTTCCAGAGTTCTGCACCCTCCCACCTGGAGTGGTGCCCCCTAGAAGACAAACTGGTCAGGACACTGGTTATAGAGAAGGACCCCGCAAAGGATTACGCTGGGTTAATTTGACATGAAATGGGCCTCTATAGTTTAAATCTACAGGGTCCGCATTAATTGAGCAACTCTAGTTGCTCCATACCATTTGGAGATAAACAGCAACTGATGGCGCTCAAGCTCCAGTAGGTCGAGACATTCCGACCTCCTGAGAATCCATTAATTACAGATTCTCTACCGTGCAATTAATGTGGACCCTGTAGAATTAAACTATACAGCCCCATTTCATGTCAAATGAACCCAGCGTAATCCTTTGTGGGGTCCTTCTCCCATTCTTTGGACACCATACCACACTCATTAGGCGGGTTTGAAACATTGGGCATTACCCATGACCTTGTGAGGGTTGTCTCGTCCCTATCCTGAAGAAGACCCGCGTGGCTGAGGTTAAAATTTCCCTCTCTTGCCGTCAAGTTGGGTCGAAACATCAACACCACACCGCCTCCAATTTGGAAAGCTGGACCTTTGTTCCCAGCCCCTCCCTCAAAGGAGACATAATCCTCCAGTTTTTATAAATCAATTGTGTAAATACAAGACATGTACTATTATTGGGCCACTTTTCCGATGACTGGTTAATAATTACCAGGCTTAAACTGAATTTTTATTTTCAAGTCTTTTTTATTCCACCCCTGCAACAGGGAGTATGCTTAAGAGTGACATGTACACAGCGATAAGCCTACAACCCTGACAGGGCCGGCCGCGTCAAACAAAATGCATGGGAACAGAGTAGTGACTCACATCTATGTGGACTTTATACACAGCGTTATGCCTACAACCCGAAAGGGCTGGCCACGTACGACAGCGCTTAGTGCACACTGGGCAGTCACTGCCAATGATAGCTCGGCCCCAAGGGCCAAATAGAACCAAGGAACCAGAACTAATAGAACCATAGGACCAGACGGGTCCAAACCGTAACATAGGGCCTGAAGGAGAGGCATTAGTATAAGGTAGACAGAGGAAAAGAGTGAAAGAGAAAGTTTAGAAAGTAGAAGCGAGAGGGCCTAAGGGGGTGGGAGCGTCACACCAGACCCTGGGAGATATCAGCAGCGAGACATCAGCAGCGCCTATCATATTGTACGTCCCACACTCTGGGGCTGCTATGGCAGGAGCCTGTTCAATATGGGGGGGGGGGCACCGCATCCTCCACCAAACGCAGCGCCCGTAGTTTAGGGGGCATGTGTCTCGCATGCTCTACTTTGCATAAATATTTCACCAGAGGTTGCCACAACGCCTTAAAGCGTGTGTCGCGAGCCTGCAGTCGAGCTGTGAGGAGCTCCATTGTTATGACATGCCAGAGTCGCACGAACCACGCCGCGACAGGTGGTGCTTCCGTCTTTTTCCAGTAAAGGGCAATGAGCTGTCTGGCTGCTCCCAGCATTTGAAGCGCTAAGGTCCAGTCGCTCCGGGTTAGCGCTAGCAGGCCTGTTGGTTTGACCCCCAGTAAGATTGTGCTAGTGGCATCAGGCAGAGGAAACCCCAGGACCCCCCTAATATGACTCAGGATCTCCTTCCAGAAGAGTGTTTGCGAGGGGCAAGTCCACCAGATGTGCAAAAAATCACCAGTCGCAGACCGACACCTCCAGCACTCAGGAGAAGAGGCCGGGAACATTTTGTGGAGTCGTTGCGGCGTATAATACCACTGGGTCATCATTTTATATGCGTTCTCTTGTTGTGGAACGCTACGATAAATTTTGGGTATGTCGCGCCACAGTCGAAGCCATTGTGCTGATGTGATGTCTGCACCCAAAATAGATTGCCAACGGTGCTGCTACTTATGTGAAGGCGGCGTCTGGGGGTTCTGTAGAATGTGATAAATGTTTGAGATCAGGCCCTTTGATTCTGTGAAGTAACGAGCGAGCCTCTCAAATGGGGTGAAAGCGCGGGTAGCCGCCTGGTACGTCCCATCCGCCATTACCCAGTGTCTCAGTTGAGCATACTGCAACTCGGCGTCAGGTGGCAATCGGAAGTCCTCCCTGCAGTGCGCAAAGGTTCTAAGGGTGCCCCCATCAAAGAGGTCTGTAAGCACCCTACAGTTGTCCTGAGACCATCTACGGAAGGCTCTGGTGCGGAGGGCCGGTGGGAACCATGGGTTCCCTTCAATTGGAGTGTGTGGTGAGGGAAAAGTGGTGAGGCCCCTACGCACCGCTATCCTGTCCCAAATCTCCAATACCGTTTTCGTGGGCACCGCCATATAGGCACTCGCCCCGCCTTGTGGTTCCACGCCAAATCCCAGATGGTATGGCCAGTCACGGCTCTGTCCATATGCAGCCACCCCTTCTCACTCTCTGTAGTACCCCATTCTATTATAAAGCGAAGATGGGCAGCCCAGTAGTACTCCACCAGATTAGGACACGCCAATCCCCCCCGGTCTCGTGGCGCCAGAAGGAGTGCCTGCGAGAAGCGAGGCCTCCCCCCCCCCCCCCAGATGAAGTTGGTTAAATCCCTCTGCAGACTTCTTATATTATGCAGCGGAATGGGAGTGGGGAGGCACTGAAATAGGTATAGGATTTTGGGTAGGATGGACATCTTTATCGCATTGATTCTACCCAGCCAAGACGGTTCAAGCAGATTCCATCTTCGTAGGTCCTCCAGAACCGCTCGGCGACAGTCCCTCCAGTTGGCATGTGTCCAGGCGGCTAGCGAGGGAGTCAACTGCAAGCCAAGATAACGGATGTGTTGCATCGTCCAGCGGTAGGGGGCTATCTGTTCCAAATGGGGAATTTCTGCCTTTGGGATGGTAAGGTTGAGCGCCCAGGACTTGCTATGATTAATTTTCAGGCCAGAAACACGCTCAAAGAGGCAAAGCATAGAGTGTACTGCCGGTAGGGTCTCTCGGAGTTTAGTGAGGGTCAGGATGAGATCATCCGCAAAGAGTGCCACCTTATTATCAAGGCCGCCTATCGTGATACCATGGATGTCAGGGGCCCGAAGAATCATGTCCGCCAGTGGCTCAATTGCCAGGGCAAATAATAAAGGCGAGAGCGGACATCCCTGCCTGGTTCCCCTCCCTATAGTAAACGGCTCCGTGAGCTGCCCGTTTACTCCAATCCCGGCCCGCGGCGCAATATATAGCGCCATAATCCTGGTGACCATCTTCGGACCGAGCCCTATCTTATGGATGACCGCTCGCAGGAAGGACCAATCCACCTGGTCGAACGCCTTTTCGGCGTCTAATGAGAGGAGGCAGGCCGGGATCTGCCAATGATGGGCCTTGCCCACAAGGTGTGCTGCTCTCTGCATGTTATCGGCCCCCTGCCGGCCGTGGATAAAACCCACCTGATTGGGGTCAATCAGGACCGGCCAATGGGGGTCTAGTCGCCTCGCCAGTATCTTGGTGTATATTTTGAAGTCGGTGTTCAATAAGGCTATCGGGCCTTACGACGAGCACAGGGCGGGGTCCTTCCCAGGCTTCAATATTAAAGCGATTTCGGCCAACCCCATGTCCGGGGATGGCCCCTGCTCATCAGTGAAAGAATCAAACAACCGAAGAAGGTAGGGCCCCAGTTGCGCCTGGAACATGCGATAGAAGGACAGCGGAAGGCCATCGCGCCCCGTTGTCTTCCCTAGGTGGAGCTCCTGGATAGCTGAGGTTATTTCCTCCTGCGTGATCGAGTTCTCCAGAAGTTGCACAAAATGGGGGTGTAACGTCGCCCCACCATACTGCTCCAGTACTTCCTTCACAAGTTCGGGGGGTGGTTTCTCCTCCGAGTAAAGCGACGTATAATAATTCCTGAAAGCCTGGCACTTATCCTTCGCCGCAGCGACCCTGGTCCCATTTGGCAGCTGTACGTTCGCTATATGTGCTTTAGCAGCTTTAGCCCTCATTCTCCTCGCCAGTAGTCTCCCCACCTTGTCTCCCCCCTCAAAATATTTCTGTTTTAAGGCCACTAGGGAGGTTTCAGCCCTATTGGTGCGCAGCATCCTGATTTGACCCCTAAGATTAGCTAAATGCCTCCTCGTCCGCTGGGTGGAGTCGCCCTGGTCCTGTGCCTCCGCCTTCTTTAGGTCCTCCGTCAGTTGGTCTTACAATGCTCGCGCTTCTCGCGACCTCGCAATAGAAAGGGACATAATGTGCCCCCGTATTGTTGCCTTGAAGGCATCCCAGACCACCGGAAAGGGCGTCTCAGGCAAGTCGTTACGCTCAAAGTAGGAAACAATGGCCCCCCGGATGTCCTCGACGTCTGCCGCATCCCGAAGGATACTTGGTGGCAGATACCACTTCCGTTCCTGGGGAGGACAGGCTGCTGGGTCCTGCATGAGCAATGCCACGTGAGCGTGGTCAGAAATTAAAATATCAGACATTTCTACCCCTATGACATCGCGGGAGAGATCATGGGACATAAACAGATAATCGATGCGAGAGTAGGAGCGATGAGCGTGTGAATAGTATGAGTACTCCCTCTTGTCTGGGGAGAAATAACGCCATGTATCAAGCAACCCCAGGTCCGCAATCTGTTTGCGTAACTCCGAAGACATTGCCCCAGCACCACTCAATGAACCCTCGCTCCGATCCAACTTCGGGTTCCAGACCAGGTTCAGATCACCCCCCACAATAAGCGAGGATCCGCCCTGCGGCACATGATCTCTCAAGAGGTCTCTGAGGTAGCGGTCCTGGGCCTGGTTGTGGGCATAAATGTTGCACAGTGTGAGGCAGTGACGCCCCACCTCGACACTCACTCTGAGAAAGCGCCCGTCGCCACTCCGAAAGGGTCTGCCTTCCCCCGCCTGATGCCTGCTCTGCACAATATCGCCACCCCTGCAGTCTTTGTGTCTGTAGCAGCCCAGAACTGAAGAGGGTACCTAGGGTGTGCCATGCACGCAGTATCAGTCTGCAGAAGGTGAGTCTCCTGCAGGAATATGATGTCTGGATTCTGACGGACGAGATAATGCCATACCTGCTTGCGCTTGTTAGGCGAGTTAAGGCCCTTTACATTGAGGGACAGGATCTTAAGAGGGCTAGGCGCATTCACAGCTATGCTAGGTGTTGTCATAAGTTTTCGCTACTCCCACAACCGCCATCTCATTCGCACCACACATACCACAGGCCTGGGCCCGCACCCATCCACTCCCCACCAACCTCCAGCGCCCCCTCCCCGCGCCCCCCGAGAAGGAAAGAAAAGCAGAAAAGAGAGCAGCGAGAAACAAAGGAAAAAAGAAAGAGATAAAGAGAGAACTAGCGGCCTAAGAGGCCAGTCATCGAGACATAACAATCGCGGCCAACAGGGCCAAAGGTCTCTGACCCCATTACAGGGCATCCTACACCCACGGTTTTGGACGCTCTCCGGGATGTCACTCCCTAGGGGGCAGACCAAGGGGGTTGTGGCGGTCCCAAAGTACAAAAGGTCGAGGGGCTCCCACTGCCCCTTCAACCCGAGCCTCTGGAGTCAGGGTAGGGAGCGAGAGGTCCCATCGCAATTCTACCCAAAGAGTCAAGCGTCAGCAAGTGCGGGGTCACCACATTAGGAGGAAAGAAGCAAGCGAGTCATAATTCAAGGTGTGAGGGAGTCTCCATCAGACTCTGCTTTGTCCCCTTCAAGAGACCGAATGTGGGCTATAATGTCCTGTTTGGCCTGGGTGTGTGAGCTCCCCTCCGCAGGGGAAGGGGGACGGTGTCGCTGTACCATGGTCCAGTCTGGGCCGGCCGGCGTCCTCTTCCGACTAGGGGGCCTAGCTGGGCTCGCCGGAGGGGATGTTGACATGCCGAGAAGCTGCGCCGCTTCCGTGTAGGACCGCACGACTCTGCGTTTGGACTCCCATTGGAATATAAGTGCAAATGGATGACCCCATTGATAGTCGATGTTCATACTACGCAGCTTTTCAGTCACAGGTCGGAATGCTCGCCTCCGCTTCAAGGTGTTGGGCGCCAAATCTTGGAAGATTTGAATCATGTGGCCCTTGTACCGCAGGTCTGATTGATCACGCGCACTTTTCCATATTGCCTCTTTCTCCGTGAAGAAATGAACTCTGGTCAAGATGTCCGGCAAAAGTCCCGGCTTCCACACCGGGGCGGCCACAAGGTGTGCCCGATCCAGAGTCGGGGGTGAGGCAGCCGCATTTCCCCAGACCTCGTGGAGAAGCTTCGCCACGTAGCCCATGATGTCTTCCCCTTCTTCTCCTAGTGGAATTCCCCGGATGCGAAGGTTTTTGCGCCGGCTTCTATTTTCCAAGTCCTCCTGCTTAACTTGGAGCTCGATGTTCTGCTCCTCGAGGGCCGCCAAGCGCTGCCATAGATGTTCTTGATCCTCCGTGCGCGTGTCCATTGTCCTCTCCAGCCCGTCCACCCAGTCCCCAAGCTCCGTCACCTCCTTCCTAAGTTCAGTCACACAGGAGTGCACCTCAGACCGCAGGGACCCTATCTCCAGTTTCAGCTCAGTCATAAAGGTGGTCATGAATGCTTGAGTGACCGGTGGGGAGTCCGCAGCAACTCGGGATGGGCCTTCACCGGCCGCAGGCACTCCCGCTTTACCCCACATGGCCACAACTGTGTTGTCCTTGGGGGCCGCCGCCGGGTCGACCTTGCTTCCTTTATTGGAGCGCGTCATTGCACTCTCCCGGTTGGGCCAGTCGAAGAAATTGCGCCCCGGTTTGGGGATCGGGTCAGGACCCTGCAAGGTGAGGATCAACCACGCTCCAGCACCGAGACTGTGGGCCTCGCCGCTCGATTGCAGGGCAGCACGCCAGCCAACGCCAGGGAAATGCAAGGCCCACTCAAAGTACCACACTGTCCAGAGCGCCCGGAGGCCAATTGGAGGGCGATAGGCAGGGCGCACCCAGACCACCCAAGGAACCCCCAGTCCAGTCTCTAGGCCTCCCAAGGCCTGCCCACAGCAAGGAAAAGATGGCGGGCTCCGCCGTCCTCCTTCCCTCTCTCGCTGAACTAGCGCAGCTCACCTCAGTGTCCCGTGATCATGCCCACCTCCGTAGGACCTCCTGTAAGCCGGTTCTCGAGCGCGGCAGACCACAATTCCAGTGCAGCACCGGCCCAGCGGTAGATCCGTTGCCACTCACTCCAGCCAGTTACCTTCCCGGAGCACTGCTCTGCTTGTCCAGGGACAGACCGCCACAGACCATGCAGGAGGAAGCGCCGGTAGAGCGCCCTGTCGCTCCGAAAAGGCGCCACACACCCTGCAGGCAGTGCCCCCGACTCGCCGTCCGCCGTAGGTCCTCGCTCCTCTCAATCCTCTTACCGCAGCTCACAAAATGGCGGGCGCTGCAAACCAAGGGCTCCTCCGATGCCGCACTGCACCCACCGCCACTCCCGGCACACCACAGGGGACCCCTCGCCGGGACGCCCCCTCGCCCCTCCACCGCACCGGAAGAAACGCAGCACCCGCCGCAAGCAGGCTCAGGCGGCCAGATCACCTCCGTCGGTCCCCGGGCACTGCAAAATGGCGAGACCCCTTACCAGGATTCACGGACGGGCTCGGCCACCCCCTCCTGTCAGGGACTCACCGGGGTGCAGAGGTGCGGTCGCGAGCACTCGCCAGCAAAGGCCGTCAGGCAGGGCGTCCCGGAGTCCCCAGACAGTGCTCTTCCGCCTGGATTCACCCTCCGTTTGTCAGGAGCGGGAGCCATTACAGCAGGGCCTCCAAGATGGCGGGTCGCCGCTTACGGAGTTCAGCCCGGCTTCGCCGAATCCCGCGCCCCAGCTGTCTCTCATGCGGGCCCCCGGTCAGGTGCTGGCTCACGGTGTACCAACACCCTCAAGAAGTCGGGGGGCTAGTGCAGGACCCCCCCGACTCCGCTTTAATGGCAAATATAGGCCGATAGCAGCGGGAGCCCCGTCAGAGCACGTCTGCTCACATCACCTCGCAAGCCACGCCCCTCTCCTTAAACTGAATTTTGTAAATATTTGCTTCTTACTCATTGGGAATCCTTCCCTGTTCTAAATCTTTTTACACTTGAGCGCTAAAATTCCTTCACATTCCCCTTTGGAGCATCCCTTTTTCCCCACTTCCATTTCTTGACTGTTTTTGAATGATATGATGATCTTTTATTGTATTATACATACATATGTGAAATAAAATATATGCCCTCTTTTGAAAAACTGTATTGAAAAAGACTAAGGGGCCGATTAGGATGGCGGACGGACAACCGTCGTAAGAAGGGACCGTCCGCCACAGGGGCGGAGGTCCCGTGCGGCGAATTAGGATGCACCCGCCACAGTGGCGGGTGCATCCCGCATTTTTAACATTGCGGCCGGCGGTGCTGAAAGCACCGTCCGCCGCAATGCTAAAAATGCATGTTGTGCATTTCAAAGCACAACATGACAGGCACCGGGGGGTGCCTGCCATGTGGTGCTTTGAAACGCAGGGGGGTACCATAGGTACCCCCCATGTGCACCCCCCACACCCCCTTCACCCTGGGGGCCCACAACGGGTCCCCAAAGCAAAGACCGTATGGCGCCGTGGAAAGGTATAAGACCGCCGGCATAGTAATATGGTTGGCGGTGTCTCGCAGACACCGCCACCATATGTAGGCACTTTTTTCCGCCGGTCACAAAGGCGATCGGCGGAAAAGCGGCTGACGGTCTTGCCGTCCGCCGCGGACTCCCACGCCATCCTAATGTGGCGGGGGGTCATTTATGTCAGGATGGCGGACGGATTGTCCCCGCCGGACCGGCGGTGGCTACCGCCAGCCCGGCGGGGGCAATCCGTCCACCATCCTAATCGGCCCCTATGTTTGGTGCACATCTGTTTTTATGGTATTAGTTCCCTGGTAATGTGAGCTGACTTAATAGTAGCTCCTGTTGAGATTATGAGTACCTTTAAATTAATTAATGGATAAATAGATATTGGTCAAGGACCATTGTTTTCTTTACTGCAATATTTATACTAGCCACATCTTTCTTCTGCCCTGGCACAGGGCTTGGGGATCCAACCAAAACCAGTTCTGGGGGCCACTCTATATTTTATTTACAGTGCGCAACAGTCCCCTTTGACATTGCAGGTCCTGGCCCCAACACACCACAGGGGGGCGGAGCCAGCATTGTACAATGCAGGCACAGACCTATTCAGGGTCAGGAGCTAGTCCTCCCACTACTCCAAATGCAGATCAGCCTATTCAGCCTAGTGCTGACTCCCCCAGCCCCTCTGGAGCTTTGGCACCTCCCTAGTCCCCTTCAACCCAGAGCCAGACATGCAATACACAACAGGCAGGCACAAAGACACATAGCACACAGAAATGCCCACTTCAGTGGCATTTCTAAAATAGTGACAATAAATCTGCGCTCACCACTACGCGGTATTTATTACCACTATTCCAAACATACCAAACTTGATCACGCTGCCCTTCTCATATCAGGAATTACCACTGAAACACTTATCAGGGAATCCCCAATGCATTCCTATGAGAGGGCATCCTCACAGCAGTGAGAAACCAAAATGGCTGTTTGGCACTACCAGGACATGCAATACACTTAAATCACATGTCCTACCTTTAACCTACATCGCACACTGCCCATAGGGCTAACTAGGGCCTACCTTAGGGGTGACTGACATGTAGTAAAAGGGGAGTCACAGACATGGCACCCACTTTATGTGCCACATCACAGCGGCGGTAAACTGCACACGCAGGCCCTGCAATTGCAGAGGCCTGAGACAGGTTTGAAAGGCTACTTTGGTGGGTGGCGCAATCAGCGCTGCAAGCCCACGAGTAGCATTTAAATTACTGGCCCCAGGTATATGAGATACCACTTTACTGGGGACTGATAGGTAAATTAAATACACCAAACAGGTGTAGACCAATCTTACCATGTTTTACCATAGAGAGCACATACACTTTACACTGGGCAGCAGTGATAAAGTGCCCAGAGTCCTAAAACCACCAACACTATGTCAGAAAAAAGACTAGGAGGAAAGCAAGAAGTTCAGGGATGACCCTGCAAAAAGGGCCAAGTCCAACAGGTTGTAGCTATGCCTACTGATAAGGCATAGCAAAATAGTTTTGCACCTATAATAGCTCTTGCAATTGTGATACTATATTCCTTTGATAATTAATGTTGCATTTTCCACAGAAATTTCAAGTGGCAATTTGAGGACATATAATCAAAGTGGCTTGACAGTCCACTGAGAGCCATTCATCGAAGTACAAACCCAATGTCATCATCAAATCCTTCACCACAACCTCATCTGAGTCAGCCTAGTGAGTGTGGTCATTATTTCAATTTCACATTCAGTGATGACTACTAACTAACTCTAGGCTTGGCACGTTCTCATTCATCCAATCTTTACTAGCGACAAATGCTTCTGCAACCATTTCCATCAATGGGCAGATCTTTACCATCAAAGCCAAAAGACTCAACTTCAGCTTTTGATATTCCCGATACCATCCCGAATCATCTCCTATGCTCATGTGCCGAATGCGAAGATGATAGAATTTGCACTTTAAAACCACTTTCTAACCTGATGAACATTAGAACTTAACACCAGGCTATGACTGCATCTTTAGATGATTCCAACATTCTGCTGAGTGGTGGGCTTACTAAATTATTTATTTAAGTGTAAAATAAAATAGCTATCACCCACACGCTTTCCTGTCCTGCAGCCATCCAACCTATTTGAATAATACTTGCACTCACACACAACTCTGCACAAACACCAATCCTGAACACAGCCCCCACCAACTGCTATAGCCCTACATTGATCCCATGAAGAGCTCTGCCATATGCTTCTTAACCTGCAGCACCAGCCTCTGCTCTTTCAGTAGTGGGGCTCACCAGCAGCTCTGCCATAACCTTAGTCCTGCAATTCCAGTACATGAACCCACATGCAGTACTGCCATACTCCTGAATCCACATGTGGAATACCCCCCCCGTTCTTCCAGTACAGGTTTAGGATCCTGACCTGCAGCATCCACACACATACACTTCAATCCAGACCTGTAGAATCCACTCAATGCTTGCAGTGCTGGGAAACGTGGCACGATTCATTCAGAACCACTGGACAAAGTAAGGCCGTCAAAAGTGTCATGACATGATGAGGCAGCACATTATCTAGGGCAGGGGTCTCCAAACGTTTCTGTAGTGGGAGCTACTGATGGTCATTGGAAATCATGCTGAGCTATCACTTAATTTAAAGGTGCTCAATAAGGGTACATAAAGTCCAAGTAGCTTCACCACTTCCCCATGAGTATCCCAGTCCCGTTCCAGTAAACATATAGGGCCTCATTTATGAAAAGTGACGCATCGCTGCGAGAAAACAGCAATGCGCCACTCCCATGAGGCAGGAGTGAGATATTGGCGCATTTGCTTCCTAGAAGTGGCGCAGTGAAATCTCATAGATTTCACTGCGTCACTTCTATGACCCTTACTTGCGTCGGAACGCCCCCACTGCATACATTATACCTTTAAGTATAATGGGGTATCCCAGTGACCCACAGAACCTGGGTTCTAATGTTAGACAAAAAAACAATGGTTCTGTCGGGTATTGAACAATTTCTTTGTAATGCTGTGAGTCAAAATCCTGTTTACGCTTTTCACATCCTCAACAATGAAAGTACAGTATGTAAGAATACACAACGCAACTCGTAATTTACAAGATTTTTCTTATTATAAATATCTTGCATGTATTAACCCCTTCGACGCTGATGACGAGCTCAGCTCGTCATGAGGTACACCTCTCGTACGCTCATGACGAGCTGAGCTCGTCATGAACCGCGGGGTTTTTAAAAACTTCAGCGCACAGCCGGAAAATGCGCCGCAGCGATGCGGTTAATCAATTGAAAAAACGGCTGTCCGAGACAGGAACGACATGAAATCACATACAGAGTGAAATGCTTTTAGGTGATTGGTAGTGACAAGTGATGACCGTGCTATACAAAATAATGTGGGGATGACATATTGACATAAAAAACAAAAATTCTCATCAATCCATTTTTAAAAACTGTATAGTCACAACAGACACAACTATTTTCTTTTCTTGTGTTGTGGCTTCACATGGACGGATTGATAATACAACGTCGACGTTTCGACCCTAAAATGTGGTGCAGACTTAATTGCATCTCGAACGGGTCTTCATCAGGACAAGTAGTATAAACAAAGTGGTCCCAGATATACAATCAATCAATTCAAAATTGGAAATACATACAAATAGTTATAACACCATTGTTTTTAATCACAACGTGTAGCATTCACAGACATTGTAAAAATCAATACACAGTAAAACACATATAATGCCCCTGAAGGGTAGAGAAGAGATAGATGATGAAATAGTGAAAGTATGGAAATAACAGAAGGTTGGTCATTAATACCCAAATACAACAAAGATATTTGGAAGTTAACAGAACGGAAAACAAATCAATATTGGATTAGGTAATCATGCCTCTACACAAAATCATAAATGATAAATAAACAAAGAGGCTGATCACAGATGAGAAAGTCGACGTTTCGACCCAGGAATGCAGGTGTGTTTTGAACCTTGCTAGAGGGTCTTCATCATGATGGGGAGTGTGAAAGGTGGGGCAATCGATCTGCACAAGAAATTAAATAAATATTATTAATGGGACATTGACGATATTCTCTTTATTTGGAATGGTGTTGATACCGACTTGATTGCCTTTCAAAACTGGCTGGATTCACAGTCCACAGATATCAAGTTCACATTTAAATCGGATTTATCCCATGTTGACTTCCTTGACCTTACGATCTATCATGATGATGGGTTTCTTAGGACAACTCTTTTCCGTAAGCCAACGGAACGGAACTCGCTCCTCCCCTATGGAAGTCACCACCCCAGATCTCTCAGGGACAATTTACCCATTGGGCAGTTTCTGCGCATACGCAGAAACTGCTCAAATAGAGTACATTACATGGAGCAAGCAGACGATCTTATGAACAGATTAATACAGAGAGGGTATCCCAGACGTCTGGTTAAGAGGGCCAAGAAACGAGCGTGGTATAACCAGAGAGAATGCCTGCTACAACCCAAAATGCATAACAACGATCAAAATAATCGGATGGTCTGTGTAACTACTTTCACAACTGAGAGTAATAGAATAAAGAAAATCATCAATAAACATTGGCCGTTAATATCGGACGATATCGGCTATCCAACTCCACCCCTACATGCTTTTAAGAGGGGCAAGAATATTATAGACTATGTTGTCCGATCTTTTCTCCCCCCAGTTGAACCGACCACTGTTCTGTCACTCTGGAATCTTCCGCCTGTCACAGGTCATCATAGATGCACTAAGTGCAAAGCGTGTGACAGCACAATTCAAACGAAGGTTTTTGAGTATAAAGATCCTGTGAAAGATCCTGTGAATGCTACACGTTGTGATTAAAAACAATGGTGTTATAACTATTTGTATGTATTTCCAATTTTGAATTGATTGATTGTATATCTGGGACCACTTTGTTTATACTACTTATTTGCCCAGGTCCCAGTGACTTCGTGGGTTAACCCGTGTTTCTATAGCACTTCCTGTACAGGTGTCTACCTGTGAGGTTCTTTGTCTGAGATTCATATCTCGTTCTTTTAATATGGTCGAGAGGGAACTACTCTCATATTCGGAGGAATACATTACGCAATTGATAGGGGATCCTGCCAACACCTTTCTCCCCTCGAATGTACCAACTATTGACTTTACACTTAAAGATAAGATATCTCGTTTGGAAAGATTGGAAAAGAAACTAATCCGAACAAGGTGGCACGGTCACTTACTTACACGTTACCTTCAGGAGAACATCATTCCAGTCGGCCTGCAAATTAAGATCGAACCGGCCATTTTTGTCGAGGTTCCAAAATTCAAAGAGGGCTTTAGTTACGTGGCCAACAACTGCTCCCGGCACTGGATGGTGCTGGGAGTGGAGACTACAGCAGAACAAGTTCAGTCTATTTCCAAAAAAATTGCAGCACTCAAAGCTGAAATCAATGGTGATAAAGCACTAATCAATGCTAAAGAGGCATTAACCAACTTGGATGCCACGCTGAAAGATTTCGAATTAACTACGCAAAACAAAAAGTTGGAGAAGTTAGCACGTGACCTCAGATTGTACGATAAGAAAAAAACGTACCCCTATCTACAGGAGGATTACTATCGTCAAGACACCCAAGGTCGATTTATCAACAGGGGGGCAGGCTACCAACGTGGGAGACGCAACTACAAGACCTTCTCTGACTCTTCCTACGGCTCCGACGGTGATTTTGATTCATCCGGACCAAGCCACTCCCATACTGGACAAGAGTACAACTACCAACCCCGCCAACAACCTTTTTTAGAACAGGGCCAGGGGCAATGGCAACCTCCACGGAATCGCGGAACCAACTGGTCCAGAGGGTACCAACGGGGCCAGCAATCGGGCAATCAGAACTGGGAGAGTGGCCGCGGCCGGTCCCAGAAACAGGTGCGGTTCCAACCGGAACAGCACGGGGAGATATCAACCCGCCGCAATGTATATCGTTGGTGAATCCTCCGAACCCGGTGGTTAACATCTCAAATTATCAGCTTTCTGAGGACGAATTGAAGGTTCTGGGGAAAGGACTATCATATGTGCCGACCAATATCCCTGACCAATTTACCATCAGGTCTGAACTATTCAAATTCTTTAGAAAGGTCCGTTTGAGATATTTTTTTCAGAACAAACCACCTTTCCAGGGTAAATCACACACCGGCCTGAGAAATCCTTCTACTTTTGTACCATCTGCTAATGGTATGTCACATAAAATCTTAGCCTATGAAGCGGTGGTATTACGGGACGTCAATCAAATTCTTGAACAACGCCGGTACCATCCCTTCAACATCAGTAAGGATGAGTAGAAGGCTCTCCAATCCCTTGGCAGCAATAGAGAAATAATAATCAAGCCGGCTGACAAGGGTGGTGCCATTGTGGTCCAAGATATCCAGAATTATAAGAACGAGATTTATAAACAACTGGATGATGAGATCAGTTATAAAAAACCCAACACTGACCCTTCACTGACATTGGCTTCTGATATCTTATCCATAACCAAACTGGGCCTGGATGAAGGTTACCTTACGGAGGCAGAATTTAACTATTTGAACCAACAAACCCCAAGACTCCCCACGATATACACCTTACCAAAGATACATAAGAACGTGAATCAGCCACCCGGAAGACCGATTGTATCGGGGTGTGGATCAATGTTGGAACCCTTGGGACGGTATATAGATTTCTTCCTGAAACCCCTTGCAGAGGCTACGCCCACTTATCTTCGTGACACCATGCACACCATAAACATTGTGGATGGTCTACCCTATGATGTCAGAAAACAGATCTTGGTTACTTGTGATATCACCTCCTTATACACAAGTATCCCACAGGAGGAGGCCTTAACCATTATGACACGATACCTTGATCGGAGGACGGCCCCAACACCGGTACCGACAGAATTCATTGTGGGACTTCTACGACTGGCCATGATGAAAAATGTCTTTATGTTTCAAGGCCATTTCTATTTACAGACGAAGGGGGTGGCTATGGGGGCCACCTTTGCTCCAGATCTTGCCATTCTCTTCATGGCTGCTTTCGAAGAGGATATCATATTCAACGACCGGAACCCTTTCAAAGACCATCTTGGATTATGGGTCCAGGTACATTGACGATATTCTCTTTATTTGGAATGGTGTTGATACCGACTTGATTGCCTTTCAAAACTGGCTGGATTCACAGTCCACAGATATCAAGTTCACATTTAAATCGGATTTATCCCATGTTGACTTCCTTGACCTTACGATCTATCACGATGATGGGTTTCTTAGGACAACTCTTTTCCGTAAGCCAACTGTTATATCCTGTTATTATTAAGTGCCTATATTATTTATGCTTGTACCTCTTTAACTGCATGAGCCATGCTGTGTTTCCTTTTAACTCTGCATTCTTAACAGAGCTTTGCTCATACAGCATTCTCCACTGTTAGTCAGTTGTAACCTGTGTCCTGCTGTGTCAGGACTGGATGCTGTGCTGCTCAATAAATCATCTTAACTACAACTGCTTCCTTGGATCTTTACAAAATTGGCGACGAGGACAACCTTACTCCAGCCATCTACAGCACAGGAGCGGAGTTTGAACCCATTTTTGGATATATTTACTTATTTTTACAAAATTCTACTGATCTGCCTGCTTTGAAAATACCCAAGACATCCTGCACTACCTACTGGCTTCTACCAACGTCTCTACCAACGTTTCCCTGCAATTTGGATGTTTTTGTGGCATTTATTTTCCTTTTCTGACCTTTAAATGTCTTTTGGCATCTTTCAAGCTGGTACTTTATAGCGCGATCGCTTCACGAGCGTTTCTGCTGCCTTGACAACGCGACTTCTTCACGAGTGTTCCTGCTGCCTTGACAACATTCACTCGTCATTGCCTCATTCCTTGACAACGCTTTGGTTGCCAGCGCACACGTCATCGCCTTGGTTAATTAGCGATGACGCTTTGAACATCGTCGGAGTCATTTCAGTTTTCTACGCGCTCCTTAGCAACCAGCTACAATTGGGCCGTAACTTCCAGCAACGCCTCCGCGTCATCACCCTGCGTTACCAGCCACGCTATCATTGGTCTGGATCTGCTAACAACGTCTTCGCGTCATCACGCACGCATTGTTTGGACGTCTACACGCACGCTACATCACGTGCCTCCATTTTGTTTCTTGGTTGCCTAGCAACTTCACACGGCGATCAACTTTCACGAAGGAACCTTTTCCAGTCATCGTTTTGCTTCGTTTCTTTTTGATTTTATCTAGTTTTTAGCCCTTTTTACTAGCGCTTCTCTTAATTACAGTTCACACTGTTTATTTACCTCGCCAAGCGCTCCACAACCATTATTAAAACCACAGCTTCGCCTCTTCTCCACTGACAAGCCACTGACCACGCTGACTTCAATTGGCATAAGTACTGTTACATTTTACCTTTTACCTTTTCTGCATATTTACATTTTGTTTTTTTTTATATTTTATCATTTTATTCGTTTGTTCAATTTATTATTCTATTTTACTATTAACAACATGCAGTTTGATCCTCCTGCAAAATTTTTACAAGTCAAGGGCGATCCACCGTTGCCTTGGTCAAGGTGGAAAGAGGAGTTTTTCAATTATATGAAAGCTATTGATGGAGAGCGTATGGGTTCAGAAAGAAAAAAAAGTATTTTGTTACATTGTTTAGGCTCTGAGGGTCAGGAAATCTTTAGGACCTTGCCTCCTTTTGCTGCGCCTAGTGGTAGTGGTGACTCTGTGAATGTTTACACTGAAGCTCTAGGTAGGTTGGAAAAACGCTTTAAGCCTACCGCTAACATTGCGTTGAATCGTTTTAAATTTTATACTAGAGCACAAAAACAAGAGGAATCCTTTGATGATTTTCTTACTTCTCTAAGAGCATTAACCTTACATTGCAATTTTGGTGCCATGGCAGATGAAATGATTCGCGATCAGATCATTGTCCATGTCAAAAACAAAAAAATTCAAGATAAGCTTTGGTGTATAGGTGATCCTAATCTGGAAGAAACTATAGCTATTGCTAAGTCTACAGAAATGTCAGAGAAATGGATGAATATTGTTGTGAAACAAACATCTAATTCTCACTCTGTTAAATCCAACACTGAAGAAGAAGTGTGTATTGTTAAATCCAAAGTTGATGAAAAAAATGTTGTTCCTTTCCAATCTAAATTTAAAAATACTGTGGGTATTGGTAATAGAAGATTTGATTCTAATAGTTCATCACTTTTATGCTACAGATGTGGGAGTAAATCACATATAGCCTCTTTTCAGGGCTGTCCTGCCATAAACAGAACTTGTAATATTTGTAACAAGGTAGGACATTTCAGCAACGTATGTAGAGAAAGGAGGTACAATTCTCAACCTCGTTCTGGACGATCTGTCACTCCCTCTTCCTCAAAGGTATCTTCTGTTGGGGTGGTTGAAGTACAACATGAAGTTGAACGTGGCTATGTTGTCTCTATTCTTGGATCAACCACTAAGAAATCTCCCAAATGTACTTTTCATGTCTCAGGTATTGCTATTGAACTTATGGTAGATTCAGGATCTCCATGGACAATTATTACCAAAGAATATTTTAACGAAAAGTTAACAAGTGTTTGCAACATTTCTGATTTACAACCTTCAGACATTTTAGCTGAAAGTTTCAATGGAAATACTATCGATATTGAAGGTTTCTTTGATGTTCTTTTATGTTTCAGAGGTAGATCAGCTCAAATCAAGCTTTATATAGCTATCAAAGGAGTCAATGTTCTGGGTTGGCATGATCAATGGGAACTTGGCATCACGTTGAATCCACGTGCCAAGGATCCCATCTCTCTTTGTAGTGAACAAGATATGATCAACTCTGTTTCTGATGTTAATGGAAAGGATGATGTAATTATTTCATGGTCTGAAAAGTTCAATAAAGTTTTCTGTGACCGTTTAGGAAGATTGGAAAATTTTGCACACAAAATTGTTCTCAAGGAGGGTGCTGTCCCAGTCAAACAAAAGCTTAGGGGAGTTCCTTTAAATGTTAGGGATGAGCTAAAAGAAATGTTGGATGACCTACTCAAGGACAGTATTATAGAGCCCATTGAATCTTCAGAGTGGGTTTCGCCCATCGTTTTGGTGCGCAAACCTGACCAGAAATTGAGGGTCTGCATTGATTTGAGGGCTTTAAACTCTAATATTGTTATAGACTGTCATCCACTCCCCAATATTAATGAGCTGGTTTCCTTGTTTGATGGTGCGCAGATCTTTTCCACCTTGGACCTTAGATCTGCGTATCATCAAATTGAGCTTACTGAAGATTCCAAGAAATATACAGCCTTCATTACCCCTATGGGACTATTTCAATATAGAAGGATGCCGTTTGGATTAGCATCCGCTGCCTCCGTTTTCCAACGTATTATGTTTCAAATTTTTAGGGATCTTGATAAATTCGTAAAATGCTTTCAGGATGACATCTTAATTTTCTCAAAAAATGAGGCCGAACATAGTTCACATTTGAGTATTGTATGCAAAAGATTAGAAAAATCTGGCCTTACCCTCAAAGCACACAAGTGCAAACTTTTTAGGAAGTCGGTGGAATACTTAGGTCACACCTTGTCGGGGGAAGGTCTTGTTCCTAAAAAATCTAATGTTGAGGCCATCCTCTGTGCTCCAGCCCCAAAGAATAAGGAACAACTTCTCTCTTTCTCCGGGATGTGTGAATACTATAGTAAATTTGTTGTGAACTTTGCCACCAAGATGGAACCTTTAAGAAAACTGTTAAGACAGTGCAACAATTTTGTATGGGAAACTGAACAGGAAAAAGCTTTTACAGATATCAAACATGATATTGTTAATTCCCCGACTTTGAAACCATTTAGAATTGGAAAAAAATGCATCATCACCACTGATGCAAGTTTGTACGGTCTTGGGTGTGTGCTATCTCAAACTGATGATGTTGCAGAATGGAACGTAGCTTTCTCCTCCAGAACTTTGAGTGAAACTGAACGCAGATATGCGGTTATTGAACGTGAGTTGCTTGCTTGTGTGTGGGCCATTGAACACTATAGGATTTACATTTGGGGCAGTGAGTTTATTCTAAGAACGGACCACAAACCTTTGGTGCATATCCTATCAGCCGGGGGTGGTTGGAATTCGACAGCTAGGATTGCACGTCTTTCATCCAAGCTACAGGAGTACAATTTTAAGGTTGAATATATTCCAGGGAAGAAAAATGTCACTGCTGACTGTTTGTCACGTCTTCCGTGTGAAAGTAAAGTAGACAATGTGAATAATCTTTCTGAAGTTGATTTTGTGTTAGGATTGACAGATTTAGTATCTCCCCAGTATCAAGATATTTCTGAACAGTTTTGGTTAGAATGCCAGAATAAGGATGAGAAATTTGTTAAGCTGAAGAAATACCTTCTAGAAGGTTGGCCCAGCAAGAATAACGTTGAATATGATCTACTACCATTTTACAACATAACAGAAGAGTTATGGTGTGAAGGGGATTTGTTCTTCAAATCTGAAAAATGTATTCCACCAAGTGGGGTACAAGAACTTATTCTCAAATTAGCACACAAGACCCATCCGGGAATCTCGGCCATGAAGCGTATTATAAGGTTACATTTCTGGTGGCCTGGAATGGATAGATTCATAGACCGTACTGTCAGAGAATGCAATGAGTGCTGTAACAGCGACAAGATGTTAAAATTACATGTTCCACCTCTTAAGACAGTGAAATGGCCAGAATTTCCGTGGAGCAAGATAGCATTTGATATTTCAGGACCCTTCCAAGTGTTGCCAGAAAGTTCACGTTTTGCATTGGTCATTGTGGATTACCACTCTAAGTGGCCAGAAGTGAAATTTGTAGCCAAAATCACTTCTGAAGTTGTCATTTCTTTTTTTAAAGAAGTTTTTGCTAGGGAAGGCTGTCCTTCGGTATTGGTTTCTGATAATGGGGTGCAATTAGTCTCCGCTGAAATGAAATTGTTCTTACAATCCTGCAACATCAAACACATGTGTACATCTCTTTACGAGCCACATGAGAACGGACAGGTTGAGCGTTTCAACCGTGTTTTAAAGGGTTTTGTCTCTGATGCCATCAAAGAGAAAGGGGATTGGTTAAACCGTATCAGACAGAAACTTTGGACTTATCGTATAACTCCCCATAGCACTACTGAGATTAGTCCGTTCAAACTACTCAAAGGTAGGGATCCTGCGTCAGACACGTGCCCTTGGTGGTTCAAGGAAAAATGTGAAGCTCTGGTACAAAATAATGTAGATGTCAAGGAAGTTGCAAAGAGAGTAAGTGGGAAACAAAGTAAATCTGAAGTTTGGTACAATAAGAAGTGGAAAACAAGAGAGCATGAATTGTGTGTTGGGGATTGGGTAAGAATCTTAAAACCTTTCTTAGTCACCAAAGGTACGAGTAAGTTTGGCAGACCTATTCAAATCAAAAGAGTTTTCAGTAACTCAGTTGTTACTCAGGATGGCAAGGTTTGGAACTCAGGCAGGGTTGCTAAATGTCCTACTCAAGATGTGTCTAAATTCCAACCTCACGCTGTTACTGATAGAGGTTACATTTCTGATGGTGGGTCTGATTCATTTTCTGATTCTGTAGCTTCAAGGATCAAAGACGATAGGCGAATCAGAAGAAGACCAGTTTCTTTGCAAGATTTTGTATAGCTGTTTTTTCTCTTTCCTTTGTTTGGTCTGTAGCCCTCCCAGCCTTACTCCTTTCATTTTCATTTAATGAGGGAGGTGTGTTATATCCTGTTATTATTAAGTGCCTATATTATTTATGCTTGTACCTCTTTAACTGCATGAGCCATGCTGTGTTTCCTTTTAACTCTGCATTCTTAACAGAGCTTTGCTCATACAGCATTCTCCACTGTTAGTCAGTTGTAACCTGTGTCCTGCTGTGTCAGGACTGGATGCTGTGCTGCTCAATAAATCATCTTAACTACAACTGCTTCCTTGGATCTTTACACCAACGGAACGGAACTCGCTCCTCCCCTATGGAAGTCACCACCCCAGATCTCTCAGGGACAATTTACCCATTGGGCAGTTTCTGCGCATACGCAGAAACTGCTCAAATAGAGTACATTACATGGAGCAAGCAGACGATCTTATGAACAGATTAATACAGAGAGGGTATCCCAGACGTCTGGTTAAGAGGGCCAAGAAACGAGCGTGGTATAACCAGAGAGAATGCCTGCTACAACCCAAAATGCATAACAACGATCAAAATAATCGGATGGTCTGTGTAACTACTTTCACAACTGAGAGTAATAGAATAAAGAAAATCATCAATAAACATTGGCCGTTAATATCGGACGATATCGGCTATCCAACTCCACCCCTACATGCTTTTAAGAGGGGCAAGAATATTAGAGACTATGTTGTCCGATCTTTTCTCCCCCCAGTTGAACCGACCACTGTTCTGTCACTCTGGAATCTTCCGCCTGTCACAGGTCATCATAGATGCACTAAGTGCAAAGCGTGTGACAGCACAATTCAAACGAAGGTTTTTGAGTATAAAGATCCTGTGAAAGATCCTGTGAATGCTACACAATGTGATTAAAAACAATGGTGTTATAACTATTTGTATGTATTTCCAATTTTGAATTGATTGATTGTATATCTGGGACCACTTTGTTTATACTACTTATTTGCCCAGGTCCCAGTGACTTCGTGGGTTAACCCGTGTTTCTATAGCACTTCCTGTACAGGTGTCTACCTGTGAGGTTCTTTGTCTGAGATTCATATCTCGTTCTTTTAATATGGTCGAGAGGGAACTACTCTCATATTCGGAGGAATACATTACGCAATTGATAGGGGATCCTGCCAACACCTTTCTCCCCTCGAATGTACCAACTATTGACTTTACACTTAAAGTTAAGATATCTCGTTTGGAAAGATTGGAAAAGAAACTAATCCGAACAAGGTGGCACGGTCACTTACTTACACGTTACCTTCAGGAGAACATCATTCCAGTCGGCCTGCAAATTAAGATCGAACCGGCCATTTTTGTCGAGGTTCCAAAATTCAAAGAGGGCTTTAGTTACGTGGCCAACAACTGCTCCCGGCACTGGATGGTGCTGGGAGTGGAGACTGCAGCAGAACAAGTTCAGTCTATTTCCAAAGAAATTGCAGCACTCAAAGCTGAAATCAATGGTGATAAAGCACTAATCAATGCTAAAGAGGCATTAACCAACTTGGATGCCACGCTGAAAGATTTCGAGTTAACTACGCAAAACAAAAAGTTGGAGAAGTTAGCACGTGACCTCAGATTGTACGATAAGAAAAAAACGTACCCCTATCTACAGGAGGATTACTATCGTCAAGACACCCAAGGTCGATTTATCAACAGGGGAGCAGGCTACCAACGTGGGAGACGCAACTACAAGACCTTCTCTGACTCTTCCTACGGCTCCGACGGTGATTTTGATTCATCCGGACCAAGCCACTCCCATACTGGACAAGAGTACAACTACCAACCCCGCCAACAACCTTTTTTAGAACAGGGCCAGGGGCAATGGCAACCTCCACGGAATCGCGGAACCAACTGGTCCAGAGGGTACCAATGGGGCCAGCAATCGGGCAATCAGAACTGGGAGAGTGGCCGCGGCCGGTCCCAGAAACAGGTGCGGTTCCAACCGGAACAGCACGGGGAGATATCAACCCGCCGCAATGTATATCGTTGGTGAATCCTCCCAACCCGGTGGTTAACATCTCAAATTATCAGCTTTCTGAGGACGAATTGAAGGTTCTGGGGAAAGGACTATCATATGTGCCGACCAATATCCCTGACCAATTTACCATCAGGTCTGAACTATTCAAACTCTTTAGAAAGGTCCGTTTGAGATATTTTATTCAGAACAAACCACCTTTCCAGGGTAAATCACACACCGGCCTGAGAAATCCTTCTACTTTTGTACCATCTGCTAATGGTATGTCACATAAAATCTTAGCCTATGAAGCGGTTGTATTACGGGACGTCAATCAAATTCTTGAACAACGCCGGTACCATCCCTTCAACATCAGTAAGGATGAGAAGAAGGCTCTCCAATCCCTTGGCAGCAATAGAGAAATAATAATCAAGCCGGCTGACAAGGGTGGTGCCATTGTGGTCCAAGATATCCAAAATTATAAGAACGAGATTTATAAACAACTGGATGATGGGATCAGTTATAAAAAACTCAACACTGACCCTTCACTGACATTGGCTTCTGATATCTTATCCATAACCAAACTGGGCCTGGATGAAGGTTACCTTACGGAGGCAGAATTTAACTATTTGAACCAACAAACCCCAAGACTCCCCACGATATACACCTTACCAAAGATACATAAGAACGTGAATCAGCCACCCGGAAGACCGATTGTATCGGGGTGTGGATCAATGTTGGAACCCTTGGGACGGTATATAGATTTCTTCCTGAAACCCCTTGCAGAGGCTACGCCCACTTATCTTCGTGACACCATGCACACCATAAACATTGTGGATGGTCTACCCTATGATGTCAGAAAACAGATCTTGGTTACTTGTGATATCACCTCCTTATACACAAGTATCCCACAGGAGGAGGCCTTAACCATTATGACACGATACCTTGATCGGAGGACGGCCCCAACACCGGTACCGACAGAATTCATTGTGGGACTTCTACGACTGGCCATGATGAAAAATGTCTTTATGTTTCAAGGCCATTTCTATTTACAGACGAAGGGGGTGGCTATGGGGGCCACCTTTGCTCCAGATCTTGCCATTCTCTTCATGGCTGCTTTCGAAGAGGATATCATATTCAACGACCGGAACCCTTTCAAAGACCATCTTGGATTATGGGTCCAGGTACATTGACGATATTCTCTTTATTTGGAATGGTGTTGATACCGACTTGATTGCCTTTCAAAACTGGCTGGATTCACAGTCCACAGATATCAAGTTCACATTTAAATCGGATTTATCCCATGTTGACTTCCTTGACCTTACGATCTATCACGATGATGGGTTTCTTAGGACAACTCTTTTCCGTAAGCCAACGGAACGGAACTCGCTCCTCCCCTATGGAAGTCACCACCCCAGATCTCTCAGGGACAATTTACCCATTGGGCAGTTTCTGCGCATACGCAGAAACTGCTCAAATAGAGTACATTACATGGAGCAAGCAGACGATCTTATGAACAGATTAATACAGAGAGGGTATCCCAGACGTCTGGTTAAGAGGGCCAAGAAACGAGCGTGGTATAACCAGAGAGAATGCCTGCTACAACCCAAAATGCATAACAACGATCAAAATAATCGGATGGTCTGTGTAACTACTTTCACAACTGAGAGTAATAGAATAAAAAAAATCATCAATAAACATTGGCCGTTAATATCGGACGATATCGGCTATCCAACTCCACCCCTACATGCTTTTAAGAGGGGCAAGAATATTAGAGACTATGTTGTCCGATCTTTTCTCCCCCCAGTTGAACCGACCACTGTTCTGTCACTCTGGAATCTTCCGCCTGTCACAGGTCATCATAGATGCACTAAGTGCAAAGCGTGTGACAGCACAATTCAAATGAAGGTTTTTGAGTATAAAGATCATCGAATCCCATTAAAATCACTGACGAACTGTAATACGCAGAATGTGATCTATGCTATTATATGTGATTGTGACCTAATTTACATAGGACAAACTCAGCAGAAGGCCAAGGTTAGGATTCTGCAACATATGAGCAGAGTCAGATGTGAGTTAATGGGAGCCCTGCTAGTTGAGCATTTCAAAGCAAAACAACACCCACCTGAAAGCCTTAAATGGGTAATTCTTGAAAAAGTCACTTTGGGGGCTAGGGGCGGCAGTGTCTCCAATGTTCTGAATGTCCGAGAAGCAAGATGGATGTACCTTTTTGATTCTGTACGAACAGGGATTAAATGAAACTGACAGTACTTTTGCCCAGATGGCCACTCTATAAATGGAACTTGCTCTTTCAGTAATGTGTGCTTTGTCTCATGAAATTGATATGAATAACTGTTCATGTTTGGCTTTTACCATCATGCCTGATAGGTACGCCAAATATTCTGCTGTTCAAATTTGTGTTCAGTTATCCATTGTTGAGTTTGCTTACACGGCCTTTACCATCGTGCCGATAGGTACGCCGATAATATCCTCCTGGAGTCCAAAATACAATGTAGTAAGAGAAGTTGTATACAACATAATATATAATAGGTGCAATGTGTTCTAACTGAATTGACTGAGTTATGATGAGCTTTGATTTTATATCCTGTGGAACAAATTTGCGTGTCGCGCTACCATTTACTTTTATTGACGCAATTTTATTATTTTTTACTACTCTACCAGCAGTATATTATTATGAAGTGCTCCTCTCATAATAAATAAGTATATCGGTTCTACGAGCTTATACATGGTATATCGCTATTTTCCAGCTTTAGGACACAACTGATCTTGTGATTCTTTTCAGACTGACACATTAATATGTCACGACTGAGTTGGTCCGCTAGTCACTCGATGCAGGAATGTAGACTCTAGCACGATAGTCTTTTTTTCACAATAGTATGGCACCTCGAGTGTTTTCTCCGTTTCGGTTACCACGTGACCGGACACCAACACAACCAGGAAGTTATTTTTGGGACCCGCAGCAGTCGGCTTGTTGCTGTTTACTGCTCCGTGTATCCTAAGAGACGCCCCTGTCCATCTACTGCTCCTTTAATCATATGAGAAGCCCGTGTCTTTACATCGCAAGAGGTATGTTTTGACTTCATCCCCTCATTGTTTAAGTGAAAACTTTGTGATTAGTCGAGTGCTCCTTAGTTAGAGTGGCCACTTAATGTTTGCTCCGCTACTCTACAGAGCCCTCGTCCTTGCCGTGAATCCTGAATACGTTTACTGAGTGTTCTGACTGTAACCGGCTACCGTCTCCTAAGTGATTTCCATCTCCGGCGGTGCCTTTTCACCATTACAGGTATGTGACGGCTGGCAATATACACTAGCTTGGTTCAACTGCATTGCCTGTGATATTTTTCGTAGTCTAAATCAGGCACCACCCGCCTTGTATCTTAATAGATTGTGTCAACACAACAGATTTTTCCATCAATGTGCAAGACTACCGTTTCCTAAGTGACTCCCGTCTCCGGCGGTGCCTTTTCACCATTACAGGTATGTGACGGGTGGGGCATATATACTAACCTGGTTTAACTGTATTGCCTGTGATACTTAGTGTATTCTAAATCAGGCACCCTCCCGCTTTGTATCTTAATAGATTGCGACAAGACAACAGATTTTGCGATCACTGTACAACACTACTCGATCACCAGGTATGCGTTTTGACAACTTGCCACATTAGCATGCACAGAAATATTTAATAATTCTCTAGTATCCTAGTGACTGGCTTATATTTGTTTCACCAATTCAGACACGACATCATCATCTGAATTATTTTCATGACGCGTTGATAACGGACCAGCCTATCAGGTATGCTTGGCCGTTTCAACCTATGGTGTCTATATTAACTATGTAACCCAATCGACAATCAATCTTTTTCTAGATGTTACATGTACTTTGAATTCCTGATAAGTTTATGTAACCGAAGATAACGTTCATGTTTATTCGCTCAGTAGGCTGTCTATATACTAGCATAATAGCACGTACCTGTGTGAGCCGTGACTTGACAACTAATCTGTTTTAACAACACCATAGGTTTTTGTTTAGTGAACTAGCAGCCTTACTTTGGACGTTACTTATTTTGTGTCCTATGTTTGGGATGCCTTGAGAATTAAAGTACGTCCTTATGATCCGTGCCTATATGATAAGTCATTGTATCCAATGGGTTGCCTTTCGACAATCAGCTGTGCCTCGTAATGTTTTCTTCCCTTAACATCAATGCGTTCCCTTCTCTTCCTGACATGATTTTAGTAATTTCTGGGATCATCCTGTGACCCATTAATAATATTTATTAAATTTCTTGTGCAGATCGATTGCCCCACCTTTCACACTCCCCGTCCTGATGAAGACCCTCTAGCAAGGTTCAAAACACACCTGCATTTACCTGGGTCGAAACTTCGACTTTCTCATCTGTGATCAGCCTCTTTGTTTATTTATCATTTATGATTTTGTGTAGAGGCATGATTACCTAATCCAATATTGATTTGTTTTCCGTTCTGTTAACTTCCAAATATCTTTGTTGTATTTGGGTATTAATGACCAACCTTCTGTTATTTCCATACTTTCACTATTTCATCATCTATCTCTTCTCTACCCTTCAGGGGCATTATATGTGTTTTACTGTGTATTGATTTTTACAATGTCTGTGAATGCTACACGTTGTGATTAAAAACAATGGTGTTATAACTATTTGTATGTATTTCCAATTTTGAATTGATTGATTGTATATCTGGGACCACTTTGTTTATACTACTTATTTGCCCAGGTTATGTTATGTTATGTTAAATTAGGGCTTATATAGCGCAACGGCTACTCCAAAGGAGTGTCCCGGCGCTTTGAGCTCCAAACCAAAAGGGGGGCAGAAAACACAACAGTAACAAAAAAAGGGGCCACAAAGGGGAGAATTATCCGGCAAATAGCCAAGTTTTCAAGTTTTTCCTGAAAATAAGCAAATTAGAGGTGCTCCGCAGAGACAACGGCAATGAGTTCCAAAGCTTAGGAGCGAGAAAGCTAAAAGACCGGCCGCCTAGCCGAGCCTTTTTGATACGTGGAACCCGAGCCAAGGCCAAAGTTTCTGACCTAAGGGAGCGTGCCGGTCGATAAAAGTCCAGCCTCCTCTGAAGATACTTGGCACCAGTGCCATATAAGGCCTTGTGGGCAAGAGTCATGGTCTTAAACAGTATCCTCTTCCGCACCGGGAGCCAGTGAAGGGATGCAAGAAGATGAGAGGCACTAGTCCGACGATGAAGGCCAAAGATGGCACGCGCAGCAGCGTTCTGGGTGATCTGCAGGCGTTGGAGGAGGTATTCAGGCAGGCCCAGATAAAGAGCGTTAGCATAGTCCAATCTGGACCCTATGAGGGCCTGAACGGTAATCCTCCGATGTTGCTCCGAAAGTAAGGGGAAAAACTTGCGCAACATTCTGAGGATCCCGAAACAGGTTCCCGTAAGGGTGGACACCTGGGATTTGAGCGACAGCTCATTGTCAATTTTGACTCCCAGGTTCTTAGCCCACTTAGATGACTGTGTGGGAGGGAACTTGTCTACAGGCCACCAGCCTCGCCAATCTGGTTCAGAGGGGCATCCGAAGAATAGTATCTCGGACTTATCCGAGTTGCACTTGAGGCTGTTTTGTGAAAACCAGCTAAAAACAGCCCCAAGGCACTCGCGGATCCCTTCGCCATCAAACTCTTCACCCTTACGACAGGTGAAGAGGAGCTGAGTGTCGTCAGCATAAGAGACGATCCGGGCCCCATAGGACTCCGCCAATGTCGCCAGAGGGGTCATCAAGATGTTGAAAAGAGTGGGGCTCAGGATAGAGCCCTGAGGCACTCCGACTCCCAATGGCGGCATCTCGGCGGATCCGGGTGGAACCCAGACCGTCTGGCGGCGGCTGGCCAAAAAGGAAGAAAACCAGTTGAACACCGTCCCCCCAAGCCCGATGTCATGGAGCCTAATGAGGAGATCCTCATGGGGGACGGTGTCAAACGCCGCCGACAGGTCTAGCATGACTAACAGCACTCTGCCTCCCATATCCAGCACCTCTCTAATGATCTCCGAGACTTCCAAGAGCGCCGTCTCGGTGCTTAAGTTGGAACGGAATCCCGATTGGGACTCATGGAGCAGATCATTAGACTCCAGGAAATTGGAGAGCACGCCATGTACGTGCTTTTCCAAGATCTTGGTCAGTGCTGGGAGGAGCGAGATTGGTCTGTAGTTGGAAGGAGCCTCCGGGTCAAGATTAGGTTTCTTGATCAGAGGAATGACCATGGCTTGCTTCCAGGTCGGAGGCAAAAAGCCCTCGCTCAAAGAAAGATTAAGGATGGGATTGGCTATAGGATTTATAGCATCTGCCACTCTCGCCAGAAATTTTGCCGGGCATGGGTCTAATGGTGAGCCCGACTTAAGGTTCCTCATCAGGGTTAAAGATATGTCAGCCGAGAGAGGAGGAAAATCGAGCAGGACTGGGCCCGGTGGAGACAGAGGCACTGTCTCAATCGGCCTCACAGACACATTATCCAGGTCTCTCTGCGGAAAGGAGGCCTGGATTTGCCTGATTTTGGTGGTAAAAAAGTTGGCAATAGTGTTGGCCCAGATCTCTGTCGGGGCACTCTGAGTGGAAACAGACCGAGGGCCAGTAAATTCCCGCACGATTGAGAAAATCTCCTTACAGGAGTTGGCAGCGTCGTCAATCCTTTTGGCGAGATATCGTTTCTTGCTCTGAAGAACAAGTACATGGTATGCCTTCATCGTTGTTTTATAACGTTGTTTAGCCTCAGGCTCATACTGGGCTCTCCATGCACGCTCTGCCACTTTGCAATGCCTGCGGGCAATGGCTAGGTCCTCCGTGAACCAGGGAGCAGAGACCCGTCGAGCAGCGGACCTGGGTGGCTGGAGGGGAGCGAACTCATCGAGTCTGGCGAGGAGCCATGATTGTAAGCTCTCCAGATCTTCCTCTAGATCCCCAGTGACTTCGTGGGTTAACCCGTGTTTCTATAGCACTTCATCAGGACAAGGGCAAGGAGGACAGCCTGAGACCTTGAAGGGTTAGAAGATTCTTCAGTAACTTTTGCGGACGGGGTATCAGCCGACACCCTTCCAGTGATATCCTTTATTGTGGTATCCTTCAGCAATGAATGTAGTATTTCTTCACCAGCCAGTGGAGAAATGAGGGATGTGTGCCGCCGTAGCGATCACTTGTGAGCTGTGGAGCTAGCGTCTGTCTTCGTCTATGCTCGGTGATTAATGGCCTGCATACATTATACCTGGTGCAGGTATAATGGGACGCAGAGGTTTACAAATTGACGCATCTACCTAGATGCGTCACTTTGTAAATATGGTGCAACAAGGCACATTTTTTATGCCGCTGGTGCGTCACAAAAAGTGACGCACTGGCGGCGCAAAAGTGACTCAAGGGCTCAATAATAAGCCCCATAGCATTAACACGTATTAGCCCTAAAGCAAATGTTAACTTGCGGAGACGCCAAGGATCAGTTTTGGCCATTGTTTATGAATCACGCTGAGAGGCAAGAATAAATTAATGAATGGGGGGATTTATGAAGCACATGGCTACTCCGAAGAGTGTCCCGGTGCTGGAGGAGAGGGCGCATACTACACACCCAGTAACTAAGACCCCACTGCCCCACAGAGAAGAGACACGTTTTTGATTTAATTCAGAATGCGGTCTCAAGGGGGATCAAACGCAATTCACGTGGGAGCTCATTCCAAGCTTTGGCAGCACGGAAAGGAGAAGAAATATAATTTAGACTTGTGAATATATTGTTATGCAATAGATACGACAACACCGCTCTCATTGTGAGACTTAGGACACAAAGGACCATTAGCAATAATACTTTTGCGAGGCCATGCAGACTTCATAGGTATCTACAAATAAATATATCTCAGCAGTGGCCACTATACTGTACAACAATAATGGCACACAAATAAATCCAAGAGACTGGAAGAGAAAGGAAGAAATAAGAAGAAATAAAAAGAAAGAAGAGGGAAAAGGAAATTACATGTGAGGAAGAAAGGAAGGAAAAGACAGAAGAAACAAAAGACAGTGAGAGAAAGAGCATCAGGAGAGGAAGAAAGTACTGATAGGAAAAAGGAAAGAAAGAAAGAGACTGAGAAAGCCAGTGAAAGAGAGAAAGAGAAAAGCATTGAGTAACAAAGAGGAGTAAATAAGAAAGAGAGAAAGAAAGGGAGAGAGAGAAAGGTGGGGAGAGAGCTTGAGAAAGGAAAGAAGAAAGAAGAAGCAAGAACAAAAGAGAAAATAAAGAGGAAGAAAAATAAGGACAATAGAAATAGAAGCAAAAAGGAAAGAATGAGAAAAAAAGACATGAGATGAAGCAGAATAATGAAGAGAAAGAATTGGAAGAAAATGAAAAGTAAGGAAGAAAAAAGAAACAGAAGCTAAACAAAGGAGAAAGAAGACACACATGACAAAAAAGAGCAAAAGAAAGAAACAGAAAAAGTGAAAGTAGAGTAAGAGAGAAAGATAAAGAAAGAAAGAGGTAGTAACAGAAGGACAAGGAAAGAGCAAGCCAGAAACAAAACCAATGGAATGAAAGCAAAAAAGAGATCAAGTACAGTATAAATCGAGAAGGAAAGAGAGGGAAAGAAATGAAAGAAACAGTCAAATAAAGGAGAGGAAGAAAGAAGAAAAAGATCAGAAAAAGAAGGAAAGAGCAGGAAAGAAAAACAAAGAGAGGAAGAAAAAATAGGAAAGGAGGGTAAGGGGAGAAAGAAGGAGAGAATGAAAGAGGGGAAGAAGAAAGAAAGAAACACAGAGACAGAAAGGAGTAAAAAGGAAGAGAAGCAGAGGAAGAAAAGAGAAAAGGAAATTAAAAAGTGAAAGGAACACAGCAAGAATTTGAAAAAAGAAAGAAAGGATGAATAACGAAAGGAAAAACAGAAGGTAAGTTGAGAAAGAGGTTGAGAATGAAAGAAAAAAGAAAGGAGTAGTTAGAGAAAGTGGGGGAAAATAAGTGGAGAAAAGAGAACGAAAGGAAGCAAAGGAAAAAAGGAAGAACTAATGAAACAGAAGGAAAAGAGTGAAGAAAGAAAAGGAAAGAAGAGAAACAAAAAAAATATTTTTCAGAATCCTAAACCCTACAGAAAGCGCTGCACTGTGTACTAAAGAGCTTCCTTAGCATTTGGGCCGCTGCATATTGTCAAACCAGCTGACAGTTACTTATCATGTGTGAGCTACTCAGAGGCATCCTGAGAGTTACTAGTAGCTATCGATTGCCCTCTTAGAGACCTCCGTATAGAGTGATCATTTTTCGGCCATCAGGTTAATTTCTTTATTCAAGATGGCCGAAACATCAAGGTTGTGATGCACCAGCCATAACAAGGGGAGAGGGTGTGGGCTGAGGGATAGATTGCCGACTTTGGTGCTGGAAACCAAGGTTCGAGCCTCGGGGTCGTGTCCACATCCTGTGATTCTGGGTAAATCAATTAATCTCCCTGTGCCGAATGTGTCCGTGTGTAGCGTAACCGGTGCTCATGTAAAGCGCTCCAATACCTTCGGGTTGTGTTCGCAATATATAAATCTGCATTAAAAAAAAACAAGTGGGAGGAATCCCCTCATGACTCGAGTTCGATTTGTAGGGGCGCTGCAAGAGCCAATGGTGGTACCAAAACTCTCCACCTCCTCTACCTCTTTGGCCCCAAACATGTTTAAAATGAACAAGGAAGATGCAGTTTGTTGTAGGGTTGCAGTGTGGTGGGCACTAGAAACCCAGCTGCTGGGTGCTAGCGGGAAGCACGGGGCTGCAGCATTTGGGTGCCACTACACAGGAGCGTAGCTTTGTCAGTAAGATTGGAGGGGTGTGAACTTCAGCTTTTCCAACAATCACACAGACACATAAGGTAAAAATATATTATAAGAGGGCAGGGTGCATTAGAGAGGATTATGGAGCAGAGGGAGGGAAGAACAATGCAAATTGGTAGGGGTTAAGTAAGGGAAAACATGGTATTTAGTAAACTTACCAACATTTTTGTAGACTTTCAAAACAGAGAAAGGGAGAGTGTGTATGTGTTTTTGTTGTGTGTGTGTAAAAATTCCTGGTGAAATCTGAAAGACAATCCACCATACCAGACTAAAAGCACTTGCACCCAACTATTTACAAGAAAATGATTTATTAGGGGGGTGTAACATCCCAAACACTCCCCCTGAAGCTACACCCCTGCAACTACAGCTCATTGGTGCCAGGGTACTCCAGTCCTGCATCCTCCTAGATGGGTTACTGTCTCGTTTATTCTTATTATTGACTGATCCTTGACAGAAAACACCTTTAACAATTTTACTTCCAGAAACAGAATTTGTGTTTGTTAACAATCTAAAGTTTGTTTTTTCCAAGCCCTACCTTATCAACTACAAATGTAAATATTGTTTCTTTTCTTTTTACAATAGAACATCTAACAGCATAGTCCAGTATATCACTTACTCTTTTGAAAAAACATTTCCCTTGTTACCTAAAAGAAAGAGTTTTAGGCTGAAAGCACCAAAATAAACATGGAAATCAAAACATACATAACAGGTAAAGTGCAATATGCTCCCGCATTACCAACTCGGGGTTCCAGCGATATTTTACCCCATATGGCAATATACGATCGTATGTTATGTTATGTTATGTTATGTTAATAACTTTTATTCAGCGCACAGCTGCCCCAGCGAAGGGGCGTCCTGGCGCCTGATCAAGTACCACAACATAACAGATCGCCACTGAGAAGAGGAAATTAGTTAACGGAGGTGAACAGATGGGTCTTAATCGCCCGTCTGAAGAGAGTCAGGCTATTCAGGGCACGGATATGGACAGGAAGAGAATTCCATAATCCAGCCGCCATAACACAAAAAGAGCGACCTCCTATCCTACTCAATCTAAATCTAGGCATGTTCGCTAGGTAGAGGGATTCCGACCTGAGAGACCGCCTGGGGACATATGGGGAAACAAGGCCCATCAGGGCGGGGGGAGACGAGAGTTTCAAGATCTTAAATGTCAGACAGAGTGCCTTGAATTTGATTCTCTGTCTGACCGGCAGCCAATGCAGGGAGGTCAGGACTGCCGATACAGAGCACCGTCTCGGGAGGCCTACAATGGCCCGCGCAGCGGCATTCTGCACCCTCTGCAGTCTAGTCGCCTCGGCCTGATTAACGCCGAGCAACAGAGCACTCCCGTAGTCCAGCCGGGAAAGAATGGAGGCTTGGACCACCAGTTGCCGAGTAGGAGGGTCGAAGAATTTAAGGACCGGTCTCAGTCCTCGCAGAATCCCATAACAGGTGGCTGCGATCTTCTTAGTATGGCTGCCATGAGCACCTGTTGTGTAGCTTATAGATACAAACAACACTTTCCTAAAGAAACAATATTGTTGAGATATGGAAACTAAAAACCATTGACAAGTTACAATTATTGGCACCAATAGAATGATACTGCACCAATGGTCAAACCAGGAAAAAACCTGCTTAAAATGGTTAAACATGCAGTAGCAAGTATTTGAGGTGTGTTAGAGTGGAGGTGGAACAGATTTTGTTTTGTAAATATATTTGTATTGAGTCAACAATTGTCGTATCAGCAGATTATCATCACATGCAATAAATACTTGTGCGCAGTTCAATTATTCATTATCAAAAACAGGATTAACCAAGACTCAACTTTTTGTCCCCCCCCTAACACTCCCTTCCCCTCCCCCACTACCGAGTGGAGGTGGAACAGATAACTAAACATGGTAAATTTCACTGGGTTTTGATGTTTATATTTTAGAGGTGTGGCGCCGCGGCCAGGGCGACTGACGCTGGAATCTGGGGATCAGGGTTCGATCCCCGGCTCCGGCGGCAGGTTAGCCCAGCACCATGTGACTCTGGGCAATAGCTCGCTTAATCTTCCCGACGGCCCCCAGCGTCTAGAGACCCTTATGGGTGATTGTGTGCTTTACAAATGTGGATTATTATTATTATTACCATGACCCCTCTCAAGGTTTTTCCAATGAGTACATAGGGGCAGATTTGCAAGGGGTTACCGCACCAGAACGTCACTTTTAGCGATGTTCTAGCGGCACTGTGCCCGTCTCCATATTTACAAAGTGGTGTTAAAACCATTTTTTGTGACTTAACGTCGCCTTGTAAATACAGCCCCTCTACACGCATCACTTAGCGAGAAAGGGGTGTGCAATGGGTGTTGCTGCGTGCGTGCCATAGCAACACCCATTGCTTGTGACGCTGCCCCAGATATACTAGGAGGTGTGAATCTGAGGCAGCGCCAAAAATGAACGCCATGCAAGAGTAGGCGTTAGATTGGTGAAAAGAGGAGAAATACTTTAATTTCACACATAGAAAGAGCAAAATGCCATTAATGATTGTTTATGTGCATGAAGGTGTCCCTTCCTGCACAGAAACAATCCTCAAGTAATGACTGTTCGCATTCTCTATGTGTGCTGCATTCTGCAGCATGCATAGAAGTAATGAATTGCCATTAATCATTATTTATCCTCCTGCACATAAACAATCATTCCCTACATCACAGGCACCCGTCACTGTGGTGCAAGGGTACCTAGGCTGGCGCTAAGCAGCTAAATTTAGCACCAGCACTAGAGAAATTAAAGGGGTGCACATCCATGCGTTTTGAAAATGTGGGAACGAGGCACTTCCAAATGTGGCACAGCTCCACGCTCTAACGTTTTTTCGTAAATATGCCCCACCATTTTCACTTTTTCTTTATCAGCATCTCTCTTTTCTACCTATGTCTGCGAATGTGCATCCTTGTCTATATGTCTGACTGTCATTGTGTTATCTATCCAACAGACTATCTACCTAGGTTTCTTTTCATGTAAATACGGCAGTAAATTTATCAGGGTATTTATGAATCCGCCTATCTTTCCATTTACCGACAGCTATGTACGCAAATAACTGCTTTTTGAGGCTAACCACTTGGTATCCTAGTAGCTCTTGTATGTGTTCAAGTGTTAGACCTCCATCGATTCCCTGCATCAGCATGTCACTCATCCAGAGCCCACCCCCTTGTCTCACCCGCCCCTGCACCAAGGAATGTTTCCCAAGTTAATCTTAGAAACTGAGGAGGCTGGAAGATGGGTAAAGCGGCAAGGGGGTGCAAGGGCTGGCGAAGGAGTAAATTAATCTCAGAACCTGTCAGCAGGTTTTAAACCAGGACACTAGGCAGGCAGATTGAAACATAATCCCTTATTATCCCTTGAGACAGATGGGACAAGGAGACCTTACCCGGAGACCTTGCAAAGGTGAACTAAGGAATGACACTCAATTAAAAGAGGAAACACAAATGTGGGGAGGAGTAAAAGAAGATTACAATTTTTTTTTAAATTCCAATCAAACACATAAATTGACAGGAAAAAAGTGGGAGGGTGTTTAAGCTACTGGCTCATCCCTACTCTGGTGTATGTCACGCCACCCATCTGCAAGGTCTATATTGGAATCTAATCAGGCTGGGCTGGGAACCCAAACTGGCCCTGGCAATAGAGTCGGGCCGGCCGCGCATGGGGGGGCAGGAGGGTATGTGCGTAACACACATAGCCGCTTTTGTTACAGGGGGCTGATATTGCAAGTATGCTGCAAAACCGGTCCCTGGTAATAAAAATGGGTCCTCAGGGGTCAGGAACCGGCCCCCAGCCTGGCGGCCCACCAGGTAAACTCCTGGTGCCCGCTACTGCCAGTCCCGCCCTGAATCTATTGTGTACAGACCCCGGTGAGGAAGTAAATCTTCCTGAATATAGTTTCTGTCTTAATATTTCAGAAGTCATGGAAGCAGGACTAGGAAGGCATAGCCGGATTCGCAAAAAAAATTATACATCTGCACCAGTGGGTTAAGGACATACAGGCACATGCATCAAAGGATTTTGCGATCGCAAACAGTGCGAATCGCAAAAATCGGCCGTTTGCGATCGAAAAATCTGCTTTTGGAATGCATGAAGGGTGAAGGCCTTTGCAATCTGAGAATTCGCAAATATTTCCGAATTCTCAAATTGCGATTGCATTTAAGGAATCGCATTTTGCGATTCCTTAAATGCAATGCATGAAACTTAAAAAAATTGCGATTTCGCAATTAGAGGGAAACCTCATAGTAATTTGCGAACACTTTGAAAAATGCACTTTTGTGCATTTTTCAAAGTTTCATGTTGTCCACACACATGCCCTTAGGGCATGTGTGTTCACAACATATGTGCACAGATTGATTTCAGGAGTGCAACAGGGTGTCCTTTGGACACCCCTGCACCCTTGAAATCGCATTCTCAATTTGCGATTCGCTAATTGCTAATCACAAATTGAGAATGTCTCTCCATTCATTCCTATGGGCCCCTGGGGAGGTATTCCTTAATTGCGACTCGCAATTTGCTAGTCGCAATTAAGGAATATTAAGAAATCGCAATTTATTTAGTGATTTTCGTGATGCATTGCATTTTGCAATTCCTTAATTGCGATTCCTTATTTTTCGCAATTAAGGAATCGCAAAAAGCAATATTGATACATGTGCCTGCAAATGTACTAATGCATTTTCCCATAGACACAGAATGGGGAGAACCCTTTGATACATAAGGCTCACGGGGGCAGATCCACAAATTTTTTTTATTAACACACACAAACAATTCCAAGATGTCTCCTGCAAAGCCGCTGTCTATTGAAGTGTTTATTTAGAAAAATACTGACTGCATTATTGAACATAATGTACTGAGGTTGGGCATGCACAATTGCCTTTGCATTAATGCAATAGCATTTTCTTTTTTTCTTCCGCAGGGAAAACATTTCTAAATGCAAAAATGTATGGAAAGTGCCTTCTTGCCTTGATAGAAGTTAATCTCAGACCCTTTACAGGTAGAAAAGGGGTTGTGGGGAAGTTTATTAATAATAATGAATTCATAAGTATGTCATGCTCGAAAAATTCCCATGGCATCCCTGACCCGGATCACTTACGCTATGCCAGGAAAAAGATTTACCCGTGAACAATTTTACACCACAGTGGGGTAACACTCAGGGTGAGTTAATCCCTTTTTGAGGGCAAGTTCACATTTTGTGAATTATAAAGTTGAATCTACACTCCTAGGGATCTGCTTATGAGTACTGTGGACCTGGCTCGTATGGTATAAGACAGATAATGATACCCTGGTGATCGTTATTTATCGGATGCAATAAATATCCCCAATTTTAAGTTGCCCCAATGAAAATGTGGCATAACATCCAGATTTGACTGCCTAGCGCACCATACTCAGCATATCCTGGATTTTCTGTTTTCTTTCCCCTTGTGAATATCAGCGAGTTTTACCTGTGATATTCACTTTGGAAAAATTGGAGGTGTTGGTGTTAATTGCTGTATGTGGCAACAAGAGGTGCTGCACATATCCCCCTTAACTGGGCCTCTCATCATTTCTAATTTTATTTTTGCAGTTTTATATAGCACAGCCATGGCCCGAAGGCATCAGAGCGCATTACAGCAGTAGCATGATACAAGGGTACAGCAAGTTACAGTTACAAATACAATACAATAATTACGTTCAGACATATTGCATCCGTAGCTGCCACCAGGACAAATGCAGCTGTTGGACAAGTCTATACCTTTACATATGCACGCTGAACTAATACACACAATGCATTTTTGAATCGGACAAAACGGAAAAGTGTCTGCAAATAACATGACCGCTGGGTGTACATATAATAGCTTGTTTTTGATTAAGCATTAAATGCTGCAGTTTTTAGGTTTCGAAACCTGGCGAGGGGCGAAGCCCCTCCCAGATCGAAATCTATTGTTTTCAATAGTGAGGTTAGGACAGCCTCTGTTTCCAATTGGCTAGCTCCATAAATGGAGACTAGCCATTGGGAGACAGAGGCTGTCAATCGCGGTTTCTCACGAAAACGCGATTCGGGGGCGTTTCTGGTGCTTTTTTTAAGCCCCGCCCCTTTGTCCCGGGCCGCGCTGCGATTGGCTGCCGGCCCGGGACACCCCCGTGACGTCATTACCGGGCCGCGCTGTGATTGGCTGCCGGCCCGGGACACCCCCGTGACGTCAGCCAATCACAGCGCGGCCCGGGACCTGACTTGTTATTATTTTGGGATAGACCTTCTACCGCTTATTGCAGGTTGGCGCTGGTACCGTCCTTTCCCATTAAGAGCTCCTGTAAGCACGAGCGCCCTCTGCATGACGAGGCGCTCTGGGCCTGCGCTCAGCTTGCTATTGACTTTGGCTCCGTGTCACGACAGTGCGAAGGGGCTGTCATTGATGGAACGGGCTAGTAAGGCGCACTGGCTGCAAACAGTGAAAGCTGGCGCATGCCCTGGGCCTCGCGCATCTCGAGCAGGGTCGGGCTGCCCTGCAAACAGCGCCTTGACTCTTCTCAGTAAGGATTCGACCTGTTTATTGAATCTGGTAATGTCTGCAAACAAGCTTTCCAGGGATTAAAAGAGGGAGGGAGGGAGCGGGCGCGGGCCTCCAGCGAGGGAGGGGCCCTCGCTTTCCTACCCGTAGGGCACTGTCACTCACTACCTCTTTTACACTCATTAGCAATTGTGCCGGGAGGCGCTTGCTGCCCAGGGGTCGGACTGGGGGCCCAAAATCAGTCCTGGTCCTGGAGAGACTGTTCAAAGCAGCCCCGCTTCGTATCTCTCTCGCTTTCTCTTTTAATTCTCTCTCTCTCTGTCTCTCTTCCTGTCTCAGACACTCTCTCTCTCTCTTTTTCTCTCTGCCCCTCTCTCTCCCTCCTGTGTGCCGCCCGCCCGGTGCCTCACATCTTAGAACGCAGCCACCCCGATTCGTTCAACAACTGAGCAGCAAGAGTTGCAGCCCCCCGGAAATGCCCATTGGGACGAATAGTCAGTCCTACTCTGCGTGTGGGGATTCCTGCTGCCTTTGAATGAGTATGTTTTGCCATGTATTAGTACAAAAAAGCATGCGGTGCACATAGGACACGTCTGGCCCTCCCTGTGGGTAACATCCTTGGCAGCTACTTGCCATTACATTGCTTGATAATATCCGGTACACCCTCACTGCCCTCTGCTGGCCAGTGTGCGTCGTGCAGGGAAAAGTGCCTCTGCTATAGCAGTAGCGCTGGAATTAGAGCATCTGGGCTTCTCGGAGCTTTGTAGCATCATATGTAAGGCATTCATTTCCCGCGCAAGACACTTATTAACGTTCAGGGCGAGGCACTCTGTAAATGTAAAGAAAACACAAGCAAGTTACTCGGACAGTGTTTTTAAAAGTACTGTTTAACACCTGTCCTCGGCGCCCTTCCCTGTCTGCTCCTGCGCATCGCTTTCCTTTCTGCATCAGATCTGGAAGCGGCGAGGTGACGGTCTCTGCAGGATGCCAACATCCCACCTTTAATCCTCAAAAATGATTGTTTGCAAATATGCCCCAATCTCAGTGTGGGGGAAGAAATCCTTTTTTGAGCGCTGTGTGCCCTCCAGTTAGATGGCGAGGCATTCCCACCGGCGCAGCAAAACATAAAATTCGTTCTCCTCAAACAGTAATCAGCAATTTTTCCCAGAGCAAATATTATGTTTTCCTTGCATCTGTTTATTAATTGCTTTTCACAGCTTGAAATCACATTAGAACTTCATAAACCCCCCTTGTCTGCCTGAAATAACCACACACGTTGCTGCCCTGTGACAGCGTCACTCGAGAGATTGTAACAGCTGGGCACGGTGGCTCAGCTGCGCAAACACGCGCCGTGGCTGGGGAAGGCAGCTCACAAATGCCAATATATTCATTCCCAGCAAAAGCAAAAAAAATCAGATTTTACAACTGCCCCATGCTGCGAAAACGTACCCCCTTTGCTAAAAGCTTGATTGCTCATAGAAGGTCCCATCGGGGAGGAGGCGCTGTGTCACAATAGTATGGGTCATACGCTCCTTACCCAGCATTCTTCTGGCACTAGCAGGGCAGGCTGCTGCCCCAAGCAGCCCTCATAGCAGGCCATGGAGAGCATTAGCGGGCACAGTTACCACTGGTCTGATAACACGGCAGGTAACAGTGCATGCAATATTACAAATAGAAGGCGGTGTTTCTGCGCCTCTGCCTGGACGCTGTGAATTTTCATGTCTACAATGGGGAATAACATGGAAAGTTGTATTCATTTACCATTTTGAATTCTAGGCAATTTTATGGACATCATGCAACCCACTTTTTTTCCAAATGGATATATCGCCAGATATATTGTTGAAGGCAAAAATGGGAGATTTTGTCTAAAATTAGGATTAACGCCCATTTTGGAACTAATTTTAAACCACAGACACTTGAGTGGACAGAATAAGGAGCTTGTGAGTGATGGCTCAGTGGGTTTGTTTTGGTGGGGATTCCAATGCCGAAGGACAGAACGAGGCAGATCTGCCCCTAGGTTCTTTATTCATGGGTGGCATGCAGGAAAGCACCATAGGTTAGTGGAAGATGGAGGTAGGGTGCCAGGAAAGTTGTGTCCTTTGAGTGAGAGACACTCTTGAGGGCAATGTGGGCGATGACAGCGAGACAGGGATTTATTTTATATATATAAATATTGAGGAAGGTGTGATTTTTTCCGACACAGCTACCCCATTTTTAGAGTTGACTTGTGACATCACAGTTACACGTGCTGAATGCAGCAGTGATACAAACAAGCATTTGCAGAGCAAATAGGTCGCATCTTGATGACCTATTGGCCTGTACAATGGTTTTTAACCACGATGCACAGTATCCCGATGCTGTACCACATGGATAAATTAAAACAACAACAACTTTTATGAGGCTGAAGTCATTTTGTGGGCACACAGACTATGCATGCGTACACCAACAAAATGATGCAGCTACTTTTTAATTATTTTTAATTTCGAGTCGTATCAGTAACTAAAAACAAAACAAAATCTGTAAAAGTGTTTTTTTTTTAATTTATTAAAGCAGGTGATGGGAGAGTAGGACGCAGAAGCAACACAGAAAGGTTGAGGGATACGGAAGTAACACATGGAAGGCTGGAGGACACGGAAGCCACAAAGCGATTGGAGGAGATGCAGCAACAACACAGGGGAGCGCAGGGATACATGAAAGCAACATGAGGGATTGCGTGAAGGATGCAGCACAGAGAAGCACATGGGGAAGCGCAACAAGGAGGGTGTGGAGCCCAAGGAACAGGCAGCAGCACAGGGGGATAAATGTACTAAGGAGATGGCCCAAAAACACCTGTACTCTCTGTGAGTACTTAAACAAAAAGAAAAAAGTAGTTTCCTTGCATCAAGCACAGACACCAGGCAAGTTCACATGGTAAAGAGGCAAAGCTCCATGGGAGGGATAAACATAGGGTTATGAAGTTGGGACATGAATAAGAAGCAAGCAAATCAGAGTGACGAGGGAAAGCCAGTCAATAGTGAGAAATGGGCGGGCTCTAAGCCCTTCTATGTTCATGGTAATGCACAATATGCTCGCAACAGACCGCGCATGCATTGTTTAGTAAGCTTGACCCAATCATCTTCCCAAGCAAAACTCCAAACGGAATTAAAGGAATAAATAACTTCTCAAATTCTCCGGAACTTTGAGTCGCATGAAATGTGTCAGTCATTAACAGATAAGGGAAGGAAATATTTGTTGTTAACTAGTGAGTTGCTGAGATCAGTACATGGATCTTTCTACATGTAACTACACATTTTAAAGAACAAAACTGGCTTTGGACCTGACGCATTAAAAAGCTGAAAATATGTTCGAAAGAAATTACAAGCAGCCCATTGGGAGATTCATGTCTATTGTACTTTCCACATTTTTTTGCAGCAGGAACAGTACAGAATGGGGCCCAAATACTGAAAAGAGGGCAGTTGTGATATTGTGACCATGTAGTATGCTCTACCTCCACCCTCTGACTTGTCCCAAACCTCATTTTACTTCTATGATCTCCCAAATAACCATTTCTAGACTCTTCCCTCTTCTATCCTTCCTTTTTCATAGCTCTAACTTTTGCAAAGGCGAAACCGTTGCATTGTAAATGCTTGTTTCATTTTGTAAGCACTACATATACGAATTATTACTATCCCCCATTTTAATGGCAACTAATATTTTGAACTCGGTAAGATGAAGGTGAAGTGGGATTGAAACTTTGACCTGCAACTCTTAACCGGGAAACATCCATTACAACGCAGTCATTACATAGCACTGCTTTTACAATGCAGCAGTTACAATGCAACTGCCTTTACATTGGGATGTATGACGTTACAACGCATACTTTTACTCCGCAGACCATTACAACGCGACTTTTACTCCGCATACCGTTACAACGCATAGCGCCTTGGGGCGCTGGATAGTGGTAAGTATAATTTACTATTCTAACTCCAGTCCCCGTGGACCCTAGGGAAGGTGTTGGATAGTAAATTATACTTATTCCCTATCCTAGAGCGCCCCCCAGCGCAATGCGTTGTAATGGTATGCGGAGTAATGGTCGCGTTGTAATGGGTCTGCGGAGTAAAAGATCCGTTGTAACGGGTGTATACCTTTACATTGCATGCCATTACAACCCTTGCCATTACAACGCATGTCACTACAAGGCATGCTATTAAAACGCATACCATTACTACGCTTGCCATTACAATGCATTATAAGGTAAGTAATAGAGATTTTTTTGTTTTAGGGTGGGTATGGGTTTTAGGGTAGATGGGAATAGTAAATTATACCCCTACACTATCCAACATTTTCCCTACTGTTGCACTGACTGGAGTGGGAATAATATTTTTTACCCTTACACTATCCAGCACTTACCCTACTGTAGCCCTAAAAGTATTATGCGCTGTAATGGTATGCATTGTAATGGTATGTGTTGTAATGGAATGCATTGTAATGGTAGTTTTAAAAAAATGCGTTGTAATGGCATGCGTTGTAAAATCATGCGATGTAATGGTAGTTGCGATGTAAAAAACGTGTTGTAAAAGCATGCGTTGTAATTATTTGCATTGTAACATCATATGTTCCTCTTAACCCAGTCACTGAACTTGCCCAACACTATTACCTTTGTGTGAAGGAGGATTTAGGAATGTGTGCAAAAAAATTAGCTAGAATGCAGTAAAACATTTACCACAAGCTTTGCTCTCTGTTTTCCTCTCTGTTTTGCTCTACATCACCACCAGAAAAAGAGGGATGTGCAACAGCAACTACTCTGGATATTACTCATATCTATAAATATTCTAGAGAAAACATATGAGGAAAACTGATTTCCACACACTTTTTGCTCTAAAATGTAGTTATCACGGCACTCTGCCTGGGGCCAACAGTCCATCACAATTCCATCTAGACCTTCATTTGATCTTTTGTCCCATTTGTAAGGTGTTCATTGCATCTCTTTTAGAGGACTTCAGACCTATTATGTAAGATCCAGAAAATATCCACATTCTCTAACACTGAACCTAAAGCTCCTCCGATGGATGTTAGCACTGTCATACAGCACCCCTAGTTTCCTGCACAGGAAGAGAATAGGGAGCTGTGCTCTACAAATCTAGTTAGTCATCGCTGTGCCCTCACATGGACCTTGCCACACAAAACCCTATAAATGTTTAGTAAGTCGACTGCCGTTTAAAACCAAGCTGTAGTGGCAGGTCTGACGTTAGGGAAGAAGATGTGGCTGTGACTTTGCAACTTAGGGCCTTATTAATGAGGCTTTGACATAGGGTAGCGTAGCAAGTAATCTTGGTGCACTACCCAACGTCAAAACAAAAAGGCAGGAATGCACTGTATCTATGTGATACAGCACATTCCTGTCCTTTTCCCCCAGTGCTGACTCACAATGGGCTGCCGTGCATGAACGCAGACACTCTTACATCATGGTGCAAGGGTGCCTGCATTGTGGGGCTGATTAATTTTCTGCAGGAAGGGATACCTTCCTTCACAAAATCAATCAATTCAAGCGATTTCCTTTTTCTATGTGTGCTGCAGAATGCAGTACAAATAGAAAAAGGAAAGTATGAGGAGAAATTAAAACATTTCTCCTCGTTGCGCTTCCCTAACGATTCTTATGCATTTGCAGGTTTAGGAATTCTCGTAAATCTGGCAATGTGTCCGGTTCTATGGGTGTTGTCTGGAAACATAAACCCATGGAACGCCACTTTCACGCAGTTTTATGTGTATAAGGGGCACATATTTATAAGGTCATGAAAAGCCACTTAAAGTGGCTTTACGTTGCCTTATAAGTATGACGTGGCACATTGCGCCACTGGTACATTAAAAAAGTGACGTTCTGGCTCCGCAAAAGTGCTGGGTTCGAGTCCCGGCGACAGCTTCACATCCTGTTGTTCTGAGCAAATCTTTTAGGGGCTTATATACAAGCCACTTGTGCCGCCAGTGTGTCACTTATAACATGGGAAAAAGTGACGAACCGGTGGCGCCAGGGGCTTATATATAAGACCCTTAATATCTCTGTGCCTAAAAATGAAAAAAACATGATTCTGACCATGTGTGATGTAATTTAGTGCTCCTGTAAAGTGCCCCATTGCCTTTGGGGCCAGTTCGGGCTATATAGAGCTGCACAAAAATAATAATAATGATGTGTGGCCTGTGTTTACTATGTAACCTTGCTTGGCCTAAAACACCCCGACATAAAAGGTCCTGCTTTAAGAATAAACGTGCATTACATTTTGAAAGTCACAGCCAACTGCTAAATAGTAATTAACAAACAATTCTTTGGTACAATGCATTACATCTGTGAAGTGGAAAAACCCACTCTACAAATCTCCCCGTATGTTAAAATAATGCCTTAAAGATCCAAGAAAAAGCTAAAATAACCAATGTGTGAATCAATGCACTAACAACATGTATAATCATTTGTTTATTAATCTTTTTGCATAATTTGCAGCAAAGGTGTTTCAGTTCAGTGAGTCTTAGGTGAAGTCGCTTCCCTGCAAACTAGTTCTTCCAAGTGTTTTACATATTATAGTGCCATCTGCTGGACAATGTTATGACAGCAAAACGGTCGCTCCACTACATTGATCCCAAATGTATGACTGCAACTTGGCAGGCGTTTATCTCACTGAGAAGGTGAGTGTAAATTAAAGCCAATACTAAATATCCGAAAGCCGACCAATGAAGCAGCAGGCTTTTTTTTGGTTATACAAGCTATTATGAAACACCTAAGAACAATTGCAAATCCTAATCACCTGGGGGCCGATTCACAGAACTCATCCGAGACAAAGTCCTATACTTACTACTTTTGGTATTCACAGAAGGCATTTAGTAGTAGTAAAGTTAAGATTCCTAACTTTACTACAACTAAACTGAGACAAAATCTTAACTTTACGACTTTCAGTATTCACAAAAGGGATTTAGTTGTAGTAAAGTTAGGATTCCTAACTTTACTACTACTAAATGCCTCATGTGAATACCGAAAGTTGTATAGTTAGGATTTTGTCTCAGTTTAGTAGTAGTACAGTTAGGAATCCTAACTTTACTGCTACTAAATGCCTTCTGTGAATACCAAAAGTAGTAAGTATAGGATTTTGTCTCAGATTACTTTTGTGAATCAGGCCCCAGAGCAGTAATGTTTGCAAGCATGGCCCTAAATCATCTCTATCACCAAAATGTAGGATCATTTCAATTAATATTTTAGCATTTAAGCTCCACAACCAACACACCCAACCCATTATCAGAAAGTGTTGCTATAGATTACAATACAACCTCTGTGCTAAAACATTCACAACACAGATCAACGGATATTTGTTCTTTCAATATTGCGTATTTCATTGGATGCGTCAGTTGAACAAATTGTGTGAAGATTCCCAAATTGGAAATTCCACAAATGACCTTAAACATGATTTCAAATAAAATTTCTCCTGCGACTCTAAGTTACACATTATGAAAATGTATTTTAGCTCCTCAAATATGAACTCCACAGGAATGTCAGTCTCTATTTGATTGGGCACCTCTGACCTGTCACCTTCAATCATAGGAGATTTGGGCTCAACAAAGAGAAATTCCACAAAGCACCTAAAACACTTGCCTAATTGCCGTTGCATTTCTACTTTTCCTGGGGCCTGCATGATAAGAATCTGAAAACTTTACTCGTTCCCCTGATTAGGACTCCAAGGGGCAGATTTACAGTTTTTCACATAGCGCACTGCAGCAGCCGCAAATGCTTCGCTGCTCTATGTGAAAAGGAGACAGGAGGAGAGTGCCCTAGTTACTAAAATATGGCACTCTCCTCCCCTCTCACTAGCGTTGATGCTGAAATCAGCTGACGTGCGCCACGGAGACACCTTTGCTTCTTGGTGCAAGGGTGTCTGTGAGTCTAGCATAGGTTTTGTACTGGAAGGATACCCTTCCGGTATAAAATACTATGCTGAGGCACACTACAAAGCTTTTCCCTCTTTATATACGTGCTGTAAAGTGCAGCACACATGCAAAGTCGGAAATGGATGGAGAAATGAAAGCATCTCTCCTTCCACGTGCCTACTTGAAAAGGGCGCAGTTTTCTCAGGCTAAACCCAATCTACTTTATTTAGTAAATTGGGTTTAGTGTGAGAAATCTTGGGTGGTTGCATGGGCACGCCCATGCACCACCCTTGGGGCCCAAAGGGGGAGAGGGGGGGGGAGGAAACCACCGACCAGAGACTCAAAATTAGGTGTGATAAAGGCCGCTTTATTGGAAGCAGGTGCACCTTAAACAATGAAAACCTTTGGCCTGCGCCGTACAAAACTATACCTCACTAAATATGCAATTTCCTGACAACACCCCCCACCCCCTCCCCTAACTGGTTCCCCCAATCCACAAACAGTAAACAATTAGCAGAATCGTCAATTTTCCTCTCCACCTGGCTAAATCCTTTATTATGCTTGACCTACCCCCCGCTAATCCAACAACCGATCTCCTATACTTCCCCCATATATTAGGAAGAACCGCCCCAAGGCAAAATTTCACCCCACACCTGCTCCAGCGACACCACCAACCCCACAACCATTGAGCAAAACTAGATGCACCGGCCCCCAAGAAAACTCCTTCCAAAATCCACCGCACACCGCAAAAAACCCCACCTACACCTGAAGAAAAGCAATCGCCCCTCCCCCCAGCCCCCCACGCCCAGTACTTGAAACCCCCCCCCAATCAACTTGATCGAAACCCAGGGAGGGAGGGTGGGAAATCAATTACCTCCGCCACACCCCGCCCGGCTGCTGTGTCACCAGCCACCTTCCTTCTAAAATGGTGGCCTGTGACTCGAGATGTCCGGATATAAAGGGAGCCAGCCCAAAACCAGCCCAAAACCAGCCCACCCCAGCCCAAAGCTACCAAGTAGCCCAAAACCAGCCCACGTACGGTGCTGGCTCTAACCCCCCCCTCCCCCGGCCCCAAAACTCCCCGGGTGTGGCAGGCCTCCCGCTGGTCGGCCGTCCCACCCAAAGCCCCATTGGGGCCCAAAGGGGGAGAGGGGGGGAGGAAAGCACTGACCAGAGACTCAAAATTAGGTGTGATAAAGGCCGCTTTATTGGAAGCAGGTGCACCTTAAACAATGAAAACCCTTGGCCTGCGCCGTACAAAACTATACCTCACTAAATATGCAATTTCCTGACAACACCCCCCACCCCCTCCCCTAACTGGTTCCCCCAATCCACAAACAGTAAACAATTAGCAGAAACGTCAATTTGCCTCTCCACCTGGCTAAATCCTTTATTATGCTTGACCTACCCCCGCTAATCCAACAACCGATCTCCTACACTTCCCCCATATATTAGGAAGAACTGCCACTCGAAAGGCGTGCTAACGGCTTTCGACCCCCCCCTAGGACTCCTGCCCTTCCAGACATCTGCGCCCCAATATCCCACTCCAGCGCCTCCCCCCAGTGTAGCACATAACTCCATTCCGTACCCCAGGTGAAAAACCCCATCCCCCTGCAAATCCACTGCCCCGTGCCGCAGCTCCGGGCGCTACAGCCTCTCAAACTTCTATCTTCCCCGAACCTTCACTTCCTTGTAAATTCCCTACATGCCCTATCTAAGGCCGCTGGCCTCTCGCCCCCCGTCAGCCCACCTGGGACCAAACTCTGACCAAAAGACCTGACACCCTGCCTACCTGCCCCGTACCTCTAACAGATCCCTCTTCACTTGTTTTACCCAACGCTAACCCTTTGCACTGTACCAAGCCCACGTCAGGCACACTCTCCCCAGATCCACTGCACACCAAACCTGCAACAACACATGCCAGCTCATGCCCCTTTTTCTTGCCGCTGACAATGAAACAACCTGTCGTCCGACTCCAACCACTGCTTCCGTTGCTTGACCCAGTCCCCCTTTCCGCCTGCTGTACAACTGAGAGTGCCCCAACTTAACTCTCCAGTGCCGCTGCAGTTGGCCCCTCCCCTGCACCTGAAAAGACACACATGTGAGAGGCGAGAAATGTCCTTCATGTCGTAGTTCACTTCCCACCCCCGCAGCCTGAGCTGCCTGCTAACAGTCCGACCTCCAGGGCCCGAGGCCTTCTACAACCTTAACGCGCCACCTTCGTTGCCGCCCCCATTCCGACGCCATGCCTCCGTAACACCTTCCGGTCCTCACCCATACACCATATGGCGTGCCGCAGGACCCCTAACGCCAGTGACGCATACGTCCCCCATTCCCCCGCCAACGGCGAATCGCCCCCCGAAAGACCCTGCCCGTCAACTTCAACCCGAACCGCCAGACCCGCTCCTGCGGAAGCTGCCTATCCCCCTGCCCCCACTGCACCCAACCCCCGCACCAACAACGTACCCGAGGATGCGGCCGCGTCACAACCGGACCGCGTCAGACCCAAACGACAACGTTGCCATCCCCTTGCCTACGGCAGGCGTGCTTCCATGGCCACGGAGTCGAGCTCAATCCACGGAATGACAGCACCTAAACTGGGACCGTGCGTCTTCTCTGGTGCCCGGGACACCCCCCGGTAAGCCACAAAGCCCGGAAAACCGTCCAGCTCCGCTGGCAGTCCGTCGAAACCCGGCCGTCCCACCAGCAAGAAGTCAACCAGATGGTGCGTCACCGCCCAGAGCCTGTCCGCCAGGAAAAAACCCACTGCCTAATGGCGCACCCAGCGCACCCAACTTTGACCATCCCATGGGCCGTGCTGTCGCCCCCATGCCAACCTTGCCGCCCCTTCGTCCCCTGGCAGGCGTGCTTCCATGGCCCGGAGTCGAGCTCTATCCAAAACAAGGACAGCACTGTACTGGGACCGTACATCTTCTCTGGCGCCAGGGGCGCCCCCAGGCAAACCACGAGGCCCATAACTGACCAGCAACCGCCGGCAGTGTGCTGAACCCAGCCGTCCCACCAGCAAGAAGTCCTCCAGATCGTGCGTCTGTCCCAGAGCCTGTCCGCCAGGAAAAAGCCCACTGCAACAAGGAACTGAAACGCCCAAGCGCGCATGCGAAATCGAACCCCCCATGCTATTGACCCCCACTAACGCCCCCCAGGTCCCCACCGACTGTTGATCCCCCGGATGCCTCCGAAACCACCAGGATGCCAACCTAACCCCACACTTTGCCCAAAACCTTCACCCACCGCCGCCGGGCTCCTCCGCACCATATCCCCGCTTGTATACTACACCCCCGGGACCTCTGCCACCAAAGTCACCGGCCGACTGCCACCCCCCCCCACGCACACTGCTGGGACCACTGAGAGTGACGGGGCTCCTTCCTGCGCCCAAACCACGCCGCGCGGCTTCAAAACAAAAGAGGTGGGGGAGCCTCCCTGCCCCGCTCTCCTCCTTACCCACCTGCCCCGCGCTGGCCCTGTGATCGCATTGACGGCTCAACTCCTCCACCCTCACCGGTGACGAGCCTATGCCCCGAACCTTGACCCCTTTTCCCCTCTCACCGCACCCCCCTTGTCCCCCCCTCCATACCGCGCCAGTCCCCGGCGCCCCCCCCAGGCTCCCCGGTATCTGCACCAACCGACAGCCGAGGATTACTCAAACCACTCCCCTACTCCGCCACCATCCTTACCTGGCGTCAAGGCTGGCGTCCACCGGATCCCGACGCCTAACCAGCGGAGGCGGGGGGGGGGGCATCTCTCTTGGCGCTCCTTGTCGTGGGCATACCTGAAACATACTACCAACACTGTTACTTTGCTCCCCCCCTTTCCGCATCTCCCCCTCCTCCTCAGACTCCTCCACCAGTTCCAATGGCCGATGGCCTCCTGCCCAGCACTGGGCCCCTCCTTTCACCTTTCGCTTGTAACAAACAGTTTTGCTACCCATCACAGTTTGGTTGCTTTGGTACTTGCACAAGTGCCACCATTGCCTACGTAACGCCTGTTCTTGTGCCTGAGTGTCTGCCACTTATTGCCGTACTATACCTCTACTGGTACTTTGTACGTTTTGTAACCTGCACACATATCCCTTTTTTAAGTGCCACCATTGCCTACGTAACGCCTGTTCTTATGCCGGAGTGTCTGCCACTTATTGCCGTATTATGCCTCTACTGGTACTTTGTACGTTTTGTAACCTGCACACATATCACTTTTTTTGTTTTTGTTTTTCGTGATGCATCGATTGCTACCTTATGTATTTTGGTTGCTCACTATTGGCTCCTGTGCCCCATGTAACCCTACGTTTTCTTTCGTAATTCGTTCATTTGTACTGTTACCTCGTGTATCATTACTGGTCCTATTGTGAAACGCCCGGACACCTTCGGGCAACGACTGCGCTATATAAAAACGCATAAATAACTAGATAACTCCTCCCCAATCCCCCCCTTCATGGCTCCGTCCTACCCCCCCTGCCACTTGCTGACACAACCACCCAATCCCCCGATCCAAAGCCTCCCCACTCTCACCTCTCCCACCCCTCCTCCTTACTGTCTCCTCCACTGATGCACTCAAGGATGGACCAGCTGAATCCATGAAACACACACCCTCCCCGTCGCCAGCGCATAACCCTGTGGCCTACCGTCACACTACACAATCTACCCACCCCACACCCCAATTGCCAAGCCTGCTCGAAACCAACTGCGCCCACTTAATGGGCTCCATCGCTTATTCCCACAGCACAACCTCATCAACCCTGTTCCCATCGCTGGTCCTCACCAAGACTGGACTACAGCCATTCTCCCCACTCCCCAAGCCCCCCACTCCTCTTCCCCCGCTATCTAGCGACCCAACCAACTCCTCCCCGGCTTTCCAAACTGACCTCCAAGCTCCTTGTCCCTCCCACTAGTAAATGCCGTTCCAGTGGGCACCGTGGTCTATGCGACTGCCATTCTTGCAGTACCACTCCGCACCCGTGATCGGGACTCTTATGAACCTGCCCACGCCACGGGTCCAGTATAACACCCCGTGTTCCTCCTCCTAAATCTGTTCGTTTCCCATACTCGCACGGGGGCCACCCGCCCCGTCACTCTCACTCTTGATTACCACTACTAGCACATCGCTTTCGTAACCCGCACACATGCCACTCTCCTTGTATGTCGTTTGCACACGCTTGTCACTTATGCCTCATGTACTATAACCTTGCTTAAACAATTCATTCACTGCTAATGCCCCTGTATCCGGTCTGTCATATTATCAAATGCATAAATAAATAATTAACAATCCGCACTGTTCAACCCCGGCGGCCGTCCTGACCCTTCGGGGTGGGAGTGGCGGGGGCGCACCGCCCCGCTATCCCCTCGCGCGTCCAAGAATGGTCCCTCGTGGGAGCACGACCGCCCGTACCAGGCAGAGCCGGCCCATCCCCTCGGTTGAGTGGAGCCGCATGCTGCTCTCCCGAGCACCTACCTCAGCGTCCATGCCCAGAACAAGAGGTGTGGTCCAGCACGCCGGGGAACAAACCCCCCTACTCCTGCCCCCGAAAGCCCCCCAACTCCCCGCCGAACCCCCCCTCCCCGCTCGCCGTGCCTCCAAACCCCCCCCCCCGCATCTGCCCAACCTCCGTTCCCCGCCGGACCCCCCCCCACTCGAGGGCATCCCCCCACCCAGGCCCTCCCACCCCCCCACTCGCCCCGCTCCCCTCCCCCCAACCCCGTCCTCCCCCCCCGTCGCACACTCGCCGCAGAACACTCCCCCACCAGCCCCACCATCCCCCCCCAGGCTCTCGACCCCTGCCCCCCCCGCCCGCAGAGACGGAGACTCGCGAGGGCCCCACCATGCTCACCTCCCTCTCGGGGGCATCCCCCCCCCGTCCGCCCCCCAAGTAAATCTAACCGAGATTCTCACACGCCATGCCGCTTCACAACCCCACGTCACGCATCATAAAACCGAAATGTCCCAGGGGAACCGGTTCCTAACGAGAGTCTTGTGCCTCCGATCGCACTCACTGAACCGGCTGTGGGGTATAAGTCCAGCGGCGAGGCCGCACAGCGGAAGCCAGCTCCAGAGCCTAGACACTCCCAGAAGACGTAACCGAGGCCGGGCCCCCCAGCGTCTCATCCATTCCACTGCCACCGACCTGACCCACCGCGTCTCCCGAAAAGGAGCGGGGGGGCCACCCGAAAGACCGACTCCCCCGGAGGCCCCCCATGTACCGCACACCCCGGCCACAAACATCACCACCCCGCCCCCCCCCCCCACGAACACGACGCCTTAAACCCAAACCTCTCCTGCGCCCCCGCAAATTGAATCCGCCGAACCACCGGCACCCACAAGTACTGTACCAGCGCAACAATTGCGCTTGTCGCGCCTCCAACAATTACCGTACTAGCGTAACAATCGCGCCAATTGCGCCTCCAACGGCCAAGAAAATGATCACCGCCGAATGTCACCATTACATGAACGCACGCCACCTCCATAGATGCACAATCCTCATGCAGTATCTGTACGCCCGCAAATGATTACCAAATCAATTACCTCCGCCACACCCCCGCCCGGCTGCTGTGTCACCAGCCACCTTCTTTCTAAAATGGTGGCCTGTGACTCGAGATGACCGGATATAAAGGGAGCCAGCCCAAAACCAGCCCAAAACCAGCCCACCCCATCCCAAAGCTACCAAGTAGCCCAAAACCAGCCCATGTACGGTGCTGGCTCTAACCCCCCCCCCCCTCCCCCGGCCCCAAAACTCCCCGGGGTTGGCAGGCCTCCCGCTGGTCGGCCGTCCCCCCCAAAGCCCCATTGGCACGCTCCCGTGGTGCAAAGTAATACAAAGCAGCTCTGGGCGCTGCTTCACATTACTTTTCCGTTATTTCCAGCGGCAAACAAGTTCAGCGCTGAAAAGTAAATTGGGATAAAAAGATTTTGCGCCAATTTGCATTACTTTTGTGACACAATCATGGCGCAAAATCTTAGTAAATCTCCCCCTAAATATCAAACAATGCAGACCTGCACTGTTACACTTACAATTACTTCAAACAGACATGGCCTGTCATAGAGTCTACAGGTATATTGCGTGAAAATAACTGCTTTGATGTTTAAACTGTATTTTTGTTTTTGTCTGATAACCACTTCTTCTTGATTGCACATGCACTTTTGAACACAAGTACTGTAAATAACATTCACATAGGTCCCAAACAAGTATTATAAATAAAAAATTAAGTGAAACCTAGATTCTAGGCATAATGTAGGTTCTCTTTAAGCCCAGTACGTGAGTGGGGATTTTTATACCAAGTATAGTTGTATATGAATGGTATAATTATTTTATTTTATAATACTATTAGCACTGGTTAGCACATGAGGCTCTTTTATTGCATATGCATTTTATTAAATGATACACTGTACATACAAGTTTAATGAATTCTAAACACGTTTTCATCATGCCGACTGTTGAACCACAACATGTTTTATGGTTTTTAAATGATTTCATCCTAGGTTCTAATTGTAAATAATATTAATAGAATCGACTCACCAATTATAACATCGTGTCAGGAGAGGGGTTGTATGTTCCACCGTTTGACATAATATTTGCATACCTTGTATGACTTTGCATCTGTTATGGTTTTTTAACTGAGTAAAGAATATTACCTACCTACCTTGTTTTTTAATTACTCAAAAAGAAATTGCTATTGTTCTTCACCCCAGTTATTCATAAAAAATAATAGAGTGTGATTGCCTTGACAGAATACTTAACAAAGAAAATGTCTTCTAATTCGTGTACAATTGCAAATTATGAAGTGGATAAACCTCCTTGAAGACACTGTTACGTTATGTAGGTTCTATGTGTAAAGGAGAAATAATATGATATTTTGTTTCCTTACATTGCTATTGTGCTGTAAGTGTTGTATTTTATTAGATTTGTATCTTTTAATGACACGTTTCCCCTAACTTCTGCCCTTTTCCCTGGTTTTTTTTCTTTCACGCTACATCTGTATTTTTTGTTATGTATTTGCATATCTTTTAGGCTATCCTTTCATATTATGGTTTTACATTTTATTGTATTTTATTAATTTTTGTATCGCTTGTTGTTGTCATTTCTTGTCTTCTAAATGATCACCATTATAATTATGCTTTGTTTGTTATATTGTTTGTCCTTAATAAAAGAACATTTATTATACATACAAAGAAAGAAATTGGTTGCATTCGATTATAGGTTTTAAAGGTAACTTGGAAACTTGTGTTTATCGTAACACACCACCTTCCGCTAATCCTGCTTGGAAAATGATTAGAGAAGTGTGGAATGATCACAGTGTGTGATTGGTAATGAAGAGAGTTTAGGTGTTAAAACAAGAGGAGTTCCTACAGGGAGAATAAAGGACATGCCGTATATGTATCTCTGGCCCTCTCACGCTTGTCCCAGGGATTGTTAATAGTCTCTCATTCTACACTACAATTAACGACCTTCCTTTGCCCATTGCAGAACTCCCAGACCTGTGCCTGTTGTTAGTAAAAGGCTAATTCATCTGGTTGCAGTGTCTTGGGTACGAAGAAGTCACATGACTGTAGGATGAACTGGAATCATAACACTGTGTTTTCGACTGTTGGGAATCCTTATGCACCGCACTGTAACAAATTCCCTCTAGTCTAACCATAGAGCTCATTTGTAGTGAGGTACATTTTTGGCATTAACTGGACTACATGTGCCAACATGTGACAATGGTGCCACCGTGTGGTCAGCATCAAAACTACACCAAAACTAAATATGGCAAACCCAGGCAGCAGCGCCTTTTCCACAGACGCCTTGTATTTTCTCCACCTACACCCACTACCCTCGTCGCCCTCAGTTGCTCTACACAGCCACGCCACCGCCAAGGACTTCCATTTAATCACAAGATGTGGCAGTGGGGCTGTTCATAGAGGGGAAGATGTGACCTAAAACCCACATGTACCCACTTTGGAACTGGAGAGCCTTGCTGGAGTACACGCGTCGGCTCCACATCTTGTGATTCACAGCTGCCCTTGTGCCCCTGGTGCGTCACTTTTAATATGGGAAAAAGTGGCGCATCAGCCCCTTAATAACTAGTTTCGAGTCCCGACGTCGGATTCACATAATGACCACATCACCTACTCTCTCTGTACCTAAAAAGAAAAAATATATAGAAGACTAACCATTTGTGATGTAATTTGGTGCTCAGGCAAAGCGCTCCGATGCCCTTAGGCGCAGTTGGCGCTATATAAACCTGCAAAAGAAAAAAATTATAATAATGGAGGATTTGTAAGGCCAGTGCACAGTAGATAAACTCTTTGATCATTCTCATCCCTTTAAATGAAATCATCTGTATTCATTTTCTACAGGCACTTTCTGTCTTTGATTACTTTAATTGTTAGCCAGGGTCATTAGGGCAGCTCCAGAATACACTTCAAAGTGTTTTCTTCAAACATTTACTGTTTTATGTGAGTACTGATAAGGGAAAAAATACCGGCTGTAGGAGATTTTTTTTGAGGGGGGGGGGGGTTACAGGCAGGGACATTGAAATACTGGTCAGGCTAGTTTAAAAACAAGCCAGGTGGCAACCCTAGGCCTTACAGGAAGTTGATATATGAACAATACAGACACCTTCCCTACCTTTGACGCCACTCCTCCGTCACAGGTAATGTCCGATTAGTTACTGGTAATCTTCATTACTCCGGGTCCCGTTGTACTCTTCCCCTCCATAATAACTATTGAGATAACCTATCTCCCAGACAGAAAAAAGAAAAGCAGGAATGCTGGTACACCCCTCCCCCTCCCTACTGGGAGTATATAAGGGTACAGTACCCAGCATGCCTCCTGGACCACCAAGCCCAAGATGAGGACCGGAAAGCCCGGGAGGGAGGGAGGGAGGGATGGTATGAAGGGGACGAGGACAACGGGACCCGGAGTAATGAAGATTACCGGTAAGTAATAGGACATTACCCCCAGGTCCCTCCTGTCCTCGTCCCCTTCATAATAACTATTGAGAATACCCAAGCAGCAACCGGCCATCATCAAACAACAAACCACCAGGACACAGCAGCACAGCAAAACCCAGTAATTTATTGAAAACAACAGCACAGTAGAAAGGAAAACAAGGGGAATCAGGAACACACAGACCGAAGAACCCCCAAACCAAAGTTAGTGTCATCCCCCAGAACATTCTGGATACGGTAATGTCTAACAAAGGTATTAGCAGAAGCCCAAGTGGCGACCCTACAAATCTCAGAAAGGGACACCCCACGAAATTCCGCCGAGGAAGCAGCTATCCCCAGAGTAGAACGCCCCTGAACCCCAGCCGGGGGGGGACCAGAAAGGGAATAGGCCAGAACAATAACCTGCTTCAACCAACGCCCAATGGAAGAAGAAGAAGCACGGCAACCTCTGGAGACAGCACCAAAAGAAACAAACAGTGAGTCAGAAAGCCGAAAGGCACGGGTCCGATCAACATAAACCCGCAAAGCCCGGCAAACATCCAGCAAGGACCAAGGAAGGTCATCCTCGTCCACCTGAGCCGAACTCAAAGCAGGCAGGACCAGCTCCTGAGAGCGGTGGAATTGGGACGAAACCTTAGGAACGAAGGAGGAATCCAAACGAAGAACCCCACCATTAGCAGAAAAGGACAGAAAAGGCTCCCGAGCCATTAAAGCACCCAGCTCCCCCAGGCGACGAGCAGAAGTGATAGCCACCAAAAAAACAACCTAGAGGGTGACAAACTTCATATCAACCTCCTGCAAAGGCTCAAAGGGAGCAGCAACCAAAACCCTCAAAACCAAGGGAAGATCCCAGAGAGGAAAAGAAGGACGCACCACAGGGTGGGAATTCGCAAAACTGCGCAACAAACGAGAAACCAAACCATCCACATCAGGCAGATTCCCCCAAGGGGCCCAAAAAGCCCTGATAGCAGCCCACTGAGCCCGGAGAGTAGAGACAGACAAACGCTTCTCGAACCCATCCCAAAGGAACTGAAGAACATCCGGCAAAGGACAAACCAAGGGTGACAACGCCAGGCCAAGACACCAACGTTCAAAGTTACCCCAATGCCTACCATAGGACTGAAGGGTAGAAGGCTTCCGAGACTGCTGAATAGCCAAGGCTAAAGGCTCCGGGAGACGCCTATTCCGCCACCCCTGCCTCTCAACCGCCAAACCGACAGCCGAAGCCGCCGCAGGGGCAACATCGGAGAGGACCGCAATGGAGACGGAGAGAAGGGGAAGAACCACGGACCCCGAACAGCCAACAGCATCAGAGTGGGAAACCAAGACCTGCGGGGCCAGAAAGGCACCACCACCACCACCTCCCGATCCTCCATCAGCAGCCGAAACAGAAAGCGAGATATCAGAACCAGAGGAGGAAAGGCGCAAAGCAGGCGGGAAGGCCAAGGAAAGGACAGGGCATCCACCCCCCAAGACCCCTCCTGAGGTATCTGGGAGAAAATACCGGGGAAGCTGCGCATTGAGCCGGGAAGCAAAGAGGTCCAGAAAGGGAAGACCAAACCTCACGCACACTTGACGAAAGGCCACCGGGGTCAAGGCCAACTCCAGGGAGGCAGGAAAAAAACGACTGAGGGCATCCGCCACCCCATTGTCCACCCCCTGGACATGTACAGCCTCCAGGGATAATAGATGGCACTCCGCCCAGCAAAACAAGGGGGACACCCCACCGCGTTCAGGGACCGAGAACGGATACCGCCCTGGTGATTCAAGTAGGCCACCGTCACTGAGTTGTCCGACCGAACCAACACATGCTGGCCCATCAGAAGGAGCCGAAACCCCCGGACAGCCCGACACACAGCAGACAACTCCCGCCAGTTCAAAGACTGACGACCCTCCAGGAGGGAACACCGACCCGGAAGGCACTCCGACCCCAAAGTCACCCCCCAGCCCAGAGCGCTGGCATCCGTCGTAAGGACCACCGGAGGTGGAGATTGCAGAGGCAAGCCCTTGTCCAGATTGGATGACAGAGACCACCAACGCAGGGCAGGAGGGATCGACAGGGACAAAGGAACCAAAAGGGACAAGTCCCCCGACAAGGGATCCCACCGAGCCAGAAGGTAGGACCACAGAGGACGAAGATGGAAATGCGCCCAAGGCACCGTGAACACTGTGGCTGCCATCAGACCGAGAAGGCGCAACCAAAGACGGACCCGGAAGGACCGACCCACCAGAAACCGATGTGCCAGGGAACACAGGGTCACAGCACGAGCCACTGGCAGGAAGACCCGATTCAAATCCGTGCGGAAACGTGCCCCGATGAACTGCAAGTCCTGAGATGGCAGAAGCTGGCATTTGGGGAGATTCAACAGGAATCCATGGGCCCGCAAGGCCGAACACACCAACCTCTGATCCCTCAACAACAGATCTGCGGAGGGAGCATGCAGGAGCCAATCGTCCAGATACGGATAAACCATCATCCCCTGGAGGTGCAAGAAAGCCACCAAGGGAGCCACCACCTTGGTAAACAACCTGGGAGCCGATCTCAGGCCGAAGGGAAGAACCATGAACTGGTAATGCACCCCCAGAAGACAAAACCGTAGGTAAGGCCGAGAAAGAGGATGGACAGCCACATGATAGTAGGCATCCTGAAGATCCAGAGTGCACATGTAATGACCGCGGAGAACGAGAGGAATCACCCGCTGCAGTGTCTCCATCTTGAACGGAACCCGCAGCACAAACTTGTTCAGAGCCTTCAAATCCAGAACCAGACGATACCCCCCTGTCACCTTGGGGACCAGAAAAATAATGGAATAAAATCCCCAACCCATCTCTCCCGGAGGAACCAACTGCACAGCCCCCTTGTCCAACAGAGACTGGACCCCCAGGGACAGCTCCGCCCGTTTGGACGGACAGGACGGCCAGGGAGTCGGACAGACCCCTGAGTCCGGAGGAGGGACGGAAAATTCCAAGAGGTACCCCAATCGGATAACGTCCAGGACCCATAAGTCTGAACAGGAGGACATCCATGCCGGAAGAAAGATCCAAAGCCGACCTCTGACCAAGGATCCGGCCTCTGACGCCAGATAGTCAGGAACGAGGCTTAGCAGGTGGGGACTTCGCCTTCTTGTCCCGACCCCGGCCAGACTGAAAACGACCACGACCCCTGGAAAACTGCCTGCGAGACGGAGGATTGAAGAAGGGCCTAGGCCTGGAGAAGCCGGAGGAGCAGCGGACTGCTTGAAAGAGGAAGAATGCTTCTTCTCCTTGAACAGCCTATGCAACTTGTCCTCCAATTCCCCACCAAACAACATAGAACCCTGAAAGGGCAATCTCAAATCAGCAGTTTTCTGGGCCGAATCCGTTTTCCAGTCCTTCAGGACCAAGTTCCTACGAGCAGCCACACAAGCACCCCCAGAGAGGGCAGAAGCACTCACCACATCGAAGGAAATGTCAGAAATAAATTCCACATGATGCTCCACATGGGCCAGAAGATCAGTACAGTCAGTAGAATCATCCATGGACCCATACAAAGTCTTCAAGTCCGAAAGCAGAGACTGAGCCACATAAGTCCCGTAGATGCCAGCCCGGAGCACCAGATGAGAACCAGAATAAACCTTACGCAGGGAGGCATCCACTCTCTTGTCCACCGGATCACGCACAACAGCATCCTCTGCCAAAGAAGTGCACCCCACCAGACTTGCCACAAAGGAATCCACAGGCACCGAGTCTGGCAGAACCTTGGCCATATCCTGCAGGGGATAGAGCTTCAAAAAATAGAAGCAGACCTGCACAGCTAGGTAAATCCACAATGAACAAATTTTAAGTTTATAGCGTGCTCCCAGAACGACGCCGACTGGCCTTTCAGCATGAAGGTAAGGACTATTGCAAAGCTCCCCCCACTGGAAGGAGACTCCCGGTGCACAGCTAGAAGAAGACAATGTTGTCTTATGTAGATCTTTCAGCTCAAACAAAGTTCAATCAAAGAAAGGCTGGAAAAGGTTCCTCGGTAATTTATTCCATGAATCAAAGTTCAAAAAACACAAATCATCAGTGTTTCAAGATGCCTAGGATCGACATCATCCATAAACGATATTATCCATTTATCATAACTCCCAATGCATTTCGGGCTGAGTTAAAGCCCTTCTTCAGGGGATCGCTCTATAAACATAAAGGAAAACAAAACAGTATAAATGCCCTATGATACACTGTTGTACCCATCACCTTTGCCTCACAAGTGTGCAGCCTAATGAACATCTGAAATGTCCCAAATGTCAACAAAATAGTCCTCTGTGCTCGTGAATAACGAAAAGTGATAGTCAAGTTTACGCAAACCAATGCGCATGCAAAACGAGTGAAACATGCTGTGATGTGTGACCGTAGTCAAAAGATATCCAAATGTCATGCGTTGCTATACGGACATGCCAAGAACGTAAAAAATACATGATAACTCCACTGTAGGAGAGTAAATCAAAGTGCTGAGGCGCAAACCTCGTGAGAAGACTTAATGACCATCTAAAACTACAATGCGCTTAAAAAGTTAGACCGGGTGCGCGTTAAGGATCAGCCAGGGTCATGTCAGCTGTCCACGTCCTCCGTCGAGGTACTTACATGAAACGAAGTAGATGTATCAGCTCTGTGTGTACACAGCTAGCCGCCTCGGCGTGCGGGGTAGCATGCAGGTTAATATGCGCGTGGCGTGAAACGGCAAAGTGAAACTGCAAAGTGAAAATAAAAGTAGGACTAAAGGAAAAAACAAAAAGTGGAATGATGATCGCCGCCATCTTAGAATGGTGAAAAACGGAATTAAACGTGAAAGGTGTATTAACAGAGAACCCGAACAAAACAAGTTAAAAGGTGTTTATCCTGTGATCTGGATGCTGTTACTGCAATTCAGTAACAATTGAAAAAAAAAAAAATTTAAAACGGTGTATAAGGCTGATATGTATAGCTCAAAGCATAAAGTGTACCAGGCATCGTCACAATCAAAAGCATAATGTACAGGAATAACAATTCAATCAGATATAGCACAAAAATTCCATCCGGTCATTCAATCCGTGTGGCTGCATCGTCGCCATGAAGCGGATCCAAAAGTTCTCTCTCTTTAGTAAAGTGTTTTTGTTGTTATGTGTGACTTTCACTTGCTCCAATATGAGAAATTTTAACTGGGCTACAGTGTGTTTCTGTTCTACAAAGTGAGCTGCAACTGATGACTTCATGTTGCCGGTCCTGATGTTGCTCTTGTGTTCCAACAACCGTACTCTGATTTTCCTTTCAGTGTGCCCCACATAACTTTTCCCACAGGGACATTTTAGCATGTAGATCACATTGGCCAAATTGCATGTAGCGTTCACTCTTAATTTGATGGGGTGACCCCGCATGGGGTGATTGGTGACATTTCCTTGTATGCAATTATTGCAATTACTGCAGTTGTAACATGGTCTCAAACCTTTGTAGGTCGTTGCTTGATTCTGTTCCTTGGGTTTAGACAAAATCTCTTTAAGATTGCGTCCCCTCGTGTACGCAAATAAAGGTGGCATCATGAAGGCTCCCTGGAAATCAGGCTCCAAACTCAGTAAATACCAGTGATTTGCAATGATTTTCCTGAACTGGCTGCTCATGACAGAATACTTGGAGACCACTACCATCCGAGTGTTCTCAGTTTTGGGTCGGACCTGTAGAAGGTCTTCTCTGTTCATGTTGTTACAAGATGTCATCGCCTTGTCCAATATTTCTCGAGGGTACCCACGGTCATGGAACCTGCTGACCATGTTTGCCATCTCTTGTTGGCACTCTTCGTCCGAGGATACTATGCGTTTGACACGCATCAACTGCGAGCGGGGTAAGATCTGTTTCAACCGAGGTTGATGAAAACTCTGATGATGCAAAATCGAATTGCGATCGGTTGGTTTGCGAAAAATTGTCGTGGTCACCCTGCCAGATTTTCTTTCTACTTTAACATCAAGAAAGTGCATGCATTCCCTGTCATAGTTCCACGTGAACTGCACTCGATTGTTCACAAGATTCCAAGAGTTCAGGAATTCTAGGAGCTCACTTTCTGTACCTGCCCAGAGCATGAAAATGTCATCTATAAATCTCAAGTAGAGTTTGCCCTTGTTGAGCCACATAGGTTGATTAAAAAAATAGGTCTCTTCAAAAGATTTCATAAAAAGGTTAGCGTACGCTGGAGCTGCGCAATTGCCCATGGCAGTCCCGCACAGCTGATGAAACCATTCATCAAATACGGTGAAATAACTGTGATATAGTGTGAATACCAATAATTCTAAAAGAAAAACTTTTAGGTCATCGTCCAGATCAGAGTCAATTAGTTCATGTTCCACAGCCGATATTCCCTGGTCATGTGGTATGCATGTGTACAGTGAACAAACGTCCACTGTGCACAGTATCAACTCCAGATTGTTAAGTGGTTCAACTGCTTGTTGTAATTTGATTAGGAAGTCAGTGGTGTCCCTGACATGTGATCTTGTCTTCAATGCAAATGTCTGCAGATATCTGTCCAGAAACTTGCCTGTCGTTTCATGAATGCTACCTTTAGTTGAGACTATGGGTCTCATGGGTGGTTTCGTGGGGTGCTTGTGCACCTTGGGCAGCATGTACAGTGTTGGAGGTCTGGGATTCATGGGGGTGAGATAACGCCTCACACGGTCATCAATCGTTCCATTATCAAAGGCCTGTTTGATCTTATCTATGAGAATGGAGGCAAATTCATTGGTAGGATCCATTGTTAAAGGAGCATAAGTATTGAAATCCGAGATGTGAGCACGAACCTGTTCAGTGTAATATGTGGTATCCATGATCACAAGTGCGCCACCCTTATCAGCAGTTTGACACACTATAGCACTGTTGTTCGCTATTTTTTGTAGCGTGTTCTTTTCATTTTTGGTTAAATTGTCATGTTTGATCGAGGACTGGAAGGGGAGTCGTGCAATGTCTCTCTTGACTAAACTTTCAAACATGTCGATAATCTTGTGACTCACCGGAGCCATGAAAGTGCTGTGTGGCCGTAATCCACGCAACATATCTTCCCCATGTATAGATCTTGTTACCACGTTGTCAAAATAGTGTCTCAAGCGAATGTTGCGTAGCAGCTTGAAGGTGCTCACCTCCAACTCCAACGTGTTGGTGTTAGTAGTCGGCACAAACAATTGTCCTTTCTGCAGAACCCGTGTTTCCTCCTCATCCATTACGGTAGAAGAAATATTGATTACCAAGTTATCAATCATCGTCATTTCCGACGATTGCTCCTGGTGCCTTTGGACTTTTCTTTTTCTGCCTCTGCGGGTTTTACCCCGCCTGGGTCGGTGGGTTGGTTCTGGCCTTGCTCTAAAAAATGAACCGCAGTGTTGGAGGTTGACGGTTGTTGTTGTTCGGCAGTTGTTTTGGTTACTTTCTGTATCCTGGTGTCACCTTCAGAAGACGAGGTCTCGTTCTCAGAATAGGGATTGTATGGACGATTAGGGCGTCGGCGGGCGTACACTTCTGCCCAAGTGTACACCTCGCCGAGCTTGTAATCTATAGTGTCCCTTTTGAATTTTCGGAACTTAGGTTCCTGTGTTTCCCGTGTGTGTTTGTCAAGTTGTGCCTTAACGTCCTCTAACATGTTGGCTAGATCAGTGGGGTCCATGGCATCGTCCAGCTCGGTGCGTATCGTTTTGATTTCCTCGGCCAAACCTTCAAGGGTTTTGGAAAGTTCCTCCACTATCAGGAGAATTAAATCTAGTGAACATTTATTGAGGATAGAGTACCATCTCTCAACAAATTTCACATTGTTCTTGCATAACAACGGTTTGAGGGGTACTCGAAGGCCCCTCGGGATCCGCTGGGCTCGATGATACCGCACCAATGTACATGCATGCAGTTTCTGGTTGCATTCCTTTTTAAGTAAATAGAGCAGTTGCTTGATGTTGCTCTCAGCGCTGCGTGTGCTAGCAGCTGCTGCTGCCTCTTCCTGAATCATGCCATAGATTTTATCAGCGTCCCCCGCCGTGAAGGCGAAGGTGTCAGCTTTGAGTTCAGTCATGTTGGATATCGAATCGTAATTCATTTTGAAGGTCAACAGCATGCCAAGTCTGTGGCACAGAAAATTGTGAAAAGACAAAAAATAGAAGCAGACCTGCACAGCTAGGTAAATCCACAATGAACAAATTTTAAGTTTATAGCGTGCTCCCAGAACGACGCCGACTGGCCTTTCAGCGTGAAGGTAAGGACTATTGCAAAGCTCCCCCCACTGGAAGGAGACTCCCGGTGCACAGCTAGAAGAAGACAATGTTGTCTTATGTAGATCTTTCAGCTCAAACAAAGTTCAATCAAAGAAAGGCTGGAAAAGGTTCCTCGGTAATTTATTCCATGAATCAAAGTTCAAAAAACACAAATCATCAGTGTTTCAAGATGCCTAGGATCGACATCATCCATAAACGATATTATCCATTTATCATAACTCCCAATGCATTTCGGGCTGAGTTAAAGCCCTTCTTCAGGGGATCGCTCTATAAACATAAAGGAAAACAAAACAGTATAAATGCCCTATGATACACTGTTGTACCCATCACCTTTGCCTCACAAGTGTGCAGCCTAATGAACATCTGAAATGTCCCAAATGTCAACAAAATAGTCCTCTGTGCTCGTGAATAACGAAAAGTGATAGTCAAGTTTACGCAAACCAATGCGCATGCAAAACGAGTGAAACATGCTGTGATGTGTGACCGTAGTCAAAAGATATCCAAATGTCATGCGTTGCTATACGGACATGCCAAGAACGTAAAAAATACATGATAACTCCACTGTAGGAGAGTAAATCAAAGTGCTGAGGCGCAAACCTCGTGAGAAGACTTAATGACCATCTAAAACTACAATGCGCTTAAAAAGTTAGACCGGTGCACGTTAAGGATCAGCCAGGGTCATGTCAGCTGTCCACGTCCTCCGTCGAGGTACTTACATGAAACAAAGTAGATGTATCAGCTCTGTGTGTACACAGCTAGCCGCCTCGGCGTGCGGGGTAGCATGCAGGTTAATATGCGCGCGGCGTGAAACGGCAAAGTGAAACTGCAAAGTGAAAATAAAAGTAGGACTAAAGGAAAAAACAAAAAGTGGAATGATGATCGCCGCCATCTTAGAATGGTGAAAAACGGAATTAAACGTGAAAGGTGTATTAACAGAGAACCCGAACAAAACAAGTTAAAAGGTGTTTATCCTGTGATCTGGATGCTGTTACTGCAATTCAGTAACAAGTAAAAAAAAAAAAAAAAAAAAAACGGTGTATAAGGCTGATATGTATAGCTCAAAGCATAAAGTGTACCAGGCATCGTCACAATCAAAAGCATAATGTACAGGAATAACAATTCAATCAGATATAGCACAAAAATTCCATCCGGTCATTCAATCCGTGTGGCTGCATCGTCGCCATGAAGCGGATCCAAAAGTTCTCTCTCTTTAGTAAAGTGTTTTTGTTGTTATGTGTGACTTTCACTTGCTCCAATATGAGAAATTTTAACTGGGCTACAGTGTGTTTCTGTTCTACAAAGTGAGCTGCAACTGATGACTTCATGTTGCCGGTCCTGATGTTGCTCTTGTGTTCCAACAACCGTACTCTGATTTTCCTTTCAGTGTGCCCCACATAACTTTTCCCACAGGGACATTTTAGCATGTAGATCACATTGGCCGAATTGCATGTAGCGTTCACTCTTAATTTGATGGGGTGACCCCGCATGGGGTGATTGGTGACATTTCCTTGTATGCAATTATTGCAATTACTGCAGTTGTAACATGGTCTCAAACCTTTGTAGGTCGTTGCTTGATTCTGTTCCTTGGGTTTAGACAAAATCTCTTTAAGATTGCGTCCCCTCGAGGGGCGGAGCCAGACCGGCGACCAAGATGGTCGCCCGGGCTCCCGGCTCCGTCGACCTTCTTCCCCCGCCGCCTGATCCTGTCGACTATCCCGCGCTGCAATGATGTTCCCAGACGTCGGAAAGGGTGCTGTGTTGCTGTGTCCGACTCCGAGGGTTTTTCGAGTCCTGAAGACGGAGATATGAACCCTCGTATTCTATGGCCTGCACGAGACCTGAAGCCGGGACCCCGCATGATGCTGCTGCCGGCCGCGAGTGCAACAACAACGGCCATACAGACCCGGAAGGTGCCGGTCAACCGCTATGGAGGTCAGCCCACCCCCGAGAGTGTCCATCCAGCGCTCGATTCGTGGAGCCTGGTGAACGTGAACTACGCCACCCCTCTATGCCGAACATGCTCCCCCCCCATTGCTGATTGATGCAATGGAAACCTAGACGCCGTTCTTTGTTTCCCTAACGGACCACTGCTTTGCCCGCGTGCAGTTGTTTTCATCCCGCATTCCGGGTGATCGCAGCCGGTTGAGGCACAGCGTTGTTGTGGCACTTTTTGGTTGAGGGGGAGCTCATAGGTGACCATCAGTGGGAAGTGGAAACGGCACTCATAACGTGTGCAACGAGAGGTCGCGGTGGTACAATGCTCCTCTCTATCTCGAGGGCTGGCTGCTCTGGTGTTCGTTTGAGCGGCGCTCATGCTGGGAGTCCCTTTTGGAAGTAACGCCTCAGTAAGACATACCTGACCATAGCGGTGTCAGTAAACTCTGAAGCATGAAAGGAGGGGATCGGATACCCCCTGTGTGGGGGAAGGACACAATCTGGAATGGATCGATACCGGGATGACCCCGGTATATGTGGAATGGAAAGAGAGCCCGATGCCGGTGTTATCCTTAGGAGGCTTCGTTTGTATGGCCCCTTCTACAGTTTTCCGTGAGGACTCTGTTGTGGGGTGTGGAGATGACTCTATCGATGGCTGAGAGGCGAATGTTCGTATTTTGGGGACTCCCTGTTTGTTCCGAGTGGATCGTCACAGAGACACCTGGTTCCATGATGTATGTTTCTCACTTTCTCTTCCACGCTCCGTCTCCGGTGGCGGGTTTCGCCATGAGACCCAGAAACTGCGTAGTGACTATTCTTTATTGTGTTGAACTTTGTTCTCAGGATCGTGAACGACCAAGCGGCGGTGGATGGCTTTCGCGTGTGTCGCATTCTGGTGCATTGCACTATTCCCGGCTTCTCTCTAGATTGGCCTGTTTGTTCACTCCGATACTTTGATTGCCCGACCCTGTACCACACGGACTGGTATATGTTTCTGATTAGGGCTGGGTGGGTCTCTGTGGATTAATGGTACTCTGACTTCTTCTGGTGCTACACGGGGGGACTTTCATCTTAGTAATGTGACTTTAGGAGCGGAGCGGCGACTGTTATCCTCTTTATGTTGGTATCCTAGGGGCTTTGGTAACAACTTTGGTGTAATTGAAATGCCACGTGGCGGTGGGGGGGGGGCGGGGGCCCGTACTGGGGACCCTCCAGAGTTTTCTTCTTTCCCTATCGTGGGGGGTTCTTGTTAACTTTTCTCCTTTCCCTTTTATTTCTGTTTTCGTGTAGATTATTGTCTCTTTCTTCTTCCATTTTTCTTCCTTCTATATTTCGGGTTTTGTGACATTGGGCGACAGGCGCGCTGCTAGGGGGGTGGGCCGTAGCCGTATGCAGGAGTGCAGGGTGGGGGGGGGGGTATTATTGTTTTTGTTCCTTTTCTGTTCCTATGGCCTTTTTATTCGTGTCATACTTGCTTTTTTTTAACTTTCTTCTTTTTTTTTTCCTCTTTTCCTGGGATCTGGGTTGAGGTGACTCTCCGTGTGTTTTGCTAGTTCGGATAATAAGGGTTGATGTTTTTTTTTTCAATGCTTTACGTTACAGCGGACATATACTGATTCGGTGGGATAAAATGTACTGTTCATTGTTTATCCTGATTGTATATACTAGCGCTAATATCTTACCTGCTGTAGTCCGGCCTGTGAATATCCTGTCCTATGAAAATCCTTAGTTTGTTATGGTTTAACTGCACGGCATCAGATCCTGTTCTTTCTTTACTTTTAAAAGAAACCTTAGTTAATCCTGTTACCAATGTGGTACGAATATTCTCTTGAGTTACAACTGAGCATTTGGGAGGCGGATTCTGCATTTTTATGGCTTAATTGATTTGATTTGACCGCCTCTGTCCTGATGGCCGACCGTGATGGTTTGTAGGCCCATGACTGTAACTGACTTACGTAATAATAAAGGTTTTACAGGAAAAAAAAAAAAAAAAAGATTGCGTCCCCTCGTGGACGCAAATAAAGGTGGCATCATGAAGGCTCCCTGGAAATCAGGCTCCAAACTCAGTAAAGACCAGTGATTTGCAATGATTTTCCTGAACTGGCTGCTCATGACAGAATACTTGGAGACCACTACCATCCGAGTGTTCTCAGTTTTGGGTCGGACCTGTAGAAGGTCTTCTCTGTTCATGTTGTTACAAGATGTCATCGCCTTGTCCAATATTTCTCGAGGGTACCCACGGTCTTGGAACCTGCTGACCATGTTTGCCATCTCTTGTTGGCACTCTTCTTCCGAGGATACTATGCGTTTGACACGCATCAACTGCGAGCGGGGTAAGTTCTGTTTCAACCGAGGTTGATGAAAGCTCTGATGATGCAAAATCGAATTGCGATCGGTTGGTTTGCGAAAAATTGTCGTGGTCACCCTGCCAGATTTTCTTTCTACTTTAACATCAAGAAAGTGCATGCATTCCCTGTCATAGTTCCACGTGAACTGCACTCGATTGTTCACAAGATTCCAAGAGTTCAGGAATTCTAGGAGCTCACTTTCTGTACCTGCCCAGAGCATGAAAATGTCATCTATAAATCTCAAGTAGAGTTTGCCCTTGTTGAGCCACATAGGTTGATTCAAAACATAGGTCTCTTCAAAAGATTTCATAAAAAGGTTAGCGTACGCTGGAGCTGCGCAATTGCCCATGGCAGTCCCGCACAGCTGATGAAACCATTCATCAAATACGGTGAAATAACTGTGATATAGTGTGAATACCAATAATTCTAAAAGAAAAACTTTTAGGTCATCGTCCAGATCAGAGTCAATTAGTTCATGTTCCACAGCCGATATTCCCTGGTCATGTGGTATGCATGTGTACAGTGAACAAACGTCCACTGTGCACAGTATCAACTCCAGATTGTTAAGTGGTTCAACTGCTTGTTGTAATTTGATTAGGAAGTCAGTGGTGTCCCTGACATGTGATCTTCTCTTCAATACAAATGTCTGCAGATATCTGTCCAGAAACTTGCCTGTCGTTTCATGAATGCTACCTTTAGTTGAGACTATGGGTCTCATGGGTGGTTTCATGGGGTGCTTGTGCACCTTGGGCAGCATGTACAGTGTTGGAGGTCTGGGATTCATGGGGGTGAGATAACGTCTCACACGGTCATCAATCGTTCCATTATCAAAGGCCTGTTTGATCTTATCTATGAGAATGGAGGCAAATTCATTGGTAGGATCCATTGTTAAAGGAGCATAAGTATTGAAATCCGAGATGTGAACACGAACCTGTTCAGTGTAATATGTGGTATCCATGATCACAAGTGCGCCACCCTTATCAGCAGTTTGACACACTATAGCACTGTTGTTCGCTATTTTTTGTAGCGTGTTCTTTTCATTTTTGGTTAAATTGTCATGTTTGATCGAGGACTGGAAGGGGAGTCGTGCAATGTCTCTCTTGACTAAACTTTCGAACATGTCGATAATCTTGTGACTCACCAGAGCCATGAAAGTGCTGTGTGGCCGTAATCCACGCAACATATCTTCCCCATGTATAGATCTTGTTACCACGTTGTCAAAATAGTGTCTCAAGCGAATGTTGCGTAGCAGCTTGAAGGTGCTCACCTCCAACTCCAACGTGTTGGTGTTAGTAGTTGGCACAAACGATTGTCCTTTCTGCAGAACCCGTGTTTCCTCCTCATCCATTACGGTAGAAGAAATATTGATTACCAAGTTATCAATCATCGTCATTTCCGACGATTGCTCCTGGTGCCTTTGGACTTTTCTTTTTCTGCCTCTGCGGGTTTTACCCCGCCTGGGTCGGTGGGTTGGTTCTGGCCTTGCTCTAAAAAATGAACCGCAGTGTTGGAGGTTGACGGTTGTTGTTGTTCGGCAGTTGTTTTGGTTACTTTCTGTATCCTGGTGTCACCTTCAGAAGACGAGGTCTCGTTCTCAGATTAGGGATTGTATGGACGATTAGGGCGTCGGCGGGCGTACACTTCTGCCCAAGTGTACACCTCGCCGAGCTTGTAATCTATAGTGTCCCTTTTGAATTTTCGGAACTTGCGTTCCTGTGTTTCCCGTGTGTGTTTGTCAAGTTGTGCCTTAACGTCCTCTAACATGTTGGCTAGATCAGTGGGGTCCATGGCATCGTCCAGCTCGGTGCGTATCGTTTTGATTTCCTCGGCCAAACCTTCAAGGGTTTTGGAAAGTTCCTCCACTATCAGGAGAATTAAATCTAGTGAACATTTATTGATTTAGGGATAGAGCTTCGCCATGAAGCGAGGGAGCAAAATGCGGTCAGGATCCTTCCACTCCCCATCCAAAACCTCCTTGACACAAGGATGGACAGGCATAACCACTGGAGCAGAGCACTGGAACTGGCGGAGCAAGGAACCCCCAGAAGTACTAGGGACGTCATCAGCAGGGAAGCCCATATTCGCCTTAACATGCCCCAACAACTCAGGCAACATGTCCTTGTCCACATACTTGCCCTTCTGAACATCACTCTCCAACCACTCATCCCCAGACTCAGAGGAAGAAGAAGGAGGCGGGGCAAGACCAGAGGACCTGGACCTGGGAACACCCCCCATCTCCAACAAAGTCTCACAAATCAGCTTCCACAAACGAACATCACCACCCTTGGAATGACGCCTTGAACGGGCAGGAGAAGAAGATGACTCAGAGGAAGAAGAGGAGGACTCCGCCAGATGCCTACTCTTCTTTGCATGCTTCCCCATCACTTCACCAGCAGAACAAATCCACCAGAGAGGAACCCAAGGCCACCAAAGCCCAGCAGGGAACCCTCCAGAAGCCGGACCACAGGGAAGGCAATGGCCGCCAAAAAACGGCAAATACAGCGCTCCAACAGCACCAGAGAGAAGCAAAGCACCTCACGCCCAGCAAGCCACAAAATAATGCAGGCATAGAGCAGGAACATAGAAATATAAAGAAAAGAACATCCGCTACGCGGTACTCACGAGGAAGGACCGGCAACATCCCCAAACACAGCCGCCAGCCGTCCTCGCCGTCGAAACGCCTGACTTCCTGCTGCAAACAAAGGAAGTCAGGCACACTCCGGAAGGAAGCCCCCCAGCCGCACAGGGGCCGCCGCACCACCGGAGCAACAGGAAAACACTGCCGAGTCTCTGAAAAGCCCGGCAGAACAGAGACTCGGACCGGACACCCCCAGCGCCACCACAGGACAGAAGAATGAAGAACTCCGGAGCAGCCAGGAGGCATCTACAGGGAACCCCTCAAGCCCGGCAGGCGGGGAAACCCAGAAGACCAGCCCTACCCGAAGCCCAGCAACTGGTAAGCCCCAGGAGCCAACAGGCTCCTGGATACATGCAGAAAACTGTCGGAAGACAGAAAAAAGAACAGGAGGCATGCTGGGTACTGTATCCTTATATACTCCCAGTATGGAGGGGGAGGGGTGTACCAGCATTCCTGATTTTCTTTTTTCTGTCTGGGAGATAGGTTATCTTAATAGTTATTATGAAGGGGACGAGGACAGGAGGGACCTGGGGGTAATGTATAATGTAATAGTCTGCGACCAATATGCAGGCACGCATGTTAGGGTAGGCGTTACAGAACAGTGCACCCAGCAGAAACCCCTGTTACGATGCAGACGGACATGCATTAGCCTAGGGAGTAATCTTAAATTTATCGATAGGCCGCAACAAGAGAGGCCTTTATTTGAGCTGACGGCACCCTGTAGTTTTCACAAGGGGAATCGCTCTACTTTTAATATAGTTTTTATTTATTTATTTATTTTCCACTGTTCATAATTTATCTTTTTTGGTCCTGATGAAGCGCTAGGGAACGTTTTGACCATCGAAGGGCGCAAAACATGTCGATGTGAGAGTTACTGGGGGACATTATTACCCAGCCAGTAACACATAACCTACAGGGTTTTTTAAGACTGTCAGGGAACCAACATATTAAAAAGCCTTAAGGGTATCCCCTAGACAGATTTAGTTGTTCACCCACTCACCCTCTCTTTCACTGAAAATCTCACACCCTCACTCATCATTTGGCGTAATCAAAAGATCTCTGCTGAAGTGACCCTTTGGGTGACCTGTAGGGCATTGCAGCGCCGGCCCGACGAGGAGCAACACCCAATGATGAAGCATGACATCCTTCTGGATGTGTGAGGGCACCAAGAGACAAAATCTATGATTGTCTCTATTTGTGAGGTCCATACCTAGACCCCTCTGTCCTCTCCTATTTCTTTCCTATAGGAACAGTAACCCATGTTTTGGTTCTATAGTCTGTGACTCACCACCAGTACAAGAAGGAATTGGTGTGACGTGTGCTGAGAATGTTCTCATCTGTTGTAATGCAAGAGTGGTGGATGGCTGAACCTTGGGAGGCATGAAATGTCACTGTCTGGGCTAGAAGAACTGAGAATATAATTGTAATATCATAGGGCCCGGAGGCTCTTTGAGAGAGTGCAAACAAGCTGTGGAAACCCCACAAAAAAAGCCAGCTAAAAAAAAGAAGGAATCCATTATTTACAGAAGCTTCTTGAAACCACGTGATCATTTTGTAGTTTAAGGAGTCTTACACTGATTTATCAGTTAAAAGTATGTCTTCTTCTGCAGGAGCAGAGTTAAATCCTGTCATTGATACTACTCCTGGTTTAACCCGTTCCTTGCTCCCGTCGGCCAACGGCTGACAGGAGCACGCCCTCCCTGGTGCTGCAAATGACCGTTGACCATCGAAGCCCTGCCCACCCTTCAGAATGCCCACACCACGGCGGGATTGCCACCGCGGTTAAGGCGTTAAAGGGGGATGTATGACATTACAACGCATGCTTTTACCACGCAAGCCTTTACAACGCAGTTTTTACAATGCATGCTGTTATAACGCACAGCGCTTAGGGGTGCTGGATAGTGAATAGTTTAATTTACTATTCCAACTCCAGTCCCCGTGGATAGTAGGGAAGGTGTTGGATAGTAAATTAAATCTATTCCCTATCCTAGAGCGCCCCCCAGCACTATGCGTTGTAATGACATGAGTTGTAATAGTTGCGTTGTAAAGGCACTGCGTGGTAAAAGTTGCGTTGTAAAGGATGTTTCCCGTTAAAGGGTCATGAAGACAGTGTCAGGAACCAAAACTAATCAGTAGTGAGTGTGTCAATGCTTTTAACTAATAAAACTGTTGAGACGTAGGATCAGACCATGCAAGTCTGATAGAAGGCAGCCCTGTGCCAATAAAGAAAACCTATAATTGGCAAAATCCAAAGTCAACACCACAAAGGTGTATTTAAATTTAAGAAACATTATAGAAGGCAAAAAAAACTTAGGGGCCAAAACCCGAGGTGGCGAACCTTGAGTACGGCTGTTGGATCGCTACTGGACCACTGCAACCACCAGGGATCACTGATTACACAGCGGTTGTGCAGCAGTCTGAGGCAGCAACATGCTGATAGTGCCGCTGTGGCACTGCCGACCATATTACGAGTTGCCTTACTGTGACCCCATCCACATTGGTGGGCCCACCATGGAAATGGTGGTGGTGAGGCAACTCAGGGGCCCTTGTGCCTCTGAGCATGGGGGTGGATGCAGGGGGACCATGTTGTGCCCCCTATAGTTCTGTACCCCCAGTTCCTGCACAGGAAGAAATGCACAACATGGTGTATTTTTTCCCATTCAGAAACGTGCTTCAGAGGACCCACAGCGCTGCCTCTCTATGGCTCTCCTTTGAGACTTAGAAAGGCAGTGTTGTGGGACCTCCAAAGCATACACCGCCTGCTAGGATTAAACTCATAATCCAGCAGGTGATCTGACTTCAAGTTTGGTGGTCTTCCTCTGGGGTGCCGGCGTGGCGGCCCACAGGAAGACTGCCAAACTCGTAATCAGGCCCTCTGTCAAATTCAAGTTAGTATCAATAATGCATCGAATAATACCAATTGCAAGAGGTAACACCATAAGGTCACCCCCAAAGAAAGTATATAGCCAGAACCAAAACACTGTTCAGCAGAAAGATTGACATGAAATATGGTAAAATTGATTAAGTATTAATACAACAAACAGAGTAGCACAGAGTCTGCTCAGTTGGAAAGACAAAATACATCTAAGTATAAATCATCAGACAGACCAATGTGGAGTACATCTTCGTGAAAGTGAGCTAAAAGTCTGGCACGTCTCCCAAAAAGGGCACATTTTATAGGTTTAAGACAGTAAAGGGCACACTCTTGACATGGTGAGATCTGACTTTATAGGGATGTATAAATAAAGTAACTTGCACATAAGTCATTAGGAAAACAAAAAAATATGATACATCAAATAAGAAACATTTAGGAACACCTACTTTCATGCACAAATATAATAAGGTGTACATAGAAAATGAGAAAAAATAGTGTGACATTTCTGAAACAACTGAAAGCAATACACAGTGCAACTTCTTAGAGGTGACCCGGGCAAAGATACTTGCATATGTTGCAGACACAGGAACATTCAGCACATGGCTTTCTTGTTGACAAAAACAAATCAATACATTTCAGCTCAGCTACTAAACACTGCCATGACATTAATTATATTTCACTTATTTTCAGGAAAGGAAAAGCACAGAAGAGAAACGTGGAAGTAGGAAACTATTTAATGTACTTTTAAAGTCACATTTTCTCTATCACGGCAAAACGAGTGTCAATGTAAGCTGACCTTGGCCTAGCCATATGAACTGAAGCCTTGTTCTGCTAACAAAAACAAATCAAGCATTATTTTCTATTTATTAAAAGTGCTCTGATAAGTGCTTCACTAGGCCCATCCCCCCCCCCCCTCACAAGCAAATATGCAGCTGATAAGGGGCTCAGACATGGCAAGGGGTGAACCCCGTGGTGTCACTGGGGGTTCAGGAGGTGAGTGATAATACTTCTGCTGTTTCAGAGATTTCGATGAATCAACACTTGTAGTACAAATTACTACCTTTGATGAAAAATGGATGGGATTATAGGGTCATTCTATAAGTGGAAGTGGGGGTTCTTCCCACAGTTGAATGTGTGATAATATATGAAACAAATGGTGCCTTTTGAAGCATATTTAGCCAAAAGCATAATTGAAACTGGGTAGGTCTCAACATCAGCCATACAGATTGGTTGAGCTTGATAGACTAATATTTTCGTGATTGGTATACCACAGTGGCAGTTTCCCCATGGTGGACCCAAAACAGACACCAGTGATAAACTGGCAACCACTGGTATCTCAGTGAAAAACCTACACTGGCCAATCATTGGTAGATCTCTATCAGTTCTAAAAACCATTGTTGCGGTGCAGGGAAGTGCCAGATTACAGAGGGAGGCACGGAAATGCCAAGTGAAAGAAAAGTGATAGAAATGTGTGCAGTGGGGAAACCTAATAGAAATATTGGAGTAAAAACAAATCTAATTCTCCTCCTGTGAAATATTAAGTGCAGGGAGAGAGTGGTGGAACAGGATCAACATACTGGCAAACAGCACTAGGCCTTGTCTCAGATCTACACTTGGGTCCACATTGCAGATGGGCACACTGCCCTCATCTACAATGTGGCACTTCATAAACTGGGTGCACTGGCTGCAGACAATGTCAGTGTACCCTATCACAATGGGGAACATCCTTTTCAACGCGGATGTTACCCCGCAGTGCTTTTACGACGCGTCCTTTACAACGCAAGTCGTAACCACGACTTGCGCTGGAGGGCGCTAAAGGATAAAGAATAGTATATTTACTATTCCAACACCTTCCCTACTATCCACGGGGACTGGTGTTAGAATAGTAAATTATACTATTCACTATCCGCGCCCCCCCAACGCAAGTCGTGGTAACGACTTGCGTTGTTAAAGGCGCGTTGTAAAAGCACGTGTTGAAACGGTACGCGTTGTACCGTCATACATCCATCACAATCAATGCACCGTTCAAAGTGCAGGTTCAGTCTAGTTGACCAGCTGTTTGAAACAATATATTCACCTTTCTTTGTGCAAGAAGCAACCCAGTTTGTGTTTTAAAGGAGGACAGATCTCCTCCTCAAGCAGGTGCAGTGGGTGGCTACAAAGGCCTTTAAAGATGCCTGGGGTTCTTCTGCTTCTCTTTTCCCCTTCCAATGGGTGCCCTTAGGGTCACACCAGCTGTGTGCCACTTTTAGGTGGTGCAAAGTCAATGCGCTTCTCAACAGCTCCTTTGCCTTCGGTCCCACTTCTATAATATGGCCCTGGCACAGAGGCAAAGCGTTTCGCCACACCACCATACAAATGAGGGCATGGCACTTTGAGATCACACTGGTGCACATTTGTTATATCACGGTCTGTATTACAGAAAGTGCAGTGGAACATTTTGTAATACCAAAGTGCTTCTGCATAGCACAAAGAGGGTGCGCATTTGATAATTGAGGCCTTGGTGAGACCTCACTTGCAGATGGTTGTGCATTATATAAAGTCATGTTCTGGAGATTGTTTCATCAGAATCAAGTTATGTTAATGTTTAGCCACTTATTAGAAAGCCCACGCCTGCCATCAAAATGAGCTCTTAACATAAACTGATCAAAACCTTATATCTTCAGCATATGCAGCATTAGCAAACTTCTCTCCTGCAAAAGATGTAATAAGCAGCAAGATGGGAAGGTGTGAAGGCAGACCAAAGCTGTTTCAATCAAAATGTTAGCCATGGAGTCTGAAGTATCCAGACATGAAAATAAAGACAGGCCTGTGATAGAAATCCAATAACAGAGTAGAACTTCTGATTTGTAAAGTGCTTGTGCATTACCAAATGCTGATAACAGGGGACTTATTTCACATATGCCCAGATTTATTATGGCGTTGTGCTGTTGAAAAGCTAAACATTGGTATTACTTTCCAGTGTAAAGAGTATGAGTACAAAACATTATTTCAGATGCTATGTGTCATCTTCCATCAAGGGAGCATTATTGGGGTATTACTTAATCAGATCACCACAAACACTAATAGGTTTTGACCCAAAACCCATCTACTTTGATATCTAAGTCTGACTTTGCATTAAAAAATAACATCTCCCTGAAGCAGGCATTACTAATGGGAAATCTGTTCATTTTGCCAAAAAGCTATTCATTGTATGTGTGCAAATGCTCAAAGCAAACATTCAGGTTATGAGGATCCATGTGAGTTTGTCCAGGTATAGGTATTTGTAATGGAAGGTTATGGGTTCCACTGCAAATACTATGCTAGACAACGCATACTCCTCTCTGCACCATGGTGAAAGTCGGAGCATTGCGAAAGGAAGTCTTATTAAAGCACCTCTAGAGACAAATGGAGCAGTGAATGTGATATATGTGAATAAAATGTGCGCTGAATGTGATTTATGAACGGATCCGAACCAAAGAGCACTCTAGACTTATTTGCAAAATAATTTCTAGTTGTGACTCACAGTAAGAGTACAGTTTGGGTGAATTACAATGAATGTCAATCTACCTGTCATAAGCGTCAATGTTTCGACCCTTACAGATTATTTTTTCAGGGTCATCATCAGGACTGATTGGTAGCATCTACAAAAATAGATAGGCAACATTTCATTATCTCAGCTGTGTACAGAGCTTCACTGAACTACTCACTGTTCGTGTCACACTTAGCACACCAATGTTTGAAAAATGTGGATGTAATGGCCACCTTGTCCTAAAATCCTGAATATGTATCTAAAAAATAAACAAAAAAGGCAATCCTTAAAACTCCATGTTAATATTTTGATGTTTGAAAAATGACATAATTATTAGCAAATTAACACATTAAAACCTATAAAATATTTTTAGAATCAATTAGAAATAAATGCTTAAGAAAGCATCCTATCCTATTCCCCACAAACCCAATTACTCTTCATAAAATTGAATAACGTAAAAAACCTTAAAATGTATTACCAAATTAAAAACTGCAATATAAATAATTGAACACACTTAACATTAAAATAATACCAACTTATAAAACTAAAATAAAAAAATCAACAAAACAATTAAAAAATAATAAGTACAACCATATGTAAAAAACGATATAAAAGACTTAAAAAGATAGCCTTACCTTCAATATTCTTTTGTGCAATATTTTTGTTTTGAAACAATGTTTATGTCAATCCGTATTTTTGACACCATATATTGGTGAAAAGCCATCATAACATTTCCTAGCAAGCAACTGGCCCTTTGAATCAATCCTCTCAACATCAAAAGATTTACCTATCATCTGGAAACTATTGCCACCTCACTCAATTCTGGAATATGGGTAAGAGACTCCAGCAAATCCAGAAGTAATTTTTGACAACTTCTGGGTGGAATTTCAGTCCCCATTTTATGGTCCATTCCTTTTACAAAGAAAAGCAAGAATCAAATGATCCAATTCTGGTGTCTCTTCCACCTTGTGATGATGAGCTAGTCTATAGCATTCTGAGGTTATACAGTTTGTCCTAACTACTGCGTTGCAAACCTAAAAACAAAGATGTTCCTTCATAGAATAAGACAGGGCCCATTCAAGACTCTGGGATGTCAAATGAGCTTTGGAGTAATACAAGGTGAACCTACATCATCCCAAATCAACATTCCTTAGGCTTGTGAACCAGAGATCAGCCTCCAATACTAATATCCAAAATATCATCACTGTCATATGTACATTTTTTGTATTTTATTAGATTTCTATTGTGCATACCTGAGCTAAATCCCCAAGAAAGGGGAGCATCTGGGGGTAGGAGTAGCACAATTAAAAGCAGTCTTACAAGCAATATAGAGATACTATGTGGCAAGTCCAGGCTAGGCTACAAGTCACAATGATGGCATCCACCAATAACATAGTCATTGCTGAAGAAACCAAGAGGTAATTCCCCATGAGCCATTGCCAGGATCTGGTATCACTATAATGACATGCTACATTGACTGATGCTGCAGCACTGGAACTGCACCCTCTGGCCACAGCACACTCACCCACAAGCCACATGCCAGCAGCTGGTCAACAACCTGAACCTTCAGGACCGCTAAAAGAAAAAAACAAGCATTTGCAATGCAATTGGTCTCGCATTCATTGTGAAAGTTAGGGCTATTGCCGCTTTAAATTGCAATGCTTATTCATGATTATTTACTTTTGTAACATTCATGGTATGCCACACTTTAGCATTACATGTTTAAAACTAAAGGGTGGTGTGCCGCAAATGCTACAAAAGTAAATAAGTAGAAAAGAATGGCGACGGCCACCATGTTTAAAGCTAAAGCCGATGTACAGCCCTATCGCTATATGTCAAATGTTAGAACGTCCTGAAATGAAATGAAATGAAAAGAATCTTATATCACGCAACTAAGCCCGAAGGCATCAAGGCGCCTAACAGCAAAACCATAGGAACAAAAAAGAGAACAGTTGACACCTGGTTGGTGTTGAACTCTATAAGGGATAGACTAGAGGAATCCTGGGAGCTGTCAGTGTATATAGCTTTAAAATGGTGAAACCAAGCAAATTATGGTACATGATGCAATGGGTGACATCTAGCCTCTCTGCCCCTCCACTCCAGGAGTGCACAAAACTTGCAGTGAACTTTATCAGTGTATGATTTAAGCATGTTACGCTATCTAATCTTGTCCCACTCTATTGTTGACTGTTGCTGGGAATGCTTGCAGAGTTTCCTTGTATCTTTTATTAGCTCTGGCACCTTAGATCTAATAGCTGATGCTGGCTACTGAAAGTGCTGAGTTCCTCCCTACCAAATTACTGTGGTACTCATGGTGATGGACCTTCATTGCCTGCTGAGAAGTGTGGAGGGGAGAAATAACTAATTTAAACAGGACCACAATTTATAAGAACATAACTCTAAAGAATCACAGACTCCAAATTGCAAGTTAGTGGGTTTGTTACAAAGCTAAAGACAACTGGATATACAAGCACCTCATTACGAGGTTCTAAAAGTACATGGGTACTAATACAAATCCAAACCTTCAGGCTAATCTTATGCAATGGATCATAAACAGAATGACAAACTCCAGAAGCAGAAAGCAGGCAATGATTGCTCCCACATCAAGATCCTTCTTCATCTGTGGATGAATAAAGAACATTAGTCTGTCCCTACAATAACGCTATTGTGACATCCCTACTTAAAATTTCCCAGGCAAGATCAGGAAAGGTGTCAGCGCTTGAAGACTTCCTAAGAAGTACACTCACGTTTTATGGGTCCAGTAGCCAAGCTAGGGAGTTCATTCTAAGATGCTCCTTCTTTCTCCTTCGATCTCCTCACCTCTTCTCCTGACTCCCCCCCCCCCAGGCACTGTCCCTAATACAAAACCCCAAAATGCAAAACACGCCCACAGATCACCTCATCCTGCTGGACACTTTTCATAGGTGCATTTCCATGTGGTGACGGTGCTCCCAGCTCGATGACCTTGATTCCCAGGCCTCCTTCAACGAAAAAGAACACCGGCTCCCAATTATCATTTCTCCTTGCTCAATTGTATCAAATCCTCCCAAGCCTAACTTTCCTAAACAAAAGATGCTATTCTAACTAACAAAGACTACTTTCTCCAACTTCAACAGAAACTTTCGAACAGAACAAATTCAACATGCACATGAATTTCGCTAACAAGGCTTACTAAAGAGCCTCCAGGGAAAATACATTTCAGGCCTACACCAATCAGCTAACATAAGAATACATATGACACATGGGCCTTTCAAATGTACACCTAAGTGAACATTTCATTTAGGCCTTTCTATATCATTGAATCACAAGAGCACATCAAATTCATCTTTATTACAAACATCTTATGAAATCCTACTCATTAAGCATAATTAATGACATCCTCGTGCGATTTTTATATGGCACACAGTTAAATCAAAATGCGTTACATCTCATGCAAACAACTTCGTTAGGTAAATGACATCAAATACTATTGATTATGATATTATAACATGAACGCTACGTTGTCTCTTTGCATGGCACAACACTTTTCCTATCATTTACACTTTCACGTGTTATTACGGAACACTTTCTAATGGTCAAAGGTTAACACAACAAAAGAATATATGCGGGTGCGGACTATCTGAGACTAGGATGCACCCCTACAGACAGGGGTCTTCAAACTTTTTTAGGTTGAGCCCCCCAGCTGAATTTTTTTAGATGTTGGGCCCCCCCACCACCTGACAGAAATTTCTGGAATCTGGTACACTACATGATCGACTGCCACGTGCATATTATGGGCCATATATGGCAAATAATGTTCAACACAATCAGAGTGTTCAGAAAACTGCAGGTTTGTGAGCGGGTGTGGTGAAATGACAGAGGCGTGTTACACAGCTCAAAACATAATTTTCCAAGATAAAATGTGCGCAAATTCTTTTTACTAGGATGCTTTGTTTTACACAGGACATAAATTAATAATAACACCAGGAACATGAATGTGATGGGTGTGCCGGTGTTTAGCCACATTTAGACTATCAATCTGTGGGTGGATTTTTGCTACTGCCATCCTCAGGTTGTGCTCCACATCCAGTCTTGAACGGTATTTAGTCTTTAATACCGCAAGTGCTGAGAACCCAATCTCACAAACTCCTTAATAAATAAATAAATAAATTGTAAGATGTAAAGCACCATGCATAAGTGAACTAAAGGGAGTATTGCTGTGATGAACCCACTATAGGGAACACATTATGGGTGTTTCATTAAGTGGAACTTAAAATATGGAACCTGACTTTGCTTATGGGGGCTTTGCATTCAAGTAGCAGTTGGATGTAACGCAAAATGTCATATGCATGATGTATAGATCCCACACATGAGTACACATAGAATACAGAATAGTAACACATAGGCAAGGGAGTAGCCAGACAATTTAAATACCTCCCACTCTGAACTAGAGCTCTATGGCACCAAGAAAGCAAAGTAAGTCATCACAACCCTCCCCATTTATCATGTACATTCTGTCATCTATTAATTCTTTCATCCATCATTCAGTCTTTCCCCATTCATTCTGTCCTTCCATCTGTGTCCCATCCATAATCAAACCTTTTCAACCTTTGCAAACCTATCCATCATCTATCCTTCCATCCATCATTTCACTCATCCATCCCTCCATCCACCATTTCACTCATCCATCCATCATCCATCCATCCTTTCACCCAATCCATCCTTTCACTAATCCATCCACTCTTCCACCCATTCATCCATTCACTCATCCATCCAACCATTTACCCTTTCACCCAAGCTATCCTTTCACTCATCCATCCACTCTTCCACCCATCCATCCATTCACTCATCCATCCAACCATTTACCCTTCCACCCATCCTTGTACTTACTCATCCATCCACCCACTCACTCGTCCGTCCACCCATTCAACCTTTCACTCATCCATCCATCAATCCATCCTTTCTTCCTGCTCTCCACTCTCCCTTTCACTCATGTATGCATTTTTTGACTCATCCATCTTTATGTTCTTCTTTTCACTCATCCATGCACACATTTGCCCATCCATTCTGCCAATCATTCATCCATGTTTTCACTCATCCATCAATCTATCCTCCCTTTCTCTCTCCATTCCCCTTTCACTTAGCCACCCATCCTTCTTCCACCCTTCACCCATCCACCCACTCATCCATTTACTCATCCACTCATGAATCCATCCATTGACCACTCATCCACCCTTTCACTCTTCTATCCATCCTTTTGTCCATCTACCCTCCTCTCACTCACTCATCCATCCTTACATTCACCCTTTCACTCATCCATCCATCTATCTATTCATTCATTTACCCTTTCACTTATGAATACATCAATCCATCCATCATTTCTCTCATCCATCCACTCATTGACTCGTCCATCATCCACCCTTTCATTGATCCATCCACCATTTCACTGATCCATCCACCATTTCACTGATCCATCCACCCTTTTACCCATCCATCTACCCTTCCACCCATACATACATCTATTTACCCTGAGCCATCCTTCTGCTCATGCATCCATCCATCCTTTCTCTCATTATCCATCCACCCTTTCACTCATCTATCCATCCTTTCACTCATCCATCCACCCTTTTACCCATACGTCCACCATTTCACCCATACATCCACCATTCCACCCACCATCCCACCCATACATCCACCATTCCACCCATACATCTATTTATTTACCCTTTCTCTCATCCATCCTTCCACTCATTCACTCATCCATTCATACTTTCACTAATCCATCCAGCCATTCACCCATTCCGTCACATATTCACTCACCCCTCTTTTCACATTAATTATGGGGTAAGCCTTTGTCTGCAGAGTTGCAGACAGAGGAGGTCCATCAAGAACTTAGCCCCTGCTGTATTTCCTAAAGCAAGGTGTGGGGTGAGGTGGGGGGAGGGTTCACTATGCCCCTGTGCATAGGCAATCTGAAAACTTGGAAGTCATGAGTCATGCATGATGCACAGTGCCAGGACCTCAGGTGGCTGTGACATGGTGTTGTTTCCAAGGCTTTAAGTGGGATGAAAAAACTGGGGGTCTCGCCAAGGGGCCTGTCTGATGTAATTAAGGGCATGTCTTAAAACACTGACGCTAAAAATATGTACTGAGCATAATGTGCAGCGACTGCTATTTTGCAGTTTCTATCATTGCATCCAGTAACATTAGACCTACAATAATCCATGAAAATAGGCTTTGTCAATGGTTGTTAGTTGCATAAAATGAAAAAAGCATCAACTATGGCTTCCTTGTATAACACATTTTGTCTGCAAAATGTCTGTAATAGACGGTTACACATTAAATAGGAATGATAGAAAAACGCTATTTACAACATTGTTTTTAAAAATTACTCAAGGTCATGAGGGCAAGACTCTGTAGAACAGAGCTGGCTCTTTCTTCCCCCCCCCCCCTCCTTCACTCCCACCCACTTTGAAAGGCTGGGGCCCTGGGCCAGAGCCCACTTTGCCCATACCTTAAAACTTCTCTGGAAACTTTTCCTTTCTGGGAAGAGCTAACTCTCCCAGGAGGAGGTTAATTCATAGAGAAATGCTTCAGCTGCAGTGGGAGGCAAGGGGTCTCCTCTGCTAAAACCGAAAGCGTGTCTGTTTGTTTGCTTTCATTTTTAGCAGAGGAGACTCCTTGTCTCACACTGCAGCTGAAGCTGTTAGCTCCGTGAATGAACCCCCTCCTGGGAGAGTTACCCAGACAAAAGAACGGGCATGTCGTGCCCCATCGTTTTCCCCTCGCACCCCCCTCCAGCCATACCAGAGTTCTCCAAACAAAGGTAAGATTGGAGTGGAGTGCGCGCCCCACCATCATGCTCCATCATTTCCCCCTCTGATGACAAGTGTCATCACAACAACCACAATTCCCTGGAGAAAGAACCTACCTAAACAGAAGTTATAACCATTCATCACTGTCTGAACTTCTCTAGGCTCTTGAGATTCTCATAGTGACTGTCTTGCAGTCTCTCCATTCTTCTTTTACGCTCCCTATGAGATCTCTCAGACTGTCCTGCCTTGTACCATTTATAGGCCTTCACTAGTCCCAACAAGATGATCATACAAACTACAACTATAATGATGGGCTTCAAGATGTAACCAAATATTGCCTTTCCAAGGTTTGCAAACCAACTTCTAACTTTTCTAAAGCCCATTATAACCTTATCCCAAACACCTTCTGTGGCCAAATCATGTACCTCATGATGTATCTCAGTGATGGTACTTATATACTTCTTCAGATCCTTGTTGTTATCAGGTATATAAGTACAGCACTGTTGAACCCTCACAATTTTTCTAGACTCTGCCCTCTTTTGCTAGCAAGACATCTAAAGCAAGGCAGCTCTGCATCACCATAGCTCTTATTGACACCATCTCCCCATCTATCAGCAACGCTGACAACTTATCCACAATTGTTGACAACCTTCTGATCTTAATGCCATTCAGAACTAGTCCCAGATTTAGTATCATTGCTCCAAATACATCTCCAACTATCTCTCCTGCACTTGCACCTTGATTCTCTCTATGATGCACTCCACCTTCTAGGGGTCCTAAATCTTCCACGTGGTATATCTTGGGAAACACCATAGCCACATAACAAGTACCATACCAATTCAATGGCAATTGCACATAGGCACTTTTCCCACACATTAAATACACATTCGGTATGACTTGCATTGTCTCCTGCAAGAACTTCTTCCCAGTTGCTTTGATTGTGAAAATGTGATCACACACACTTTGTCCCACATAGACATTATCATAATGTGTCTATACCTGTCTAAAATAAAGCTTCCCTCTCTGTTCAAAATCCAAAGCTATTGGACCAGAGCCCCCCCTTGCCTTTGTTCCAATGTTCCTCCGCTCGACTGCGCCTGATCTATCCTTTCTGCATTTTTCATTTGGACCAGCATCAACTTATCCTTGAGCTTCATATGCTTTGAGTCTTCTTAATCACTACAGTACCTGGCATACCGTAGAATCTCATCCATGGACTTATTCTACCAACAGATCATATGCTTTTGGATCATGAAACTAATCTCTGGTCTGAACCCTAAAATGAATTTGGAGAAGAACTGCCCCATATCTTTGGAATCTAAAGTATCTAATCCAATGCATTGCTTAAAGGCTTGCAAGAGCCTCTCATAGTAAGCATGAACTGATTCATTGGGCTCCTGGGTAGTTCAATCTATCTTACCCCATCAATATCTTGTGGTAATTTTTTTTACTGTAACCATGTGAGTGCCTGCTCAAACTTTTTCATAACCACAGGTGAAGGACCATGTGTAATAGGATCTTGTTCTGGTTCTGATGTTGGCCATTCAACAGCGATTTTACAAGCTGACCACAAATCACTTGGCACAAAGCAATCGACTTGCTTGGACCGTTCAACAGGTTTTTCCCTCAGCCGAGAAAAATCATTAGTGAAAGCCACCATATCACCCCTGCTCCAATGATCATGCACATACCCTCCACTCGGTACCTCTCGCAATGGGTAAGCCTCTACTCCTACTGTTCCTCCTCCCGGAGGGGGTGTATCACCTAAATCCTCTTAACACTCTTCTTCTTGGACCACCTCCCTTCCCACTCGTCAAGCATGCTCCATGCACGTATTTCTATAATCAATTCTCGTGTGTTTTCAGTCCTATGTTTCTTTTCTCCTCCAATTCCTGATCGCTATAATTTAGCCGGTGATTTCCCTGCAACATCTTCACTTTGGACAAATCTACATCGTATCTTTGTGCTAATTCTGTCAGTTTCTCTTGGGTCTTCCTTGCCTTACCGGTCACATCTTTTGCCACAAACAACAGCTCATCTTGTTCATAAAGTTCCATCCTTTACAAAGGCAAGTTTCCACTTATAATTTCATCCACTTCTGCCTTCAACCTCACCTCATCTAGCACTTTGGCCTTCATTGAAGCTTTACTTGTTCCCTGTCTCGATGTACTGTTTTGTTCTCCACTTTCACTGCTCTGATTTTCTCAATGACTATCTTCAACGATGGACCGCGAGACACCTTGACTCTCTGAAATTCCTTGATCCATTCCTCCTCCTGTTATTCTCCCCATGGGACCTCTAACTGGAGGTTCCCACATACTCTAATCAGAAACTGAGTCTGCTAGTGACACTGATCCTACCGCTCTAGATTCAGTATGCCCTCTAGAAGAGTCTGCAGCAGCTGGCAATGGTGTACTAGCCTCTAAAGGTCACAAAAGAGGACCAATTCCACTCACTGTACCATTTCCTCCAGAACTGATACCTTCTCCTGCTACTGGTAGTTGTCCTGACTACTTTTTTCTGCTTGACCTGGATCGTACACTGACACTATGGGACCAATGGTGATCGGCATCGTAAGGGCATCCGGTAACCATCTAATAGCATTAACTTTACTCATCTCTGTATCTCTCGATTGCTGTATTCCCATCCCCACCGTTCCTCTTGAGATCTTTCCCACTACTTTCGCACTAGAATCAGTCTGCGATTCTCCTGTTCCTTCTGTAAGAACTTGTCTTCCCTCCCTTGATATCGAGTTATACAGAGGCGGACGCACTGCTAGCAACCTACCCAACAAGCTTTCCTCTGTCTCACTATCATCCTATTCCTCCTGCCTCTATAGGACATCTCCTACTTTCACTAACATCAGGAATAGCCTTTCCCCCTCTATGGTCTCTACTCTCCATATTTTCACCAGTGCATCCCATCATGCATCTTGAAACACCATTTTTGACTTTTTCACTCTGTCCTGACTTCGGTCCCTTTTCCTTGCATGTGTTGCTCTTATCCTTGAGTCCAAAGCCTCAAACTGTGTTTGTCTTGGTGGAGGTCGCAATGAAGCCATCACTGCCCATTAGCTGATACAGTATATCTAATCTGAATGACCCATAACGTGGGAAAGCCAAATCTCCCTCCTTTTTGGTAACTTTATGCCACTTTTGAAACCAGACTATGGTATGGAGTCCTACATTCGTTGCCATATAATGTGCTAATCTGTCCTGGGGTGGTGCCTCTTCACCCACTCGAGTTACTACTCCCCTAGCTCCCCTACAAAGGTCACATAACACCCTAAAGCATCGCATGTTTAAGCCAACTCCTTTCCTTTACCAGATGTTTTCGTTTTTATTTCCGACCGACCTATCGCAGTGCGGCACAGTCCAATGTCACTTCTCCTCACTCAACTTAGCTCAGCAGTTCACTCTCCTTTACAATCACTTCCTTTCACATTCACGCACCTCATTCATAAAAATAAGTAACTATCTGTTCACCACACTACCAGACAGTCATATAACCGACTGTCTGTCCACGAAACGACTGGACAGTCTCACAAATAATTTTCTGCCTCACCTCGGGCAACTGTCTGTCTGCGAAACAATCGGACAGTCACCTCAGACCATCTGCCCAAGAATGGCCAGACAGTCATATAACTAATCAATTGGATCCAATTGTTCTAATTCATTCACACACACAGTGACCCACGACTTGCGTCAGCACTAGAATCACTATGGTCCGCCCTTGTGCACTAGCTTCCCACACAACTCTCTCAAACTCTCTCACACATGTTCCCCATCTCCGAGTGGGTTTGTTGATGACACCTCACAACTTCCCCAGTCACAGGTCAGACAATTACTGCACTGTGTGTCTTCTACACCACAGTCTATCCCGGGATCTTAGGCTACTCGTCGAGCCTGACATCAAAACTAAACAAATCGTATCACATGGACCACGTATGTTCGGCCCAAAACCACAATCACGACTCTCAACCCAACTCCGCAAGCCATTACACAATCAAATCATCACCGCAATCTAACACACATATCCCTATTCATACTCGCTACACCATGAATTGCCATTCCTAAGGCATCGTCACTCTCCGTAGGTCTCCACCAAATTCCGTCCTCCTATGCTTTCAATCCTCTGAGCTTTCATCGTCTGGGCTTTTGCGGCTCTACAACAAACTTTCCCTAATCTTCCTATATTTTCCCATCACTGCAGAGGTAACCGTCTTTCTGCTACCAACTGAAAGGGCCGAGTTCCTCCTTACCAAATTACTGTGGTGCTCATGGCAATGGACCTTTATTGCCTGCTGAGAAGTATAGAGGGGAGAAATAACTCATTTAAACAGGACTACAATTTATAAGAACATAACTCTAAAGAATCACGTACTCCGAATTGCAAGTTAGTGAGTTTATTACGAGTCCAAAAACAACTGGATATACAAGCACCTCATTACGAGGTTGTAAAAATACATGGGTACTAATACAAATCCAATCCTACAGGCTGCTCTTATGCGATGTATCATAAACAGAATGACAATCTCCAGAAGCAGAACACACGCAATGATTGCACCACGTCAAGATCCTACTTCATCTGTGGATGAATAAAGAACATTAGTCTGTCACTACACTAACACTATAGTGACAGCCCTACTTAACATTTCCCAGGCATAAAAAAAAAAACATTTCCCAGGCAAGATCAGGAAAGGTGTCAGCACCTAAAGGCTTTCGAAGAAGCACACTCACGTTGTATGGGTCAAGTAGCCAAGCTAGGGACCTTGTTCTAAGATGCTCCTTCTGTACGAAACTGGCTCTATATATACTACACCAAAATGAGGTATAGTGTGTATACAGTCCAGATGAAGAACCTTACTCTCTTTGTGTGATTGAGTAGTCGAGCAGCAAGGCAGTATCAGAGGACAGTGTTAAGCATTTGATGTATACACTCAGTCAGCAAATGAATTCACACACTCAAGAACTGAACTCTAAACCAATTATTTTTGTATAAACATTATGCTGTTCTTTTATTTTTAGAACCAAGCAAGCCTGGCACAGGTAAGTATTAAATACTTTACAGTAATAAGTTGCTGAATATTGAACAGTTTTAAAATGCAATAGGAATCGTACTTTGTTTGATTTACAGGGGCTGCAGTAGGTTGCAATACTTAGCAAATACAGTACATTGAAATGAGTAGGCTTTTTCAGTAAATTATAGGTAAGTTACTTTTTATGGTACTTTTCTAACTCAGTGCTGGATACCTAGATTCCGCACTGGGACATTTCCTGCAAACAGGTAAGTAAATACGTTTTGGTTATTCATGCGATTTTTAAAGAATATTTTTAGATTACAAAACTCCACCCTTAGAAACTTTTTGGAAGAAATTGTCAATGTGATCCTATGGAGGAAAAACAGGTTATCGGTTCAAAGGTAAGTAATCGACTGTGGGAATTAAGGTTCTGGGGTTAGACTCAGGGGTGCCCCAGGGTCAGTGATGCACTCTTGTTACACCCTCAGCGGCACTAGGGCGGCCGGGTGCAGTGTGTTGAGGCCCAATGTTATCCAATGATGGATAGGGGGCCTCCGGTTGGTGGCTGCTGGCAAGCAGGCCACTGGGTTGTGGGAGCAAAGCCCCTAGGGTTTAGGTCAGGGAAAATGGGGAAACAAAGTAGCACAAAAGGTGCACCCTCAGCGGCACTGAGGCGGCTGGGTGCAGAGTGCTGTTTCGATATCGGGCGCCCTGTTGTTTCCAATGGAGTACCTCCAGTTTGCAAAAGCACTGCAGGCAGGGAGACGAAGGACTTCTGGGTGCGACCACCACTTCAATAGGTGAGTTGGGAAGTTTGGGGTTGGTTAGGCACCGTTGGATTGGGCACACAAAGCTGTGAGGCGTCGGGTGCAGGGGTGCCTTTTGGGGTCAGATCTTCTTACCAGCTCCTAGTCGTGGTTATGGATTTAGACTGCAGGCGTCGGCTGGAGTCTTGAGGCCGGTCAGGGGTCACCGGATCTCGGTTCAGGATTGCCGGGGTGACCTCTTTGTGTTTTTTTTGTCAACTTGATCTCGGGCCGGGTTTGGTGGGCGCAGAATGGGCTGGATTTGTGGTTTCCGGCTTCTGCCAGAGGTTGCTGTTGAACAAAATCCAGTGTTCACAGGAAAAGTAGTCTTTGGAAGTGAAGGCAGGCAGGTCCTCTGGGGTTTTTGAGGTTGCTGGCTGCAGGACACACCGGGGTTTTGCAGGAGGGGTTCGAGGGGAGGTAGGCTTGTAGAGCTGGGGCCAAGTCAGTGGGCGTTGTCCTCTTGTTAGCTCTGCACGGCTCTTCGGTCCTTCTTATCTTCTTTCTTGTTGTTTTTGGATCTGAGAAAGTAAGGTTCAGGGTGCCCCCTAAATAGTAGATTTAGGGGCATTACAGGTAGGTAGAGGGCAGGGATCACTGGGTCTCTTCCTTGGGGTGGGTACACCCCCTATTTTGCCACCCTCCATTAGGAGGGGGGCAGGAGCCTGTTCCTGGTTGGTTGGGTCCCCCCATCCTCAAGATGGCAGGGACTCGGAGTTGTGCTTCACCTCACCTCCCCCACCTGCCGCGTGGAGGTGGCAGAGGTGGGCACACCTCTTTCCCTCACTTGTTTTTCCCGCCGGTTCTCCCACCCAAAGAGGGAGCAGAACCAGTGGGGACCAGTTGCTGAAAGCAGCAAGTGGTCTGGGGAAGCTCACAAAGGCGGCATCCCTTTGAAGCTTCCAATTCATGAACCCTGCCCATCCTGGGGGAGGAGGCTTGGCACCTCGCCCCAAGAGGTGCATTGTTTCAGGCCCCGAGAGCAGCAGGCTTGCGACCCATGGGTCCAGAAACATGTCTGTTGATGGCAGCCTAAGCAGCCACTCAGTCAGGAGTGCCGAGTGGCAGCAGGGCATGCTTCATGCTTCAAGCCGATCTGCAAGCAATTGCGCGAAAGGAAAGATGAAACTAAAGATAAACATTAATGTGGGTTAAAAAAGGTGTGCATCCCTTCACTTTAAAAAAATGTTCATAACACAGGGATGTGTGTCATGTCGACTCTTCACTTTGGTTCTGCACCAAGACACCCGGCCTGCACATGCAGTGTGTGAGTGAAAAGGTGCAGGGTCTCTAAGGGTGGCACAATAAGTGCTGCATCCCTTAGGGGCCTTCTCTGGTCACAGTGCCCTGGGTACCTATGGTACCATTTACCAGGGACTGACCTGTGGCCAGAGATGCCAATTGGGTTAGTTTTGGGGAAAGAACACAGGCCATGGGAACCTGATTGGCAGAGATCGAGGGCACACCAAGTAAATGTGCATCAGCAGTCTGGCAAAAAGTTGGGGGTTACTGCAACAGAAACCCACTTTCCTACACCTTCTTTCTCCTTCAATCTCCTCACCTCTTTTCCTGACTCCCCCTGAGGCAGTGTCCCTCATACAAAACCCCAAAATGCAAAACACGTCCACAGTCACCTCATCCTGCTGGACACTTCTTATAGGTGATTTTCCATGCAGTGTCAGTGCTCCCAGCTTCTGGCTCGATGGCCTTGATTCCCAGGCCTCCCTCAACGAAAAAGAACACAGGCTCCCAGTCCTCCTTGCTCTTTTGTATCACATCCTCCCGAGCCTAACTTTCCTAAAGATAAGACATTATTCTAAATAACAAAGACTACTTTCTCCACCATCAACAGAAACATGAGAATAGAACAAATTCAACACGCACATGAATTTAACTAACAAGGCTCACTAAAGAGCCTCCCGGGAAAATACATTTCAGGCCTACAAAGATCATCTAACATAAGAATATGACAGATAGGCCTTTCAAATGTACACATACTTGAACATTTCATTTAGTCCTTTCTATATCATTGCATTACAAGAGCACATCAAAGTCATGTTTATTACAAACATCTTATGAAATCCTCCACAATAAGCATAATTAATGACATCTATGTGCGACTTTTATATGGCACACATTTAAATCAAAATGCATTACATCTCATGCGAACAATTTCGTTACTATGGATTACGATATTATAACATGAGCCCTACGTTGTCTCTTTGCATGGCACAACACTTTTCCTACCATTTACGCTTTCACTTGTTATTACTGAACACTTTCTAATGATCGAAGGTTAACACAACAAAAGAAATATGCGGATGCGGACTATCTGCGTTTATGATGCACCCCTACAAATAACAGAGCACCATCGAGCTCAATCACTACCTTCTTACCTGTCTACACGTTTTATTGAACCAGCTGTTGGTTTTATTACTCTTGCAGCATTTACTAAATACCTGAGGAGATGGAGCTAGGAAGAACAGCACTAGATGTTCAAAGAAGCATGTAGGATGCCCGTAACTTCTTTTATATTTAGATCTTTGGCCTTCAATTCATCATGGTTAGGCGTGGCAGCTAGGAGACTTGGACCCATGGTGGACAAGATGTCGTGCCTAGTGGCTGCTTGATGTCACTTAAGCTTCCATTTGTTGTTAGTTTGTTGCAACTCTTTAGTTAGCATGCGTGACAGCAAGACCAGGGGAGTGTTCTCCCAAAAAGAAGATTGATGGTCACTCTCAATTCTTGGAGTGACTACCATGTAGTTTATCTTGCACCAGAGTTTTAAATCATTTTCTATATAATCAAAGTGACTCTTCTGAGGGTCAAATAAAAACCACACTAACGACCAAACAATTCCAGAAACAACTAGATGAAACAAATAAAGCGAATAAAGAATATAGAGACCCTATCTTTTTCGCAAAGATTGAGAAGTTTAAAAAAGACCTGGCGAAGTTCTCCCATGAGAAAATCTATCCATATACAAGTGAGAACTATACACCTCTTGATTCAACCAAAAAAGGAAAGAGTTATGGATCAAATTATTCCACCTCCTCTTCTGATCCTGACTCCAGTGATTCGGACACAGGTACTAATCACACATCACATTGGAGAGGCAGAGGTCAATATAATCTCCCCAACCGCAGGCGAACTGGGCAAGGAAATATGTATCAACAAGGCCCTTGGTGGCCACCAATTCTGTGGGGATATCCACAATTTCCACCACCTATGTCCCAATATCATCTGCAGCCCCAATTCTACGACGGCCAAGCTTTTTTAGGTCAGGGCCGTGGCCGAAACAGGGGCAGACGGAGGGGCCAACCCCAGGCACAAGTCCAGTGGGAAGACGAACAAGATCCCCCAAACACCCGCAGCCGACGGGGACAACAATAATTACTCCAGGAAGTGATGAGGACCTTGTAGTCAACCTTAGTTCACGCACTCTTACTCCCACTGAACACCAAGTCCTAAACAAAGGACTGGGGTTTGTACCCACACACAATGGAGAGGCTTTTCAACTTCGCAGCGAGGTTGAGCAATTCTTTCGCAAGGTCCGACTGCACTACTTTTTTGCCGATTGCAGAAAGGAACAGGATCAGACTGACATTGATACAAACACAGGTCTCAAGAAAAAGTCTACCTTCACCCCTTTTCTTCAACCAGTCCCACCCAAAGAGGGAGCATTTGAGAAAGCGGTGATCCATGAGATCAACTCCATACCTGTCGAAAAATGACCATTTTCAAAATCTGTCCAGATCTGAGAGACTAGCGATCGACACACTATCCAAAGACACAAATAAAACCATCAAACCCGCCGACAAGGGTGGTGCAATAGTCATTCTTGACACCACTACTTATCGTGCAGAATGTTTGAGGCAGTTAGGAGATACTAACTCCTACACCCTGCTCACCACAGATCCTACAATGAGGTTGACGACTGAAATCAAAACTCTAGTGGAAGAGGCAAGTGCAGAGGGTTGGATAACACCCCAAGAAGCTAAGTATCTGGTTACTTCACATCCAGTTACCCCTTACTTCTATGCCTTGCCCAAAATCCACAAAGTTGCAAGACCACCCCCAGGACGCCCCATTATTTCAGGCATCGGGTCGGTCCTGGAACTTCTCTCATCCTTTGTGGATTTTTTCTTAAGACCCTTAGTGCGGACTATGCCCACCTATCTGCAAGACACAAAAGACATCCTCCGCCTGTTACCAGAGGTGGAATTCAACATCGAAACTGACATACTCGTCAGCTTTGAGGTAGAATCCCTCTACACCTGTATCCCGCAAGAGGAATCCTTGCAGGCCGTGAGGAGTTTGTTGGATACATCCACACATGAAAGCATAACACCTATCAACTTCATCATGGAGTTAGCCAGGCTTGCTATGACTGAGAATTTCTTCCAATTCGAAGACTCGTTATATCTCCAAATATCGGGCACCTCGATGGGGAGCACTTTTGCCCCTAGTTTGGCAAATTTGTACGTCCACCTTTTTGAGACACATCTTGTGCTCGACCACAACAATCTGTATTATCATCAAACGGTGTTGTGGAAGAGATACATTGATGATGTCCTGGTGGTGTGGCGTGGAGACATCACCTCTGTACTTTCTTTTCGAGATTGGTTAAACACACAGAACCAATACCTTAGATTTACAGTAGAGTACAGCATGACAGAACTCCCTTTCTTAGATCTACTCATTGCCCCTAAGAACGGCCACCTAACAAGCAATCTGTACCGTAAGCCAATGTCCAGGAACTCCCTGCTCCGGTTCGATAGTCACCATCCTCGTTCCCTCAGAGAGAACTTGCCCTTCGGACAATATCTTAGGGTTCGAAGAAACTGTTCTGAAAATTCTGATTTCCAGATACAATCTCTGGACTTATCCTCCAAATTGAAACAACGATTATACCCAGGTGCCTTAGTGAAGAAATCGTGTAAACGGGCTTCCAATAACCATCAAGAGGCGTTATTGGCACCACCTGTTACCAAACCATCGTTGGAGAATCTGACTTTCGTCACTACCTTCAGTACAGCTTCGACCATGGTACAGAAAATCATCGAAGGAATTGGCGGATATCGAACACTGTTGGAGACAATATTCCTTTTCCACTCTTCTCGTTTAGAAGAAGTACAAATTTGAGAGATGAGTTAGTGCACACCAGACCTCAGTCAACACCATCAGAATCTATTCCAACACTTTGGAATCTTCCACCGGTTCAAGGCCACCATCCATGTGGCAATTGCTCGGTGGGCCCGCAGACTAAAAAAACATTTACAGTCGATATCGGCACGCCACGCCCATGGTTGTTAAAACGTCATACCAACTGCAATAGCGAGAGGGTGATTTACTTAATCACTTGTCCTTGTTCTCTTCGCTATGTAGGCATGACGATGCGGAAAGTGAAACTAAGAATTCAAGAACATCAAAGTACAATTAGGCGTAACAAACAGGCCACCCGTCTCACAAACCATTTCTTGATAATGAAACACTCTGCTGAAGAAATGGCGTGGCTAGTCCTTGAACAGTCATTTATTCCCCCACATGTCAGCGACATTTCCCACTACCTGTTCACCAAAGAACAGAAATGGATTTTTAAATTAAAATGCGACACTGTGGGACTGAACGATGAAATTGCATGGACTCTGCTCTGATGACACCGACAAAAGATATGATCCAGCTATCTGCGGCTCCTCCCCAGAGTATATATCATTTACTATGAATCCTCCTCACCCTCAGTATTGATAGTGATTCAGTGAGTACATCAGATTAATACATATCCGCATATTCCATCCACAGTCGGTTTGTTATAGATAAAGTACTCAACATTCCTGACATTACAACATGCGTACTATATATTTTTTGCCATGAATATACATATTCTTTGTGAGTCGCATGTCAGAGAATTAGACCAAATGACTGATGTGCATTGCCGAATATCAGGACCGCTTCCAATGCTGGGACCGCTTGACTATGGCACAATACACTTGCGGCCGCCAGCACGAGCTTCTGAGTGCTCCCGTCGTCGAGAGTATTCCCTTGATCATCCTGAATGTGTACACACTTTGATCATCCCGTATATATACACATCTTTGACCATCTCTAGGTAGAGATTTGTTCTCCAAAATGTGTATTATTAATCATCAGTAGAGATTGATAGTTTGTCTGTGTACATCTCTATGGCCCATTTAGACATGACTGCTCCTTGGGCCATACGTCCTATAAGCTTTACATAAGAAATGGTTTCTACATGAATCAGGGCATCTAGCCTGCTCCACTTTCTTTAATACGCATGTCTTAATCCTGAGCAAAGACGTTCTTCCAATCTGACCAATCATAGGAGTGATGTCATGTTGACCACTTCTTCAAGGCTTTGCCTGATAAACTCGCTCCTCAACTCTGCTCAGCTTATCTGTTTTCCGATTCCTTGACAAATTCAACATTACGTAGCATATGCTACCGTTATTCACCTGTCTAGTCCGCTTTCCAAAATTACGATCTCCTCAGAGACGGGTCCATAGACATTATATACGTTCATAAGTTCATCATTATGTAACAAACGCTTTCTTAACTGACCCAGACGGTTCCCTGCCTGGTCCGCACATTAAATTCGCGATCTTTCAAAGGAGTGGTTTAAAGACATTTCCGGTTGTTAAAGTGCATTTCCGGATCATCTGAACGCTATCCTCATTGACCTAGATGGTTCCCTTCCTGGTCCGCATGTTAAAATCGTGATCTTTCAAGAGATTGGTTCAAAGACATTTCCGGTTATGATAGTGCATTTCCGGGTGCCGGTTCTAACTACGAACCAATCACTACACACATATCACGTTTCCCTTCTGGTCCGCACTCTTTCAATTTAAATCGGACCTAGTCGCTACACTAACCACCTTCCCCTCGACTCACAAGGCAGACTGGGGCAACGACGGACAGGTTGGTGACGCTTTTCACGGGATAATTGCAGTAATTTTTTCCGTTTTCATGTTCACCAGCCCATCTCTTGCTACTCGCCGGTATACTATGTGGTCCCGCCGCTAGTGTTTATTGACGGCGTTTCGCTACTTCCACATCTATACATGAATGCTCAAACATGCGGAAGGCTTTGATACTATCTTGGCACTAAGTATTACTATTCTAAGAAAACATGTGCCGGTCTGCGATGCAAAGGCTATTTGCATTGGTACGTGTTAACAGGCGATGTTTAACCTGTTTCCATCCTTTTCGTACTACTTTATGCAGATATGCTTAGCTTTGCATGACATAGGGACAATACCACTCAGCAGATCTCGGTTTGTTATAACTTTGAGATGTCCCGTTAAAAACATGACACGACAATAGTCCGGAATGCTAGAATGCTGGAATTTCCATTTTTTACTGTTCATTGCCGATCCAAGATGTACCACTCCATATAGTGGATGAGCGAGGGAATTTCAAAATAGATGATTATGATTACCATTTCCCTCCACCTCTCTTTCCCTAGAGCGGGCCCCTTTAACCTGAGCGAGTGCCAGGCGAGGTGAAGTTACCCCCATACAATTGATGGATGAGTTGTTCGAACTAATATAAGTTGAATGCTGATTCACACATGTACAATTGTTTTTAAATGCTTATATTTGTTTCTATGTGTGTTTACCTTCACAGGAGAGTTCTTATCACAATGATACGAGACCACCACACAATCATTTTTGACTGGTAGGTCTATATAATTTCTTTCACCGTTGCAGTAGTATATAATACATAGGTCCTGAAGAAAGCCTTTCTAGGCTGAAACATGTTGACCAATTCTTTTTACAACTGATAGTAATATTTGTTTCAGATACTATCATCACTTTGTTTTTAACCTTGCCGTTAAGTTGACCCCCCTTAATAAAGTCGTACTTTGGCATCATAACAGGCATTTTTAATATCACATTCCTACACTTTCACCCACCTCTTGTGCACTGCAATTTTCTTCTCCCTTCAGCCTACCAATACATCCTGCTGTCTATCTCTCACACTGGCGGATCTTACACTAGATTTCCTCTGCATATGTCTAAAAGAGGTAACTAGTAGATACCAGTTTCTAACTGAAACCCAGATGATGAGAATCCATCAATGGGCGGGCTGATGGGTATACTTTCATACTTCTCTTTGATTTCATTGTTGTTTCTCTCTCCTGATAGATGACTACTTCTTTCACACTACATTTTGAGTGCAGAGCTAGTTCGTAGTCTGTCCCAGACCCTTAGCATCCCCTGTGTATTGTTGATAGTTAGTTTGGGGGACAGGATGCAAGGTAGTCTTTAAAGTTATTTTCCCCTTAGACCCTCTTTTACCCGTTGTTTTTTGACTCTTCTGAATAGCCGTATTATATTTGGAAGTCGCTCTATTATCTGACTTCATTCTCCCATTTGTGGCCCAAAGTCCATGTTCCAAAGCCAGGGCCTTCTGCTGCTTAGCAGCTTGCAGTCAACTTTTTATGGGAGATAATTTGAGCTATGGTATACCCCAACACTCGTCCTCCTCAGAGAATAATTCAGTGTCCTCACAATCTAGGGGCTCACAAGTGATGCTAAAATCCCCAGCAAGTAAAACGTGCTGTGTGTTAGTCATATCCTTCCAGTGTTCTCTCTAGGGTGTGGAGCGTTTCAGACATTTTACCACCCCAACCCCTCTGGCATAAATGTTAATGAGGTAAACAGAAGGGCACCCATTGGGCACAATGCGAAATCCCAAAATATCGAGAGAGTCAATTGCTAATGCATATGTCATGCAGTTTAATGTTGTTCCAAGCTATTTTAACAGGCCTCCACATGGCCTTCCACAATGGTTGGGTTTAGCTGAGATCCAATAATTGGTGCACCTGGGCCAAAAACCTTTCCTGGAATAGGCATGTATAGAGACTTTCAATAAAATAAATCCAGTCAGGCAGTTGTACTTTAGATTTAAGGCCTGCACATTCCAGGAAACTACTGCTAAAGTGTGAAGTAAATTATTTTTTAATAAGTTAGATACCATTGGAGTTTCGTCAGATAAAAGCAGGCTAGCAATAAAAGAATGTGGATTCTGTGTCATAGGGGGCCAGTTGGTTGAAGTCTGAAGTACGCCCCTGTTAGCTGGAATTTGGGGAGAAGAGAGTTTGTTGATCTTGGGATGTTAGTTGATAGCCACTTGAGGCTACCCTCGAAAGGTGCATGTCAGATCACGAGGAGTTGGGTATTCATGATAGGTAGTCAGTCCAAGTTACCTAAAACAGAGTCATGGTTAATTAGACGATCTGATCTTAAATTTGGTTGAGCCCAGTGTAGATCAGTCCAAGAATATTTGAATTGGATAGATAAGTAATTTAGTGGGCACATCCTAGCATCAAGGGCTACCAAGTTATCCGCTATTTTCCTATCAATGAATGGCAATTCGATGGAATCAAGATTGGTGCCATGGACAGGTTATCTTTTAGCATGGAAGATGTCATCCCTAATTAAAAAATCTACAGCCTCTTACTTGGTGGATCCAGTAAATTACCTTATTAATAATGGAACCCTCATCGTCATGTCTCAATGCAAAATGAAGTTTTGGGACATCAGTCATATAAGTCTGAAGTGGCTTGGGTAAGTTGATTTTTGGTTCATTAAGGATATAATGTCTATTTACTTAAGGCACAAGTTTTTCTACAGGGGGGCCATTAATTTTGGGACCTCCGCGAGTGCTACCTAGGTATTGAGTGTCACGGTATATGGGGAGGCTAGATGGTATCTTTAGTTAGATCTACCCTAGGGTTTTGTGGTCCAGAGTGAGGATAGGAGCAGAATAATGTCTGGCGTGGAGTCCATAAGTCCCTATTAATTTATAGTTCATGATACCCTGAGCTGGACTCGCACCTAACCTTCCTCGCATCTAATCATTCCTCTTGTACTTTAACATGGTTTGGAGGGATATTTGTGGTTGAGGAATTTCCCAAGGCTGTTGCTCCACAGTTACAAACACCTGCCAGCAGATGCTTGACTGTATCAGTGGGATGTGTTATCATCATTTTTAATCCCCCTGTCTCAGCTCTCATCTCCCTAAGGGACCTTGACAGTGATCACGGGGTGATTACAACACCTCCACGGCGGTCCCCTAATCAAGCAGTTCAGAGGAGATGCCAGGGATAGCTGCAGTGGGTTGAGGAGCTTGTAAGGGCTGGAAGTGATTGTTGCAATTTATATTTGACTCTATGAGGAGAGTATGGGTTGTAGCTGAGTGATTGGTAGCATCCCTGTTAGCTCTCGGAGGTGTAACTTTAGGTGCAGAGATTACTCTGGTTACAGAGTGCTGATGAACTTTCTTTTATAACAGATCAGTGAGAGAATGTGTAGCATGGTTAGCTTTATTTGACACTTTCATTAGGGCCTTTTACCAATAATGGATTCGACCTCTTCTATCAAGAGGTCAATATAATTTAAAGTGCAATTCTTAGAATTCCTAATTGTCTTGGGATGCGTCTGAGCTCCTGTGGCAGACTCTGTTGCTTTGTGCTTGCCTATAATACCCGCACGGAGCAAAAACAAACAAGAAAAAGAAACTAGGGGTCTAAATGCAGATCGATACAGATTAATCAACAATATATTAACACATTTTGGGTCTAAAATGCAGCACTAAGGCATTGGCCAATACATGTTTCTCTGCTACAATAAATGTGTCCTAGTATTCTAGGGTTGGACAAACCTGGGGGAAGAGGGGTTCCTAGCCACACAGAAACAATTTAAAGGGGTAACTACCCCACAGCCCCGCAACCTTTGTGGCTCATACCTAAATAAGCCTGATATTCTGAAAGCAAGTGGATTGACAATGTCCATCAATGGGAAAAATCACAGTTAGGTTATTAGAGTAGATCGTTGATTCTTTCGTTTATGGCAGACCCCTTCTTTAAGCCTCTCCTTTCGGGGCAGAGCGATGCTCCTGGTAGCTACAAGTCCCCTGGTCCGTCAGCTATGCGAACCGGATGTACCCTAGGCCAGTCTTGATGAGAAACGCTGGGACCTCTCTTAGAAGTAACCTTCAGGGACTCTTGGTATTCAGAGGTTCATGGCTTGTGAGGTGTTCTACTACACGTGAAATAGATCGCAAATATCTAACAGCCTGATTCATCAAGAAAGGAAACAGCGACTCTCAACTAGCGATTCACAGCGAATCGCAAATGGAAAGGCGCAGATCGGAATTCATCATAGATAGCGAGTAATCAAAGCGATTCGCACACGGGCGCTAAAATCGATAGCGAGAAAATGAAATCGCCGAAAAAGTCGCAAAAACCCAGATATTCCGTCTCTATTTAGCGCCACGCAAATCCACATTAGCGACATCTCGCCAGTAGCGAGAACTCACCAACGGGAAGTCGCTTTACGAGCGCCGTGATGACGTCGCAACCAGGAAGCAGGCAGTTGTCACACCCATTCTGAACTGCGAGGCTGACCGCGAGTCTGCAGCGAAACAGAGAGCTCCTACCGGGACACCTCCAAAGTAGCGCTAGTCACCCTTTAGCGACAGTAGCAATGACAGAGGAGACTGCACCAGGGCCCAGTGACACCGGGCGCAAGAGAAAGCTCAAGTTTACCGAGCCGGAGTTGGAGCACCTCATCGAGGGAGTGGTTGAAAACCACGCAAAACTCTTCGGAAAGGACTCCCGGAGGGTGCCAGAGATGGAGAGACGTCGCATCTGGCTAGGAATTTCTGCCAAAGTGAACGCTGTGGGCGTGACACACAGGTCACTGGACGAACTAAAGAAGAGGTGGTACGACCTCCGAGGTCGTGCCAAGGAAAGGGTGGCAGAGAGGCTGGGCGAGACATCTGGTACTGGGGGCGGAGACCCTACTGTCCCTCCCAATACCCCCATGGAGGACCGCGTGGAGGACACCCTCGAGACAGAGGCATGCATAGGTGTCACCAACCTGGACTCATCCCGACCCAGCCAAGACAGCCAAGGTAAGTGGCATGCGACTGCGACCCTGTCCCCTACCAATGGCCATGGCCCTATAGCCTCCCATATGCATTCCAAGTCATACAAACAATGCACATGAGATCATGGCCACAAGCAATGTCGGACATGTAGACTGCCCATAATGTAAAAGAACCCCAAAGCAGCCACACGTAACCCAAAATAAGCTTATCGCTAAGCTGTACGTGTGACAGATACATGGCATTAATGTAAGTCCAATTCCCCTCACAGGTGGCGCCGACTACAGCAGCGACAGCGACATGCTGCAGATCGATGAGTCAGAAGAGGATGCGGAGGAGGTGCCAACACCAACACCTCCTGCACCATCAGGCGTAGCCCCACACACCGCAGCCAGGCCAACACCAACAGCTCCAGCACCATCATTGGCAGCACCAATCCCTGCAGCCAGGGCAAGACATACAGCGCCAGCACCATCCGGCACTGCACCTAACCCTGCAGCCAGGGCAAGACATACAGCGCCAGCACCATCCGGCGCTGCACCTAACCCTGCAGCCAGGGCGAGACAAACAGCGCCAGCACCATCCGGCGCAGCACCTAACCCTGCAGGCAGGGCCAGACCAACAGCGCCAGCACCATCCGGCGCAGCACCCAACCCTGCAGGCAGGGCCAGACCAACAGCGCCAGCACCATCCGGCGCAGCACCCAACCCTGCAGCCAGGGCCAGACCAACAGCTTCTGCACCATCAGGTGCTGCACCTTTGCCAAGCACAACTCCACCACCCGTGGCACCATCTACTCCTGGTGCATCAACTGCGGTGACTGTGCACACACCCACTGTGGACAGCCAGCAGAGCAGCCATGTCAGGGCTTCCCACCATGACACATCACACAGCGGCAGGAGGGGGATGGCTGTGCGCATGCCAGGCATGAGCACTGAGCGCCGGATGCTACGCATTCACCAACAGCAGGCACGACGGCAAGGGGCCATCCAGCTGCAACTACATAAAATTGCCCGCAATGTGGCCAATGTGGGTGATAGGATTGAGCGCATGGCGGCAGCCATGGAGGCCAACACAGCTGCAGTTATATCGCAGCGCAACTCCGCCCGCCGACGCCACCGGCAGCTCCTAACGCACCTGACAGCCTACACCCGCTCAAACTACATAATGGGGAATGCCACCTCCCAGCTATCACGACGGTGCCTGGCGCAGCAGCAGCAGCTGATACAATGTGTCGAGGATGTTGGACGGGTGCTGGAGCAGGTCACCACTGCCGTACTGGCACTCCATCCTACTGGTGAAGGCAGTGTGGGGAGGGACGACACCAGTGAGTGCGCCTCCAGTGTCAGCAGCTTGTCTGCCTCAATGGTTGGCGTGTTACGCCGCAGCACCAGGCCCACTGCAGGGACACGTGCCGTCCCAGAGGAAGAGCCAGAGCGTCGTTTGGGGGCTGCGCGGCGGAGGCGCAATTGAGTTACTTGCAAGTTGCCTAGATAATGCTGATGATACAAGCATGTCCAGTGGCTAGTTAGGAGCAGTATGGCGCAATACTGCTGCAATATTATGAATGTAGACTTTACGTTATTATTGTGGATTTAACAATAATATTTATTCATGCAACATACATAGGCCTCCTGTCATTTTTTACATTGCCATGCAGGAGTGAATGTTGGGTGAGTGGATTGTGGCCTTCAGAAACTGTTCATAGTGATGTGGTTGCGCCGTCTGTGTCCTTCAGCAGGGTTCTCCCCGCGTGCATGCCGCACATGTGCTGGTGGACGGTCGTCCCCTTCAGACTCACTGCCAGAGATCTCGACTGGTATCCGGCGCTTGGTTGCAATGTTGTGTAACATTGCGCAGACAGCCACAATGCGGCAGCACACATCAGGACTGTAGTACATGGCCCCACCTGTCTTGTGCAGTATGCGGAACCGGCTCTTGAGTAGGCCGAATGTCCGTTCTATACAAATGAGAAACATTGTACCGCCGTTGCTGTGGTGTAGCCGGGTTGAGGTATGGGGTGAGGAGGTATTCCCGGAGGGCGTAGCCGCTGTCACCTGCATGTGAGGAGCAGAGGGTGAGTGCCTGTGCTGCGCAGCTACATCATTGCAATGTGTAAATGTTGACAATGTGTACTTACCAAGTAGGTGTCCTTCCCCAAATTCTCCCCTGGCCAGTCGTGTGTGGAGGCCGCTGTGCCGGAATATAAAAGAGTCATGGGTACTCCCTGGGTACTGGGCCACGATGTCAGTTATGATAGTCTTGGCATTGCAGACCATCTGTATGTTGAGGGAGTGGTATGACTTCCGATTCCGGTACATGTACTCCGTCGCAGCTGGGGGGCAGATGGCAATGTGGGTGCAGTCTATGCATCCTATCACAGATGGGAAATGGGCCACATTGTAGAAGTGTAACTTTGTCAAGTCCAGTTCCTGTTGGCTGGTGGGGAATCTGATGTGTCGGTGTAGCTGGGTGAGCATTGCGTCAACAAAACTCCGGAGGCAGCGTGACATGGTGGGCTGGGATATCCCCCCTGCTGCCGCTACTATCCCCTGGAAGCTCCCAGAGGCCAGGAGGTGCAGGCTACACAATACCTGTACATGTGTAGGCACAGCATTGGTCCGCCTTGTTGGGTGCTGCATCAGGGGGTCAAGGTCGTGTATGAGTTGAATTATCATGGCCCCATTCAACCGGTACTTCGCATAGATCTGCTCCCAGGTTTGTCCCAGCAGGGTGATCCGCTGGCGGAATATCCTCTCCTGTATTCTGCGTCTCCTCCGTGCTGCACGCTGTAGCCTTCGCCGCCTGACCACCATGTACATTCCTGGCATTGTGAGACACCAACTGCTGCTGCTGTGTCTCCTTATGTGTGTTTGGTCAGCCCTGTCCCTGTTCCTGATTGGCCAACTGTTTTTCAAAATTTTCGCTAATCACTTTTATGGTTACCACCTGCTTTGGGTTGTCCTTAATTTGCGCGGCGCTAATGGAGATTTTGAGGTTTTTCGCTATTAGAGAATTTTCATGAATTCCGATTGCGCTAGTATTGCGAATTCGCTAAATTTATTCTCTAATTCCGTGCTTCGGCGCAAACCTACAGGGTATCTGAGAATTTATTAGCGAATTCGCAATCTTTGTTTTGCGCTTTGGTTATTTTCTTCATGAATGCCGATTTGGGTAATTGCGGGCGCAATGGCATTTTCGCAGCTATTGCGCCCGCAATTTAGCTTCATGAATCAGGCTGTAAGAGTCATAAACTGCAAGCCATTACATTTGATTAGAATGAAACCATCAACAAGCCAACAAAGTTGCTTCTTTGGGGCCAAATTGTTTAATGAGTACTTAATGAAACAGTTCACAGTAAAGTATGGTATGTTATGTTATGTGAATTTACAGAGCGTGGCTAATCACCCATGAGAGTATCCCGGTGCTGAGTAGGGTAAGACTGAAGGGGAACGAGAAGTTCCTGCCTGCTTCATCTGAAAGAGCCATGTCTTGAGATTCATTTGGAAGGCCATGAGGAAGGTGGAAGTTCTGAGTGTTTTGGGAGGTCGTTACAGGTCTTGGCTGTGAGGTATGAGAAGAAACATCATCCACTTCTGGTCTTCTTGATGCAGGGGAGATTTGTTCTTTCCTGGGTCACAGATCAAGGGTGTCTGGTGGTTTGGAAGAAGTTGAGGCAGTGGTTGTGATAAGCTGGACTGGTGTTGTCGAGAGCTTTGTAGATGTGGGTGAGTAGCCTGAACTTACATCTTTCCTGGATTGGGAGCCAGTGGATATGGTTGAGGTGTGGAGAAATATGGTTATTTTGTGGGATGTTAAGGACAAGTCAGGCAGTGGCATTCTGGGGGGTTGGAGTCAACGTAGGACATGCGCTGGGATTCTGAGGTAGACGGCGTTTCTATAATCAAGTCTACTTGTGATAAGAACCTGGGCATCATGTAAATGCTGAAAAGGGTTAGTCTGAGCAAAGTGCCTTGAGGGACTCCACAGATGGGTTTCTTGGGTTCTGAGCTGTGGGGAGGAAGTCTAACTAGTTGAGTTTTGTACATGAGAAAAGGCTAGAGTAAGATGTGTCTGTAGATGCTGAGGGTGTTGGGGTCCGCTGTTGGTTGGGCATTGACTTCAGAATTTATCAGCAAGACAGGAAGGTGGCAGTGGTTATGCAGGTTTTAATGATAGAGGTAAGCACGGCGGAGATTATGCTTCTTCCAAGGTTGTATATGAAGCAGAGCATGGGTCTGAGGGGGCTCCTGAGTGGATGGTATTCATCAGGACAAGTAGAATGCAATCTGCCCAAATTTTTACTAATCTAAATAGTAACCCCCTGATTAGTATAGAATTGGAGTATAACCATTTAAACAGTCACCACCAATGTTCTTGCCTCTTTTGAAATATCTCCCATGCAGTTCAAAGTTAAAGATGCAGCAAGATTGAATTATGAAAGCCTCATTTTAAGGGTATCCGAATTTGTGGATAACACGGACGGTATCTGATGCAATAACTCAGTGTCTCCTGCCTGCCTACACTGATTGGTGTTGAGCGCTCCACGTATTTGAAACAAGGATGGAAGTGGCAGCTCTCCTAAGGGACAACTCTAATTTAAATTTTTAGGAGTTTCCTGTTCCATCAATATCATGTATAGCAGTAAGACCCTCCTTTTGCACAAGGCAGAGAGATGATTGGAACTGGGTACCAGGATCCCTGCTCCCCATGAAAAAAGAAAAAGAAATGTGACTTATACACCCAGTCACACACCCACTCGGACAGACACTCGAACATCCACTGACATAAACACTGAGACACGCTTACACCCACTCACAGATCAAGTCAGACACTTCACACCCACTCACAGACACACATTCAGACACTCACACCCTCTCACCGACCCTCAGACACTCACACACCCAATCACAGACTCACACTGCCACTCAACCACCTACTCACACAGCCGCTCAGACACTCTTACACCCACTCACAGACCCACTGAGACACTCTCACACCCACTCACTGATAGACTCACTTAGACTCTCTCACACCCACTCACAGACCCACTGGGACACTCTTATACCTACTCACACACTTATACACCCACTCGCAGACCCACTCAGATACTTTCACACCCACTTAGTATCATTCAGACACTCATGCACCCACTCACAGACTCACAAATCTACTAACACACCCTCAAAACAAAATATACAGCCACATGGGCCATACAGCCAATCACACACCCATTCACCAACCCATACAGCTACTCAAACACCCACTCACACACCCACAAAACCACTCACACACCCACTCATAGACCCATACATATACCCATACAGCTTCTCACACACCCTCGCTGACCTATACAGCCACTCACACACTCAGTCTCAAAGATTACAGTTAGGAAATAAACATTTAAACACCTTTGAATTTCACAAAAAAAACAAAGGTTACAGGGACGTTATAGTTAGAAAATAACATTATAAAAACGTTAGAAATTCACTGAAAAAAACAAAGATTACAGCGACGTTTTAGCTAGGCTCAGATTTTATGCGTACAAAACCATGGAAATTTAGCAGTTATAGCTATCTGAGCTAACTATTACTCATGACCCTGCAATGCATTGCTTATGACTTCACATATTATATCACTCATAACATGGACATATTACTGACCTAGTCGAGAGTGATGTAATATGTGAGGTCATAAGCAGTGAATTGCTGGGGCGTAAGTTAAATTTAGCTCAGATACCACTGATGTTTTCACATCAGAAGGTAATCATGATAGACACTAAAATGTCTGAGATGGAAATAAAAATGAGCTTTATACAGATTGGCATCCAACCCATGGGCTTTTCTAAGCAATGGCATTCTGGCAGAGACAAAGGTTTCAGACCCCTTTTAATTTGAGAGAGTTCAAAGAATGGCTTGTCAGTCACCACTTCAAGATGGAGGTTATCTATATGTTGGGAGAATGTGCTTCTCCCGGTGGATTTGATGGTCACGTCAGATCTGAAAGATGCTTACCTGATGGGTCCTATTTTTCTCCTCACATGTGGTTTCTTTAGTTATGTTGGAGGGGGAAAATATTTACAAGTTCCAGCTCTGTAATTCGTACTATCATAAGCCCCTGTTGTGCTTCCCCAGACTTTTGTGTCCTGTGATAGAACACCTGAGACTAAGGGGCATCATACTGATTATTTATCTAGGCAGGATTCTACTGATGGGCCAGCTATTACATTGCTTCATGATCTAGGGTTTGAGATCAATTAGAAGTTAGAACTTGTTCAAAGTCAGTCAATGACTTTTAAAACATTTGTAATAGATTATGTAGCAGCCAATCTAAGCCTTCAAGTGAAAAAACAAACTGGATTTAATAAGAGTTGAGGTAGGCCCTCTGGAAAGACAATATCTCCCAAACCAAGATTGTAGGGTGTAGGAAGCTGGCTCATTATATGATATATCAAAATGAAATGTAAAAATAACATGTAATTTTCTATGTATTTAGGCACCAGAATCAATAGGGTCAGGTATGTACACTTTACATTAGAAATACTTTTGCATTTAAAAAGTCAACACCGTGCATTTTTCAGAAGCTGTAATGTTATCCTATGGGAGGAAAAACAAGTATGCCATTAAGGTACAGTACAGCGATTTACGAGAACAATCTCCTGGACTTAAGGTGAGTAGAGTGCAAGGTCCAAGGCAACACTAGTCGGACACCACCAGCAGCACTAGGGCATCCCGGTGCAGGGGTGCGTAAAAAGAGGCTGTCGGGCTGAATTAACAGGGGGGTTCAGGCCTCATGATCTGTGGGGATGTGGGGGTGATAGAGCGCGCAGGTCACCCGACCAACAAATTTACCACATACGTATCGGGCCCATAAACTTTAATTCACCATATTCATTAATCGGGCGACCATACACTCTACTACCAGTAACCCTTGTTCCTTCCTATTTTATTTCCGGTGTACCCGACTTACCATTCCACCGTTACAGGTACCTAAGGTCACAATGGATCAGGGAGCTAGCTGTAAAAGAAAGGAAGACACCAAAATACTTATACTTTATATATTCTATTTGTACTTTTATAATAACCACAAACTCAAGAAGTTTTGAAAACCTTTATCTAATATTCTTCGATCTCAGAAAGCATAAGGTTCACAATGAACAAACAGTCGATAACCAAAATCATAAAGAGCACATATCCATAAAGGAAATAAATGAAACCAACCATTTGTGAGTCTAAAGGAAGGTAAGAACAAGGAACATGCTAGGCAGCAGTTTCAAAATTTAGACTTAATATGGAGAGACTAAGGACGGGGAAGAATAAAGAACATACTAGAATTTCACAGTGAAATATTTCCCCATAAAGAGGAACTATAGGTAAAGTGCAAAGAGACCATACTAATAAACCGGTGCAATTACTTGAATCGACAAAATAATAGGTAAAGACAAGGAACATCTATGTATCATGAACTGAAAAGGAATGAACTTAAAGGATGGGTAAGAAAATGGAACATGCTAGAATAACGACAATTTTATATATGACTTGTTCATTCAGAGATGCGAAAAGCATGGAAAATCAATGTAGCAAGAGTATGACTTTATTAAAGCAAAAGAAGGAAAATATAGAAGGTGCAGAGTAGACTTGTCAGCACTATATTTACCTACAGTGGTGTGAAGACCAACCCTGGCCAGGGGTCAGCTAAGGACGGGAGGAACCCAAGGAAGGACAGTCGCCAGAAGGACAGCAAGGACGGAAAGGACACCCCAGGACAGGACAGGAAACCCAGATTAGGATCAGGACAGGACCACCAAGGCACGACCAGCACCTGCAGTTCGGAAGCAACGCCTGCGCTCCACCCTCTCTGCAGCTATCAGTCAGAACCCCGATTGGGTTATCGAACTCCCCAGCAAAGTGCTCCGCCAGCACTTAAGGTTTCTCAACAAAACCCTTGAGTCTATGGAAATTTCAGACAGAGTGCTCCGCAGCCCTCTGTATCAAGTCACCTATTGAGTGCGTTGGGTCAGTGACAGGTCAGCTATTCGGACAAGTCGGACAATTTCTCTAGCTAAACCTAGGCTAGTTATGCTGTTTTTCGGGTCAGTGTACCACCCCCAAAATGTTGCAAGTGTAAGAATCCCCAATTTCGATTGGTTCTCAAGTAGGATAGGTTAACACACCAACCACATTTCACCTTTACAAGACTACAATAGCATACTCTGGGACCGCCTATTGGGGTTCCCATGAGATTTTCTACAGAATACAATGGAATATATACAATTGTAGCTTTTGCAGGACAGTTCAGCTTCGGCCTGCTGGGTCGCAGGTCACTTTCTCAGGAGCATCTGGGCTGTGGCTGCCAGCTGGCTGAGTTCCACTGGTACAAGGTTTTCTTCCCTCTGCCAGGGTGACATGCGCAGTAGGGACTTCTAAGATGGGGTTTGCTTCCCTCCCAGGCCCAAGAGTTACGATACATGAAAAGTAAGCGAAAACAAATTAGAAATACAAGAAAAAATGAATACACTGTATACCATGAATAGCTACTCTATACCCTTTACTTTATAATAACTATAGCATTAGTGTTAGAGGCACACAAACAGTAGCGGAAAAGCAGCAGCGCAAGCTTCGGCATGTGAGAACACAAAGCGGCCATCTTAATGCTAGAGCGCAAGTGCAAAAGATTCCCACCAGAACTGCGAGTACGTCACGTCGCGTGATTGTGACCAACGCATGCGCAGAAGAAAACCCCGCTAAGCAGCGGCCATTTTAATGACAAGCGTTGTTAAGGTTAATACACACATAAGCAAGCGTCTCTGGGACAACCCAAATGTCAGAATAAAGGGAGAATTAGTAAGACGAACAGGTTGAGTTAATTTATTATAGTTACTCGAGGTTCATGAGTACGAGCAAGTCGCGTAACGTGCGAATCCTTGCTCCATCAATCCCCTCTTTGATGATATTTACTATCATCACAAAACAATAGAACCAGATGCCAACTTTCACAATTTGCCCAATTCAATCTCTTCCAACATTCGATTCAATTTTTCTTTCGTTTCTTTGTTAGGGTGAGAATTTTTCACCCTTTTATAAATCTGATTATTCAGTTCCTCTAATTCAAGTTCATCCACATTCCGTTTCACGCCTCTCTTAATCACAGTATATTTCTTTTGGTGTTTGCCACATTTGCAACAGACAAATATGAGGCATATGACAAAACCTATTCCTGCAATTGGCATCACTACCTTAAACAATAAACCTCTACCTAAATTTGCAAACCAATGACCTACAGTTGAAAGACCATCAGTAAGTCTCTTCCAGGCACTATCAACCTCCAGTGGTTTGAGTTCCTTTTCCAAATTTGTAATGTTCCTTACATACCTTTTGAGTTCAACACTTTTGTCAGGTATGTAAGTGCAACAATGTTGCGCTTTCAACATTCTGCAGACTCTGCCCTCTTTTGCTAATAAGGTGGCCAGGGCAAGTCGGTTCTGCAAAACCATAGACCTGATCGCAACCATTTCGGTATTGATCATCAGAAATCCACTAGCAGTGTCAGTAGAAAACCGATCCACTACTGTTGACAATTTGCAAATTCTGTGTGTGTTCACAACCCCTCCCACTGCAAGTATCAATGCACTAAATATACTACCCATTATTTCCCCTATACTTTCTCTTTTACTACGTACTAAACCGTTAGTGCTTTCACTGCTTCCAGCAATTTCATTCACGTGGTATATTTTCGGGAAGACAATTCCAAAATAGCAGCTTCCATACCAGTGATCCGGCAATTTGAAATAAGCCTTGTTTCCACATATGTAATAAATTCCGGGAAACACAGGTTCTGACCCATTTTTGAAACCGCAACCTCCAATTACCTTATAATTGTGTTCGCATTGACTGGAACCAATGAAAATGTTATTATAATAACTAGTCTTTTCTCGGTGAAGACAAAGTTTCTCTTTCCTTTCGAAATCCAGCAACAAAGCAGGGTTAGCCCCACCATTTGAGGTGCTTCCCATGTTTTCAGCCCATTTAGGAATTCTCTGCCTTTTATCATTCGCCTTTCTTTGGAAACTTTCCCTTCTTTTCTCTGCCATGTTCAGAAACATTTTCTCTTGTTCACGTAATGAACAGTTCAAGTTATCTCTATGTGCTTCACCTAAGTCTATGGTACCTATAGTCAGAAAATATTCTCCCATATAACATGTGACATCACTTTTCGTATGTACAGGGTTCAGATTTCCACGTATAGGAAGTTCAGAAAATATCACGTCTGAGTTAGAGTAATAGTACTGTAACGGTCCTCTCTTATAGAATAGGCTAGCTAAAATACTACAAGAAATTCCATATGTTAATGGCAAGTGATGGTAAGTCACTCCCTCAGCTACAGAAGTAGGTAGCTTCATGCAAACATAACAGTCTTCTATTTTAATAGCTTCTACATAATGCACTAAAAGGTTTGCAAATACGTTTAAATTAGTCCTGTTCTTAATTCCATGATAATGTAGTCCTTCCTCATCTGGTGCTTCTAAGTCCATTTTAGCTAAGTGCTTTCTCATGTCCATCTACACTTTGTGGTGTCAGTTCGTCAGTGTCTTTTGCCATACTCTTTGTAGAGTCAGATTTAGTATCTTTACTCATCATATAAGGAATAGTAATGGTTAATCCTATCCATAATATTAGTACTAAAGCTACACTACATACACATACTTTGCAGCATGTTTTACAACAATTGCGTCTAGGTCTTCCATTCACATTTGAATCAGACATTTTCGCTCAAAAGAAGCCTTCCAACCCCTCTTTGTAACTTTGCACAGGTAGCTTACACTGGGCAATTTCAGGTTGGTTCGTCTTCTTCGGCAGACTGGTCAGTAGTCAGTTCTTCGTCACTCTCATCACTTATCTCAAGATCCTCAAATTCCTCCAACACCAGGTAAGTCCATTCAGGATCCTGATACTTTTCGTTCAGTCTTTTTATTCGGGCACTTCTTCGCTTAGTGTTTTCTCCAGGTGGCTCTGTTTTATTGGAAGCTTGTTTCCTTTGCTCAAGCTTCTTCTCTACTGTTTTCAGTCTCAGTCTCAGTCTTTTGATGTACCTTGGTTCTCTATTCTTTTTCTTGAATCTTTTAACTGGCACTGTTGTTGGGCTTTCTTCTAATGCTCTTTTGTTTTCGTTTTGTTGTGGCACTTCTGCTTCTTCTTCCCTTTCTGTCTGACTAGTTCCAGGTCTTACTTCGGTTTCTTCTGCCTGGTTGCTAAACTGGCCTTGTTCAGGTGTATACTGGATTTGATTTTTGGACGTTTCAGTTTCTGTGTCCTGAACACATTCGTCTATTTCTATCTGATCCTGTTCAAGCACTTCGAACCTTTGATTTTCTTCCACTTGAACTTTCGCCCTAATTTCTATCTGTCTCTTTTCAAGCTCAGGAGTTCTTGGAGGTGTGTCGATCACCTGTTCTGTCCCTATGTGACCTTCTTCCTCATCAGATTTGACAGGGATTTCGATGATCTGATTATCTCCTTCTATTCCTGTCTCCTCCTCTCTATCCCACTCTCTGTCTGCATATGTCTGACTTCTGGTTCTTATCGGATCAACAGTCAGGTCGATCACTGGGATCCATTCATCTTGACTGGTGCTCGGTTGTTCGTCATCAGCTACTTCAGGACCAACATCTGGAGACCCCTCAGCTGGACAACCTTCAGTGTCAGTTTCTTCGTCTTCGGTTACCTTCTTCGTATGACTGGCATGGATCCACTTTGGTACTCCTGCACACTTCACCGCTGTCGTGGTCACCAGGATCACCTGTCTTGGCTTTCCCCACTTCGGTGCAAGGCAACTCGATCGGGTGTGCTTCTTAAGTACCACCCAATTGCCTGGATTCAAGTTATGGACTGGAGTTGTTGGACTGGCAACGGCGTCTTCCCCAATCTGGTGAGAGATACAACGCACTTGGTCACCCAGTTGCTTGCAGTACTCAAGTACCAAATCATCAGAAATGCTTATCAGTTTGTGTCCTGGTACCCATGCTTGTCGCATTACTCTTCCCATCAGGATCTCATGGGGACTCAGGCCTGTATTTCGGTCTGGAATATTTCGGATGCCCATTAGAACAAGAGGTAAAGCCTCTATCCAGTTCATGCCAGTAGATTCACACATTTTTCCTAATCTCGACTTGATAGTGCCATTCAGTTGTTCCACCACTCCAGAAGCCTCTGGGCGATATGCACAGTGCAGTTTTTGAGTAATTTTGAATGCTCCACAGATCTGATCAATTATCTCATTCTGAAAATGCCCACCTCTGTCTGATTTAATGGTGACTGGAACCCCGTACCTAGGTATCAGTTCTCGTAGTAACAATTTGGCTACAGTGATGGCATCATTCTTCTTGGCCGGGTACGCCTCTACCCATTTTGAAAACAGGCAAACAATGACAAGGACGTATCTCATTTCTCTACAAGGGGGTAACTGAATGAAATCAATTTGTAACCTTATAAAAGGACCTTCTGCTTTCCCAATTTTACCCAGTGAAACTACTGTTTTCTTCCCAGCATTGCATTGCTGACATGTCAAACACCTCTGGCAGAGCCTTTCTGCTACCGTCCTGAATTTCGAATTGAACCATGTCTGTTTGAAGACACGAATCATGGCATCCCTACCAATGTGTGTACTTCCATGTATTAGCCAGGCCATTGGAACAAGCAAGCTGTCAGGCAACACAGGCATACCATCAGAGCAAACAATAAGACTGTCCTCATTTCTCTGCTGACAACCAAACTTTCTCCATCTTCTCCTTTCCTTTGGTCCTGCTGCATTCTGTAAATCTCTCAGTTCCTCCCATGTTGGCACATTTTCAAACATCATAAGTTGGCAGCTGTTTCCATTTCCCCCCAATTTGATATTGACTGACATCTGATGTCTTGCACAATGTTGGGCTAGTTGGTCAGCATATTTTTACCTACTGTCACACTGTCTTCACCAGATTTGTGAGCAGCACATTTGACCACTGCCAATTCTTTTGGTAACTGGATTGCTTCCAGTAATTCTTGTACCACCTTTCCATTTCTGATAGGAGTACCTGAAAAAGTCAGGAACTCTCTTTGCAGCCACAATTGGCCGAAGTCATGCACAACCCCATAACCATACTGGCTATCAGTATATATGGTTACTCTTTTATTTTTCCCAAATTTACAGGCTCTTGCCAATGCAATCAATTCGGCTACTTGTGCAGACTTTACTCCAAATAGATAGGATGCTTCTACAGCACGGGATACTGTGACTACAGCATAGGCAGCACTTAATCCTCCATTCTCGTGTCTCAAACATGAGCCATCTACAAACAGCTCATAATCTTCCACAGGTAGGGGCATTTCCTTGATATATGGGCGTGGTTTAGTACTAAACTCAGTCAGGTCAATGCAGTTGTGCTCGACCTCTCCCTTTGCTTCTGCAATCAATGAGTCTGGTAATAGGGTAGCTGGATTCAATATGTTACACCGAGCAATTGTTACATTTGCAGCACCCACAAGAATCCTTTCATATTTAGTCAGCCGACTAGGTGTGAGATACTGGGTTTTAGTTCTGGTCAGCAAGATTACAACTGCATGTGGAACATACACAGTTACATGATGTCCCATAATGATGGATTCACTCTGCTCAAGACTCATGCAAGTTGCAGCTACTGCTTTCAGACATCCAGGTAATCCAACAGCCACTGGATCCAAAGTAGCAGAGAAGTATGCTACTGGACGTCTAGTCAGACCATGCTCTTGAGTTAGGACAGACTGTGCACAATTATCTCGTGTATCACAAAACAGTGCGAATTCTTTCGAATAATCAGGCATTCCCAATGCAGGAGCAGTACACAGACATTCTCGTAATTTTGTAAACTCTGTCATGCCTTCCTCATCCCATTCTACTGGGTCCTTTGCTCCTTTCCTTGTCATTTTTATCAATGGCTTTGCTAGGACTGCAAATCCCACAATCCACTGTCTGCAATATCCTACAACCCCAAGGAACATTCTGATCTCTTTCTGAGTGTTGGGTAACCGCATGTTTCGAATTATCCTAATTCTTTCTGAAGTAACTTTCCTGATACCTTTCTCTATCTGATGCCCCAGATATTTTACTGAATTAGTACAGAACTGTAATTTGTCAGGTGATACTTTATGTCCTCCTTCACCTAAGTGGTTCAGTAGGGCAATGGTGTCAACAACACAGTCTCTCTGACTTCTAGACGCCACTAAAAGGTCGTCTATATATTGCACCAAAACTGAGTCTCCAGGTAAGACCAAGGATTCAAGGCACTTTTTCAGAATTTGATTAAAGATTGAGGGGCTTTCTGTGTACCCCTGGGGGACGCGATTCCAAACGAACACGTGACTGTAGAATTCAAATGAGAAAAGAAATTTGCTGTCTGGATGCAATGGAATTGAAAAGAATGCGTGACATAAATCAATAACGGTGAACCATTCAGCATCCCATGGAATCTGATATAAAATCACTGCTGGGTTCGGAACAATAGGACAGCAAGGAACAACAATTTTGTTTACCTTTCGCAGGTCCTGCACTACTCTGTACTTACCGCTAGGTTTCTTGATGCCAATTATCGGGGAGTTGCAAGGACTACTCAACACTTCTTGTATGATGTTTGCTTCTAGCAATCTTTTTATTTCAATGGCAACTCCTGCTTTCACTTCTGCACTCATTTTGTATGGTTTCGTATTTGGGTAAACTGCATCTTCTTTTATGGCTATTTTTATTGGGTCAACATTTGCCATTAATCCTACATCTTTTCAAGTAAAATCCCATACTTCTGGTTTTACTGTCTGTTGGAGTTCTTCAGGTAAGTCTTGTATGGTCAGACTTTTAATTTCTGAGTCAGGTCTTATTAGCATTAATTTGTATATTCCATCTTCATCTGGGGTTTGAATTTCGACGCCTTTTGGTGTGCAATTCATTTTACACAGCAAATCACGTCCCAATAGGTTTACAGGACTGGAATCACAGACAACAAATCTATGCATTTCTTTGAAATTCCCTATTGTAATCTCCATGGGCTCGGTAACTGGGGTACTAATCAATTGATTAGATACACCCACTACTTGGATTGCTTCTCCCGAGAGGGGTAGGTTCGGAACGTCTGCTGTTCTTACCGTAGAACGGGTAGCACCAGTGTCCAACACAAAGGTGACATCATTGCCTTCAACCTTTCCTTCAATGTAGGGCCCTGACTGGTCTACCGGCAAGGAGGCGCCAAGCACCCACTCCTTGTCCTCCCCCCTCAGGCACCGTCAGTAAGGTTCATCACAGAGGAAAGTGTCATTCAACAGAAATTGCGAAGTTGCTGCATTTCTATCCTCCTTTCCTCCCCAAATTTCTATGTCTTCACCCTGCTGTGCTTTTCCCTTAATATTCGGCCTAGGTGCTCGGGGCAACTGATTCGCTTTTACCTGTTGCTGGGTCTTTCTTGGCTTTTCATTCTGCGTCTGTGGATTTAAATCATTAGTTTGGGGGTTACTATTTTGTCGTCTCTCCAGTGCCCTATCTGTCCGCACCCGTGACAGGGGAACTTCTTTTTGGCTTCCTCTCGGCTCATTTTTACTCTGGGCTTCCCTCCACCCCCAGGACCTTGTTTTTGGGTATTAGTATTCATTTTATTTAACTGCTTTTCTTGTTGCTCAGCCAATTTTACTTGTGCCCACATGACTTTTTCCTTTAAGGCCTTTCGTTTGTCAGCCATCTCATCCTCGCAGTACTTGGCGTACCTTAAAACCTCATCTATTTTCTTGGACTGCCAACAAATTTTATTGTCTTTGATCCATTGGCAAATTTCAGGTCTTAAACCGTTTACAAACCTGTAAATGAAATGGGTCATGTCCTTCATCTCAATGTTATCTATACCGCTGTACGTTTTGAACACCTGCAACAGTCTTTCATAATAGGAATGCACAGTTTCATCCCTATCCTGGGTAGTTATATCTATTCTGGTCCAATCAGTTTCCTTTGCAGGCACCTTTCCTTTCAGATGTAACATTACCTGATTGTATTTGTTCATTACATCATCAGAAGGAGCCCCTGTGAGAGGGTCCCTCGGGTATTCCTTACTAGGCCAATCAACAGCAATTTTACATTCTGTCCACAAATCTACGGGAACCACGATATCGAAAAACCCATCCAAATCTTTCCACATGCATTTTTGTACCTTCACAAATCTTTCTACCTGCCTGTACCAATCCACGGGTTTCTCTCGTAATTTCGGAAAGTCATTGGTAAAAGACACAATATCCTGTCTGGACCATGGAACGTGCACATATTTTCCACCTGGCACTTCTCGCATCGGATATAATTTCTCTGCTTTGTCTGCCTCTTTTAGGACATACTCAGAAGTCATCTGTTTGGATCTAATCTCCTCCTTCTTCTTTGCCTACCTGGCTTTCCACTTTTCTAGTTCTCCCCATTTTTGCAACAGATTCACTAATTCTCTGATCTGTACCTTCTTCCCTGATACATTCATATTTTCCAGATCTTTGTCTGAGAACTCTGCTCTGTAAGGTTTCTGCAATGATTTAGATTTCCCAATATCAATTCCCATACTAGCCGCGGTGTCCACTAACTTCTCATGGAACACCCTAGTATTACGAGTGATGCTCTTACAGATAAACAGCAATTCTTCTTCAGAAAAAGTATTTAGTCTGTCTAACCCTACATTCCCAGCCATCAGTTCTTCCAATTCTATTCTTAATTTGTAAATATCTAGTGGTTTCGACGGGGAATTTGGTTTCTCTAATTCTAGACTCCATCTCTCGATCTCTTCAGGAGTTACTACAGTGGCATGTTTAGTACCAGAAGCTGACTCAATCCGCACTTCTCCTGAACTGAAATTACAGATTCGCATTCACTTGCCTGATCATCTACAATTAAGGGCTCTTTTCTTGGCTGTACTATAGCCGGGGTAATAATCGGTGTCTTGGGACACCCCTGTTTATACCCATACAGAGGAACGACTGGTCCAATAGTTACTGGGATAGTCAGGGCTTCAGGACTTGCATTTAGCTGGGAGAGTTTCTGGATTAATTCTGTTCTTTGTTTAACTAATGCCTCTTGCTCTCTCTCCTGTAGTATTCTTTCCAGGCTTATTTCAGGTACTATTTGCGGAGTCAGGGTTGGGGCAGTTGGATGCATCATACTTGGTCCCTCACCATAATTAGGTTTCATGAATGGATTTCCTGTGCTAAAAGGTCTCGGCATCTTCTGATAAGGAGGTATTTGACAGCTGTCTCTTACATTTACAGGTCTAGGCACCTCCTGGTAAGGAGGTTTCAGGCAAGCATCCCCTACACTAGAGGATCGGGGTCCTTCATTATAAGGAGGTGGATTTTTCATGAACAAGTCATCCAACAACTCGTCATCTGAATCCCCACTGGTCACCCAATGTTTGGTCTTTTCTGTCTTTTTCCCTCCCACCGGGTCTCCTATTGACATCATAGGGTACAATCCTTCTACTATCATATTTTGCCTCCATTGTTTCATTCTTTTCTCTCGGGTTTCGGGTTTCACTTTAGGATACCATTTGGTTAAACCTTTATCCATTCGGGGCTTATCCCTCTCAAAAGCCTCTATCTCCCATTCCTCTAGTGCTTCGTACTGAGTTAATCTGGGTCTGGGATGCAAATCGTTCATTCGGGTTCTCAGGTTGAACAGAATCCTGCCATTAAAGCCCTCCACAGGGCTTGGTCGCCCCACTCACTGCTGCCGCTCCTGCCTGCCTTTGCCGCCTCCTGCCTGCAGATTCCTTCGCTCGCTGCTCGCTGTTCCTGGGAATTTCACGCTGCTCCTGGGAATTTCCCGCTGCCCGCTGCTTCTTGGAATTTCCCGCCGCTGCCTCCCTGCGGCCCCGCCCCCCTGTGATTTCATTCGCCGCCCGGCTCCCGCCACCCAGCTGCTCCTCCCTCCCGGCTCCTTACTTATGACGCCTCCTGAGCGACCGCGCAGCGGGAGCGCCGATTGAGCACCGAAGGTGCGCCAAAGGTAAGCCCATCTGCGCCCGTCCGCACCTGGCCTGCACCCAGCGCCAGGACCCCTGGCCCTCCACGCCGAGGCAAGATGACCCGACTGACCTACGACGCCGCCACTCTCAACGCACTCAATGCCGGCCAGACCCACGCTTGCTGCCGAGCCACCCCGAGACGCACCCACGGACCCTTCACCTGCTGCACCTGCAAGTTCACCTGCCTCCGAACCTGCCCCGCACCCGCCAAGACAAACACCAGCAGCAACCACCTCAAGTGCATCCTGATCAACACCCGCTCCGTCCACAGACACGCCGTGGAACTCTGGAACCTCCTCGACGCTACATCACCGGACGTCGCCTTCCTCACGGAAACCTGGATGAACACCTCCTCTGCACCCGACATCGCCATCGCCATCCCGGACGGGTACAAGATCATCAGGAGGGACCGCATCAACCAGACCGGAGGTGGCATCGCCATCGTCCACAGAAACACCATCCGCATCACGACCGACGCCAACGACTCCTTCGCCGCAGCCGAACATCTCCACTTCCAGATTCACACCGACCCTAAGACGACCCTGAGGCACCCTCGTCTACAGACCCCCGGGACCACGCACACAATTCAGCGAAGACATCACAGACTTCATCAGCCCGCACGCCCTCCCCTCCACTGACTACATCCTCCTCGGGGACCTCAACTTCCACCTGGAGAACAACAAGGACCGCAACACCACCGCCCTGCTGGAAAACCTCGCCAACCTCGGACTCAAGCAACTGGTCAACACCCCCACCCACTACGCCGGCCACACGCTTGATCCCGTCTTCTCTTCCAGCAAGTACATCACCTTCAGCCACGCCACCGGTCTCCACTGGACCGACCACAGCTGCGTCCACTTCAGCTTCAAAAAATCCACGACCCACCACCACCCGCAACAGGTACCTCACAGGAATTGGAGCAAGATCACCGCAGACCAGCTCACCACCACCTCCCTCAGCCAGAGCCCACCCGCCAACACAACGGACCCCAACGAAGCAGCCCGCAACTTCACACAGTGGCTGACCGCCTGCGCCGACGACCTCGCGCCACTAAAGAACCCTCCCAGCAGACCCAGAAGCAAGAAGGCATCCTGGTTCACCGACGACCTCAAGGACTCCAAGAAGACCTGCCGCACCCTCGAGAAAGCCTGGCTCCTCGACCGGACCACCGACAACATGACCGCCCTCAAACACGCTACCCGCAAGCACCACCAGCTCATCCGCACCACCAAGAAGAAATCCCTGAAGGAACGACTGGACAACAACGCCCACGACAGCAAAGAGCTCTTCACTATCGTCAAGGAGTTCTCCAACCCCAGCACCGGCACCAACGACATCACTCCGTCACAAGACCTCTGCGACTCCCTCGCCTCGTTCTTCCACCTCAAGATCGCCGACATCCACAACAGCTTCGGCGCCCCACCCACGCACCCAACCGTCGAACCAATGCCCCCCACCGCCACCCTTCGCACCTGGACCACGGTGACCACCGAAGACACAGCCCGCACGATGAACACCATCCACTCCGGATCACCGACCGACCCCTGCCCACACCACGTCTTCAACAAGGCCGACTCCACCATTGCACCCCAACTCCGGAACATCATCAACGCCTCCTTCAACACCGCCACCTTCCGGAGAGCTGGAAGCACGCCGAGATCAGCGCCCTCCTGAAGAAACCTACAGCGGACCCCACCGATCTCAAAAACTTCCGCCCCATCTCGCTCCTCCCTTTTCCTGCTAAAGTCATCGAGAAGATCGTCAACAGACAGCTGACCGCCTTCCTCGAGACTAACGGATCCCTCGACCCCTCCCAGTCCGGCTTCAGAGCCAACCACAGCACCGAGACCGCCCTCATCACAGCCACCGACGACATCCGGACCCTGCTCGACAAGGGGGAAACAGTGGCCCTCATCCTCCTGGACCTCTCCGCTGCGTTCGACACGGTCTGCCACCGCACCCTAGTCCAGCGCCTCAGCAACATCGGTATCCAAGAGAAGGCACTGGAGTGGATCATCTCGTTCCTCGCCGGAAGAACACAAAGAGTCCGCCTCCCCCCGTTTCGCTCCGAGGCCACCGAAGTCATCTGCGGCGTCCCTCAAGGATCTTCACTCAGCCCCACCCTCTTCAACATCTACATGAAACCTCTCGCAGCCATCGCACGCCAGCACAACCTCAACATCATCTCTTACGCCGACGACACCCAGCTGATCCTCTCCCTCACCAGAGACCCCGACACCGCCAGAACCTGCCTACACGAAGGGATGAAAGACGTTGCCGAGTGGATGAAGGACAGCCGCCTGAAACTGAACTCGGACAAGACGGAAGTCCTCATCCTGGGATCTTCGCCCTCCGCCTGGGACGACTCCTGGTGGCCCCCAGCCCTGGGCACCGCACCCAAGCCAACCGACCACGCACGCAACTTGGGCTTCATCCTGGACCCCTCCCTCTCGATGACCAGACAAGTCCACGCCGTCTCCTCATCGTGCTTCAACACCCTGCGTATGCTTCGCAAGATCTTCCGCTGGATCCCGACCGAGACCAGGAAGACTGTCACCCAGGCACTCGTCACCAGCCGACTGGACTATGGAAACGCCCTCTACGCCGGAACCACAGCCAAGCTACAGAAAAGACTCCAGCGCATCCAGAACGCCTCCGCCCGACTCATCCTGGATGTCCCCCGACGCAGCCACATCTCCAGCCACCTGAGGAACCTGCACTGGCTCCCCGTCGACAAGAGGATCACGTTCCGGCTCCTCACCCACGCACACAAGTCTCTCCACGACCTGGGCCCCAAGTACCTTAACGACCGCCTGACCTTCTACACGCCCACCCGCCAGCTACGGTCCACCACCCTCGCCCTCGCAGCCGTACCACGCATCCGAAGAGCCACCGCCGGAGGAAGATCCTTCTCTTACCTGGCTGCCAAGACTTGGAACTCCCTCCCCATCCACCTTCGGCTGACCCAGGACCATCTTGCCTTCAGGAAACAACTCAAGACCTGGCTGTTCGAGCAGTAGCATACCCCTCCCCCCAAGCGCCTTGAGACCCTCCCGGGTGAGTAGTGCGCTATACAAATGGCATGATTGATTGATTGATTGATTAAATGTACCTTCTAACGGAAATGCCAAAACTCCGTCATTTTTAGTGTATTCCACCCAATTTTCCAACCATACACAAGAGTGGTACCCTTTATCAAACATCATGAAAGATGCGGGAGTGTTAGGTGGTGGAATGACAACTCCTTCTCTAGTTTTGATAGACTTGTCTCTTTTGAAATAATTTTTCACTTTGCTTACTAAGGTCATTTTTCTCTTGTTTCCGTACATAATGTCGTATCTACGACCTTTCCACTTCTCCTTTCCAAACCCTAAATACTTTGGATCAGGTCTAGTCTCCGGGTTTGTTATATGCCACATATACTTTTCCGCAAGCGACTTTGTTTACAAGTCACTTCCAATCTAATTGCGTCTTTTAATTTTCGTGCAACCAATCAAATGCGCGATTTCAAATAGTCTCGACCAATGGGTTCGCGGCCTTTTCGTGAGACAAGTTCTCACGCTTCGGCACTCACCCCTCCTTTACAATACTAGCTCCGCTACACACCCGCTGTCTCTACCAATCCCAGCGTGGCACAGAGAGACGTCAGAGCAGCTCCGCAACTGACTCCCTCCTTCACAAGGTAACGGAAACTTTCTTTCTTTCTTAAAGTGCAAGTGCTTTATTTAATTTACAACGTAAAAACATTCGCCACTGCACCCGCGTAGCTAGGGGGGGGCGAGGGGGGCGGTCCGCCCCAGGCGGCACTATTTTGGAGGCGGCAGCCTATTGGGCCCCGTCAGGTTGTGCTCTAGTAAGTACGTGCCAGCACCACGGTGGACGTGACCGTCGTCACATCCTGTCTGTTATTGAGCGGGGAGTTCAGTTTATTGCAGACGGCTCAGGCTGGCTGCTGAATTTGCCTCGCCGCCTGCAAACCATTAGTGGCTCTCGTAGCTTCCTGCTGCAGCTCGCACCGGCCCCTAGCCAGCCTGGCCCGGGTGAAGTGTGCTGTCAGCTGCTGCACCCTGGCAAATTCAATTCTTGCCACAGCCGAGGCCGAGGGACACAGAGGAAGGAGTCAGTGACCCGTGGGGCACTAGCAGGCGGGACAGACTCCAGTCCGTCACGAAACAGCCCCACGCTCGGGTCGGACTCACTCAACAGCCTGGACCACTCGCATTTCAATTAGGCAACGTGAGTGAAAAGAAAATATACTTTAGCATTTACTTTCATTTGCTATAACTGAACATGGAATGAGTACACTGCACCACGTGTCGGACGTGTTTTTTGCTAAATGTCAATACAGAGGAATTTAAATACTTGCTGCCAGCTTCATGTGTAGACAGTCAGAGTATGCTACATTCACAGTCGGAGTAGACTGCTATTCAAGCGAGGAAAAAATAATCTACAAGTCTCTGGACAATCCCCACGGTAGAGAGGGGCAGGGGTCATAGCGAGAGCTGGTTTCACTGCTCTCCCTGCCCCCTCCCACAACTAGCAGCACACCACATTAATCCAGCATGTGCAGAGGTGAGGTGAGCCGCCCTGAAAGCCATCCCGCCCGGCGTTTTGCGGCCTGTGTCATACTTGTGATTGCGTCCACAAGAGGCCTTTACTTAATTGCCACGCTCACCAGCATTACATTTCAGATAAAAGTAAGCAGAGTAATGTATTCTAATTCTCCGGTTTTATTTTCTAAATAAAAACCGGTAAATGTTAAGATCTAAATACTTCTTTGTCGGGTCAGGCTCCTTTCAATGTAATGCTTCCACACCTGGCTGGCTCTTTCAAGGTATGGCGCGTAACTAACTCCTAACTGGATGGATCAGGTATGTTTTTTTACAAGTCCGGTGGCTGCCGAGCCCCAGGAAGACAAAGACAAAATGAAGTACTCGACTGCACGTTTAATTACGGTGAGCGCTGCTTTTTAAAAGACACCCACCGCGCACTGCAATGTAAGTTATTTCTGCTACTGAGAGCATTTGCCTTTTTCTGCCCACGTCAGAGCACTATGGTGTATCGACTGCCCGACGGACTCGAGCATAGCACTGTCTGTGAGCAGCTCTGAGCAGAGCAGCTGTCAGCAGTGAGTTTCACATTGCAACTAAGACACTACAGCCCTAGGCTGGATTTTCCCGTTGGTAAGTGGCCTGTTACACTACGGGGCAAGCGCTAGAATCAGTGATGTTTGTGTTTAGGAATATAGCATGCAATAAGGTTCAGATTACAAAAAGAAAAGGAGTTGGATTGCTGAACAAAGTGCGATAAGGTGCTCCGTGGCCAAACATGATCTAGCAATTTTACACTGGCAAATACAATTTCTGTGGCTCTGCAAGAATCAACAATGATCACAAGTGTGAAATCACTAGAGTAGATTGTGGGTATACAATCGTTTTAAAGTGGGATTAGGTGTTTTGCAGCAGTTTCACGTTCTTTTCAAAGCTTATCCTTGCTCAAATTAATGTAATTTGTTATGTTTATCTGTTTCCATGTACTGTTGATTTTGCTTGCAAAAAAGTGTCACTCTTAGTGTCATACATTTAGTAGCTGAATGCCCTTCATAGGTACCCTAAAACCTTGAAAATGTCACACATAAACACTCTTAAAACGTGGCAGCTACGCAGTCTGTGTTTCTTGTCAGATAGTGCCCTTCCATTTCTGGTGGTTTGCAATAGTTTTAAGATCTTCGTAGTGTTTCTCGTTGCTGAAATGACTGTAATTTCTGATATATATATATGTTTCCCTCATCCTAATTGTTTGATTTTTGCTCGCGAGAAAGTGTCACTCGTAGTTGTTGAATGTCCCTCATAATTACACTCAAATTACGAAAATGTCACACATAAGCAATCTGAAACCTTGGCAGCTATGGGCCTTTATAATTTATTTGGGACACTCACTGTCAGTGACTGCAGTCAGTGACGTCAAATAAATTATAAAGTCCGCCCCCAGTGCCGCGCAGCCCCCGTTTAAAGAGCAAGGCAAGAGCACCTGCTTGTAAATGCTGCCTGCAGTGCAGCATGCGCTACATACCCCGTTTGGGGTTGCTTGTGGGTCCCGTCCCAGGGCCGTCAAACTTGTAGCGCGAAAGCTGCGGATGCCATGGGCGGCAATCTGAGGGGTAGCCCCGGGCGCCACAAGCTCTAGCTACGCCCCTGCGCCACTGTACTCGAGTGTCTAGAAAGAAAGATTTTGTTTTACTGCAAGTAAACCTCTTCTGTCTACTTTTCATACACTACGGACAGATCTCTTCTGCCTATCCTTCACTCAAGCATTAGAGAACCTGCTACTTCTTCGACTCATCCACTTCTTTCCGGGATATATACTAAGTCTAAGTTTCACTAGCGAACTCTTTTGCTAACAATCAAGCTTAGACGAACCTGCTACTCCTTCCGTGTGACCCTTACTAGGTTATATCACAATAGAAGTTTTGCCAGCGAACTCTTTGCTACCATTTATTCAATCATATATTCAGAAAACCCTAATTAGTGCTTCCAGTTCTGCCTAACCTGCACCAATTTTCCTTGAGCCAATGACCTCACCACGGCGTGGATTCTCCTCACCACCCGTTATTCAATCCCCCGGGGATTCCAGACAACATATAACAATCACTAACGAGTTTCATTAAACCATATATCAATATAGCAGCAAGAAAAACAATTTAAAACATTTCATAATTTTCAAAGCAAAAACATTTCACGTGATTGATCAATCTAGCAGCAATAAAATGTTCACAGTTTAGTAGCAAATAATCTTTCAGCAGCATCCAACCTACCTATCTTAACTAGTCCTACCTAACTTTAACTAGTCCCTAACCATAGCTCTGCTACCAGAAAAATTACTGATAGAGCGCGCAGGTCACCCGACCAACAAATTTACCACATACGTATCAGGCCCATAAACTTTAATTCACCATATTCATTAATCGGGCGACCATACACTCTACTACCAGTAACGCTTGTTCCTTCCTATTTTATTTCCGGTGTACCCGACTTACCATTCCACCGTTACGGGTACCTAAGATCAAAATGGATCAGGAAGCTAGCTGTAAAAGAAAGGCAGACACCAAAATACTTATACTTTATATATTCTATTTGTACTTTTATAATAACCACAAACTCAAGAAGTTTTGAAAACCTTTATCTAATATTCTTCGATCTCAGAAAGCATAAGGTTCACAATGAACAAACAGTCGATAACCAAAATCATAAAGAGCACATATCCATAAAGGAAATAAATGAAACCAACCATTTGTGAGTCTAAAGGAAGGTAAGAACAAGGAACATGCAAGGCAGCAGTTTCAAAATTTAGACTTAATATGGAGAGACTAAGGACGGGGAAGAATAAAGAACATACTAGAATTTCACAGTGAAATATTACCCCATAAAGAGGAACTATAGGTAAAGTGCAAAGAGACCATACTAATAAACCGGTGCAATTACTTGAATCGACAAAATAATAGGTAAAGACAAGGAACATCTATGTATCATGAACTGAAAAGGAATGAACTTAAAGGATGGGTAAGAAAATGGAACATGCTAGAATAACGACAATTTTATATATGACTTGTTCCTTCAGAGATGCGAAAAGCATGGAAAATCAATTTAGCAAGAGTATAACTTTATTAAAGCAAAAGAAGGAAAATATAGAAGGTGCAGAGTAGACTTTTCAGCACTATATTTACCTAAAGTGGTGTGAAGACCAACCCTGGCCACGGGTCAGCTAAGGACGGGAGGAACCAAGGAAGGACAGTCGCCAGAAGGACAGCAAGGACGGAAAGGACACCCCAGGACAGGACAGGAAACCCAGATTAGGATCAGGACAGGACCACCAAGGCACGACCAGCACCCGTAGTTCGGAAGGGTATACAACCTTTACCACGCATTTTTTACCACGCAATACCATTACAACGCTGGCATTACAACGCAAACCATTACAACGCATTGCGCTGGGGGGCGCTCTAGGATAGGGAATTAGTTTAATTTTCTATCCAACACCTTCCCTAGTGTCCACGGGGACTGGAGTTGGAATAGAAAATTATACTTACCACTATCCAGCACCTCTAAGCGCTATGCGTTGTAAAGGTATGCGTGGTAAAAACCGCGTTGTAAAGGTATGCGTGGTAAAAGTAAGCGTTGTAACGTCATACATCCGTTCGGAAGCAACGCCTGCGCTCCACCCTCTCTGCAGCTATCAGTCAGAACCCCGATTGGGTTATCGAACTCCCCAGCAAAGTGCTCCGCCAGCACTTAAGGTTTCTCAACAAAACCCTTGAGTCTATGGAAATTTCAGACAGAGTGCTCCGCAGCCCTCTGTATCAAGTCACCTATTGAGTGCATTGAGTCAGTGACAGGTCAGCTATTCGGACAAGTCGGACAATTTCTCTAGCTAAACCTAGGCTAGTTATACTGTTTTTCGGGTCAGATTACCACCCCCAAAATGTTGCAAGTGTAAGAATCCCCAATTTCGATTGGTCCTCAAGTAGGATAGGTTAACACACCAACCACATTTCACCTTTACAAGACCACATTAGCATACTCTGGGACCGCCTATTGAATTTGGGGTTCCCATGAGATTTTCTACAGAATACAATGGAATATATACAATTGTAGCTTTTGCAGGACAGTTCAGCTTCGGCCTGCTGGGTCGCAGGTCACTTTCTCAGGAGCATCTGGGCTGTGGCTGCCAGCTGGCTGAGTTCCACTGGTACAAGGTTTTCTTCCCTCTGCCAGGGAGACATGCGCAGTAGGAACTTCTAAGATGGGGTTTGCTTCCCTCCCAGGCCCAAGAGTTACGATACATGAAAAGTACGCGAAAACAAATTAGAAATACAAGAAAAAATGAATACACTGTATACCATGAATAGCTACTCTATACCCTTTACTTTACAATAACTATAGCATTAGTGTTAGAGGCACACAAACAGTAGCGCAAAAGCAGCAGCGCAAGCTTCGGCATGTGAGAACACAAAGCGGCCATCTTAATGCTAGTGCGCAAGTGCAAAAGATCCCCACCAGAACTGCGAGTACGTCACGTCACGGGATTGTGACCAACGCATGCGCAGAAGAAAACCCCGCTAAGCAGCGGCCATTTTAATGACAAGCGTTGTTAAGGTTAATACACACATAAGCAAGCGTCTCTGGGACACCCCAAATGTCAGAATAAAGGGAGAATTAGTAAGACGAACAGGTTGAGTTAATTTATTATAGTTACTCGAGGTTCATGAGTACGAGCAAGTCGCGTAACGTGCGAATCCTTGCTCCATCAGGGGCACATTTGGTCCTCATCTCCACAGTCCAGGGGTGATGCGTGCAGAGGTGTCGTTAGGCGTCGAGTTTTCTATACCGGGAGCAATTGCGGTAGAGGAGGCCTGCGAACAGAGGCTGCAGGCATCGCCGAGAAGACCACATTGGGGAAACCCAAGGTGCGCTTCAAGTCTGGAGGGTCTGGGGAACACGTTGGCACCATTGACCCACTTCAGCTCATGCTAGATGGCTGGGTTGCAGTGGTGCTTTCTGGCGTCATGTTTCTGCTGTTCTGGAGCTTCACAGCTCAGTCACTGCTAACTGCAGGATGCATGAGAACAGGACTGCTGTCCCACAGGAGTTCTTGGTTCCTGGGTGAAGTACTGGTGGGTCTCTCAGGCTTTGCCGACACTGCAGCTACAGGACAAGTCGGCTTGGGGTGTTTTTATTGAAGTCAGCAGGCAGACCGGCAGGGTTGGCTCCAAGTCAGTTACTGAATCTGTCAGGTTGGCAGGATCTGATTCTCTGGGGCTCCCCAAATAATGAATTTAGAGGTTTTAGGAGAGTGTCGGTTTGTAGTCAATGGGCTGCCTATCGCTGGGGTCACTTTGCCCCCCTATATGACCAGTGGGCATCACACTGTCCCAGAATTTCAGTCTAGCAAATTTTCCCACATGCCTTGGTGCCGAAGGGCTCTGGACAAAGGGGGTCAACTTCCTCTCCTGTGAGGGTAGCCAAATTCGCATATAAAAGGCAGCAGCCCCTTTGACGCCGCCCTGCCTTAGAATGCTAATCAGCCAGTCATCCTGTGGAGGGGATGTGAACACTCTCTTCCCATGCAGGCTTTGTTTCTGACCTCCTCAAAGCAAGGGTCCTCAACCTTGGGGGCCAGAAACTGATCTCTAGCTGCAGACTGGAAAGAACCAGTCAGTCAACACACCAGAGCCTAGTAGGTTTTCAGTGTGCACCTCTACGGTGCCCTCTTTGTGCATGCATTATTAAATCCCACACTGGCATCAGTGTGGGTTCATTTATATGAAATGTTAGATACTAAACAACCCTATTTTCAGTGAAGCCATCATGTAACTGGGGAACTCGTTTTTCACTAGGGTCCAGCTCATCTACTCAAAATGGCTTCCCTGTTCACGTGTACTGGCAGCAATAGGGCTGACCAGCACAGGGGCATATCTGCTTGTTCAGTTCTCCCTCACATTTAGTATAGTGCTCCCTGTCTTAGGACTGTAAGGCCTGCAGTAGGGGTGAATTACCTATACTCCATTCAGTGCCTGTGGGCATGGCTCACTGGGCTGTGTGCCATGTTGTGTTACACTTTTGCTTGCACCAAGACATGCAGCCTGCAGTGGCAGTGTGTAAGTCTTTGGTGAGGGGTCCTCTAAGGTGGCATAATTCATGCTGCAGCTCTTAAGAACCCTCACTGACCTCCTTGCCCTAGGTACCAGGGGTAGCACTTACTAGGGACTTACAGGGAGTATCAAAGGTTTTGCCAATCGGGGCACAATGGTACCATTTTGGGGAAGAGATCTGGCACTGGGGACCTGGTTACAAGGGACCCAGTGCACTTCCAGTCGAAATCACATCAAATACCAGCCAAAACGTGGGGTTGACCAGGTCAAAAGGGGGACTTTTCTACATAGGGCTTGTGTCATGAACTATTCAAGCCAATTTTACTGTTTTCCTCCACTGTGGGCACTCAAGAGACTACAAGTTATCATCTCAGGAGAGGAGCGAAGTATTTGGAGATAGTGACTCACTTGCTGGAAGCCGAGATAGAGGTCCAGTGGTTGCTGAATCACATAGAAACTTAGAATGGATGGGAAATATTTTCATGGGAGGAAGATGGAGAGAACCAGAATTAGATTGCCACACAAACTGTTAGGAGCTCCTCACAGGATAATTTACTATCAGGTCGTTGAGGAAGGACAGATTATCCTGCAGTATTTTTCTGAAAGTGGACAACATATCTGCAGTCAGGTACATCGACTGTCTGGGAGGCATGCGGCCCAAGATACTGGCAGAGATGGGGAATGACTACTATTAGTTTTGCCTAGTATGTCAGATCTCAGTAATGGTGGAGTACCTCAAGGGTCACCAGAACCTGGTAGTAGACTGGAACTTCAGGTCTATTCAGGACACAAGTTCTTGGATTCTATATTGTAGAGTCTTCATGGCTCAGATTCAGAGATGGGGGTAACCCTGGGCGTAGTTTGCGTAGTAGCACTACGCGTAGCTACGCAAACTGCGTAGTGCACTGTGCAAAATGCTGTTCGCACTGATTGCACAGTGCCGGATGCTTGTCCGCACTGTGCAATCAGTGCAAACCGCATCTTGCACAGTGCAAGCGGTCATTTTCTGCCACTCGAGTAGATTTCTACTCGAGCGGCAGCTTTCTCAACGCGGACTTGTAGTTTCTTATCGCGAGCGGTCGCAAGCATACGCGACCACTCGCAATGAGAAACCTGACCTCCCCGCGTTGAGAATATCGCCGGGATGTTTATTTTCCTCCCTTGCGATCGGCAACTTGATGTTGCTGATCACGAACGAGGAAAAAGTCTCACCAGGATGTCATTTTGCTCGCTTGCGGTCGCCAACTTGACGTTGAGGCCCGCGAGCAAGCAAAACATTACCTCTACACTACGCCTGCTTGCACTGTACTACGTGCAATTCGCGTAGTGCAAAGTAGCGTAAACTTTGCAAAACTACGCGAGCGTAGCGTAGTACTTCGCCCAGGGTTAGATTGGGGCGTACCGAGACAGCAGATTGAAACTGCATTTTGGAATAATGAAACAATGTTTGTTATTTGATGCTTATGGGACATATGAATGGTGAAAGAGGAAAGGATACTATGATGCGGTATATTCTATGGTGCGATGTTAGTAACTAAAAATAAACAGACCACAGTGTTTAAATTGCCTCTTCATATGTACAGATCAGAAGAATGTAAAACGAGAGGACTAATAGACATGGAGGCTTCATGTGAAGAGAGGAGGATGCATCTATAGATGGATTTGTAGGGAACAGTGACTTGATTGGTGGACTGTGTTGCTACTTTGCTGTTAACTTTTCCCTTTTGCTTTTGGGATACGTCATTTGTTAGTGTTAGAGAATTAAACTTGGGAATGGCATCTGAGAAATAAAGCAAAGAAAGTTAATGTACAATCCTCGCCTCCACATCCTTAGTAGAATCAAAGCTTTCCTTCTTAGTAGCTAGAACACATTCATTAAACTGCTCTGCTTTACTTAGTTGTTCCATCTGGCCCTAATAGCAGCAGAGCAAGTAGACGCATACTCTGCACTCCTTGCTCAGATTAAATCCCATTGCGAATTTCAGAAGAGTAAGAAAGAAGGAAAACTTTAGTTCATGTCTCCTCCGTCCAACACTTGTCACAAGTCTCCAGCAGCAGGGTAGTGGACGCAACAAAAAGTAAGTACAATACAAGAGTATAACACAATACAATAAATGAATTGTTACATCAAAACTGCAAAATGGAAGCAAGACAAAAATAACAATTTGATAGTCCTCGCTGGCCTACTTGTAGATATGGCCCTGGAAGTGCCTGGCATGTAGCTTTTGCTCTACGTTCCATAAAGGCTTTTCAGTTTTCTTTCAGGTCAGTGGTTGTAATTTTTTGGCCAGACAAAAGTCCAGGCCTCACCAGTCCTCTCTGTTGGACCACAATTCCATCACCATTACAGCACGTTCGACTGCCAAGTGTAATGACCTCTAGGTTATATTAACGCGTTTGGATCCATCCCGCACACCTCGACTGAGCTGATGATGGGTCACATATTTATGTAATTTTCCTATGGAGGCAAACCTTGGTATACAAGTGTTACAGGTAACAGGGGGCTTGTAAGTTCTAGAGTTAGATGATCACCTCAACTGAGCTGATGATGGATCAAACATTTATGTAAAGTCCTAACAGAGGTCAAACTTGGTATGAAAGTGTTACAGATAAAAGGGGCTTGTAAGTTCCAGAGTTAGATGATTCAATGGCAGAGTGACATGAACTATCAGTAGATGTGTACTACCTTTTCCTGTAGGCATACAAATGCCTTCCTTGATGTCACATGGTAGACTCCTGATGGACACAAAAAAGTGATGGATGGAATGCTTACATTAATCTCAGCCACTGGGATCTCAGGTCCATCATTATTTTGCACACCATCCCACCTCAGTTTGGACTCAGCCATATGCAAATCAGTCTTGACCCTGCTCCAATAGGAACAGTCTAGCCAAAACTACATGGTCAGGGACCCTGAACCAGAACACTAGCAACCCTAGTATGTTTCGCCCTTATTAGGGCTCATCATTCTGGTATATCTTGGTTTCTGTGGTACAGTGTACATGGCACCCAGGTCTCTGTGTACCCATCCCACCGAAAGCATCACACTGAAGTACACTGAAAAGTGATGGCTAGAATACTTGAATTAAGCTCAGCCAGTGGTAATTACCAGAGCTGCCTCCCGGTCCATTGTTATTTTGCTCACCATGTCACCTTAGTTTGGAACAAGCCATATGCAAATCAGTCTTGACACTGCTCCAATAGGAGCAGTCCAGAACAACCTGCGAGTCCAGTCCTTCCTAAACCCGAACACAAGCAACCCAAGTTATCAGTCGGGTATAACTTGGTTCCAGAGGCAGTGTTCATGGGACCCATGTCTGGTCATACCCATCCCACAAATGGTGCTGCACTGAAATACAGTAAAAAAGTGATGGGTGATAAGCTTGACTTAATCTTAGCCACTTCTAATTGCTCAGGGCTGCACCCCAGTCAACATTTAAAGTAAATATATAAAATGAATGTACATTAATATTTAACATAAGAATATTTTTTATGTTTAGTATTAAGTTAAATACACTTATTTTGCCCTACACTTTCCCATGCAGAGGTCTCCGCCCACTGCAGATTCTCCTTATGATATATATAGGAAAAATGTAAAAAGAATTAGAGGTAGAATGTGATCTTTGTAGTATTGTGCCTGTGAAACCCATGCACATTTTCAGGGTATGTACAATACTCAATGGTTGATATGGCCTGCAGCTACTGTTATTGTTGTTGAGGAGAAGGGCAACATCAACAACTTGAAGCATGGCTGTATCAGTCCTGCAGCATGGTCTGAACTGAGATTAATAATCTTGAAATATTTATTCTTGCTGATGTGCTCCTGGAGTTAGGTGGCGACTATGTTCTCAATGATTTTTCCCAACAAATGGGGGGTGGGTCAAAGGATAGAATTAGCCACGGTCATTTGGATATAATCAGTGCTTAATTTGCAAAATAATAAGTGCCAGGGCCATGACCGGGAGACCACTGCAGCTTTCACCATCCATTGCCCCATCATCACTGCATTTGACAGTACCAAAACAACTACTAACCATCTCTCTCGCCTGCTAGTGGACAATTCAGATTTTTGCAGCCCCCCAAAGCAAAAGGAATGGCTGGGAAAGCAGGTATTAGTATTTTTTAATGTATATTGTATTCATAAACTACAGTCGTTCTGCTCATCTCTGAATTAGATGAGAGTATCTTAAGGGTGATGATGGCAATTAAGTGCTGTTGCTCAGCACCGGAACCCAATTAAGTGCTGCTGCCGAGCACCGGAAACCACAAGCTCAAATTAAGCACTGGATCTAATATAGGCTTCTTCAGCAGGGGGAGAATCTGCCCAGTTTTGAGCTTTTCTATGAAGCTGCTCTAGATTAGCAGCATGTTGACAATGTGGAGAAGAGTTGTGAAAGAATTTCCTGGTGAAGACTTGATGGAGGAGAGAAGCATGCCATCTTTGTGGGCTGTGGCTTTGAGTCAGTTCAGAATGTTTGAAAGGTCTGTGTGAGAAACATTGTTAAAAGATAACCGGGGCCAGATTTACAAGCCCCTTGCGCTGCCAGTGAGTCACTTTTTGTGAGGCACCAGTAGTGAATTTTTCTGCCCCATGTTTACAAGGACAGGAAAAGCCACCCTGCGTGGCTTTATCTGTCCTTGTTAATAGGGCCCCTTTACACGCAGCACTTTGCATGAAAGGAGTGTTCCATGAGTGTTGCTGTGGGTGTTCCCAGGCAACTCCCATGGAACAAGACACATTTCCAAATGTACAAAGAATCGGAAATCTGGAAATGCATCTGAATGCTACGCCTCCCCAGGGCAGGCGTAGGGAGGCGAAATGTTTTTCTCTTTCTATGTGTGCTGCATTCTGCAGCACACGTAGAATGAGAAAATAACCTCTAAAGATTGTTTATGTACAGGAAGGTGTCTCCTCCTGTACATAAACAATCATCCCTCTGCGCAGGCATCCTTGCACCATGGTGCAAGGGTGCCTGGATCGGCGCATGGTAGCAGTTTGTGCGTCAGCGCTGGGGAAAGCACAGAGATGTGACATATTGTTGTAAATATGTTGCATCCCTGTGCTTCCAAATGAAGGCATCGTGTCGCAGCAAAATGACTTGCTGAGCCGCGCTGCGTTAGTTTATTGCAAATCTGCCCCCTGGTTTGTATTGTAGTGGTTGGGTATAGGAGAGGGCGTGGATGACAAAGATCAACTTGCGATGATAGAACCTACTTTGTTGATTTTCCCCAAAAAGAAGCAGTTGATAGTGTTGTATCTGTCGGGTGATAGAAGGATAGCAGTTCTGGGACATGACTGGCACACTATGTGGAGGCTTAAAGAGTGCTTTTCTTTTATTGATTGCGCCATTAATGATGAAAAAAGGGGAAAACGGAAAATCAGCAACATTCATATTTTTTCCCCTTGGAGATGTACATTTAACAAAGTTAAATTGTCGAAGAAATAATTACAAAAGTATTTAAGGATCGTCTTAGCTATTCCTTAATAATTATTAAAGCAAACAAAAACAGAATAGCAATGCTAAAAAACCTTGGCAAGCTGGTGTAATGGTTAATGTTTTGTCACTTTTTGTTGCGTGAATATGCTGGAAAAAAAAAAGGAATATAAAACAGAAAACATGCTGTTTGCTTAAACAAACCAGCAACATACATACTTGAATTAAAAGGTTTGAATTTGAAGAATCTAACCATTGCATATAATTTTAATAGAACAGTACAGGTGTTTCATAACAAGCAATCATACTTTGAAAAGGAATATTGGGTTCACATATTAAAGTCAGAGTATTGGTTTTGAATTACTGTAACCTGAAGACATATTTTAAACCCGCGTTTGACTACAAAAAATACAAAAAATATAAAGAATGGAAAGAAAGTATTAGCCCACCAGTACTGACTTTGAGGTGCACTTCTTTTTAGGTGGATGTGCATATGTTACCAAGAAAAATGCTGTAACTCACAGTGCAAGAAAGCCAATAGCTTGGGTGAGGCGCAACGACAAGGCGGCTGCGCCTCACTTGACCCCCCTCCCAACAGGCTACACTTTGGTGCGGACACAGCGGTGGCAGCACCCCACACAAGGCAGCAGATTTGAAGGCATCAGGCAAGCACGGAGCACAGGTTGGTGCATATTAGAGGCGGCAGCACCCCGCAGTTCTTTGTTTCAGAGTACACAGAAAGCAGGTGACTGCGAGGGGTCTCTCACAAGGGTATGCAGGATGTCGCGGAGAGGCAACAAGCAGTAACAGGAGGACCTAGTAGAGCTGCTAAAAAGTATGGGGGCGGCATCACAGGAGCATGGGAGTGACTGGATGGACCGCTTTGCGTCAAGTGACAACAGCGACGAGGGGTCAAGTGGGCAGCGCCAGGCGGACACCATCCTGCAAGCCGCCAAGAGGTCAAGCAAGGCGCCAGCCAAGTTTGCAGAGGCGGCACCCACAAAGAAGGCCCCCCAGAAGAAGGCCTGACCATCTGAAGCCAAAACAGAGGAGGCGGGACCAAGCTCAGGGACCAGGGACGAAGCAACGAATGGTGAGCATATTAGTGAGATAGTATAGGAATGCATAAAATCTATGACACCTTTGTTGTTAAAAAGTTTCAGCGCAGGGGGGGCAGGTGCGGCTCCAGAGGGGGAGGTGACAGGGCTGCCTTGGCATCTCATAGACCCAGGACAGGCACGAGCACAGGCGCTAAGGGGTCAGTGCGCGGCAGGGCCCAGGGGGACAGCAGGGCACCACTAGCGGCCTGGGGGAACTCAAACACACTAGACAGCAATGCCGCTGCCCCCCCCAGCAGCCAACCCTTACACAAGGCCTTCCCCAGGGCCAGAATCCATGACTACAAGAGCGACAGGGCTGGCTTGCCTCATACCACTAGCAGTAAAGGAGAGAATATGGAGGAAAGAGTTTATAGACATATTTTCCCTCTTGGAAATACAGTTGGAGGGGCTTGACCTGACAACATGCGATAAGAAAGACGAGGATAAAAGGGAGAGGCGAAGGGAGTGCAAGGAAAGGAATTTCGACAACTGGCTAGACGCGTTCAGAATCATGGCATGCATAATAGTGGAGAAATTCCAGCGATACGCAGCTGACCTTCGGCTTTATGAGGCCAACATTCATAGGGCCCAGAGGCAGTTCCCGGGCAACGTCTGGCTAGAGTACGACAAGGGCTTTAGGCTCAAGATGCAGACACACCCTGAAATGGAGTGGAATGAGGAAGACGTATCTGGCTTCATCCATAAGATGATGGTGGCCAAGGAGGCTATGTCATGGGCAGGGAGGAGCGAGCAGCCCTTTCAGACCTCCTTCCACAAGGGGAGAGGGAGGCCTTTTCAGAGGTCCAGACAGGCCAGCACGTTGAAGACGGCGCATGCTAGCGGGGCACCAGCAATATGCTGGAAGTTTGAAGCAAACTAATGTACTTATGGAGCGGCATGCAAGTTCCAGCACACATGCTCATCCTGCGGGGGAGGGCATCCAGCAGCAGCATGCAATCGTAGAAGGATCCAGAAAGGAGACAAGAAGGATGCAAAGAAGCAGTCGGGAGCCCACAGGGGCCACAGAGGGAGAGGGGGGCCTACGAGCTAGCATGGTCACCAATTAACACCCACCAGTTACACAGGCTAGCAAACAGGTATCACAACAAATCAGATGCAAGGACACTAGTACAGGGTTTTGAAGTGGGGTTCCCCATCCCTTTCTCTGGCTCCCTCCCACCGGGCAGCACCAGTAACCTGAAATCGGCATTACTACACCCAGGGGTAGTGACTAAGAAATTGGAGAAGGAAAGATCCCTAGGCAGAATAGAAGGCCCCCTCCCCCCGAGGGGTGCAAGGGCATGGTTGTCTCCCCTTTGGGGGTCGTACCCAAGAAACAGCAAGGGCAATACCGGCTAATACACCATTTATCTTTTCCCGACGGCGCATCTGTAACTGACGGGATTAACGCTGAAGTATGCTCCGTGAGCTACTCCTCAATAGACAACGCCTTTGACCTGGTTAGGGCAACAGGGCGGGGGACACTCATGGCGAAGGCAGACATAGAGTCCGCCTTTCGCTTACTCCCCATCCACCCCAACAGCTTCCACTAGCTAGGTTAACAGTGGGAGGGACAAGTGTATTTCGACAAGGCCATGCCAATGGGGTGCTCAGTCACCTGTGCTTACTTCGAAATGTTCAGCACGTTCATAGAATGGGCACTACATGACAGACACCCGGCGGGTGGGAAACTGCATTGCCTGGACGACTTCCTCTTCACAGGCCCGGCAGGGTCAGCAGAATGCGAGAGCACACTGGCAGCATTTGAAGTCTTAGCAGGCGAACTAGGCATCCCCCTGTCAGCAGATAAGACAGCAGGCCCAGCGACTACCATGACATTCCTAGGAATAGAGGTAGACTCGCTCGCCGGGACAGCCAGGCTTCCCCCAGAGAAAGTGGCGGACTTCAGGGCAGAAATCAAGGGCCTTTGTGGGTGCGAGAAAGCCACCCTTAGGGAGCTACAAAGTCTCACAGGTAAGCTGAATTTTGCAGCAAGGGTAATCCCGGCAAGCAGGGCATTCGCCAGACGCTTGACACAGCTAACATGCGGAGTGACCCATAAACACCATCACGTCAAATTAGGGGGGGGGGGTTAAGAAGGACGTACTCATGTGGGACACCTTCCTAAAAGACTTCAATGGTACTCTGATATGGAGGGAAGGCTGGGTAACTAGCAAACAGATTGCGCTGTTCACCGACGCTTCGGTCAGCACAGGCTTTGGCGCGATCTTGGGCAACAAGTGGTGCGCTGGACAGTGGCCCAGTAGATGGCACAGGGAGGGGGTGACCAAAAATGTCACCTTCCTCGAGCTATTCCCCATCATAGTCGCACTCACGATATGGAGGCGGTCACTAGAAATATGAAGCTCACACTATGGTCAGATAACAAGGGGGTGGTACAGACAATCAACAGGGGGACAGCCAGGTGCCCTGACACTGTGAGACGCAAGCGCCGACTGATTAAATTGCAGTTGGAAGGCAACATAGACGTGAGGGCCCGACATGACCCGGGAGTAGACAACGAAGTGGCGGACGCCCTGTCCAGAGCAAGAATGGCGAAGTTCAGGGAGCTAGCCCCCAGCGCGGACCAGAACATGACCCCCTTTCCGGACCAACTGTGGGACCTGGCGGGGTCGACTTGTCAGAACTGATCAGCCAAGGGCTCGCCCCCGAGGTAGCCAGGAGGTATAAGAAGTACGCCGCCATCGTGATGCAAGTAGGCGGCATCTGGTCAGTGAGCGACGTGGGGGCAACGAGCAGGGCAGCCGAGGCACTCATAAGGTGGGCTTTCAATGCCAACAAATCCAGGTCATGGGCTAGGGCCCACCTGTCCGCAATAGCACATTACAGTAAACTAGTGACAGGGCAGGACCCGGCAGCATCACACTACATTAAGTCAGCTATGAAAGGATGGTGACGCGCTGAGGATAAGAAGAAGGATAGCAGGCGCCCAATAGACTACACCAAACTGGGCGTACTGTTGGGGGCACTGGAGTGCATTGCAAAAGACACCTTTGAGCTTTGTCTATTAAGGGCAGCATTTTCGACAGCCTTTTTCGGGGCATTCCGACTCAGCGAGCTGGTGGCACCAGCAAAGACAGGGGCTGTGAGGCGCTGCCTACAGGCGGGCGATGTGGTACCAAAGACAGGGGAAGTCGAGATCCAGCTCAGACAATCAAAAACAGATCAGGCCAGCAAGGGGACATTAGTGAGGCTGCATTGCATCAGGGACCAGGCTTGTTGTGCAGTTTTTTGCCCGATGGCCTACATGGCCATACGCCCGGCCGGCGAGGGCCCCCTGTTCAGGCATAGAGACGGGTCACACCTGAGCAAATTTCAGTTTAAGGCGATCCTGCGACTCACGCTCAGCAAAGCAGGCCTGCCACCCGTGGTCTTCGGGTCCCATTCATTCAGGATAGGGCAGCCACAACAGCTGCACAGCAGGGCATGCGTGAGGCAGGGATCCAAGCGGTAGGGAGATGGCGGTCAAGGGCGTACCGCACTTACGTAAGGCCACAACTACTGAAGGACAACGGGACCTGCTGGGTGGAGGGAAATGAGGGGCGCCACCGGCAGGCGGACAACCGAGTGACAGATTTGTATGTCCTCTCCCCAGCAGGGCGAAGACCACGGCTCGTATGGGTGGTGGGCCACTCATACATAAGCAGGATGCACACCTGGTGGCGACAAGGGGCCCACAGGTGGGAGGGACGGCCAGTGGATACATGCATACGTTTGTACGGCCGACCCGGGATGAGATGGGACCAGCTCCCGGCGACCCTGGCAGAATTGCAGGCGGAGGCGGCCCGGCGCCCGGACATCCTGATCATCCATCTCGGGGGAAACGATCTGGCCAAGCTGGGGAGGTGAGCCGTCCTCCACGACATTCAGAGGGACCTTACCGAGGCAGCCAGAGCTTTTAAGTGCACCACCGTGATTTTGTCGGAGCTGATCAGCCGGTGGGAATGGCGTGGGGTGGAATCCCCAAAAGCGGTTGAGAATTCATGGAAGAAACTAAACCTCACCGTGAGCAAATTCAGCAGGATCAATGGGCTGGAGGCAATCAGGCATGGTCTCATTCACACAGGCCGCCTGGAGTTCTACGCGCAGGCTGGAGTGCACCTGTCCGAGGACGGCATGCGCATGTTCTGGAGCAACCTGTGGGGCGCCATGACTATGGCAGGGTGCAGATAAGGCTTTCCCCGGGGTGAGGGGAAGCCCCTGGGAAGACGGAAGCCTCCCTGGCGGCGTGGCGAAAACGACGGGGAGAATGGTTGGCACAGAAGCACACCGGAGGGCGGTGTCCCGGGACAGGACCACTTGCCTTAGGATGCCTCAGGCTGGGCGAGGGGACCGAAGGACGGCGGGTAGGACCGTTCACCTTACGATGCCTCGCGGCTGGGGAAGTCGGCCTACCAAGAGGGGTAGCTAACGGAGACGGCGCTCGCGGCCCAGCCCCCGCCGGTTGGCAGGGCTCAGCAGGAGTCCCACAAGGGCCTAACTCCGGGAAAGCGGCTACACCCCCCTTCACGCAGATGTGAAAGCAAACCCAACCAAATCCCCTGTTAGAAAAAAAGTAATTTTTGCAAATATGTCATGCCACACTGCCATTGAGAGCTGAATAAAGGCGGTACTGAGTACCCCAAAATGGTATATGTATCCCTAATAAAAACTGCGGCCAACAAATGACCACCACAAGAAAGGTGTATGTTGGCTTATTTACAAGGAGAGGGGTACTGTTCACAGGGAACACAAGGGGTGAGAGAGTGGGGCTGAGTGCGGGGGTTATCGCAGAGGCCAGCCCCCAACGGGGGCATTAGAGGCCGGCGCCATAACAGACGCCGAGCCCCCACCCCCAGCCATAACCGGTTTGGTGGCGCGAAAGAGCGCGACGAGAGCGGGAGGAGCCACCACCCGCCCACTTGGTAGCCAGGGTGGCGCCAACCCCCCCAGCCAATGGGCCCCCATGCACGATTCAAATGGCCCAATGGGGGTGTAGGGCGCAAACCGCGACAACCTTCGCCTGGGGGGATATAAGCCTGCTTCCCCCAGGGTGGCTCCTATATTTGGAGCGGGGGAAGCAGCACGGACAGAAGAACTGTTGACCCACCCACACCTAACAAGCAGCTATGTCGCAGGGCTGCGGAAAAGGCAGGACAATGGCAAAATGGTTGGCACAGAAGCACACCGGAGGGCGGTGTGCCGAGACAGGACCACTTGCCGTAGGATGCCTCACGGCTGGGCGAGGGGACCAAAGGACGGCGGGTAGGACCGTTCACCTTACGATGCCTCACGGCTGGGTGAGTCGGCATACCAAGAGGGGTAGCATACAGAGACGGCGCTCGCGGCCCAGCCCCCGCTGGTTGGCAGGGCACAGCAGGAGTCCGAAAAAGGTAGCGAGTTGGGCCTAACTCCGGGACAGCGGCTACACCCCCCTTCACACAGATGTCAAAGCAAACCCAACCAAATCACCTGTCAGAAAAAAAGTAATTTTTGCAAATATGTCAAGCCACACGGCCATTGACAGCTGAATAAAGGCTGTACTAAGTACCCAAAAATGATATATGTATCCCAACAAGAAAGGTGTATGTTGGCTTATTTACAAGGAGATGGGTACTGTTCACAGGGAACACAAGGGGTGAGAGAATGGGGCTGAGTGCGGGCATTATGGAAAAGATGTTTATGGAAAAAAAGAATGTTACTCTCAGTTAGTTCTTTTTCTTCCAAAACAATGGTATGATTGTTTTAAAGGAAAAAGAACAATACCTTGCACCTTTTTTCCAACGAGTAATGTTATCATGAGGTATCTGTATCTTTTCAGGTGTCATCCTTTTCTGACCCAGGATTAATCGAATCTGTTTCAGCACTTTTCCTCTAGGAAGCCAGTTATGATGTACTCTCCAATTCACGGAGCAGGGACAAGTTTACGGCGTTGTCAAAGGGAATTATAGTGCAGGACCTCAAGAACACGCGACCAGTGGCAGCCTGTAAGTATAGGTGAGAGGGGGTGGGGGCACACACATAAATTCATGTACACACACCCATGCATTCACATGCAGATACGTGCACACAAACACCCATTCACAACACTCACTCACAAATAAACATACATTCAAAAACACTCACACACCAAGCAGTCAAACACTTGCCTGCTGCAGGTCTAGGGGGGAGAAGCCTCTAACAAGCCAGGAGGGTTGGGACTGCTGCCTCCTCTCATTGGCTGACCTTAGATCAGCCAATGAGGGGAGGCCCTCATTGGCTGACCTTAGGTCAGCCAATGAAGGGAGGCAGCAGCCCCTACCTTTTCCAAGAGTAGGACGGGGTCAGAGAGACTGCTGACTCCACCCACTCTGAGAAGACTGGCAGTAATAGACACTTGGTCCTGGGGCCTTCGGGGCTTAAACTGAAGAGCCCATGTACAAGGCTATCACTGAAGCTCTCCCTTGTCATGGGGGATGGCCTTGAGGACTTCTGCTGAGCTGAGGAGGTCACGTCCACAGGATATGTGACATCCTCAGTCCAGCAAAGTTCAGCTCAGGCAACCAGGAGCCTGCACATCTAGCACATGTCTAGCTCCTGGCTGCCTGACCTGAAAATTAAGAGTGACTGTTGAGTTGACCTCTGCTCAGCCTGACAAACACTCTACATGTTCAAAAGGTGCTGGGCGAGACTCCTACACCCTTAAGGAGAGGCCGCTGCTGTGTGCTACTTTATTTGTTTGCCAGCCTAAAAGCACGGCTAAAGAATTTTGCTGAAGAGAGATAAATGCCCACAAAATACGAAAGGATCCAAATTTTAATTCCCATAACTATGACCATATTGTTAATCAGGTGCTAGGCTATTAGCGGTTCAGCTGATGCAGCGGTACTGGGGCTGGGAGGGTGGTCTGTCTGTAATGCGCCAGCTGCAGTTATTGTAGGGTCTGTCCTTTTAGAATTTTACAAAACCCATAGCCTGGCTGGTGTTTGAACTTTGAGGAGGGACAGGGGTACAAAGAGAGCAGAAGATAAGGTATTTATTTATTTATTTTTCACATTTTTAAAGCGCATTGTTACCAGACGGTGTCCTGGCGCTAACTGACCACTAGTATGCATGACCGGAGCATTAGTGTGTGAAGAGCCATGTCTTCAGGGCTCTCCTAAAGGACAGGAGGTCTGGTGTCTGTCTGAGGACCAACGGCAGGGCGTTCCAGGCCCTTGCTGCTCCCGGGGAGAAGCTCCTCCCCCCCCCAACGAGCCTTCCTGACTCTAGGGACTACAACCAGCCCTTGATCTGCTGACCTTAAAGATCTTGCTGGCTTATACCACTGGAAGAGCTGGGTCATGCAGTGGGGGCCCAGCCATTTCAAAGCCTTGAAGATAACACAGAGTGTTTTAAAAGCTATTCTTTTGCATACTGGTAACCAGTGTAGCTTCACCAGGTCCTGTGCCACCGAGGCAAATTTGGGTGTGCCCGTGATCAGGCGGGCTGCTGCATTCTGCAGGATTTGGAGTTTGTTTAACAGCCCCTGTTGGGCGTTCAGCAGCAGGCTGTTGCAGTAGTCTAACCGGGACATCACTAATCCCATTACCACTGTCTTCCTATGCTCGTCCGAGAGAAAAGGCAGGACTTTTCGTATTGTGTTTAAGACGTAATGTGTTGCTGAGGACAGCGCGTTTACTTGAGGCCTGAAGGACAGAGTATCGTCCATCCGTACCCCCAAGTTTTTAACCTTCGCGACTGGTGATGGGGGGTCCCCATTTCCTCCGGCCACCATCTTGGGGACCAGAAGTTATCTCTGGCCCCAAACAGCAAAACTTCCGTCTTTGCTGAATTCAGCTTGAGACAGTTTTCTGCCATCCAGTTGCTGACCTCACGCATACAGTCTCTAAACCTGTCGGCCGTGCTTTCCACTCCACCCGGTAACAGCGACACCACTATCTGCATGTCGTCTGCATATGATGTTAAGTTAAAGCCAAAGGATCTGATAACTGGTGCCAGGGTGGAGACATAAACGTTAAAAAGAGTCGGACTCAGGGAAGAGCCCTGGGGTACTCCGCAGGGGAGCACAAAAGGGTCAGATTCAAAGTCCCCCAGAGCCACCACCTGGGTACTAGGTAAGAGAAGGTAAGGCAAATGGAGAAAAGTAAAGCAATGAATTAAAACAAGAGGGTGGAAGATAGAAATGATCAGAAAAAAGGGAAGAGGAAAAGAAAGGAACTAGAAATAAGGATGCTGGGTGAGAAAGGAGACAAGGAAGAGTGAGAGATAGAAGAGGGGAAGAAAAAGAAAGGAAGGGGTAGAGAGGAGAGTGTAAATGAGAGGTAGGAGATGAGAGAGGGATGGGGAAAGGAAAAAGAGAAGGAAAGAAAGGTAGAAAGGGAAACGTGTTGACCTGTAAGCAGGGGCACAGCTGTCAGTAGTGCAGCAGGTGCACTAATATGGAGGCAAGCAAATTATATCTTTATTGTAATACTAACCTGGGGCCCCTTTATCTTGCTTGCATTAAGGCCCATGATACCTAGGCCACGCCACAGGCGGTAACAGTAAAAGGCAAAGAGAAAATTAATAATTCCAGTTACCATAGTGATTTGGCATCTTAATGGGCTTTTTCAGCTCTCACGCAGATGTTTGAGTGTCTGGCTGCATGTGACAGAAATTACATTTCCACATAGATGAGATCAGTGATAACTACGTGAAAGAACTGTGGTTTTGAAATTTGCTTGTCACTACTATTTGTAACGCAAAAACATGTACTTGAATGTTTATTTGTATTGTGAGCTACAAAAAAACGTCCAACACCTGTAAAATTTAAAATAAAATAGAGCTTCTGTTTGTCCCTATTGATGCAGATTATACAAAAGTTATGTATGCAAGAGTGTGTTAAAAAAATAGAGTAAGTTTCGTGCAAGTGATACAAAAGTTGTGATTTGAAGTAAGCTGGAGAAAGTGAGGCCTGATGTCTGGCAAATAGTGGGATAACATGCTGCATGCCATCCCAGCAAATTTGCATACAAGCCAATATTTTAGAGCAGGCAAGTGGGAGATTTATCAAATTAAAAAATAGGTCGGAAGAATGTATTTGAAGCAGAGGCAAATTGCCTGAATCAGGTCTATTAGTATGTATGGTGACGGACAGCCAGCATTTAATTTTTGCCAGTTTAATAACATAGAGTACACAAAAACAGGGTTTAAGCTCTGTTTTTGTTTATTCTATGTAAAACTGCCAAAAATAAAATTGTAGACTGTCACATGCTCTAATCTACCCCTCCAAGAATTAAGGACAAAGCCTTAAACTGTGATGTCAGAGGCACTTCTTGGAGGGCGATATTGGAGCGTGGGTGATAGGCATACAAATCTTAATTTTGGGCAGTTTTGCAAAACTACGAATTGGGTTTCTGCTTGCAGGAATCGGGAGGCAGGAAAATAGACTTAAGGCAGGAAAGGCCCCTGGCCCTGATCAAATACCTGGTGATCTTTATAAATCTGAACCAATGGTTTGGGCTCTCTATATAAACACCCTAACAAACTGCATATCGGCTGGAGGGGCTATCCCTCCAACATAGAGGGGAACCGAGATAATCACTATACATAAGAAGGGTGATACTTCTGTCCCATTCAACTACAGGCCAATCAGTTTAATAGATAACTGGCAAAAAAAAATCGCCCGTCAAGTTCTGGATAAACTCCAGAGCTGGATGGACAAGAAGAAAGTGCTGTCCCCTATCAAGCGGGCTTTGGCTCCAAAATTAGCATGCGTGAACAGGCTTTTAGATTTACTCTCCTGACTTGGAAGTATGTGCTACTGAGAAGACAAAAACTTTACATGGCATTTGTCGACTTAAGAGCTGCCTTCGACTTAGTGCCACGTAAATTGCTGTGGAAAGTAATGCACGACCTAGGGGCCCCAATTGAACTGGTGACTCTGATAGCCAGACTCCATGAGAACAACTATGCCCAGGTCAGATGGGGTGCACATGATGAATTAAGTGATAAAATACCAATACAGTGTGGGGTGCGTCAGGATTCGTGCTAGCCCCTACACTTTTTTCCTTGTTTATCAAGGATGTTGCCAGCAGCTTAATGGTCTGCAGGAATCACTCTCCTCCCTTGAATGGTACTAACAGTCCCAATCCTGCTCTTAGTGGATGATTTCTTACTTATTTCCACAACCCTAGTGGGTTTTCAAATCCTTATGGATACGTTTTTGGATTTCTGCAGGAGCAGGAGTCTGGAACTAAACGTCACGGAGACCAAATTTAAGGTGTTTGGGAAAATCAAGGGTAAATCAAAAGAGGTCAGGATCACACTGGAACCTTTAGAGCGGATGAAAAGCTTTGCTTACCTGGGCAGAAGACTGAGTGATACACTAGGTTGGGAGCAACAACTGGAAAAGAGCTACTTAACTCTTGTCCATAGGTCAAAATCAATACTGAGACACTTTAAGCAGTCTTATATTCAATCACTGACTCCAGCTCTCGAAGTGTATCGAGCAAAAGCTCAGAGTGGTGCTTTGTACGGAGCAGAGATATGGGGGTATATCAACATAAATAAATTGACGATATCCGAAAAAATCTTTGCCAGATCACTCATCTCAGTACCTAAGACTGCTCCCCTAACTCTTGGTATGACAGAACTTTGGGAATATCCAGAGTAGGCAAATAGAGAGGATTTCTCATAGTTGAAGATCAGGTTTGGGGCAGCCGTGGAAGAACATTATGTCACCAGGCCAGCGAATGGCCAATTAACGTCACAGTTTTTATGTGTCAAGCCATGCCCTTCCTTTGAAATCTTCCTGGATCTAATCACGCACCACTCGCAAAAAGCCTATATGTTAGATTTTCGGTATGGTAACCTTCTACTACGGTTTTCTAGCAATCGGACTGCGGGACTATCTTTACAACCCTGCCCTGCAAGCCCTCAGACTTTGGAGACAGAAGAGCACATTCTTTTTTTCTGTTCAAAACACCAAAAGATCCGCAGGAGATGGATACGACCGACCAGCTTAAACATTGGAGTTAGGCAACATCAGGTTGCCTATAGAATCCTGAAAACCGACACCACAGGACCAATAGTTTACACAGTCAGTTGTTTCCTATTCTCGTTCTGGATCAAACGGGAAAAGCTTCTGCATATAGTTGGTGCCGATTGTTAACACTAAAAATAAATCTTAATGATTCAAATTGATTTGCTGGCTTAAATGAATTGTATGCTTTAAGCAAAAACCCTTTTATTACTGTTACCCTTGAAGAACCGGGTTTTCTTAGAACCCAGCGGCGTCAGGGACACGCCCGAAGCCTTCGAGTTCCCCTGTCCTGGCAAACAGAGACACGGAATACTTCTAGGTGGCGTCAGAGATCAAATTTATTAGCTGCAGCTAGTAACAGTAAACCAAGCAATACAACACGGTGTACAACTCAGGAAAATGCTCAATTTTTGTTCAGCAAGACATCACCTTATATTCACAATTTCAGCCCATTACAAATGCACACCCACTGCGGCAAATTCTGACGAATCAAGTACATTTTACACACATTATTACATTCCAAGAAGCTCACTTTACATCGTACCAACCCACAAATTAATTATTAGGACTATCCCAAATTCGATTACCAAAAGCCGGACAAACCCATAATTGAAAGCACTACCCATGTAATGAAAAGACATAAGAAAAGGAGCAATTTAGATGTTGAGTAGGATAAGATATGGGCAAGAAACTAAAAGTTAACGATATCCTGAACATTGATTGCCAATTTGAGACAACGATCTACTAGAGAAATTGGCTTCGTGAAAGGGTCAGTTTCAGGTGACGGGGTCAGCATCTTGCAGTTCACTCGCAAGTCGAAAAGGCCATGTTAATACGTACATGAACAACGAAGCCCATGCAACTTTGTTTGTTCGTTTACTTCCACGGCCTACGTGAGGGCAACACAAAATGGCGTCTCGAACAACGCAAACAAAATGGAGTCCGGTCCCGAAAACCACGGAACCTCAGACCCTCCTTTTGCCATTACGTAGGCAATAACCTAAACTCACGTCAATCTGAATCCAGGTCTACATCTATTCTCATCAGATCATCAAGGTGTTGCTGTAACATCATCTTATGATCTTTCACTTCTCTCGGGACGGGTCTCTTCACACAGATCGTAGCACAAAGGCCACAAATGGCGGGACCACACTGGATGCATAA